>NC_041406.2:42806628-43515378 GCF_900747795.2 Erpetoichthys calabaricus
ATAAGTGTTACCTGGTAGGTAACCACCCATACAATCAGATTGTGAATCAGACTACGAATGCCGTGAATGTAATTACCCCGATCTACATGCTGTCAAATAAACAAACCACACGCCGTGGCGCAATTTTAGGGGCTTAGCCTCTAGCGCTGATGTCCGAGGTTCGATTCCCGTAAGGGAGTGAAGTGAGCGCTGCTTTTAAAGTCCTGCTTTTAAATTTTTATTAAGAAGAAAAGAAAACCTTTTTAAATTAAGTCTTAAAAAGAACTGTAAAGATATTGACAATAAGCTACGCAAACCCACCAAGACCCAACTCACACTGCACCCGACCTCCTTGGCCCCTCCCATAGGTGGTGAGCCCATGGGAAGGGGGACCCACGTTGCCTCTTCGGGCTGTGCCCGGCCGAGCCCCATGGGTGCAGGCCCGGCCACCAGGCGCTCGCCATCGAGCCCCACCTCCAGGCCTGGCTCCAGAGTGGGGCCCCGGTGACCCGCGTCTGGGCAAGGGAAAATGCCGTCCAAAATTGTTTTTCTTCATAGGAGGTTTGTTTAACCGCTCTTTGTCTCATCCCTCACCTAGGACCAGTTTGCCTTGGGTGGCCCTACCAGGGGCATAAAGCCCCGGACAACAGAGCTCCTAGGATCATTGGGACACGCAAACCCCTCCACCACGATAAGGTGACGGTTAAAGGAGGGGTGGTGGCCGAAGGCGGGGACCTTGGCGGTCCGATCCTCGGCTACAGAAACTGGCTCTTGGGACGTGGAATGTCACCTCTCTGAAGGGGAAGGAGCCTGAGCTAGTGCGCGAAGTTGAGAGGTTCCGGCTAGATATAGTTGGACTCACCTCGATGCACAGCTTGGACTCTGGAACCAATCTCCTTGAGAGGGGCTGGACTCTCTACCACTCTGGAGTTGCCCCCGGTGAGAGGCGCCGAGCAGGTGTGGGTATACTTATTGCCCCCCAACTTGGAGCCTGTACATTGGGGTTTACCCCGGTGGACGAGAGGGTAGCCTCCCTTCGCCTTCGGGTGGGGGGACGGGTCCTAACTGTTGTTTGTGCGTATGCACCGAACAGCAGTTCGGAGTACCCACCCTTTTTGGAGTCCCTGGAGGGAGTGCTAGAGGGCATACCTTCTGGGGACTCCCTCGTTCTGCTGGGAGACTTCAATGCTCACGTGGGCAATGACAGTGAGACCTGGAAGGGCGTGATTGGGAGGAATGGCCCCCCCGATCTGAACCCGAGCGGTGTTTTGTTATTGGACTTCTGTGCTCGTTACGGATTGTCCATAACGAACACCATGTTCAAGCATAGGGGTGTTCATATGTTCTAGGCCTAGGCCTCAGTTCGATGATCGACTTTGTGGTCGTGTCGTCGGACTTGCGGCCACATGTCTTGGACACTCGGGTGAAGAGAGGGGCGGAGCTGTCAACTGATCACCACCTGGTGGTGAGTTGGCTTCGATGGTGGGGGAGGATGCCGGTCAGGCGTGGTAGGCCCAAACGTGTTGTGAGGGTCTGCTGGGAACGTCTGGCAGAGCCCCCTGTCAGAAGTAGCTTCAACTCCCACCTCCGGCAGAACTTCGACCACATCCCGAGGGAGATGGGGGACATTGAGTCCGAATGGGCCATGTTCCGTGCCTCTATTGTTGAGGCAGCTGACCGGAGCTGTGGCCGTAAGGTGGTCGGTGCCTGTCGTGGCGACAATCCCCGAACCCGCTGGTGGACACCGGCGGTGAAGGATGCCGTCAAGCTGAAGAAGGAGTCCTACAGGACCCTTTTGTCCTGTGGGACGCCGGAGGCAGCTGATAGGTACCGGCAGGCCAAGCGGAATGCGGCTTTGGTGGTTGCTGAGGCAAAAACTCGGGCGTGGGAGGAGTTTGGGGAGGCCATGGAGAATGACTTTCGGACGGCTTCGAGGAGATTCTGGTCCACCATCTGGCGTCTCAGAAAGGGGAAGCAGTGCAGTGTCAACACTGTATATGGTGGGGATGGTGCGCTGCTGACCTCGACTCAGGATGTTGTGGGTCGGTGGGGGGAATACTTCGAAGACCTCCTCAATCCCATTAACATGCCTTCCAATGAGGAAGCAGAGCCTGGGGACTCAGAGGTGGGCTCCCCCATCTCTGGGACTGAGGTCACCGAGGTGGTCAAAAAACTCCTTGGTGGTAGGGCCCCGGGGGTGGATGAGATACGCCCGGAGTTCCTCAAGGCTCTGGATGTTGTAGGACTGTCTTGGCTGACACGCCTCTGCAACATCGCATGGACATCAGGGACAGTGCCTCTGGATTGGCAGACCGGGGTGGTGGTCCCCCTCTTTAAGAAGGGGGATCGGAGGGTGTGTTCCAACTACAGAGGGATCACACTCCTCAGCCTCCCTGGAAAAGTCTATTCAGGGGGTCCTGGAGAGGAGGGTCCGTCGGATAGTCGAGCCTCGGATTCAGGAGGAACAGTGTGGTTTTCGTCCTGGTCGCGGAACAGTGGACCAGCTCTATACCCTTAGCAGGGTCCTGGAGGGTGCATGGGAGTTTGCCCAACCAGTCTACATGTGTTTTGTGGACTTAGAAAAGGCATTCGACCGTGTCCCTCGGGGAATCCTGTGGGGGGTACTCCGAGAGTATGGGGTACCGGCCCCCCTGATAAGGGCTGTTCAGTCCCTGTACGATCGGTGCCAGAGCTTGGTCCGCATTGCCGGCAGTAAGTCGAACCCGTTTCCAGTGAGAGTTGGACTCCGCCAGGGCTGCCCTTTGTCACCGATTCTGTTCATATCTTTTATGGACAGAATTTCTAGGCGCAGCCAGGGTGTTGAGAGGGTCCAGTTTGGTGGGCTCAGGATTGGGTCACTGCTTTTTGCAGATGATGTTGTCCTGTTTGCTTCATCAGGCCGTGATCTTCAGCTCTCTCTGGATCGGTTCGCAGCCGAGTGTGAAGCGGCTGGGATGAGAATCAGCACCTCCAAATCCGAGACCATGGTCCTCAGCCGGAAAAGGGTGGAGTGCCCTCTCAGGGTTGGTAGCGAGATCCTGCCCCAAGTGGAGGAGTTCAAGTATCTCGGGGTCTTGTTCACGAGTGAGGGAAGAATGGAGCGTGAGATCGACAGGCGGATCGGTGCGGCATCCGCAGTAATGCGGGCATTGCATCGGTCTGTCGTGGTGAAAAAGGAGCTGAGCCGCAAGGCGAAGCTCTCAATTTACCAGTCAATCTATGTTCTTACCCTCACCTATGGTCATGAGCTATGGGTAGTGACCGAAAAAACGAGATCGCGAATACAAGCGGCTGAAATGAGTTTCCTCCGCAGGGTGTCTGGGCTTTCCCTTAAAGATAGGGTGAGAAGCTCAGTCATCCGGGAGGGGCTCAGAGTAGAGCCGCTGCTCCTCCGCATCGAGAGGAGTCAGATGAGGTGGCTCGGGCATCTGATCAGGATGCCTCCTGGACGCCTCCCTGGTGAGGTGTTCCGGGCACGTCCAACCGGGAGGAGGCCCCGGGGAAGACCCAGGACACGCTGGAGGGACTATGTCTCTCGACTGGCCTGGGAACGCCTTGGGATTCTCCCGGAAGAGCTAGAAGAAGTGGCTGGGGAGAGGGAAGTCTGGGCATCTCTGCTCAAGCTGCTGCCCCCGCGACCCGACCTCGGATAAGCGGGAGACAATGGATGGATGGATGAACCCACCAAGACATGCAATCGTTTAAATCAAAGCGCGAGTCGAAAAACACCATCCCATAATATTAGTTAACGATTAACACATTTCTATATGTATTGTAAGCATACAATACAACTGATAATATGTTGCGCTTATTTATCTGGTGTACTGACATTTTTGCGCGTTTAACGGCTGAAATCTAACGTGGTTTGTGCCCTTCAGAATGAAAAGAGTTTGCATTTACCTTTTTAATAAAAGGCGAGCTTTTAAGCCTGAGAAATCACCCCGTAAATGCACACGTTTAATTGCACATGTGTTAATATGTATGCTTACACAGTATTAAAAGACACTCAACAAGTACACAGTATTAAAAGACAGTCAACAATTAACGTCATTTACCTTCGTTCCCGCGTTTGACTTGTACTGTAAATCTCTTCCTCGTTTTCAGTTCACGTGATTACGTAGGAGGCGTAGTACGTGATGACGCGATACGTGACTCCGCCTCCTCCATTAGAGTATATGGACAAAAAACAGGTTCCAGTTATGACCATTACACGTAGAATTTCGAAATGAAACCTGCCTAACTTTTGTAAGTAAGCTGTAAGGAATGAGCCTGCCAAATTTCAGCCTTCTACCTACACGGGAAGTTGGAGAATTAGTGATGAATGAGTCAGTCAAACAGGTTCCAGTTATGACCATTACGCGTAGAATTTCGAAATAAAACCTGCCTAACTTTTGTAAGTAAGCTGTAAGGAATGAGCCTGCCAAATTTCAGACTTCTACCTACACGGGAAGTTGGAGAATTAGTGATGAGTGAGTCAGTCAAACAGGTTCCAGTAATGACCATTACGCGTAGAATTTCGAAATAAAACCTGCCTAACTTTTGTAAGTAAGCTGTAAGGAATGAGCCTGCCAAATTTCAGACTTCTACCTACACGGGAAGTTGGAGAATTAGTGATGAGTGAGTCAGTCAAACAGGTTCCAGTTATGACCATTACGCGTAGAATTTCGAAATAAAACCTGCCTAACTTTTGTAAGTAAGCTGTAAGGAATGAGCCTGCCAAATTTCAGCCTTCTACCTACACAGGAATTTGGAGAATTAGTGATGAGTCAGTCAGTGAGTCAGTGAGGGCTTTGCCTTTTATTAGTATAGATATATTATATATATATTTCTTGGAAGACATTAGGACAGAATCGTAAAATGAAACATTAAAAAGAAGCACAAGAAAATGTAATGATATAACTGATTTAGGGTATATATCTCAAGCAGAATGAACAACATTTTCAAATATACCTGCCATTTTTAGAGCGCTTTACCACACCCCTTTAATTTTTTTATTGCAGCATGAGTGAAAATGCTGAATGCATAGAGTTTTCCAGTAAAGAATGGGTATTGTTTTTCATTTTCATCAGTAGGGAGCATGGGAGCAGGAGAAAAAAATTAGTTCTAGCAGACTAAGTTAAACCAAAAATTGAAGGTTTGCATTCAAAACTAAGTATGATGAAAAAATGATTGTTTTTAACTTCCTCAGAGGAAAATTAATTAGGTTTACACTTGCACGTTTAATTTTACAGCACCTTAAAAAGACACTGAATAAATAAAACTTAAATTTACAGCATATAAAAACTACGTTCTTACGTCTCTTTACAGAATAACAGCCTGTGTGCGACGTGCAATCCTAAGTATAGAAATGAGCCTTTCAAGGCCCACCTCATGTGCATTAGCAGTCCGACATCCACCTTGCTTTCTCATCAGTCTTTATAAGCTGGCAGTTCTCACTGCTCTGTCTCCTCTTTGTTAAGCAGACATCTCTAACAGTAATTAACGTTTTTCCTTTCAGAAATTGAAACAGTTAACCAATGACTAAATCAAATTAAGTTTAAAGATCAATTATCTGATTTTCTTGATTATATGTACAGGCTGTCAGCTGCTCAGACTCCCACTTGATATATTTACTGTATATTTATAAAACACTTTTATTTGTCTAGTACAGAACACCTTTACTATTATCATAAATATACAGTAACACAAGTGTAGAAGACTTGTAAATTTATTTTAAAGACCATAATTAAAACATATTTTTTAGCTTGTCCATATATATTCCACTAAATTTCACATTGTCTTTAAGTGTTGTTATATATAACTTTCTACTATTAATATTTGTCAAATATACGATGATTGTCTTGTCATTTCATAGTCTTAGTGTATCCAGCAAGCTCCTTGGGAATGTGTTCTTTTAAAATTGTAGTCATACTCGTGACAGTAATATCCCTTCCACTAATCACAGTGGAGATATTATGACAAGGAAATTATAATACAAAAGAAAGTATTTTTACTTGCTGCATTTACTTGCTGCATTTACTACCATAAACAAAACAATATAGAATAGTACAATTGCCTTACATTATTTCAGTGTGGTCTTTGATGATTGCATGTCCATTTTTAAAGGAGTCAAAGGCATGGTCCTACACACGATGACTTCTATCTGCCCATAGGAAAGGCTCCAGTGAATTACTGAGCCATAAGCCATTTATACCCATAGAGCAATCTCTTTGTTCAAAACTGACCAATCAAATAAGTGCACCTGTTGACATTACATCATGTTCCATTAAGACATTGTCTGGTAGTTCTTTTGAGCTATTTACAAGCCATTTCTGCTGACTAATTAATACATTGGCATTAGCTTTCTCTATTATCCATATTGTCAATTAACTTTTTTTAATTACTAGCTGTGTTACAGGGCTTTGACTGGGAAACTTTCTAGGTCAATGAGCCTCAGTTACAATGCCATTGGTTAATTGGTTGTAGCAGAAGTACTATGTAACTAGTTACTTTTCTGTATACAGTACAATGTTTGTATATTTTATTTACCTGGGGTTAATAATATTAGTTCACTTGTTGCTGCTTACTATTGAAAATACTACATACTATCCTTGGTGGTGTTGGTGTGAAATGCACTGCAGTAGAACTTCATATTAAAGCAGCATTTAGTAATGTTGTGTTTTTTTCATTCGAAGCCTAAAAACTGTTAAAAATTTAAACTCTCCTTTCGCATCAAAGCCTAAAATTAGAACTGCATCAGTATACAGTGGATTTTAATCAATATCTACCAAAAAAAGTCACTAACTACTTTTACTCACTCAAAAACTCTGTCCTGTTCTCTTCCTATCTCATTCTGAAAAACAACATCTCCATCATTTATGGAAATAAACATACTTCATTCTCTTCAGTGGTGGCTTGGATCCATAGGTTAATTTGGTGTTTTCTTTTTCAACTTCAATAAGTGCTTAATGCTCATCATTGATTGGTATTGCAAACTTAATAATGAAATGCAGGTGGGCAACAGTGCTGGCTTTTTCACAAATGCAAGGGTATGCACTGCTAAAAAAAAGTAGTGTAATGGATTTATCCGAATCAGAATCACTTTACTGGATTGCTAGCATGTGAAAAATACGAGAATTGACATTGGTTAGGTGCAAAACATGAGATACAAGACATTACCAACTCAAGAGAACACATATTCAGATCACCATTAACCTGACACTGTGCAGACTACTATACAAATACAACAATTTCTTTAACAAAATATTACAAACTTCAATAATTAACTCTAATAAATACAAAAAAATTATACAAAGTAATATATATATGAAATAGTACAAATTGAGCAAGTATGAAGTACTGTAAATACCCGCATATAGGACGATACCATGTATAGGACGCAGTGGATATTTGACCCTAAAAACCATGGAAAAACCTGTGTACCTGTTTATAGGACGCATCCTGATTTTGTGTTACCGGGGTACTAATTAAAAGCTGCTGCCGCCAGCACCAGTGATTATATCCATGTGTTTGTGTTAGGGTGGAGTATCTCTGAACAACAACAAAGAGCGAGAAACATACCAGTACTAGACGGCAAAAATGACATATCGTGCCGTGAATACAGTAGTCTCCCACTTAAGTACGCAACTTGAACCTGTGAAGTTTGTGCGTACTTAGCTGGTAGGTGCGTACTTTAGGTTGGCCACTCCCAAACGCAACTTGAACCTGCGAAGTTTGCGCGTACTTAGCTGCCACTCCCAAATAGCTTGCATTTCGCTACGATGTCAAAGAAACCAAATGGCAAGCGTCTCAATGAGTCTCAACGCTGCAAAATCATCTCGAAGCTAAGCAAAACGTCTGCACCCAGTAAGAGGGCCATAGCGTGCTCTCGACATCGAGGATTAGCTGCTCTGCTCTGAAGTTCAAATTGAAGCTGATGATACATTCAATGATCTTAAGAAATCGTTTGAATCCTTTCAGAGCAAGATTCGGGCTGTCTCCCTCAAAGCCAAATGCAAGAAACTTCAAAACCTTTGCCAAATGACGATTCATGACATGTTTAGCTAATAAATCTTGAACCCAGAAATGTAGGGAAAAATATGCGTACTTAACCAGGATGCATACTTAAACGGGTGCGTACTTAAGCGGGAGGCTACTGTATTCAAAATAAAACAATTTCCAAATGTTACAATAAGGCATACAGGTGGATGTATAGTAAAATGAGCTTTCAAACGCCGTGTCATTCTCCAAAATCGATACAGTATTAGCGACGCTACATCTGAAAAATACTTTAATTTGAAATGGTGTGAAATGCCAGTGCGGGGGCAACGGCTAATTGCGCATGGACTGAGGCATACCCCGGTAGCTACAATTGCAGCACTGCTAATTGACTGTCGCTTGAAAACAAACCTTGAAATTCAAATTGGATTCAAACCACTCCGCTCTGTCCCCGTCACACAGCTATCGAAGGCGAAGGAGAGGCACTGACACATGCGCACACGATCATAAAGTCCAATATCCCATTACGTAGTTTTAAAGAGGTAGCTGTTCATTATTACCCAGTCAACATGGCGAAGACAACACGACAGAGCTATACTGCAAAGTTTAAACTGGAAGTGATCAAGTACGCGAAAGAACACGGGAACCGGGCAGCTGAGCGTCAGTTTGGTCCGACAGAATGCGTAATCAGAAAATGGAGAAAAGCTGTAAGTACCATCAAAGAAATGCGAAAGTAAAGAGGGCGAACAGAGGCTCGTTTGGGAATCGCTGTGTGCAGCATGTAAAATAGTTTGCATGTGTGGCAGCAGAAAGGTACCGTAATCACGTTTGGGAATCACTGTGTGCAGCGTGTAAAATAGTTTGCATGTGTGGCAGCAGAAAGGTACCGTAATCACGTTTGGGAATCACTGTGTGCAGCGTGTAAAATAGTTTGCATGTGTGGCAGCAGAAAGGTACCGTAATCACTTTTGGGAATCGCTGTGTGCAGCGTGTAAAATCGTTTGCATGTGTGGCAGCAGAAGGGTACCGTAATCACGTTTGGGAATTGCTGTGTGCAGCGTGTAAAAAAGTTTGCATGTATGGCAGCAGAAAGGTACCGTAATCACGTTTGGGAATCGCTATGTGCAGCTTGTAAAATCGTTTGCATGTGTGGCAGCAGAAGGGTACCGTAATCATGTTTGGGAATTGCTGTGTGCAGCATGTAAAATAGTTTGCGTGTGTGGCAGGAGAAGGGTACCGTAATCACGTTTGGGAATCGCTGTGTGCAGCGTGTAAAAAAGTTTGCATGTATGGCAGCAGAAAGGTACCGTAATCACGTTTGGGAATCGCTATGTGCAGCTTGTAAAATCGTTTGCATGTGTGGCAGCAGAAGGGTACCGTAATCATGTTTGGGAATTGCTGTGTGCAGCATGTAAAATAGTTTGCGTGTGTGGCAGGAGAAGGGTACCGTAATCACGTTTGGGAATCGCTGTGCGCAGCGTGTAAAATAGTTTGCGTGTGTGGCAGGAGAAGGGTACCGTAATCACATTTGGGAATCGCTATGTGCAGCTTGTAAAATCGTTTGCATGTGTGGCAGCAGAAGGGTACCGTAATCATGTTTGGGAATTGCTGTGTGCAGCATGTAAAATAGTTTGCGTGTGTGGCAGGAGAAGGGTACCGTAATCACGTTTGGGAATCGCTGTGCGCAGCGTGTAAAATAGTTTGCGTGTGTGGCAGCAGAAAGGTACCGTAATCACTTTTGGGAATCGCTGTGTGCAGCGTGTAAAATCGTTTGCATGTGTGGCAGCAGAAGGGTACCGTAATCACGTTTGGGAATTGCTGTGTGCAGCGTGTAAAAAAGTTTGCATGTATGGCAGCAGAAAGGTACCGTAATCACGTTTGGGAATCGCTATGTGCAGCTTGTAAAATCGTTTGCATGTGTGGCAGCAGAAGGGTACCGTAATCATGTTTGGGAATTGCTGTGTGCAGCATGTAAAATAGTTTGCGTGTGTGGCAGGAGAAGGGTACCGTAATCACGTTTGGGAATCGCTGTGCGCAGCGTGTAAAATAGTTTGCGTGTGTGGCAGGAGAAGGGTACCGTAATCACATTTGGGAATTGCTGTGTGCAGCGTGTAAAACAGTTTGCATGTGTGGCAGGAGGAGGGTAATCGCGTTTGGGAATTGCTGTATGCAGCGTGTAAAACAGTTTGCGAGTGTGGTAGGAGGAGGGTTAGATTTGGCTGGCGGGGCTCTGTCGTGTCGTGTGTAGTGAATTGTTGGTGGGCGGGGCTCGGTGAATTATATATATAGATTTATAATTTTTGTAATAAAAGTATCCATGTATAAGACGCAACTGGGTTTTTAGGCCTACTTCTTAAGAAAAAAAGTGCGTCCTATACGCGGGTATTTACGGTATTTACCAATAGACAAATAGCACAATAACCCGTTATATGTTGCAAAATCCTATGTAAGTTTATTTAGGATCTGAAAACTTTGAGGAAAGACGTTGCATAGATGGCATGAAGTTTGGGTTGCAGTGAACAGGTGACTACTGGGGTGGGTGGAGTCAGCTGCAATCTTTCCTGTTGTCTTTTTTGCTCTGGCGATGAAAAATCTTTTAATGTTGGGAGACAACAGCCCGCTTACCACTGTACTTCCTGGTGAAGTGTGATTGACGGGCAGCATTCCTGAAGGCAGACAAGGAAAAAAACCTCTGCAGTAAATCTGCCTCATCGCAAACAAACTTTGGAAATAAATCAGATGGAACAAAGTCCCATATGTTCAAAAGCTCTTCATGAGTAATAGTAATTCTTGAAGTTGACAAAAAACATATAGTAACCACTCAATATACATAAAGAATGAGACATCTGAAAATTATTGCAGCAGGATCGGCACCAGTGATCTCAGATCTCAGTTATCTCACATTTTCTATCACGTTGTTTGTCCACTGAAGCGATTGATCAACAATGATATTTTTCATTCTTTCAAACGGTGCTTGTTTCACCAAGGGCACCCCTCGCCCAGCTCTTCAAACCGCACTTGAATCATAGAGGGGGAAGCCCCCCACCACTTTTCAAATGTTGTCTGTAAGATGTTAAGGAACTTATAAAGGTAAAACTGGGTCCCAAGGCCATAAAGGTTGTGAAACATTGCTCTAAGCTAACCTCTGTAATGAAATTGTTATCCCAAAGTGATCAAGGAAAAAGAAACACAGCCTTTGCTACCTTTGATGATATGCCATGTTTGTTGATATTCTTATTTAAAGTTTGTGAGCACTGATGAAATCGTCTGGAGCACTGCACTGGCTGATGGGAATTTGTAGTCCCCATTTCAGCATTTGCACATGGTTGCAGATAAGATTATTATCTGATAAGATATTCTACATTTACACAGATCATTGTAGACATGGAACACACATGAAATGTATGTATTTCAAATATCTATATATTATTTTCCTGTATAATTCCAGACACCTCACTCTCAGATAAACAGAATTTAGCTGTGAGAATATTGTGTCTGACATCAGCTGTCTCAGTGGGGGATGGGATAGCAGGCAGCCTGCCTACGGCTGATTGACACATTTGCAAAACAAAGACGCTATAGGTGCGCAATTAACACAATGATGAAGAGCTGCGAGTAAAATGAAGGAGGCCCAGCATTTCGAATATTTTCACAGGCTTCAGGGATTTTAGTGTTAAACTGTGTTCTGTTACAAGACCTTTCTGTAATATTGAGGGGTCAACAATATATTTCTGGGGTACATATTTGTTGGTACAGCCATATATTTGTGGGTATTGTATTACTGTCAATTCTTTTGAAGAGATATACCAATAAGAATTTCACTGTACCATGCGTACATGACAATAATTTTTTTGTCACAAATAATCAAAATCGTGTACACTGAACAGCATTTACCAACTCTGACACTACTATGTTTGGGAGTGAACATAATGTCATTGTAGTACAAGTCTGTGTTGGTCTTACTGACCATAGATAAGTTTTGTTGAAGTGTCTAATTTTATATTTAACTGTGGCGAAAACGCTCTCTCAAAAATCTGCAGGACCACAGATATCTGCAAATTTAATATGATTAGCAATGTTCTTTTTTGAAAGCAAAGTGCTTTCCCTGGCTACATTTTATGAATACTGCTAATGTAACTTAGGGCCACTGCTCTACTACGAAGTTGGTTTCCTGCTTATGGAAAAGTCATCTCAGATAAAGGAGCATCGAAATCATCAGGTGAAAGGGTCCTCTCATCAGAATGGGGAGCCCAACACTAACTCCACTATAGAATGGCCTATGATGGGGTAGGCAGTTAGTTGCCCAAGGTTTTCAGGACTCTGACTATGACTTTGTCTTTGACTTTCTTCTAATTTCATCTTCTCCATTTATAACTTGCTTTAGTTCTACAATTAACTGATGGACAGATATTGTTGTTTTCCATTTATGTTTATTGGTTTCTACTTTGTTTTCTGTGTATTTTAACAAATCTGTATCTTTGTGTGTGCTAATTCTATATTTAGTGATATATATCATCTTTTCTTACATTTTGCCTTTGGAAATATCACTGCACTCTGCGCCTGCACTTGGTGAGGAGTGTTGTGCAAGAACAAAATATATTGTATTATTGTTTTGTATTTTTGAGGCAGCAATGATAGATTGGACATCTAGCTCTGAAAAGTGCCTGCTTGTTTTCTGTTTTGTGTGTTCTTTTACCCCATTGCACACACAACCTACCTGGAAGGGGGGGGGACCTCTCTTTGAATTGCCCTTCCCAAGATTTCTTCCATTTATATTGAGTTTTTTCTTGTCTTCTTAGAGAGTCAAGGCTCAGGGGTTGTCAATTAAATAGGGCATGTTAAAGCCCATTGAAACACTGTGAAACACACATAAAGAATCACTGGGTTTCTTTATGTTAAAGGGACAGACAAAAATGCATATACAGTAATCCCTTACTTATCGCGGGAGATAGGTTCCAAGGCCGACCACAATAACTGAATTTCCGCGAAGTAGGGACACCATATTTATTTAATTATTTAACGTGTATTTGGACATTTTTAAACCCTCCCTGTATTGTTTACAACCCACCCTTTACTCTATTAATAACAGGGACAACTGCTAAGCAATATGAAATCAGTAGATAAGTTTACACTTACTGTATAGCGAAGTACATTAGCAGCTTGTAGGCAGTCATGACGTCGTCGACCTTGTTGCAAAGATTCCTAAAGCAGATTCCATCCAGACTACTGCCTTATCACGTCCACTTGCAACTCGTTTTGCGCCCTGGTTAAAGGACACTGCGCCGTAGATCTTATATGCTTTTCCTCCTTTTTAAATAAAAAGAATCGTGGACTCATTGATGCTGTAATGGTGTCCTGCAGCGGTGTAGCTGTTCCCTTCCTTCAACATATCCAAAACTTTTACCTTTTCTGCAATCACTTGCATCTTCTGTTGGCGCTTGGACATGGCCCCTGAAGCAGTAGCACGTTAATGCTGAATGAGTGAGATGAGACTTCCTGGTTAATGCAGCACTCCGTCGCTGAGCCAATCAGCAGCACACAGGAACTTAACTGCGTGCTCTGATTGGGTAGCTTCTCAGCCATCTGCCAATAGCATCTCTTGTATGAAATCAACTGGGAAAACCAACTGAGGAAGCAAGTACCAGAAGTAAAAAGACCCATTGTCCGCAGAAACCCGCAAAGCAGCGAAAAATCCGCGTTATATATTTAGATATGCGTACATATAAAATTTGCGAAGTAGTGAATCCGCGAAAAGTGAACCACGAAGTAGCAAGGAATTACTGTAAGGTAGTTAGAGGTGTCCAATGGTGTCCCCATTTAATAACCATTAGTGAAGACTATAAGACAGTAAGAGCGGTGAAGATCAGAAGATAAAACATTGTCAAAAATAAAAGAACAGGTCATACATTAATGCCTACATGAGCATGAAAAATCAAAGCTGAGTACTCTTAGGTAAAAGTTCCAAGGAAAAAAATGATTAAACTGGGAATAAATGAAAGAAAGAGAAAACTAACATACTAACTGGAAGGGCTAAGATAAAAAGAAGAGTCATCAGTCATTGAGTCTGGCCAAGCAGATGTGCCTTCCACTACTGCTGATCTTTGAATGATGCCATCTTCTGGTTGCAGTGGAATTTTAAGAGTTCTGAACAGATCATGCAGAGCTAAACCTGATATCTAGGGTAACGTCAAGGCTCTTCTTGTGGATTGTGGTCATCTGGACTGAGGACAGAAGAAGAAAATATGTAGGAAGCCATACAATTCCCTTTTCCTTTCCCCATGTATCAGTGAAACCGGATCTCGTAAAAGCCATTAGCAGTATGATAGATGTCAAAGGTTAACTTGGTGTCCCCTGCAACTTTTTAAAAAATCTGTTCACACTGACTTCATTGAATACACCAATTGAAGTTGAGATTCACTTACTTTTACACATAGGCTAATTATATTGCCTGGTTTCATATATTTTTGTGTTCCTGTGTTTTATGGATATTTTTTTCCTTTATAAATAATATACTCTGTGCTTTAACTTGTCTCACACACTCTGTTTCTTAACTGCTATTCCTCTTTCACTGATTATGACCCTGGTTGTCCATTGGAATCTGTCCTCACTGCACATTTTATAAAGATACAGTTTCTGTGTGACTTACTGTTGGCCTTTTTCAGTACAGATGCAGTTTCTTGATCGGTGGGAGTCAGAGTTGGCAGATATTTCAACATTTTTTGTGCTATTTTGCTATTATTTCCATTTGAGTTTTATTTAGTCTATTCTTTTATTTTTAATGCATTTTGATGTTGTCTTGCACATTTCCATGTGGAGGTGTAATGAGGGTTACCTGTCTGGAACTTTCTTCACTGTCAGCATAGAAAGACTCTGCCCATTTGTGCTGATATTTAGTATTTAACAGAAAGGAAAATAAATACCTTTAGGTTAGAACAAACGTCGTTAGGCAAGGAAAAGTAAAATGTATTATTCAGAGAGATGCCTCAGAAAAGCCCTGAGATTGATGAAAAAAGCCTATATGTAGGATTGATCTTTTTCTTCTTCTTTCGGCTGCTCCCATTAGGGGTTGCCACAGCGGATCATCTTCTTCCATATCTTTCTGTCCTCTGCATCTTGTTCTGTTACACCCGTCACCTGCATGTCCTCTCTCACCACATCCATAAACCTTCGCTTAGACCTTCCTCTTTTCCTCTTCCCTGGCAGCTCTATCCTTAGCATTCTTCTCCCAATATACCCAGCATCTCTCCTCTGTACATGTCCAAACCAACGCAATCTCACGTTTCTGACTTTGTCTCCCAACCATCCAACTTGAGCTGACCCTCTAATGTACTCATTTCTAATCCTGTCCATCCTCGTCACATCCAGTGCAAATCTCAGCATCTTTAAGTCTGCCACCTCCAGCTCTGTCTCCTGCTTTCTGGTCAGTGCCACCATCTCCAGCCCATATAACAGTTGGTCTCAATACTGTCCTGTAGACCTTCCCTTTCACTCTTGATGATACCCGTCTGTCACAAATTACTCCTGACACTCTTCTCCACCCATTCCACCCTGCCTGCACTCTCTTTTTCACCTCTCTTACACAATCCCCGTTACTCTGTACTGTTGATAAATGGAAAATGTTTGGTGTTTGGTTCAAGACAACTTAGTTGGAAAAAGAACAAGAAAACAATTGGGAGTATGCTAAAAAAACTAAAACGGTATTGTGTTTATCATTTAAATGAACAAAGGATAAAATCTAAAAAAAAACTAAAAAGATATTGTGTTTGGCATTTAAATGGGCAAAGAAAAAATCTAACAGTATCAGAACTATGATCAGTCATGATTATAGAAAGGTTGAGAGGTCCTAGTGCTGTTAAGGAAAAATAAACTGTAGGGTTTAGAATGCAAAGGAAATTGGTTGTGAAGAACAAAAAGAAAAAGTAATGTTTGTAAAAAAGAATTTTAAAGAAGGAATGGTGGTTCAAGTATAAGAGAACAGTCAAGAGTAACTTGGCTTGTGACAAAGGAAAAGAGAAGTTGGGTTTTGGAAAGCTATGAAGAGAAAAAAAGACAAGTTGTTCTTAGTTTTAAAATAATTTTCTTAATATCGGCGTTTCCTTGTTAAAGAGTATAGATTCTCACTTTCCACAGACATCATGCAAGCAAGCATTTCATTGTACATAGTACTTATAGACATGATAATAAAGAATTGAATATGTAGCTCAATTTCTTTATGACCCTAACCCTAGCATTTCAGTCTCTGTGAACTCTGGTTTACTCAAAAATAGTAATTTTAATTCAAAATGTTACCAGGTAAGCAAACTATAAAATTTATTATTCATTCTTATCTACAGGGGATGATGTTGATCAATCCCCTGATAACAAGAATTAAGTGAGACCAAGATATAAGAGAGTTATTTAGGAAAACACAGGATAAATATGGGACGAAAACAGAAATAATAGGCCCAACTAAACAGAATGTTATCTCTGATATCCACCCTCAGGTTTCAAATGCCCAGAATAATAGTCTCCAAACCTTTGCTTCCTTCTTTCTTTCTTTGCCTATCTTACTCCATGTCAAAAGAGCTCCTACATTTGCTCCTCTCCAACTTCCAAATACCATGACTGATGAGCCAACACTTAGAAGCATGTTCACTATCACCCCTATCAGGACACGAAGGACATCTAGGTTGATGAAAGAGTGTACCAACTACATTTCCAAGGATCCATTTTCAAGTCTAGGAATTCCTGGTAAAGAATATAGTTGTTGTGTACGAGCAGGATGAGAAACTAATGTACTGGACATGAAAGTGAACAAATGTCTTTCCATTATGTTTTCTATTACGTTATTTACAGGCTTTCAATTTGGGATGCCCAATCACTGCAATTCCCTTCACAGTCTCACTTTCCACTATAAATTTTACAGCCTCATAGCTTCAGAAAACTTTAAGGACTGGTGCAAAGAGGTTATTGATTAAGCATTGAGTGTTGCTGTGTTGAGACTGTTAAGGATACTATTTATGTGAGGCCAGTCACTGTTAAATTTAAAGGATCACAGTGCTTCATAGTAGTTCTTGTAGCATTATTGATTTCTTTTTGATTGATAGCTGATGAGTCCAATGCAGAGGTCTACTTACCTCTTATGCAACTGAAATAAACTGCCAGACTTCCTTGTCCTACTGAACAGAAACATCCCTGTAGCATGAAACTTCCACTGTTATGCTTAAGTAATATTTTTAAGTGGGTTACAAATAAAAGACAAAGACACTTTGTAAATTTCAGTCAGTTTGAAATGGTAACATAACACACATTGGAAAAACTCTTTCTACTATATTTTTGCCTTTTACTTTTAAAACCAATAATAATATTAATCATAATCCCTTCAAAAGCAATTTATATACTGGAAACAGTTAATGTTTTGCTGTATTAGGTCAAGAATTGTAATGCTAGATGACCTATACAAACCCTTTGCAGGTGGTCTTCCAAATCCCAGGATTTGGATCTCATGCTGGGCTTCACAGACACTTTCTTTCTGCTGAACTTCTTTATTTTCTTCAAGTGCAAGTTCATAGTTATAATCTTGTTTTCCCTTTTAGCAAGTGTATTTTTTATCTTTTATGTCATCCATATGTCAACATTTGATTGATGCAGAATTTAGTAACGTACGTGTGTTTTTTCTTCCATTACTTCGTTTATTTTGCCAGCACGGTGCATTGCCATTATGAGTGGTTTTTGAAGGATTATTTATGTGTCTGTTATGAATCCTGACAACATTTAAGGAAGAAAAATACTCCAAGGCTGGATTTCTGCCTAAACACTGAACTGGTCAGCATACAATTTATAACCTTGACATTTGTTAATTTGCACCTCTCATACTATGCATATAATGCCTGCTTTACACAACTATAATTATTATTCTTAATTTTTTTCTATATTAATATTAACTATTTCACAAAAATTTGCAAAATTAGTGAAAATTATAGGAAAACCCTATCATACAATGTAGCAGTCATTTGTAAAGTGTTTACAATGAATATACTGTGTATATACTGTATATATATATATATAATTTGGGGTTCGCCCCCTGATCGCTTTGCTCGCCAACCAATTTGCATCTCTGTCACTTGCGTTGTGAAGAGGGGGGCTGAACGCACCCTAAGGAGACGTGGTCACTTCTCCGAAACCCCGGTGATATAATGGGAAACAAAAAGTTTTTTTTTTACCTCCTCTTTGCTTAATCAGCTGCTGGCTTGCTGCTGCTGCCATGCCGCATGATCTGCATCTCGCACGGCGCTTCGAACATTTAAAAGCCTGTACAGCAGCTGTCCTACTCTTTGTCTTTTATTTCCGGCCCCAGGCATGGTTAAATCTCTTGGCACAAAGTCTCATCTCGCGGGATGTGAGTTCTTGATATTTTTTAGTTTATAATTTAAAAATGGAATAAGAATCTGAAAATCTAACAACATCACATTAAAGTTGTGATTAAAGTGATTTTTAATTTATTATTAAATTAAATTTATTATTAACATATGACGGCAAATCCTCATTTTCAACAGAGATTCCTTCAGTGTCCTTATGGCAAACTATCTTAGCCGATGCTTAATTAGTCATGTATAAATACTAGTTGGTTGATAGAGAAACCTTTGGTTGGTTGATAGAGAAAGCATTAGCACAACTGAAACCTGTTATTCTGTTCACTTGGACTGCAAGATACTGGCATTCCTAAAGTTTAATTCTGGGTTTAAAAATGGCCAAAATGAAACAGCTTTCTGAAGGAACATGTCATTCTATTGTGTTATTGTAGAATGAAGGTTATTCTGTGTGATGGATTGCCAAATACCAGTGTCATGTGTAACAGAGAAAAGATTAATATGAGCAAAAGAACAAAGACATTGGATAGAAGATGATTGGAACTATTGATACTATTGATATCCTGGGGTAATCTTCTCTTTGTTGTAAATGACACTGATATTTGGTTTGTATTTAAAGAAGAAGCCATCTGAGGACTTGTAAGACAATTGTTTCTCAGAATACAAACTCTGATGTCCTTATCTTTATGCAGTTTTCCATCTTGGCCTTCCCCATTTTTTTGTCTCCTGGTGAGATTCATTTTGTTCTCTTCTCTCAAAACATTAACTCCTTTTTATGAAACCTTCGGTTTCTTGGCAATTTGTTGAACGGAAACACCTTCATTCTGCAAAAAAAAACATATTTCTTGAGAAAGCTATTTCATTTTGGCCATTATTTAAAACCGAGATCTTTTGGGACCTTCTCTTGAGGGAAAAAATGTCTTTTGAAGGAGTAATAGTCATTAGCTGTATCTTTCAAAAATATGAAAACTTCTGGGTGTGTCTAAACATTTGACTGGGCCCAGGGCCTCCTGCAGAGAAGCAACCACTAGCATGATGCTGCCATCAGCATGCTTCATGGTGGGCATGGTGTTGTTATGCTATAGCTGGGGTTTATCCCCTGGCTTATGTTTATTTTAAGTTTTTTTTACATTTTTGAATTACTATTTACATTTTAATGTAATTTCCACTGAGCTGGTTTATTATTTATTATTTGTAGTCTGTTCCTTTAAATGTGCAGCCTTTCCTTCTGCTGTATGGATTATACTTCAAGAGATGGGTCCACCATGGCATCACCTGAGGCCTTTCCTTGACTATTAAAGGTGCAGACAAGAGAATCTCATGTGGTGGAACGATGGAAGTAGAATGACTAGATTTGTGAGTATTGTTTTCCTGTTTGATGTTTTGTTTTTTTAATTAATTTTCCTCTTGTTCTTGGATATCTGCTATGAATTGTGCTTTGCCTTTAAGGCAACTCCTTTGTCACTCTTTTGAGCATTTTTGTAATTGTCTATTTTTTTAATAAATATTTTAATTTATCAAGGGATAGAATGTCTCTTAAACCAGAACTTTCACATTTTCTCTCCTTTGAGAGACATCCTAAGAGAAGTTGGGACTTCAAGAGCACTTTGAACTTTAAAAGACTGTTTCCCCATTTAGGCCTTTATCCCACCACTTGAGATTGATGTCAGGCTGTCTAAGGTGAAACATATTTTTGGGTTTCAGACTAGAGGAGTACTGGTCTGGATTTTGGATATTTTGAGACCCAAACCGCCCTTTTTCCACTTGTTTTTCAGTAAAATGTGTGTTTTTGATAACGTGCAGTGTTTGGCTTTCTTATACCAAATACTGCGTTTAGTCTGACGTAAAAAAAATTTTGTACTTATCAAACCATAGAACCTTTTTCCATTTGGCATCAGAGTCTCCCATGTGCCTTCTGTCGAGGTGTCATATGTGTTGGTGGCCTTCCTCACTAGTCTTCTTCTTCTACGATCACTCAGTCTTTGTGAACAGCCTACTCTAGGCACATTTACAGCTGCCCAATATTCTTTCCATTTCTTAATGACTGATTTACTAGACTCTCAACAGAAATTCAATCACTTGGACATTTTCTTGTTACCCTTCCATGAGTTTTGCTTTTCAATCACCTTTTCATGGAGCTGATCGGAGTGTTTGTTTGTCTTCATTGTGTAGATTAGGCCACCAGACTGACTAACTACAAGTTCGACATTTCAGATGCAGGTGCATTTAAAAATTATAAACGGCTGAAATCCCAAACAGTTCTCCACTGAACTACTGTAATTCTGGGACTTCTAAAACCAATTGGCTACATCAGTGATGATTTAGGTGTGTCATATTAAAGGAGTGAATACTTACACAATCAATTACTGTATATTGTGCTTTATATTTGAAATTAATTTAGATCACTTCACAGTGATTTGTTTTCACTTTGACAGTAAAGAGCCTTTTTTCTGCTGATCGGTGTCACAAAATCCAAATTAAGTCCACTGTGATTCAAAGTTGTATAACAAGAAAATGTGAAGATTTTATAAGGAGTGAATACTATTTGTAGGCACTGTATATTAAATGAGACATGTCTGAATAAAGCAAAACAATATTAGGAAGTTTCCATTCACCTCAAAGTGCACATTTCAGTCAAACAGGAGTTGAGTAAGTATCTTTCTTTGACGCTTTATAATGCAGATAATGAAATCTTTCTCAGTACGCACTTCCTGCTGCTTTGCCAATAACTGCCTCCATCAGTGACAGCTGGACAACAGGAGGTTTGCTCTTACTGTCACCTTTGTAGTTCACATTTACTCTTTACCTATTGACAAGGTCCATCAGGAAGAATAGCCATGCTCAATGATTCTCAGCGGGTGCTGAGGAGCACAAGCTCATGCATCTTGCAGATGTTTTGAGCCTTTTTTGACAGCCTGAGAAGAAATGAAAAAGGGTATAAAGTGTAAGGTTTAAGCCAGCAAAAATGGAATGGTTAACCTCTTAGATGCATTCTGTTCATCATTGTATTCTGATTATGTCTCCCATTGCAATGCAGTGAGTATTAAATATTAAAATGAATGAAAATGTGCTCAACATTTTAAAAGATTCAGATTTGTCATCACAATGTCGGGTTATTATGCTGGTAATATTATACGAAAAATACAAGATGCCTTCATGTGTCTGTTAAGACATTTAAGGAAGCTATTGGAGTGCTTAACATATTCCACATATTTTGTAATATTTTTTATAAACCAGTTCAGCATGTTTATCATTTTAAGATTTGGGGGATGGAAATAACCTAATTACTTGAGTCATCTCAAAATAAATCTAATTATTAATTGATATAAAACACTCCTTATGGTAAGTATCATATAGATGTGCATATTACAGATACACCTGTGATAAAAATAGCTGGTCTTAGATAGCAGTTAAGGATGAACTTCTAGTTTTGATACTAGAGTCCAAATTATTGAAGTAATAGATCAAAACAATTACATGAATGAAGGCATTTGTGTCATTTTCTTCTGAATTTGATTAGTTTTGCCTACAGGAAGACAGATTGCACTTAGCTGAACTGAAAAGCTCAGTTAATTCATTTTATTCAGTAACAGCAATAAAGAAATTTGGAATACTTTACCAATAGAAATTTGGCAGGCTAATACTGTAGAACAATTTAAAAAACTGCTAAAACCCATTATTATAAAATAGCTTTTACATAGGTACATTTTAGCTGACTCCCTATTAGTCTATATCGGCATTGAATTATAATTTTTTGTTTTGGCTCTGCAATTCCATACTAATCTGTACTATTCTCTACTGTTTTTTCTGGTCCTTCTGTGGTGACAATCTGTGCCACCACCGCCTGATGAAGGTATCATGCTGCCCAGTGTTTTTATGGATTGAATGGTGTGTCCACATGACCACCATCATCTTCAATTTCTTCCACGTCAAGACGGAAAACCATAAGGACTGATTTAGAACATTTATGTTAGGTAGAATGCCCAGTGGGGGTGCGGCAATCTTTTGGCCTTGGAACCCCTCCGAGTTTTGATTTCTTTTTCCTCCAGTCAAGCTGGAGTTTTTTTTGTTGTGTTTTCTGTCCTCCTGGGCTTTTGAAATTACCTTTTACTGTATTGCGTACTGCATAAACGTTTGCCTAATCTTGTTTGTTTTATATTAACTTCCTTTTATTTAATTTTGTAAAGCACTTTGAGCTACATTGTTTATATGAAAACAGGCTATATAAAAAATGTTGTTATTGTTCATCCTAAAGGAGCTATTTTTAGAAAGTTTAATGTTTTTTTTTATTGTTATGCTGATAACACGCTGTTTAATATTCCTGTGTGCAATTCTGCAATGAACCGGTTACATAACTGTCTTGAAGAACTGAGGTCCTAGATGGCTGACAATTTTCATTATCTCAATCATAATAAAATGGAAGTGCTGGTAGTTGGTAATACAGCCAAAGCTCAAGTTGGATTTGAATTTCTTTGCACTTTTGTGGAATTCTGTAAACCACAAACCCCTGAAAATAACACCTCTTTTGAGAAACAGATTAATTCTGTGGTTTAAGAGTTCCTTTTTTCTAGCTTTGTCTTTTAGCCAAGGTCAAGTGTTTTCTATCTCCTTGAGATTTTGAAAGAGTTACTCATGCTTTTAATTTTTCTTGATCAGCAAATCATTGACACACAGGTTTCAGTTGGTTCAGAATGCTGCTGCTCGTTTTTGGTTGGGGCAAAAAGTTTGCTTCTGTTATCCCAAATTTTGGCCTTGTTATACTGGTTGCCAGTTAATTTTAGAATTGATTTTAAAATTTTGCTGCTGGTTTTTAAATCTTTACATGGGCATGCTCCCACCTATTTATCTGAATTGTGTGTTTCAGCCATCCAGACAGCTTAGGTCTACCGGTCAATTGTATCTTGTTGTCCCTTGTACTCAGTGCTGTGATACGTTTGTGAAATTCTTTACCTTTCTACTTTAAGGACGCACCTTCTACTGATTTGTTTAAAACTTGACTGAAGACTCATTTCTGTTCTTTAGCTGCTTGTGATCTTCAGTGATACTGATAATCATAACTTCTTACTCAGTGGTTTATTTCACTCTACCGTTGGTTGTAGAGTTACAGTAAGTTACAGCATTACTGATGTTGTATTAAATGTACTCTATAAATAAATTGACATTGACATTGAAGACTACACCAAGATGATGTGGAGGCTCTATTTTCTATTTTTTACTTTTTCTATTTTTTACTATATAGTACCCCATCTCTTTGTTAGTTTACTGTGGCCATTTCTTTTCTAAATTCTTTCAGCTGCTCCCGTTAGGGGTTGCCACAGCGGATCATCTTTTTCCATATCTTTCTGTCCTCTGTATCTTGTTCTGTTATATCCATCACCTGCATGTACTTTCTCACCACATCCATAAACCTCCTCTTAAATTCCTGATATATATGGCTATGACAGACTGTTCTATTTTTCTTCTTTTCAGGAAATTAGCAGCTACATCAGGAGGAAAAGAGTGAAGCTGAGGAAGGGCATAACAAAGCATAAGAGTACTTTCAAATGGAGGATTTCTAGTCTTCATGTTTTTGTCCATATTGCTATTTCTGAAATTGCCAAGTTTCTATCTCTTTGATCCTATTTAGGATGGTGGTGCACTAGGTCCTATCTTCAAGTTTGTTAATCCTAAAACAAATCTTTTTGCCACATTTAGAGAGGTTAAAATTAGTTTCTGATAGCTGCAAACTTGGCATTGAATTTTTTTGGCTAGTGTTTTGATCCTGGTACTTTTGTCATTCTGATCTTTCGGCTTATGTCTACCCCTACTTCTCTAACTTGTTTTTGTCTTCATCTCCCAGTCCTTAAAAATGAATTTCTGCAGAATAAATGAATTAAAAGAAATCAATTACATTCAGATCCAGATGGTTGGAAGTGAAAGGTGGTGTGAGCACCATAAAAGAAAAGGTTCCATCTCCAGTTAGATTTCATTGTGCCTTCTGTATTTATAGGTAGGTTTGCACAAGTCAAGTCAAATCAAATCACTTGGGTTTATTGTCATACCACCCATACACAGTATTTCAGCGTACAGTGCCATGAAAAAACGTCCCCCAGGATCATGGTACAAAATATACATAAAAACACAGGACAAGCGCAAGACGGTGTACTTTAATAGATAAATAATTAAAAATAAATTATAGGTAAGTGAATAGATAGTAATAATTGAAATAGACAGTAATACATAAATAATTAATAAATAACAACACTAAAACTAATAATAAAAAAACAATAGTAGTGACAAGAGTAACAAATGTACTACATATAAATTTTCTGCTTGGGGCAGATCTGAGATCAGGAGGGCAGCACAGAGTTTAGAATCTGGACAGCCAAGGGGTAGAAGTTGTTGTACTACCTGGCAGAACTGGTTTGATACTACAGTACCTTCTGCCAGATGGAAGAGGAACAAAGAGAACGTGGGACAGGTATAAGCTGTAACCTTTGTGGATACAATACTTTACAAAGATGTCTTCAATGGTTGGCAAAGAGGACGTAATGATCTTTTAGGACCGTACAATCAGAGACACTGCAATTCCTAAACCAGACAGTGAACATACTGAATATTGAAAGTATGGACCGTGATAAGTGGGTTTTCGTTGAATCTCACTTTATGCTGTACTAAGATTTCTGTAACTACCATTTAGTAATGGTATGGAATGTTAAATGTATACAATTTAGGAAAAAATAGCAATGGTCAGATTTAAAAACTAAAGTGTAACTTAATTATTATTTACATTTTACTAGTGATTGTAAAATTAGAAAGTTGATTCATTTCATGACCATCAACTACAATATTTAAATTGTTTTACTGAGATAAACAAAATTTACTGTTATATAAAGCATTAAAGGAGACATCTATATTAAAATAATGTACGGGGAAATCTCACATTGCATTATGAATTAATTATAAACAATTATTTGGGTAGTGATGTATTATTCATCCTAAAGGAGACATCATATAAAGAAGAGCCATTTCTGAGCTTCCACAGCTGTGCTAATCATAAAAGAATAAAAGTGAGGATAATATTTATTTTTATTTACACATTAAGCTTTTCTTTGTCTTTTCTAAGGCATAAATCTAGTGCATAGTGTTTTTGAATCAAACTAAGTAGATGAATAAAAACAAAATCTATACAAATGATATTAGGCTATGGTTACTTTTGATCAATATTGTCACTGCTATTAAAACACAAAATCCATTAGCAAAGGTAATTATCAGATAAACAGCCTTGCATTAGAAATGATTATCAAGTAGTTAACTGATAACACTCACAAGTGTGGTACTATGAAGAAACATTAAAACTGGAAACTAATTGGAATTTTTATGTGTTGTTAACACCAGAATACCTTTTGTATGGAAATTGAGAGCATACAGTCTACACAAATTAATCAAACCATTGTTTGTATTTCTACATTTTAAATCTGCATAGGATTGCTTCTTTGATTGCAAATCACTTTATCCTAGGATGAATACAAATGCAGCAACATACGCTGTAAATTTCTATTAAGGGAATTGGGAGGGTCTCCAGAATAAATCCAAACTTAACGAGAGAAAAATGTGAAACACACTCCATCTAAATTTTGAACTTTGACTGAAGCACTTCAAGTCTACTCACACAACATCTCTGAAACGTTGTTTTCTCACGTATCATATTGAAATAAATGAGTAAGGGAAGCACATGTGACAAGGCACGGTACACTGTGGACGTGACAACCAGTAATCATACATTTCTAAAAATATGGAGGAGCCTAAAATCCAGCCTATTGATACATTCAAACAAGATGAATGCTGGAAATGAGCACCTGCATCATAGATAAGCTGCTTTTCAGATTTCAGAAGATGGCAATGCCTCCTGATGAATTGTCTGGGCACTAGGACCCAAATAAAATATTCCACCAGCTGTTCACCCCTACAGGTTCATTTCTCACTTTTATTACTGCAAGGGTTTCTAAATTCCAAAAAAAACAGGCATAGTGCTAAAATTAAAATACAGTAGTTGGCTTTATGATGTATAACTATTTATAGACTTATTTTCCTTTTTGTAAATAGTTATGGTGCACCTAACATTGGCAATATGAGGTGGTATGGAGTAGTGCTCTGGTAAGGAGCAGCTGTGCAACTACACGACGATGAGATTTAGGTGGAGGTGCGCTTGAGGCCTGTGGTGGACCTGAAGGCCTACAGAGCTGAGCATGCTCCCTGAGAATAAAAGTGCTAACATCCTGGCCTTGCACTTTCGCTTTAGATAAAAGGCACCAGAATAGTTTGCCAGCAAAGAGAAAAGCATGTTTGTTGGTTGTCTTTACAGCTATCAGCATGTACAGTAAGTGAAGTCTCAGGTATAGCTACCTGAGGGAAGGATTAGTATGCCTACCTGCATGCATGTTTGTATGCACAAGTCTGAGCTAATAAATACAGAGGGGTCCTACCAGAGTAGTGAGTGTGGTGACACACTATTTCATTGGTTGGGACAGAAGAAGTATTAATGAGGACTGGATGAAAAAATCCCACCGTGTTATTAAATGCCAGAACAGACATTAGGGGGTGTCTTTTCATCTTGACCATCTGATCAAAGTATAGAAGAGAAAGTAATGCAGTGTTGCTAGTGTAAGTCCTAGAGGGGATTTTTGGGACTGAATTGGTAAGCTAGCTGTCTTCTTGTTTTTTGTATATATTTTTTTTCTTTTATCTTGAAAGATATTATTAGATTGGAAGAAGAAAAAAGGATTGTTTTTTTTATTATTGATTCATGCTATTTTGGACCATCTGCTATTTTTCTTTGTGTCTCTCAATCTCAGTCTGGTTTGATTTAGGTCATGAACTACAACATGCCCAGGATCGGTGTAAGGGTTTGAAGGCGCAGGGCATCACAAGTGGCCAGTTGACTTCTGGAAGGAGAAGCGGAGCTTGGGACTGAATTGACAGAAGTAAGACAGGCAGGCAAGATGAGCTTTCTTTGGAGAACATTCAGGAAGGTGAAGGTAGGTGAGCATAGTCTGCAGCTTTGAAAGACAAAGTGAAACCAGCGTGAGAGTGACTGTCTTCTTTGGTGTATAGTGGTGTAAAGGAGTAAGACAGACAAGTACAATATTGCTACTATTTGTATTTGTAATTTTGGCAGTCGTGTCCCGTCGCCCAAAAAACAGGAAGGCATGATTGGCGTCTCAGGTTGCAGCAAAATTGATTTGAAATAAAGAAGCTTGGTTTGGGCTCCATTAAGAGTTAGTGTTTGTCTTTCAATGCAGAAGTGGACCTATACTTTTGGGGCCCCAATGCTTTAACCATAATGGGAGACCCTTCGTAACCAGCAATGAGGTCTGGGTGCCCACTGCTATCTTCTTCAATAGGGTTGTTTCACAACATATCAGCACAATGTTTTTTAAACTTTAACCACTAGTTCTCAGATTTTGATTAAAATTGCTGTACTGGTGTATCTCATATGTCAAAGTCACTGGTGTGAATAAAAAAATCCTATGCCTTACAGTTTGAGGTATGGGGGTATGAAAATTAAAGTTGTTTAGACAGAATAAAATAAAGTCAAAGTATACCAGAGCAATAAGATGAGCAACCCAAATCAACATGGAAAAGAACTTAAGACAGAAAAAGTATAACCAGATTAACTGATACAGGTACTGCTACCATGTAAGGTTACAGCTATCAGACAGCATCGATCGTAACAAGTTTATTTAATAAATGATTGCTTCAAAGTATCATTGTATATACTCCAATCACTCCCATACTCATTTTCTTTCTTCTGGCTGTAACATAAATAACGAATGTAACTTGTCAGAGTGTGTCTGGTATGTCAGAAGAGTGTTTAGTTTGTCAGTATAAGAAGAATCAAAAATCAGATTGGATTCAAAGAATCAAACAATCTCTCTGTTGTTTCATTTTAGCCAAATATGACTAAGACTTTGAAAAATGACAGATTGAAAAAAAAAAATCTCATTTTTTTCCGTTCATGAAGCTGCCTTCAGCAATTGGCTAGTCCTGCTTTCAATATGCTGCAGCAAGTTCTTTGGGTGTCTGACTGGCAGGGCTGACTTTAAAGAGTGGCTTCAATTACCCATGCTGAATGAACATCTTAGGGCATCTGACTAACTGCTAAGACCAGCAAAGCTCCCTCATGCTTTTAGTATATTAAAAATGGCACTCCTTCCACCACTTCCAGTAGAGTTTTTAATTGTTTAGCCTAGATATCACATTTCACTATGTGAGCCTTGGACTTGTGATGCCTTCAATTTAAAATAATAAATGCTCATTAGAGACGGTAACCCACAGACAGGTACAATGAAGCAAATTGTGTATTATTCATCATTTCTGAAACATATCATTGTCATCCTTCATTATTCCAAAATCCTCTTCTTTTCTAAAATCCTTTATTCTTCCATCATCTTGGTACCATCAGAATCTTTCCATTTAAGTCCTCACAAGTATTTTAATAGAGTGTCAAAGTTCTTAAAGGATGGTCCAAAAGTAGTTAAATGCACTCAAAGTCACAATATTATTAAATGCATAGCAAACATCCTAAATGGCAGTGTCCAGAAAAGCAAACACACAAAATGGTAGTGCCCATGATAATTAAATATAGAAAATGGCAGCACTAATGAAGAAATAAGTCAGTGTTGCCAGATCTGCAGTTTTCTTGACGACTTTGGCTATTTTTGTTTGTTGTCCATGAGATAAAATGGGAATTTGTGGGTGGTGTTTTTTTGGGCTACTTTTTTAAAACATCACAGTATTTTGGCCTATTTTTCAACCCCTCTCCACTGCATTTTTACAATATTTTTGATCTAGCAGGCACCACTTTTATTTGCACTTATATATGTTCTTTGCAGTTGTAAATCCCCCCCCCTCCAACACCCCCCAGTTTTGTGGGATGGTATACTGTGTATCCATTGTGTCAGTTTCAAATACCTCTGAAGGGACACCCTAGGGCTCTGATGCTATGTTCCCACCCCTCTTGTTCTGACAACCCAAGCTTTGCAGTGTGTCATTTTTTTTGGCCAAATTCACAATCTTTAAGCTATCCTTGGTCTATAAATTTTTCAAGAAACTGGCAAACCTAAAATAAGTGGACAAAATGGCAAGAAAATTATGTCACTGAAACAATGGTAAAAATAAATTGTAAAACAAGAATGGAGCATTATTGTCAAAATAGTGATACCCCTGAGCTGCCACACAAATTTCCATATACAGTAATCCCTCCTCCATCGCGGGGGTTGCGTTCCAGAGCCACCCGCGAAATAAGAAAATCCGCGAAGTAGAAACCATATGTTTATATGGTTATTTTTATATTGTCATGCTTGGGTCACAGATTTGCGCAGAAACACAGGAGGTTGTAGAGAGACAGGAACGTTATTCAAACACTGCAAACAAACATTTGTCTCTTTTTCAAAAGTTTAAACTGTGCTCCATGACAAGACAGAGATGACAGTTCTGTCTCACAATTAAAAGAATGCAAACATATCTTCCTCTTCAAAGGAGTGTGTGTCAGGAGCACAGAATGTCACATAGATAGAGAAAACAATCTCTAGCAAACAAATCAATGGTGCTGTTTGGCTTTTAGGTATGCGAAGCACCGCGGCACAAAGCTGTTGAAGGCGGCAGCTCACACCCCCTCCGTCAGGAGCAGGGAGAGAGAGAGAGAGAGAGAGAGAGAGACAGAGAAAAACAAAGTCAAAAATCAATACATGCCCTTTGAGCTTTTAAGTATGCGAAGCACCGTGCAGCATGTCGCTTCACGAAGCAGCTGCACAGAAGGTAGCAACGTGAAGATAATTTTTCAGCATTTTTAGACGAGCGTCTGTATCGTCTAGGTGTGCGAACAGCCCCCCTGCTCACACCCACTACGTCAGGATCAGAGAAAGTCAGCGCAAGAGAGAGAGAGAGAAAGTAAGCTGGGTAGCTTCTCAGCCATCTGCCAATAGCGTCCCTTGTATGAAATCAACTGGGCAAACCAACTGAGGAAGCATGTACCAGAAATTAAAAGACCCATTGTCCTCAGAAATCCACGAACCAGCAAAAAAAATATGCATACATATAAAATCCGCGATAGAGTGAAGCCGCGAAAGGCGAAGCGCGATATAGCGAGGGATCACTGTACTACATGAACTTTTTCAAGACAGCTGTAAACAAAAATCACCTTCTAGTGATGGAATTGTAAATGTCAAGAAAAATTATCTTTAAATTTTTTATTTAGTTTGGCAGCAAGGACAGCAAGATGAAGGAGTTAAGTGGTCTTCAGTCATTAATTTTCCTTACAACACAGCATCAGATACTGGCAATTGCTAACATAAAAATAAAAATACTTTGATGAAGATGTCCTGTGTATTATTGAGCGAAGGGATTTTGCATTGTAAGGTGAGGCTTTTGAGCTGTCAGATGAAAAGAACATGGAGAGTGCTGCTGATAAAGAGCATCAGTAGTGCAACATGAGCAGCAAAAAGTGTGATATAGCAGTGCATGCAATTGCTTTGAATGCTATCATGCACTTTTAAAGTGTCATGTATAGAGTTTTCCTACCTTTTAGTAGTTGTATGATCTCCATAGTTTGAGTGATAAGCAGTTTTTACATTTTTCACATTAGGCGAGTTTTACTGAAAAACAAAAATCAGCCTATAGCCTTGTCAAACAAAAGAGTGAATGGAAGTACTGTGTACTGCATTGTATTGTATTGACCCCCTTCTTTTGACACACACTGCATGCCCAACCTACCTGGAAAGGGGTCTCTCTTTGAACTGCCTTTCCCAAGGTTTCTTCCATTTTTTTCCCTACAAGGTTTTTTTTGGGAGTTTTTCCTTGTCTTCTTAGAGAGTCAAGGCTGGGGGGCTGTCAAGAGGCAGGGCCTGATAAAGCCCATTGCGGCACTTCATGTGTGATTTTGGGCTATACAAAAATAAACTGTATTGTATTGTATTGTATTGTAAGTACGGCCACATCCAAAGCCTACCAGCACTGCATAAATCTAGACTTGTGGGAATCAAAAAAGGTGCTATAGCAAAAAAGTATGGGCTTTGGCTTCTAGTGTGTCTGTAGGTATTTTTTGGATGGTGTGAATAAAATACAGTAAACAGAGATGAAGAATTGAGTCCAAAATAGGAAAACTCAATTGCTCAAAGATGATGTAATAGTGGTAGTACATAAACTTACTGCAAGCAAGTGACTACTGAACTATAAAGGTAGTGAGCTATAGTTTCCGAGTAGGTCAAAGGACAAGTGTACTCTGATTGGAGGTCCTTTCAAAGGATGTGTTAACGGTGGAGACAGCTGCACGTTTCCTCTTCTGGGCCAGGCACTTCTTGGCTATAAGAGAAGTAAAGATGCACTTCACATACTGGCCTAGCGACAGTCTCTTTCTGTATCTCCTTTAATTTTAAACTTTATAGATCTAGACAAATGGTCACATGTTTGATATTGGCTGAAACACCAATCAGTCTCCAGCTCCTCAGCATCTGCCAAAACTGTCAACATCTTCTTCTTATCAAACATTAAGTAAACCTTTCAGCTTGTTCTAAACCACTGAAACAAATAACTAAAGTAAACAATGGACGGGCAGCTGTCAAGGGTCATTTCCTGCCTTGTGCCCAGCGACTCTCTTTGAACCTGAATTTAATTAACTGGATTTGAGAATGTTATGTTATATAATTGAACACTGGCAAAAAGTATTCTTAGAAGCATACACATAGATACATTTCACAAGATCAATTTTGCATTTGGTAAACTGCATAATTAGTCACCACATTTTATGTTTACACAAACTTTAATGATAAATTGCTAATGATGTATTATTATAAGACTTAAAGAATTAAAACTAATGCACTATATATTTGTAAGTGTTAACTTCCAAAAGGTTAGAAAAAAAAAAAAAAAAATCACATTTTAAGTTAGAGGATCTGTACAACATTTTTTCAAAACATGGCAGGATTTAATCAATATTATTTTAGAATAAGAGAAATAACTATTATTGCATTTAACTCCCTTCTCCATCTCTTATTTACATAGATATTCACTTCTCCCTTTCTTTTGTTTAATGTTGCCTTATTAAAAAGCCTAAAGCAATTTTCCTTTAGCTAAGCTCTCCTTCTCAGGGGTGGGGTTTGATTAGTCTTCAAATTTGTTGGGTTATAAATTGATCTGTTTGTATGGAATGATTACAATGAAAATTAATAAAATAAAAATATTAAAAAAAAAAAAGAAAGTGAATCTGACTGTAAAAATCCTTTAATATTTAAATGTTTTTTTTTTACAAAAACTGAGTAAAATGCACATCTCTTTGTATTGCTGATTTTAAAACATATTTATAGGCTTATTTTTTTCTGTTAATGAACTGCAAATAAAATAAAATTGTAAAGTCTATAAATGATAATCTTCTTAGCATGATGACTTTAGATATAAAGTGTTTTTTTCCAGCTCAAAGGGTGATTGTTCTAACCTTATCAAAAAATATACCACTTTCCGTTAATTCAAGTTATCAGTGCCAGACCTTTCGGAGTAATAAAAGTGGAAGATAGATAAGGTAAAAAAATTAAGAGCAGTGAAGCTGAGAAAAAATATCTTTAATAAACTTATCTCTGAGACGTAGTTTTACATCCAGTAATTTTATAGATACTGTATCTGCTCCAGTGAACACAGAGGATGACGTCAAAGTAGCATGTTTGGACTGCTAATTTATTTGTATTTACTCATAGTGGAGCCAATCAATACTGTTATCAGTGTAACACTCATTGTAGCCAAAACCTACAGTAGTTTGGACATAAAGTGTAGATTTTGCACAGGATCAATTAGTGGCACACAGCTGACTTGTGTTTTAAACATTTATATAATCTGCCTATAATACATGTAGTGAGAAATGAGACCATGATAAATGACGTGTAGCTGAATGATTTCCTGAATTTTCTGTGGCTGCCCGGGAGGGTTGTTTGGCCCAGCAGCGCAGCTGTTACAACGGTTCACTCATAGCTTTGCAAATCTAGTTTCATCTTCATTTTAAAGCATTTAGCTTTTACTAGAAAAATATCATCAAATGTTATATGAGAATATTTTTAAGCATATTTTAAGCCATTAAGTCAAGTGTTCTTTTTGAGAATAAACAGCCAGAGACAGACCACAGGAAAACACATAAAACTATAGGAAAATCTATTACGCAACCAAACAATTGACAGAATTTTCTAATTATTAAAAGAAAGAAACAGAGACAAAAACTGGCATTTTGCATGGCTGTATAATTTTGTGGAATGATTTTTGTAAACAGTGTTTAAAAATGACTATTGAAACAGCAGTAGCAACCACTGCCTACTGCCCACACCCTGAAAGTGTTTTTGATATTAAATATCCATTTGCTTAAAGGAATACTCCATCTAAAAATGATTTTTTTATATGGTACTTACCTCATGTAATTTTTAGTGAGAGTAGAGAACAATTTTTAATCTTGTGTTTTCATGCAGAATGTAAAAGAAAATGTTTATGGTATAATACACGCTGTAAGGAATGACAAGCATGGGCTGGCAAACCAGCCGGGATGCTTCAAGAATCCTTGCCTGGCAGGAAGCTAAATCAATACTGGGACAGGAACAAATCCAGCACATTCCTTGCCCCAACCAAAAGATAGGCAGAAGGTGCCAATGAATCAAAGGAGATGCTGCATTCTGGAAAAGTCTCTTACCTGGATAGGAAGCTAGCATAACGGAGAGACAAGGTAAGGCATTTTGCCAGGACTATTTGCTCCCCCAACATGATAGGTGGCAGCATTCCTGGGCTTCATTAACCATTCAGACATCTGCAGGGCATGCTGGGATTTGTAGTCCCATGGGGAAGGCCTGTTGTTTTCCATGGGTGCTGCCAGGCTTTGCAGTGGGGATTTGCCAACCCTACTTTGTGGGGACTTCTGCGTGACTGGGAAGTTCTTCCAATGGATCATGTGCTAGCATCAGAAATACTCCCTTGTCCTAGATAAAAGGAGTTGCTCTGCTTCACCTCAGGGAGTCAGAGTCGGGAAGCAGAGGATAACACTTGCTTGGAGGAAGAGGAGTAGGACTGTGAAGGAGGAAAGTCTTTATTGTTGTGGGGTACTCTTTCTTTTATACTTTTGTTGTTCCGCCATTAACACTAGAATTACCAGAGCCTATGAAAAAACTCGTAGATCCGGCCCACCTTAAATCCGTTCGCACCTCTCCCTCAGCGTCTTTTGTCCTGTAGATTAAGGCAAGCAGCAAGCAGCCTGCTATTCTATCCCCCACTGCCGCAGAACATGCACAAAGTTCTCCCAGCTCATGCCTTGATTAATTATCTGGGAATGAAGTGCTGTAGTTTTAGAGTGGAAATAATACATCATTATTTGGAACTCATGCATTTCATGTGTGTTCCGTTTCTACAATAATCTGTGTAAACACATTGTTAAAACAGAAACGTTTTTCATATTTTAGTAGTAAATGACAAAATGTTGCCATAAACTATATAATGTGTGAAGCCTGAAGTCCAAAGATCAAATAAACACTTTCACAAAAGGTTCAAGGAAGATACAACAGCTTTCGTGGCATAGCGGTAAGATTTGCTGACTTGTAATCAAGAGTCCCTGGTTCGATCCCGAATGCCTCTTATATTTGCTGTTTTCAGTAGTGAGCTGCTCTTACTGTTAATATTATACCGTACACACATACATTTGGTTTGCGTCTGCTACAGATGGTGTACATTTATAGGACTTGAAAAAGTTACCGTTTTTCTTCACTTTTATTCTCTCAGTCATGATCACGATACATACTACCGCCCTCAGGATCTGACGCTGTTAGTTTTTATTTGAAACTGAGAGTAACTGTAGATGTGAGTGGTATTTTGAGGCAATGGAACTGGACATTCTCTGATCTGGAGGGATAAAAGCTGACACACAAACGCTGGTGAATCTGCCTTCTTCGTATCTTAAAATAAATAATCCCCACACTAGCGGCTTAGCGAGGGGAGGTGGTGGTTGTGTGGCTGAAGCGGTTCTCAGGGCGATTCGCAATGTGGCCGTTTTTCATCTAAGTGCACAGGTCAGAGACCGCCCGCATCCGTAATTGTTCCTGGGGCTGCTAATTTGCCACAGCTGCCATGCCCTCTTGATAAATAGAAGCGCGAGTTGGCTAAGGGAAAAAAATGAAAGATTGAACGGAACGGAGGTTGTAGGAGAAGGCAGGAAGCAGCAGGAGGAGAAAGTCAGTGTGGGAGAGTGAGCGAGTGCAGGCTCGCGTGCAGCTGTAATGGTAGCTTGGATGTTAGGCCGACACCCGAGGAGTAGCAGTAGTGGTCGCTCCCGCAGAGTTGATTCTGAAGGGCGTGAGTGACCAGAAGGCGGATGACTCTCTGCGGAAGGCATTGGGAGTCGGGACTTGGGGTGTGTATTCCCCAGCGTAGGCACCCTGGTTGCTGTGGAACCCAAGTCATTGTCAGGAGGAGCCTACCGGAGCCAGCGATTGGAGAGGCGAACTGAACAGCTGAAGTAGGCAGAGTGAAGGACAGCTGCAAGTAGGGCAACTCCCCTGTTGAGAAGCCCAGACGGGGGAAGCAGGGGGGCCGCCAGTAGTAGAAGAATGATGCACCGGATTTTTAAAAGGGAGTATGCAACAAACCTGCATTGTCACAGTCCCCTCATGTTGCTGTTACTTTTGTACTCCAGGACATGCAGAGGCAACAATAGTACAGAGAGGTCAGTTCAGAGCTATATGCAATCATCACATTCAAATGTTAACAGTTCACACACACGCAAGGACTTTCCTTCCCACATTTACGACGTGTGCACCTATTGCAATGCACACACTTCTCTCTATGCTTTGGTTCCTATTAAATTGAAAGGGTACCTGACACTGACTCAGTTTACTTTCCTGGGGAAAGTGGCTGTCTTGGAACAGAAGCTTGTTGATGTTGCATCCTCCTTTTCTTTTTCCAGTAAGATGCGAAGACGAAGTTCCTCTGCAAGGTGAGCCATGAATGCTCTTCTTTTCTAAGTGGCCTCCGTGCATGCCTTGCACAGTACATGTGCGTTGATCGCTGCCAGGTCAAACGTGTTATAACACAAGCAACTGGCCACCTGAGTGTTCCTGCGTGCACTGAATAACCTCATGCCTTCTGGTGCACGATGTCAATGCAGCACGGAGAAAAAAAGAAAGAGACAAATACTGTATATGGGACATTGGGTATAAATGTATTGTACTTCTAAAAGTTAGCTGTTTTCAGTTTTATTCTCTCAATTACGATCATACTGTACACCCCCAACCCCGCCCCTCCTGATCTGACTCTAAGTGACAGCGCCAGCATAAATTCACACCCGATTTGACGCTGTTCGTTTTCAAATAATATTATATTAGTGCGATGATATTTTCTGATTGGTACTATTCAGGTCATAAAATGATTTCTTCAAAATGTCACATACAGTATATTGACTCTTTCAGGTGTGTAATAGAAACCACTGTATAGAGAGAAGTGTGTACATTGCAACAGGTATACACGTCATAAATGTAGGAAGGACGGTCCTTGCGTGTATGTGAACTGTTAACATTTGGATGTGATGATTGCATATAGCGCTGAACTGACCTCTGTACTATCGTTGCCTCTGTATGTCCTGGAGTACAAAAGAAACAGCAACATGTGGGGACTGGGAAGATCAGGGGAAAAAAACATGAGGTGTTATGCGAATGAATATGAATAATATGAATAATGTTGCATCCGTGCCACAGTGTTTTCTGAAATGTACTATACAGGTCATAAAATGAATAATTCCAACTATATATAAATATGTGTCTTTTTTTTTTTTTTTGACATCATAGACCATAATGCACATACTAATTCAGCGTGAGCAGGAACACTCAATAAAACTGAATAAAAAAAAATCAAATGACGGTGAGATACGAAGAAGGCAGATTCACCAGCGTTTGTGTGTCAGCTTTTATCCCTCCAGATCAGAGAATGTCCAGTTCCATTGCCTGAAAACACCACTCACATCTACAGATACTTCCAGTTTCAAATAAAAACTAACAGCGTCAGATCCCGAGGGTGGCAGTATGTATCATAATCGTGACTGAGAGAATAAAAGTGAAGAAAAACGTTAACTTTTACAAGTCCTATAAATGTACACCATCTGTTACAGACGTAAACCAAATGTATGTGTGCACTGTATAATATTAACAATAAGAGCAGCTCACTACTAGGAGGCAGTCGGGATTGAACCGGGGACTCTTGATTACAAGTCAGCAAATCTTACCGCTACGCCACAGAAGCTGTTGTATCTTCCTTGAACCTTTTGTGAAAGTGTTTATTTGATCTTTGGACTTCAGGCTTCACACATTATATAGTTTATGGCAACATTTTGTCATTTACTACTAAAATATGAAAAACGTTTCTGTTTTAACAATGTGTTTACACAGATTATTGTAGAAACGGAACACACATGAAATGCATGAGTTCCAAATAACGATCTATTATTTCCACTCTAAAACTCTAGCACTTCACTCCCAGATAATCATATCAAGGCATGAGCTAGGAGAACTTTGTGCACGTTCTGTGGCGGTGGGGGATGGAATAGCAGGCTGCTTGCCGCTTGTCTTAATTGGCACATTTACAGGACAAAAGACGCTGAGGGAGAGGTGCGAACGGATTTAAGGTGGGCCTGATCTACGAGTTTTTTCATAGGCTCTGGTAATTCTAGTGTTAAAAGGGGTTTACTAAGGTGTTACCCCAACTCTCTGAGTTATTTTTACACACTATTCGTGTATCAAAATCCAGGCTTGACACTGTTTAACAGTGAAAACAACTTTCACTGTTCTTCTACATTGTTATACTATTTAAATAAGCTGTTGCTGACACATTTAGAAAGCTAATAGGTAAAACTGATACACAGTAAGCCATAATATTTCTTATGACAAAGAGAAATGTTAATCTTCAAAAGCCCCAACTGAGCTTTGATAAGGACTGAATGTTGACCAGTCAAGTTTCTCTCCAGCTCCTGCTCAGATGTTCCTTCACTGTATAGATAAAAAGTGCACAGAGGGGGTCCAATTATAAACCAATAAAACAGTTATAGTATTCACATTCCAGACTGTGTACTAGTTAATACTGCAAAACAAGATGCAGAAACCAAAATGATAGATATGGTTAGAAACAAAGGAAAAAAACACCTTGTATGTATTTTGTACCTTCAAGCTAAAATAAGTTGTTAAAATAAAACCTTCCAAGTGAATCTACCTAAATATTTACATAATGCTTAAAAGGTTGCTATTTTTTATTTCACAGCTATGTCTACTGCTAATATTTTAGAAGATGAAGATGTCTCAGTTATGTTGTACTCTTTGATTACATTTCTATGTCAAATTGAGAAAGGCACAATGTAGAATTTATCTACAAATTGCCTTTCCTAATGAAACAGTTTGAACATGAAAAAAGTTGTTATTAACACTGAGTATCTGTATTGAATCTATTTTCAGTTGCATTGTGTAAGCAATTGTGTTCAAAGAAACAGAGAACAATGATGATAATGACATCCAAGCTGTAATGGTCACATTCAAATAACCTTTTCACAACTAATGACATTCTGTGAGTAGTAGACGCTCACAGATGAAGGAGTCATTGGCGCTGTCCTGTCGAGGCTCATTAGTGTGATTTAAGGCTGTCTTCATTTGCTCCTTCTGGGAGGATTTGTAGTGCCGTCGTAAGTAACATCACCTTCAATGCTCATTTTCCCTAGGGAGAGATATTGGGTATAAGATATGACTGGACATAACAATAATTATTGAAAGGAGTGTTGATGAAGCATTAAGGAAACTGGAGATGTTTTGTTTTCAAATAACTAATGACAATAAAACTACATAACATTTAGAGTTTTGGGGTCCAACAGCTTTGGGCACAAGTATATCACAGAGTCCATTAATGTACAAAGTCACACTGAGGTGGCTCTAATTTAAAAATGCCAAGTCAACTGCATACTGGATTTTCTAAGAAACAGGACTCAATCTGTTAGTATAAGAAATTACATCTCTAGCCTTGAATGATAAGTAGAGGGAATCTGCAGGGCAGTGTTCTACCAGGCCTTGTGCTCTGTACTCTTTTTTACTTAGGACAGTGCTGCTAATTTGGAAAAGCCCAGTATCATCAAATTCACACATTCATTGGTCTGATTGTTTGGGGGGAGGTGCTGGATCTAGTGGTATGGTGCCAGGCCAATAATCTCTCACTAAATGTCACTATTGTAGCTCAACAGAAGAGGAGTGAATGACAGAGAGCACTGCACATCGGTGAGACCGCGCTAAAGACAGTTAACATCTTCAACTTCGTTGGCATTTATATCAGTGAGAATCTTGTGGTCTCACACCACCACCCAGGTGATTAAGAAATCCCAATATCGTCAAATGTTTGTTTTTTTTGGTATGTCAGGAAGGATACATAGCAATTTTTACAGATGCGCTATTGAGAGCATCCTGACCGGTGCTATTACAGTCTGGTTTAGAATTGGCTTGCTTTATAGTGGGTGGTGAGAACTGCCCACACTATCTCTGGATAACACCTATTACAGTAGGGTTATCAGGAAGGCCAGCAATATCATTAAGGACTTATGCATCCACAACACAGTTTATTCATATTTTTGCCATTGGGCAGATGTTACAAAAGCATAAAATCCAGGACAACAAGACTTTGGATCAGTTTCTGTCCAAAAGCTATTAAGCTTGTGAATGTTTTATGCCCAACCCACTCACCCACCCAATTGTATAGGTATAGCTGATTTATTTTTTTATTATTTTATTATTTGTGGTCTCGTGACCCTGTGTTCGGATTCAGCGGGTTGGAAAATGGATGGATGGATATTTGTGGTATTATATTGACTCATTATGATGCCAGTTATTGAGCATTCTTTTTTAAGAAATTAAGCTGATAAATAGCAATGTTACTGTATTGGATAACTCGGTTCAGGATGAATTCCCTGCATGAATTGTAAAGAAAGCAGAAATGGCGTCAATGTGGAGAGTCTAGGCACTGCAACATACGCTCCTCCACAGGCAGCCTTAGTGGTTCATCTTGCACATTTCGTTTTTATTTAACTAACACTGATCTGCAGTTCTTGTCCTCACATAGGGTAACAGTTACAAGATGGCTACAAATATATAGCTGGAAATGTACAGCTGTTAACTTTCTAGTCTCCTGTGTGAAATAGACACTTTAAAAGACTCTCCAAACATCATAAAACTGCCCTGTGTTGTTTTCCTCAATTTTGTAGACCATTCTCTTTCAAGACTCAGGTAAAGCATGACAAAAGCCAGCTGGTGAACCGAGCCTCATACTCTGATGACAATGTGGTTGAATTCTACTGAGTCCTGCCAGCCTGAGGAAGCACCTTCAACATGTCTTTCAAGTTCTGCTGTGCTGCTGTGCTTTGTCTGCTTCGAGCAGTGAAGTTTCTCCAGTTTTCTAATCCTTCTCTTGATAAAGCAGGAGTGTGCTCTCTTTCAACGTCTAGTTTTAAGACTTTTAAGCACCATGAAATCCACATCAGTTGCAATATTTATATGACTATAAAATCAGTCCTTAAGGTTTATATATTAAAATTTATAACACCAATAAATTAAATGTGTGTGGCTTGTGTTGGCCCAGCATTTGGAAAAAGTGAGTTTTGAAAATTCTTGGTTGGTGGCTTTTTTCTTTTAACAGCTTACTTGCACTAAGAAGGTTACCATGCGTTATATACTGTACTATAAAAATCCCCACTCTGTATTGTTGTCAATATGCATAGATTTTATAAAAGGTTATTTGTTTAATTTAGCTCTACATTATATATGATCTATCCTGTCTGTGTCCTTCATCATGAAGAGCTGTTAAGGAACTCAGATGAAATGAGACGATCTGTCCCAGGGGTGTCCAACTCCAATCTTGGAGGGCCGCAGTGGCTGCAGATTTTCCTTCCTAAAACTTTCTTAATCAGTGGCCAATTTCTGCCATTAATTGACTTCTTTTCCAATCATTTTATTTGCCATGTTTTTCAAGGCTACGTCCTCTGAATTGCTGATTTTTCCTTAAACGGCTGCCAAACAGAAATGAGATGTGAAGTGAGCCAACAGATGACCAGCTAAGTCAGGGCCTCAAACTCCAATCAATTTCATAATTAGGAGATGATTATTGATGCTAATTAAACTTGTTATTTAATTTCATGGCTTGCTGGTTCTCTCATTCTGCCACAAAAGACATTTTTAAAACTTGATTTTCCTTTTTCTAAGAGCACCATCAAAAAGTTTTGTGGACCTGAGAAGATCAACATTACTGAGACCTTTACCTTTCTTTTAGATATTGTATGATAGACACAGGTTGGCTCATAATGTGTTGGCACATTTTGTATCTCATTACTGTTTTGCTAATTAAGAAAAGAAGAAACAATTGAGGGTCCCGAATTTTAAATAGCAAGTGATTTAAAATGAAGATAAAGTAAGTTAATTAGCAGAAACATCTGGTCTTTAATTAAACAAATGGTTAGAATAAAAACATGCAGCCACTGTAACCCTTCAGGATTAGAGTTGGACACCCATGATCTGTCCTATAACTAAAAATATAATTTTTATCTAAGTCATGTATGTCATATACAGCAGTGGTTGTCAAACCCCTTGTATCTGCTTGTATGTGTTCTCATTTAATTAGCCAATCATTTTTGTTATTCTTTTATTCTGCATTAAGAAAAAAACAAACTGTGTTTTGTTTTTTTTACATTTATACAACATTTAGAAATATTTGTATTTTTGCTTTAGCTTTAAATGCCCTACTATCTTTTAATGTTTTCCCATTACATTGCATTTTTAGTGTGATAATTAGATAATTATTAATTAAATACAGGGTGAGACAAAATGAAGTATCCCATTTCCTAAGGTCACTGCGTGAGGCAGAGGCAGCCGAGTGTGTTGGGGTGGGGGTCCTTTGATAGGCAATTCCTTGTAGTTTTCAGTCGGCAACAAGCCTTAGTCCGGTGTGCATCATGCTTTCGCTGTCGAAGCGTTCTTCAAAAACAACAAATTCATCATCACTACACAATGTGCCTTCTGAATAACATTCAGCATTCCTCCTAACGGTGATGTCCCAAATCGGAAAACAATTCTTCAGTGGATGGCTAAATTTAGACAGATGGATACAACATTGAAAATCTTCAGGCCACCCTGAGACTGTACGAATGCCTGAAAACATTCAAGCTGTATGGTCATCAATTTTGCAGTGTCCTAGACGTTCAGCGTGCAAACATGCTTCTGCCTTAGGCATTTCCAACACGTCTTTGAGGAAGGATTTTGCATGAGGACCTTAATTGTCATCCGTACAAAATGATAGTAGTGCAGGAACTCACTGAGAGAATCTGGGAGGGCTGTAGAGAGTTGTGCGCAAACATTCTGCAAACTTTTCATTGAGATGCCAACGTCGTGCAGCGACGAGGCACATTTCCATTTGAATGGTTGAGTAAAGAAGTAAAACTTTCACTATTGAGCTGAAACCAACCCTTGTGAACTTCATCAGAGACTCTTGCACAGTGAGCGTGTTACAGTTTGGTGCGCCGTTGCAGAATTTGACATTGTAGGCCCTTATTTTTTTTGAGAAGGGAGGAGCAACAGTCATCATCACTTCAGCTCATTACATTTTTGCGGCCCCAACTGGAAGAAATGGATGTAGTGGATGCCTGGTTTCAACAGGATGGAGCAACAGCTAACACAGCGTGGAGATCCAAACAAGCTTGCGGGAGATTTTTCCGGGGAAGCTGATCTCCCTGCATGGTGATGTCGGGTGGCCTTCACGTTCACCTGATCTCGCTTCATGCAATTTCTTCTTGTGAAGCTATCTCAAGTCAAAGGTATACACACACTGACTTCAAAACCATGAAGCACTCAAGGATGCTACTCACCACAAAATCATCGCTATTCGCCTTGAAATGGCTGAACAAGTCATGTGAGTGTTCAGAAATCGTCTTGAAGAGTGTATCGCTAATGAAGGCCACCACCTTGAAAACATCATATTTAAAACACAGTGAAAAAAAAAAACTATCTTGTATACCCTTTCTTGTGTCGTAATGAAATTTATTTTATCGTGTAGCATTTTTGTACACTAAACGTTTGAAATGTGCTACTTCTTTTCGGCTCACCCTGTATATATAGCACTTTTCTTAATTCTCACAGCACTTCACGTACATAGCCAGGAGCAAGTTCAGTTACCACCAGTGTCGGTTGATGCAATGGCAGACATTTTTTGGCAGTATGCTCACCACACATTAGGAATGAGGTGGTGAAGTGGTGAGACAGGTGGTGAAGCCACATAGAGACAGGGGATGACTAGAGGTTCAGAATGGATGAGGCTATATTGGGAAATTTAGCCAGGACATCAGTGTACACTCTACTATTTTTGAAGGATGTCCAGGGATTTTTTATGACCACAGATAGTCAGGTCTCATCTGAAGGACAGTTAATAATAATATTTAACAAAAAAAGATGTGGCACTAAATCAGGGGTGTTGAACTCTGAGCCTGGAGGGCCGCAGTGGCTACAGGTTTTCATTCTGACCCTTTTCCTAATCAGTGAGTAGTTTTCACTGCTAATTAACTCCTTTTCCTTTCATTTCAATAGCCCTGTTTTTAAGGATTCAGTGCTCTGAATTGATTTGTTTCTTCATTAAATGGCAGCCAAACAGAAATGAGACGTGAAATGAGCCAACAGATGACCAGCTAAACTGGGATTTCAAACTCCAACCAATTTCACTCCAACCAGTCTCTTAATGAGAAGCCAATTCTTGCTGTTAATTAAGCCTGTTATTTAATTCAATGGCTTGTTGCTGCTCTCATTCTGCCATAGCAGACGTTTCCAAATCTGTTGATTTTTCTGTTTCTTCTGTCATATGGTGGCTTGTTTGATGTCTCAGTATTGTTTGGCTACTAATTAAGGAAAAAGAAACAATAAAGGGGCCTGAGTCAAGTTAATGAAAACTAAAGCAAAAGAAGTTAATTAGCAGTAAAAACGGCTCACTAATGAAGAAAATGGTTAGAATGAAAACATGCAGCCACTGCGGCCCTCAAGGACCAGAGTTCGACAGCTTGTGCACTAAATGCTGAAAGGCTGCAATTACATTACCGTTTGACCCACTAATGTGCTCACTTGCAAAGGACTAAGTAACAAGGTGTCTCATGTATTAATGGTGCGTATGCACAAAAGTGTTGCGTATGCCCAGTTCCACGCACACTTCGAGAATTATAAAATCTAAACTTGGTGTAAAGCCACGCACATTTTCATGGCAGCCTCAGCCTCACAGTTTCTGCTTGGTTTTGCAAATGGGAGTGCACCCAGTGTCAAAGCAGTGCCATTGTTTCTGTGTGGTGTCCCTGTCTTTTATAGATTCACATCCATGATGCAGGATTTATCAAAAACATTGAAATTAATTGCATATCATTTACAAATTTAATTTATTTGATTGTAAACATTCTGTAACAATATAATGGTACACGGAATGGCCAAACTATTCCAACTACTATAGCTGCTTTAATGTTATTAGAAGACATCACAAATGGAAGAATGATAAGAGAGTGCATATTTATAAATGATGATGACTGTACACTAAGCACGTTTGTTCTGTACTGTGCCCAAGTACGATTGTCCCCCCTCCCTTCTCCCTTGCTGGCCTGCACTCACACTGAGCTTAACATTCTGGAGCCGGACACGCTTTCGTCATGACCATGCAACTTCATGTAAAGCCAAAACAAGATCTGAACACGGAGTGACAGCATGCATGTCAAAATGATTTTACTTATTTTGTGTTGTTTTGGAGTTGTGTAGGGCAGGATAATACACTACCCTTTAACAGATTTATTGAGTGTGCAGTGCAGCAATTTACTGTTATTCGTGCTGCACGTCCAAAAAGATTTTTACAGTGACAAATGATGTTAAGGGAGATATTTGCAGCTTTTCTTGCCAACTACAATTCACATTCATGTGTAAGGTGAGAATAAAAATCTGTTTTTAACTCAAAAGATATTGAATGAAAAGAGAATTGCAGTATCTGACTTGTCACATCATTGATGTCATGTCTGTTTTTCGTGCTTGGGCATGTTTAGTGATTACACTGTTCCTACTGTGCTCAGGAATACCTCTTCCAAGTGGGCCAAGGCACGGTATGGTTGGCCCAGCATGGAGCAATCACACTAATCAAATGAATTAGACTACATGCGGACAAACGTGCTTGGGTATGGAACAAATTGTCAGTGTGAGTAAAGCCTAAGTCAGTTTTGATTTCCAAGAGCTACCCTCTTGGAGCTGTGTGCTGAACTGGCACTGGCTGTACAAAGGCAGACTTTGAGGAATTGTGCTCTACCTACTCCATAGATAGACAGATAGATAGATACTTTATTAATCCCAAGGGGAAATTCACACAATTCACACAAAATTCACAGAAGTTCTGTCCTCCCAGAGGAGCTTTTCAATGTGAACTTGCTGACGATCGGGTATTTCACAAACATTACTGAGTAGTGCCATGCCAGCTTGATTGGCTGGGAAATGTCAAATTGCTTCATTAAGATAGGAATTATTATTATTAGTTATTATTATATTATTTTACTTCACTTTCCTTTGTATATGTGTACATGTATACATCTCAGTTATTTTCTTTTAATGTATTGCTACATTTACGAGAGAGTATAATGACAAAAAAGATTTCTTTTTATCTGTTTTCTATCTAGAAGTTGGTTGGAACAAAATCCTATGGACATGTGGGGCCTCCAGAAATGAGCCTGAGAACCACTACTACAGAATATCAAGTTTAAATACTGTACCAAACATATGTATTTTCATCACTTGAATAACAAACACCCATAGTCACTGCAATGCAGTTCTGTGATGCTAATGTATTATACTTAAAACATTTCTCCCAGAAAAAGCACAGCTTCCAAAAGGGACATTGCTGCAATCCACAAGTGCATTATCTGCCTGTGCCTTAGGGCACACTATCTAAGCAACATATTGACAGATGAATTGTGTTAGAGAAATTGAATGGTATATACTGCACTGAAAATGTCACTTTCCAATTCCCTTCTGTCAAGTAACTACACTATTTTGGGTCCCAGAGGTGTCTTTCATACTTTTGAATGTGACCGGAATAAATTACGCTAAATATAGGAAGACAAGGACTTATCCATTTTTTTCATCTGCCTATTTCTGGTAAAAAAAAGTCCTGTGTGTAAAGTGATTTATTCCTAGAAAAAAGATTAACATGCATTCATTTCATTACTTTAATGCTGTGCACTGAGTTACGTAGTATGTTAAATGTATACACTATGTGCACAATGCCATATGTGTACAAAAAAAACTTAAAAATATAACTTGCATAAAAACTAATAACATCCAACAAATGAATTACGCCTTGATGTATTTTAATTTATGCAGTTTCATTATCAGAGTTATTTAGCTTTTTCAGTATGTTAACAGCTATTGTAACTACATGTGTTTTCATTGTTCTTGTTCAATTAGATATGATTTAAAGAGAAGGCATTTTATCTGCACCTGGTGAATGAAGAAACCGCTCCAAAAGAAAACTAATCTGTTATTTGAAGTATGGAGGTTTAATGAAATTACTTTTATTTCTATATATACATTATGGCTATATGACTGTCTGGATTGGCTCCATTATCCTTGTCAGTTTGAAACCAAAACCACCGATAATAAAACAGAAGATGAGCCAGAAAAATGAGGATCCACAAACACAGTCAGCAAGAGTAGGTGCAAGTGCCCAATTAAAAAAAAGTGCATTGTGGAGGTTAAAATCCTATAATTAATAAATAATCCTTTAAAATGTGGTTAAAAAACAGGGCAGTCTTCTTGTATAAAATCATGAGCCCCAGTGCCTCTTTCTAAAATGACATCTTCTCTGCTTTACCCCATAAGGGCCTTGAAGCATGAAGAGACGCCTTGCCAACATGTAGTCAACCATTAAAATCCGGCATGTGTCCCTCACTGCCATTCCCTGGTCTTACACGGGCGATCCTGCGAGCCCTGCTACTGCTTCCGCTGTCATTCCTTCAACATCCTCAGAAGCGTACTCTGAGTGCAAAGGAGGAGGAGGAGCAGAAATGACTCTCTTCAGCTCCGTCAGAACACATGCCACGTGCTCCCCTCACTGGAACTGACACCCGACCAGTAAAGGAAGCAGTTGACCGATCCATTCACATTTCACGTGAACGTGTGATCAGCCAAGGACCCCAAACAACCTTGGAGTGGTGCATGCACATTCCCATATGCACCTGCACCCACCTGGAGCCTGCACACAGTGGGACTCCCAATTATTCATTTCAATTACGCAATGCCACAAATCTCTCTCATCATAGGCCTTGTTTAGTTTCTTTTTGCTTTTCTTTTTTGCCACATATACAGTAAGAATACACAGTGCATTGCCCTTAACTTCATTACTCTTGTAGGGTAATATTAACATACATCACATCAACTCTTGAGCTCTTACCTCAGATCCTTCATCTCACAAATCTACTGATACATAATCAACAGCTGCAACTTCCTAAACAAACCAATGATATAACGGTACATTTGTAGTTACCATGATGAAGAATTAAAGTACTATACAAAGAAAAAGTTGCATTAAGTTGTACTAAATAACATAACATTCTGAAATCCATTTAACATAATCCAGTGAAGGGAAGTGGGGTGTTGAAGCCTATCATGGGTTTCATTTTTCTTTGTTTAATCTACATTTTGCATCTTTGCTATGTGGAGATAACTGATTGCGCCATGCTAAGCTTTAGGTGCCATAGCTGTGGGTGTGATGTTAAGTGTTCTATACTGTTTTGAATGTAAGCATGTGACAAATAGCATTCCATGTCAGACCTTTAAAGGAAAAGGGAGACAACGCTTATTAAAGCAACAATTTGGAACAAAAAAAATAGAAAAGTTTTATTATTTCAAAGGAAACTAAAAGGAAAAATACTTATTGTTTAATGGAGACATATTCAACATTCTGAACTAAGAAAAAGGGGAGCTTTAAATCTAAGAGAAATCCTTAACTATCCAAGGGATCGTGTTCAGGGTAAAGAAACCGAAAGACATATTAATATTTTGAACAAAAGTATAACATACAATGTTAAGTTGGAAAGAAATAAAAAGAAAGACAGATGCAGGAAAGAGCTTGATGGTGGCAAAGGGAATCAAAAGAAAATAACCAACAAATGACAAGAAGAACAAATCACCAGGAAAGGCAACCAAAAAATGATGACAGAAAAATGATGAGGTGGACAATATTTGCTAAGAGGTGTCACAAGAAGAAAGATTGTGACAGGTATATACTTTCTGTGTGGCATTAACACCTTCTTTTTGTAATATGAGCTTATTTCTAACACTCATTTTTTTCAATTTCTTCCACAGCCATACAGACAAGTAAGGTTGAATTGCCCTGTGTTTACATAAACCCAAAGACGGACTGTTCTTAAATATATGGGTGAGATTTGGTGATGATTCTACCCCAATTACACTTGGATATGGACATGCTGTGTGAGCCCAGTTGAGATACTATAAGCAAACTGATCAATTAAAAGGACAGGGTATATGTAATTTGCTGGAAAAATCATGTATTTTAGTTAACACAAACAAATCATCATATTTTGCAAGTCAAGATGCCAATACTTTCGATATACAGTTGCACAGAAAACTCATAAAAAATCATTTGTTCAACAGAGACTAATAACTAGAAAGACAAGGCAATGACTGATTTTCTCAAAAAGTAACCAATATTTCAAGCTTTACTAAAAACCTAATGATGAATAATAATTAGTGTATATTGCAGAAATGAAGCAATTAGCATTTTACGACTTCATAAATTGTGAACATTCCAGCTAATTTAATATTTATAAACTTTGCCCAGATGCCTATCATTGTCTTGGTCGATAACAATGTAGCAGGGTTCCATGAACAGTCTCGGATGTGTTGTTTGTTCCTTGTATTCATCAACAGTGTTTTATTACGAATAATTTTTACAGCCCTGTTGAGTACAAACCAATTATTATTCTGCAATATTAATACACCATCTGCAAAATGACTGAACATTGTGTAAATCTTAGTCTTATAAATAAATAAACAAGCCTCAATTTATAAAATATATTATTGTTCAGAGTTGTCTTGAATTGTGTTTTATCCAATAGTTGGTCCTTTAAAACACTAATATACTGCATAGCAATAATTTAAATATATACAATCCTCAGTTTAAGATAGAAGAATACACATTTCTATATACTACTGTATAAACAGTATAAGGTACTATATATAACATTTCTACAGTGGATTTATAAAATATCCAAACCCCGTCACTTTCTGTACACTTGAGTGTGTTGAAGATTTAATTTTAAACATATAAAATTTGACATTTTTGCCCATCAATCTACACTCCATAAAATGACAAAATGAAAACGTTTTCAAAAAGTTTTGCAAATACATTCAAAATCAAAAACTAAAATCTCTTCTTTATATAATAATTCAGACCCTGAAACTTACTTTGTAGAAATCCCTGTGGTAACAATTACAGCTTTGAGTCTTCTTGGGTAATTCTCTACAAGCTTTGCATATCTGGGCTTGGGCGGTTTATCCCATTCTTCCTGGCAGATCCTCTCAAGCTGCTCTTTCAACACGATAAACATAAAAGAGCCTGATGCAGAATGCTGACGTCAGTCTTTAGAACCACACGGTCTTGAGAGCATCACTCTCTCATAACCTTCGCATTGATTCTTGGGATTTCTTCACTAGTGCAATAGTAGACCACTGATGTCACCAGTTCATTCTTTTCTGGCAATTTATGCAAAACTTTAAAAGCTATTTTTTAAGGCTGCATTTTCTTTAAAGCTCCCTCATGAAAGTGTTTTTTTTGAGGTACACCCCCCTCTTGACTGTTGTTCTTGTTTTTCTCCTCACTTAGTTGCTTGACCATTGCTAGTCTTAAGGCTTCAGTTTGTTTTTTGTGTGCAATCAAACTCTTCTAGTCAAAACAATAAATCAATCATACACCCTTTTTAATGACATTCATTCTTGTTGATCTCAGCTGTCTGTTATTGAGATAGGCAGTATAACTTCCATAATCAATGCCTGACCTTTTAATTAGGACTTGGGGTTCTGTTATGCACATGGCTGCCAGAGGCAGCTCTAATGGGGCAGCTCCAGAACTGTTTCTAGCCCTAGCAGTAGCCCTTATGTTGGCTTTACAGGTCACTCCTTGACATTGGTCTATTTATCTTAGAGTTATAATAATAATACTAATAATAATAATGCATTTTATTTATAGGGCACTTTACATTAGCAGTAAATCTCAAAGTGCTATATAAAAAGTTTAAATAAAGGGAAAGCAAGATAAAAACAGAGATAAAACAACAATAATTATAGTATTCTTGTTAATAAGCTTTCCTAAACAGAAAAGTCTTTAGCTGTTTTTTAAAACAGCCCACAATCTGCTGTGTTCTTAGGCTCTCTGGTTGGGCATTCCAGAACCGTGGAGCAGCGGCTGCAAAGGCTCGATCTCCCATTGTATGAAGTTTGGTCACAGGGGGGCGAAGGCAGTAGGTATTTGCAAAATGGAGGTTTCTTGCAGTGGATTGTAGTATAAGGAGTTCCTTGAGATATTGTGGAGCATTTCCATGGATACATTGGTGAGTAAACAAACAGAGTTTGTATTCAATGTGGAGTTGGATAGGGAGCCAGTGAAGTGACCAAAAGATTTGTGAAATGTGTTCATATTTCCGCACCCTCATCAGGATTCTTGCAGCACTATTTTGAATTTGTTGTAGCTTTTGAAGGCTCTTGTTGGGTATCCTGATGAGGAGTGCATTACAATAGTCCAGTCTGGATGAGACAAAGGCATGAACCAGCTTTTCAGTCACACAGATGGAGAGGTAGGGACAGAGTTTGGCTATGTTTCGGAGATGAAGGAATGCAATTTTACAAAGGTGATGGACATCTGTATCAAATGACAGATAGGAGTCTAACTTGACACCCAGATTTGTAACAGAAATGGAGAGGGTAATGGTACGGTCAGAAAAGGAAATACAATTTACAGAAGAGCTTCAGTTTTGGTGCTGCTCAGCTTGAGGAAGTTCTTGGACATCCAGGCCTCAATTTCATCCAAGCAAGAGGAAAGAGTTGATAGAGGTGTAAGAGAAGTCGAATCCAGTCTCACATAGAGCTGCGTATCATCGGCATAGCGATGGAATGAAACTCCATGCTTGCGGATGATGTGACCTAGGGGTAGCATATAGATATTAAAGAGGGTCGGCCCAAAGACTGATCCTTGTGGGACCCCACAGGTGTCAGTGTGGGTATGAGATTTAGCATCCCTCAAGGCCACATTCTCAGCCCTATCTATAAGATACTTAGGTAAGAGTTCTTAGGTAAACAGGAGAACAAATATAGCTACAGAAGGTGGGAAGTATTGTGGTGCAAGTGAGGAAATGATTGTGATCCGTGATTAACAAATGCCATGTCCAGGGCTGATTGTTGTCTCGTACCTGTTCCTGTTGGCATAGACCCTAACTCCTCATGACTCCAAAATGGCATAAATCAATTCAAAATCTAAAGAAACTGAAGGATACCTCGTTTGTTTGAGACAGATTGTATGTGGTGAACAAGTAGAACATACCCATAGTACTGCAAAACTGGCCATAGTATAGTAATCATTGCAAAAAAAATAGAATGAGAGAACACTCATAACGATGATGAACTGTCATTTTCATGGCACTGCAGAAAACTGAAGGCTTGACTTTAAGGTGTTAACTGAATGAGGATTGTCACACATGTGCACCTTGGGGACAGCTTAAAGGCTCTGGTGGTGGTAATTCCTTGCAAATCCATCTGGTGACGCTGTATACTAACAACTCTTCTCTTCCTCCATCTAAGTTCGGGTAATTGATAGCCTTACCTCCTCGGCGATCACTTCTGGTGTCAATCTACCTGGACCAGCCTCTTCCTGCCTTTCCTGTACTTAACTGGAAGTGTCTCCATCTTGGAGCAGTCACTCTTGAGACTTATGTCAGTGAAGATGTTTCTTTCTTTTATCAATGCATTTATACTTTGCATTTTGCTTTCAGTTATACAAGGTTTGCCTGCGGGTGCCCCAACGTATGATTGTTTGTGATATTTTTACAGGATAAAACTGAATTACTAGAAAGGCACCGTGTACTGGGGGCACTGCTTTCCAGCCTTCTAGCACAGTCGTATTCACCCCTTTTTGTGACAGTCAATAACATGCTGCCTGGTGGAACTGCTCCTGTATGAAGGGTTAACAACTACAGTAAAACACAATACATTAGACAGATGAGCTTCTCTTCAATTTGTAGGGTACAAAACATGCACGTTCCTTATTCCACATCACTGCCTTACATACATTGTGCATATGAATCAGCATCCACTGGGCCTCAGTTCTCGCACATACAAGCCTTCCCCTACTACTACAGACAATATCAGTTGCGGTGAGTCGTAGATTAGGTGGACTCCATCACTGGGCATGTTACACTACATTCATGAGAGTGCACCTCTGATTATGTCCGACTCAATAAGATTTAAATGAAGGCTGAAAAGTCATATAATGTTTCATGGCCTTTAAATAAACTCTAGTTGACCCAAAGGACCTGACTGCACTCTGGTTCCTGATTATCAGTACTGATTGTGTGACAGAAGTTGAAATAATATTACATATAAGCCAGTTTTTAAAAATTAAATCCTGTAATATATATGATAGTTAAACTGAATATGTTTACTGCATTTTGGTTTTAGTTAATCATCACGATAAAATCTGTCATTCTATGTATTTTGGTGGCAGTGATTTGCTGCGGGGCCTACGGTCCAGATTAATCAGAACTCCCTAGGTTGATCCTCAGGAGTGTTCTATAGTGCAACAGGAGTGACTTTCCCTTGTGGCAAATTGTCAAAGTAAAAAATGTCATGTCAGATAAGAGGTGAAATGGAATTTGTGAAGGAGGTTAAATGTCAAGGTAGAGTACCTATGAGGATCTGTAATAAGGGTATTGGCCAGGATAACAAGTTCTGCCTCTTTTAATTATTTTCAGAGACTAAAATCCCTACAGTGAAGGTGATGTGCAAACTTGGAAAAAAAGGCTCTCTTAGTGATGCTTAGAAAATTCTTTGTGAAGACTTAAGTGCAGTGTGGCCTTCATAGATTTGCATTTTAATTAGGATTTGTTTATTTCAAAATAATACTGCTCAAAAATTAAAAACAACTCACTTTTGAACTTAAATTTACAAAGTAGCAGAATTATACCAACAACTGGCCACACTGTTTTTACCTACAGAGAAAAAAATAAAAGCTGGAGCACAGCTGTACACGTCAATAGATTTTCATTTTTATAAAGCTTTTGTCAGTCTTTGTTGTGTCTTTAAAGTGAGCTGTAAATAGATTTGGTTTGCTCTCTTTAATCCTAACCACTTTTCTGTCTCAGGAAATGAGGTGGGTGAATTACCTCAAGCTGGGCTCTTGAATTACTGACTTGCGAATGATTGAGGGAAGATTGATTACAGTTTCTATCAGGGAATAACAAATGAGACAATAGGAGGTCACCTACACCTTCACATTGCTCTTTCTTGGCAGTCACATACAGTTATACTTTTTACTTTAGTGGCTAATAAAGTAAACAAAGACACACTAAGCCTACTAAATAAAGTTGTGTCTAATGCTATTAATGAAAGATAAGGAATTGCACACCACTAGTACATTTGAAGGCCGAGTTGCTCTTTATCAGCCATAGAAGAAGCATTAAGCAGTCCCTGTGTGAATGGGCACAGCGCATACCTACTGAGCCTACTAGAAAGTTTAATGGATTTATTATTTAATTATTGATTACAATAGGCGTATGTGTTAAGACCAAGTAAGCATTTACAAAATATAAACAACAGCCCCACGCCAAGAAAAGAATGAAAGCTATGATGATAAATGACAGCACTGTAATTCTGATTACAGACTTAAACTGATGATCTGTAATTTTACAAGTGATCTGTAGTAATGCACATCAACACAGACTACACATTATGAATATTGACAGAAAGATTACACTTTATTCATCCTACAATTTCATCAGCTAACTGTGAAAGATGTGCTGTATAATAAACTATTAAAAATGAAACATTACTTTCATTTACAAAAAGAAATTAATTTAGACTTCCGCAAATAAATTAAAAGATGTAACGGCACAGGCCTACATGGTGTTATGCCTTCAGTTTCACAAGTTTACTAACTATACCAGAATGAATTTCATTAATATAAATTAGAAAAAGTAACAATCTAAGAACAAACCCCCTGGGGGCCCATTGATGTGCAGAATTCTCCTCTTATCTGTACTCTTTGTCTTCTGCTAGTTACCCAAGTTGAAATCCAGCTCTGATGTCAATGGTTTCATAATTAATAAACATTGTGGAATAATAACAATGGGCTTTTGAAAGTTTCAGTAAATTTGTGACCCTGTAGTGGTTAATATAAACAAAAAAAGTGGATTAATGACACGACCATTCTTTAGTTTCCATCTATATATAACTGCAGCTGGTTTGATTTTAAGAAAGTTAACAAAGTTAAATTGGTAATAATAAAGGAATTCCTCAACAAAAATGTATGGCCTTGGTCCAGTTTTGATGCTTTCATTATGTAGTCCTTTCCAAGAATACCTTTTACATGGCTGTAATCAATTTTTGGAAGTGAAAAGAGAGAGAAAAAATAAATATGATCCATTGATGACTAAATGACAAGAAGTTGGTTTACCCATCGGTATCACCTCTGAATTCTGGCTCTTCTGGTTTAGAATCTGTAAATTCTTTGTTTTTACTTCGGCATGAGAAAAATATTTACTTAGCTCATTCATTATTCTTCTCATTTTCAAAGATAACTGTTTGTGTACCTTTGAGGCTTCTTTAATTCTCTGTATTTATTTTTTTGTACATGGAATAATACTTTTCTATATTTAAGCAAATCTTTTATCAGTTTTAACCATTCTGTATGGTTCCTTGCTTTATTATCTAGTATTCCTTGAATTCTTTGTCTGTTTTAATAATTTTCATGTATTTTTTTCAGTATCTTATATACAGTATAAACATTTACACGTGGAAGTGTATATGTCTGTCTGTCCCGGAAGTGAAAGGTGGAGTCGGGGTAAGGGCTCCACCTCCGAGGATACACAAGTGAGGCCAGCACGTCGGCAAAATGAAACTTCTGAAGAAACAGACACTCGCTTAGCGGCTAATACAGAAGCAAGGAGAGCAGATCGGCAAAATGAAACCTCTGAAGAAAGACAATCGCTTAGCCGCTTATGCACAACGATGCAAGCACGTAGGCAAAAGAAAACCTCCTAGGAGAGAGATGCCCAGAGTAGTTCCTTTCAAATACCCAACATCTCTACATTTAAAATTTTTTTCTGACAATTTCAATAGTTTCTAGGACCCCATGCTTTTTACAGCACGAGCTTACACAGCTAATATATATATATATATATATATATATTGTGACAGGTGGCCGGGTCCCCCCTTCTGTATATGTTCCGGGGGAGCAGCTATGGACATCTCACTACTTCCCCTGGGACGCTTGGTGGCAGCCTTCATGGCTGACGATGGTGCCTCAGTTTCCCGCAGGGTTTCCTGGGAGATGGAGTTCTCCACAACCCTGTGGGGAGCTGGGGTGGCCGCCAGGGGGTGCTGCATGGAGCCAGGAACCCACCTGGACATCTCTGCAGCTCCACCTGGAAGTGCAATTAGCCGCAGGTGATCAAGCACCTGGAGCACTTCTGGGTGGGTTATAAAAAGGGCCAGCATCCACCACTCAGGAGCCAGAATCGGGAGGAAGAGGACGAGGTTGCCTGGGAGGAGTGGTGGTGCCAAGGTGGAGAGAAAACTGTAATTTGTGCTATAATATGTGCTTGTGGGACTGTGTTGTGGCTGGAGGGATTACGGGGAAGATGTGCCCTCCAGCTGAAGAAAAATAAAGAAACTGTTTATTTTACACGTGCCTCTGAGTAAGTCTGTGCCGGGTCAGGTGCTATATAGCGCCTTATTACAATATATATATATATGTATGTGTTTTTATTTTTTTTTCAGTATACTGTAATTGTTTTGGGCTTACATCAGTATATCCCTGAAGTAACATTGTCTGTTCTTAATGTTTTTATATTTTGTATATGTTTCCTTATTGTCATAAAGTCTGCTTTCCACAAATTATAGATCTTTGTTCTGATGTGCACTTTTGTATCTTCACTATGATTTGAAATATAACCATCCTGTGAATAACAATAACAATAACAAACAATAACTTCTCCATGTTCAGTTAAGTTTTCAAAAGACAAGGCCCAGAAAGGAATTACCCAATCATGGGCTTCAAAAAAACTGGGTAAAAAAATAAATCATTTGCCATGAACCCCATTCTGTTTTCCTTTGCTGCAGTTTCAACAGGAGCTACATGATCAATATTTGGAAACTAAAATCGCCCATGATTACCACATGTTCTTTACTGCGACTATGTCTGAATTGATTAAATTACAAGTTGTCATTTGCATGTCAGAATTTGATGGGCGATAACAAACTCCAAACATTAAATCTCTATGTTGTGTCACCCTGCAGAGTAGTGAGACTGAATAAAAGATTGGACCAGGAAATTAAATCAAAGTCAAAATACCAAAAAAGGGTGGAGAATGAGAAGATAATTAAACCAAGTGCAAGCAAGATCAAAGTCGGATCAATGTAAGATGGAATATTTGTAAGCAGAGAGACAAAAATCAAAGTCCACAAAGCAGCAGTTTAGGTTTAGTATTTTTATCCACATTCCAGAAAGCTAGTAGGGTAACGCGCCAGTATGCGTTGATGAGACAAACTGAATCACATTACCTGGAACCAAGCGATGCACCACAGGAACACATAAGAATAAAAGTGGAGTACACAAAAGATAAGAAACAAAATTACTTGAGATGGGGGGCTGAGCCTCAGCTATTCCCATTGGTGAATGGCCCAGAAAAGTGTGTGTTTGTCAGGAGCTAAACAGGGATAATAAAGAGTCCGACTTGCAAAGGCATTCTCTCTCTGCTGTGTTGCATCTTGATGAAAGCAGAACAGATGATGATCTGAAGAAATTGGGCTGCCTGGGCCTGTGCAAATGATGAGCTGATGAGGAAGAATCAAATGCTTATAAGTTATTGCGTCACCTAAAATTATACATCTAGAATTATCAGGCTGTGTGGCCTTAGTTTACAAAGCCACATTCTATTTGCTTGTATGAAACTAGTTATAATAAAATGTCTTACCTATAATAAATACATAGTTTAAAGTGCAGCTCCTTCTCCTGTCTGTTCTTTCACTCTGTCTAATTGCCTGAGGTTATAGATAAAGAAAGTAAGGTGGAGGAAGAGCTAAACTGAAGTAACATACCTGACCACAGAGTGGCAAGTTTGTGGGGTTTGAGGCATTTTGGTTAAGTCTACATAATAAAGAATATAAAGGGGAAAAGAGGGCCATCATATGACCCTACAAGACAAAACACATATAAAATTATAAAACAAATTTTGTCCTACACAACGAAAAAAAATTAATAAAGCCACCTAGGAATACATAATAAACTATTATTACCACATATAAATCTCATCAAAAACATTGTAAATACAACAAAATATTTTTCCAAGAGTCTCGATCACAGCACTTTAGGCTTCTTTCTTAATGGCTTAACCCAATTAAATACTGATGTGTACTCTCGTGTTAGTCTTTTGAACCTGAATATTATAATTCACATATAACACCACATCTCCTCCACACCTTCCTTGTTTCTCTTTCCTGAAGGATGTGTAGCCACTGATATTGTCTTCTTCTCCATCTCATTCATTTAGCCATGTATCCACTATTCCAACAATATCATGGCCCCAAGCCATTATTGTTGCCTGTAGTTCCTGTATTTTTTTTCCCTATGATCCTTGCGTTAGAAGTTAACCTTTTAAAATAAAGAATATTAGCTTTGTATTTGTGGCTATATTTCATTTAGTGGGTTTGGTCAGTCCTTTATGTTCCTTTATGTTTGGTTCCTCCTCAATACAGTCTACTTTAAATTTTCTTTATCCCTTGCAGATGCAGTTTGCATTGTCAGTATAAAAGAAGGGTTTCTGGTGAAAGGCTAATAAAACTAAAATACATTTGTTCAAACTTTGCCTTTATCCATTCATTGCGACTAAATGTTATGCTTTGATTGTATAGTGTTTTCTCTCAGGCTGGAAGATTGTCAGAAAAATGAAAACTAATTTGGTTTTGTTTTTAGTTTTTTTCCCAGGTCCATTCTCTGCTTTTTTCTGCTGAGCATATCTACTTGTATTTCCCATGACATTCATTCCAACATGACCTAGAACCACAAGGTTTTTACCTGCCCTTGCCAGTAGCTGATCTTCAGGTGATATCAGACAATGTTGCTTTCTGGTAAGCAACATAATGCTGTTGAAAGAACTTACTATTTGAGATATTTCTCCCATAAGAAATAGCTGTTAGAAAAAAATAAAAACATAGTTCTTTAGTAATTGCCAGTGCTTCCAACTGACTTTAAAATCCAGAACTGCAGGACATCATCATCAGATTGCAGAGATGGTGGTAAATTGCATAGCATTACCCTGCATTAAACCCCTTGACATCTTCAAAATTACTGCTTGACCACTCATATGCTCTTTTATTAGATTCTTGGCTCATGTAAAGCATTTTTATATTAAGATCTACACTAAGAGGTATGTTAGAGGTTCTGAATGCTGGTGTATATTGATGAAGCTTTGTCAGTTAATTTCAATACAAGCAGATGTGTCAACCTCTTAGTATAAGCCATACACATAATACACAAAATATCATGGATATCAATGTACAAGAACAGGTGCATGAAAATGGTTTATTAATAAGACATGATACTTTATGGGGTTAATATAGGTTTCTGTTTAGTTTTCTGTAAAGAAGGAGTTTTAGTTGATGCTTCAACAACCAAGTCTATAATTATAGTTTTCACACAGAGTGGATTCAGAACTCCTTCATTTTCTGTATAGAATTACAGTAATCCCTCCTCCATCGCGGGGGTTGCGTTCCAGAGCCACCCGCGAAGTAGGAAAATCCGCGAAGTAGAAACCATACGTTTATATGGTTATTTTTAGAATGTCATGCTTGGGTCACAGATTTGCGCAGAAACACAGGAGGTTGTAGAGAGACAGGAACGTTATTCAAACACTGCAAACAAACATTTGTCTCTTTTTCAAAAGTTTAAACTGTGCTCCATGACAAGACAGAGATGACAGTTCTGTCTCACAATTAAAAGAATGCAAACATATCTTCCTTTTCAAAGGAGTGCAAAGCAAGCAGTAAAAAAAAAATCAATACGGCTTTTAAGTATGCGAAGCACCGCCGGTACAAAGCTGTTGAAGGCGGCAGCTCACACCCCCTCTGTCAGGAGCAGGAAGAGAGAGAGAGAGAGAGAGAGAGAGAGAGAGAGAGAGAGAGAGAGAGATAGCGAGAGACAGATAAAAAAAATCAATACGTGCCCTTTGAGCTTTTAAGTGTGCGAAGCTCCATGCAGCCTGTCCTTCAGGAAGCAGCTGCACACAGCCCCCCTGCTCACACCCCCCTACGTCAGCGCAAGAGAGAGAGAGAGAGAGAGAAAGTTAGCTGGATAGCTTTTCAGCCATCTGCCAATAGCGTCCCTTGTATGAAATCAACTGGGCAAACCAACTGAGGAAGCATGTACCAGAAATTAAAAGACCTATTGTCCACAGAAACCCGCGAAGCAGCGAAAAATCCGCGATATATATTTAAATATGCTTACATATAAAATCCGCGATGGAGTGAAGCCGCGAAAGGCGAAGCGCGATATAGCGAGGGATCACTGTAATTTTATATTGGTAAATTTGCCATTCTTGCTCATCAATCTACTTGCAATAACAAAGTGAAAACATTATTAGAAAAGTTTGCAACCTTATTAAAAACCACACACTGAAATTTATCATTAATTTAAGTCAGGGGTCAACCAACTCCAGTCCTGGAGGGCCCCAGTGGATGCAGGTTTTCATTACCCTTTTCTTAATTACTGTTTTTGTTGCTAATTAACTTCTTTTCAATCAATTTCATGGATTTTTTTTCACAGTGTTTTAAAAATGACATCTTCAAGGTGGTGGCCATCACTCACGATACACTCTTCGAGACGATTTCTGAATGATTGCATGACTCATTCAGCCATTTCAAGGGGAATAGCAGCGATTTTGTGGTGAATAGCATCATTAAGGGATTGAAGGTTTTGAGGTGAGTGTGTGTATACCTTTTATTTGAGATAGCCCCACAAGAAGAAATCGCACAGAGCTAGATTAGGCGAACGTGAAGGCCAACCGACATCGCTGTGCAGGGAGATCAGCTTCCCTGGAAACCTCTCCTGCAAAACTTGCATGGATCTTCATGCCGTATGAGCTGTTGCTCCATCTTGTTGAAACCAGGCTTCTACTACATCCATTTTTTCCAGTTGGGGCCGCAAAAAGTTCTCTATCATCATTTCAATGTAATGTTCTGAAATGACGGTGACCATAGCTCCCCCTCCTCAAAAAAGTAAGGGCCTACAATGCCAAATTCTGCAGCGGCGCACCAAACTGTAACATGCTCACTATGCAGGAGTCTCTGATGAAGTTCACGAGGGTTGGTTTCAGCCCAATAGCAAAAGTTTTGCTTATTTACGCAACCATTCAAATGGAAATGTGCCTCATCGCTGCACATGACAATGGCATCTCGATGAATGGTTTGCAAAATGTTTGGCACAACTCTATACGGCTCTTCCAGTCTCTCTCAGTGAGTTCCTGCACTACAGTACCATCATTTTGTATGGTTGGAAATTAAGGTCCTAATGCAAAATCCTCCACAAAGACGTGTTGGAAATGCCTAAGGCAGAAGCATGTTTACGTGCTGAATGTCTAGGAGACTGCAAAATTGACGTCTTTACAGCTTGAATGTTTTCAGGCGTTCATACAGTCCAAGGACGGCCTAGAGATTTTCTGTTCAATGTTGTGCCCATCTGTCTAAATTTAGCCACCCACTGAAAAATTGCTTTCCGATCTGGAACATCACCGTTAGGAGGAATGCTGAAGGGCATTCGGAAGGCGCATTACGTAGTGACCAAGGCATGTTGCTGACTGAAAACTACAAGGGATTGTCTATCAAAGGACCCCCACCCCAACGCACTCAGCTGCCTCTACCTCACGCAATGACCTTGAGAAATGTGGTACTTCATTTTGACTCACCCTGTACAACATGTTTCTGTTATTTTCTATTATTTTCTATTTAAAACACACCTCACAGGAGCAAAGTCTCAATCTGCAAAGACCATAGGAGACAGCACACCATGCCATAAGCGTTAAATAAAAGGACGCGATGTCATGTACTAAGTTATGACAACCTGTGGTTTGCACATCCATCCATCCATCCATTTTCCAACCCGCTGAATCCGAACACAGGGTCACGGAGGTCTGCTGGAGCCAATCCCAGCCAACACAGGGCACATGGCAGGAAACAATCCTGGGCAGGGTGCCAACCCACCACAGGACACACACAAACACACCAAGCACACACTACGGCCAATTTAGAATCGCCAATCCACCTAACCTGCAAGTCTTTGGAATGTGGGAGGAAACCGGAGCGCCCGGAGGAAACCCACGCAGACACGGGGAGAACATGCAAACTCCACGCAGGGAGGACCCGGGAATCAAACCCAGGTCCCCAGATCTCCCAACTGCGAGGCAGCAGCGCTACCCACTGCGCCACCGTTGCACAACATTGGATTCTGTAAGTGGCAAATTATTAACAAAATAAACTACAAGGAACAAACAAAATGGGAGAATGACAAAAAAAATAATACAAACTTAAACCAAAACTACCGAGAAATATGCCAAAAATACAAATTAACCTGCGTACTTGTAGTCAATGTATAATATAGAATAAGCAGGACAGTAAACACAATTAAGCATACTGAACAATTAGAAAATGTAAAGCATAAATAAATCAATTAGTGCAGAAGAACCAATCTATAAACAGAAAAATATATAATTCCACTAGCCGTGCATGAAAAAAATAGAAACCTGCTCAGACATCTCTATATACAGTACTGAGAATCACTCAGATGCATTGTTCAGATATGAAGTAATAAGTTCATTACAGCATATTTCCTGATGCTTAACACTTTCATTATTCATGAGCACTTAAGGAAGTTGTAAAAAGTAAGTGTAAAATTGTTATATTGATTACTTTTTAAGCCAAACATTGGCGAGTCATTTTTAAAACTGCCAGTCAAAGCCATTTGCATTATTAAATCTTTGATCCTTGTGTGTTGTCAGTCTTACCTAAGAAAAATACTCATGTAGCTTAAACCAAGCTGCATCTTCATTTACTGCTAATATTTAATGTGTTTACCCCAGGGAGGAATAAGAGTTATAGTTGACTTAAGATATCAAAGCTGTCTGACTGGTGAATACATAAAGTACTGCCTTCATTTATGCCTAAGTAGTTATAAACCATCTTTCTGTTCATTATAATGACATATGCAGCGTCGTGAGGCAGGTTAATGAAAAACACCTTTTAACTTTGGGTTTAGTTTGTAGAGATTATTTTTTATTAACTAAAGCTATTGTACTTTTATGTATTTTATGCTATTTTATGGTTTAGTAGTTCTTTGCAGGCAGTATGGTGTAGTGGCTAAGGCTTTAGACTTCAAACCCTGAGGTTGTGTGTTCAAATCCTGCCACTGACGTTGTGTGACTATGAGCAAGTCACTTGACCTGCCTGTGCTCCAATTGGAAAACCAAAAGAAATGTAACCAATTGTATCATAAATGTTGTAAGTCACCTTGGATAAAGGCAATAAATAAATGCAATGTAAATGTAATCTTTTCTTACTTGACCTAATGTTAATACTGTAACGACCTTCAATTATGTATCATGGTAGATTGTGAAAGATGTCTGTCTTTTAAGTAGATCACTACTGTTAAGATCTCTGAATGATCACCTGAAGGGTAAGCTGGGAAAGTGTGATCAGGAGATGAAATCACCAAAAGGAACACATCATGTCCTTGTCCTAGTAACAGGATAGGTAGGGTCTTATGCCCTCTTCACACTACTACATTTTCATTTAAAAATGCAGACATTAATCTCCATTTTCACTTTTCTCTGCACTACCCCAGCGTTTTAACCTCCGAAAACTGACTTTTGAAAATGCTCTTTGGGTTGTATGCTTCTTAAAACACAGCCTCAACATTGTGATTTGCAGATTTCTGAACATGCAGACTCTAGTTACAGTCTGATGGGTTCATTGCTTATTATGTGGTCCTTCCATGATTGGATCCTACTCATTACAATGTCTTATTATCTGATTGGTCACCCTTCATGGAAGAAAACCATATTTCAACACAACGGACATAGAGGAGTAGCTTTCCATGGTGCTTGTTGAGAGGTTACCTGTATGCATGTAAATCACATTTTGTATAGTTTGAATGCTAAATAAATGCACAAAAGGAAAATAATTTAACAATCGCTACAGTTTTGTGACAAATCCTGTGGCTGGTGACATTATTGTCCCTTCAAGAATTTTTACAGTGATGTATGCTTCCTCAGTGTAAGAGAGCGGCTACATCAGATGCATTTTAGCTGTTTTAGTGTGGGCGGAGATACTTTTGTAAATGATGAGAAAACACTAGTCTGGATGAAGATTGTTTTCTTTGAAAACACCGTTTTGAAATGAAAATGTAATAATATAGACGTAGCCTTACACCGAAAGAACCAACAGAAACTGAATCAATTAGACACTAAAACAAAGTTGTAGACAAGCAAAACTTTGTCAAAAGCCAAATGACTTCTTTGTTGTTGTCATCACCACTGATTAGCTCTGAAGAAAGAACTTATTATTTCTGAAGGGAATCAAATACTTGTATGAATGATGCTATGCTCCACTATCTTATATAGATGATTTGGTGTGTCGCATGACTGGCAATGGCCATAACAGCTATAAATAACATGGCTATGGCCATGCACAGAGAGATACAAAAAATGGTGGCAACTAAACAAAACATAAAATGGAGTTGCATGATTAATGATATAATACAGAAATACACAAAAAATAAACATGTTTTTTTAAGTTAAGCTCAAGAATGTCCACAATACATATTGGCAACATAGTCTGCTCACACTGACAGTTTACTGTGTTAAACAACTGCTTTTGTGTAGCACACCATATTTACTTCACTGCTTTCTGATCTGCTTTATGTTTAAGGATAAGTAAATCATATAAACACATGCATATCTCTCATGCAGGAGCACTACAAGTCTATCATATAATTCATTACGTATGTTGACATGTAACAGCATAACAAATTGTTAAACAGATAAAACAGGCCAAAATGTTTATGCTATAAAAGAAGGGATTAGAAACTATGCCTTGCATGATGTTACATCATGATTTCCTGCTAAGTGACAAATAACAACCTTTAAGTAACATCTAGATGAGGTATTGGGACATTAGCTATTTGCAAAATAAACAGGTTTGATGAACTGAGTGGTGTCCTGTCATTTGTCATGTTTCATATGTTCTTAAAAGCTGACTATAAATTCACTTGTTGAAGGTGCAGTGTGTGCTTTCACAATGTTTCCTTTCTTTTTGGCAGCTTTTAATTTTGTTTTGAACTCTAGGTATTTTAATGCCTAGTAGCATTATCCTGTGCTTGAAAAACACATTTCTACTTTTCTGACCTGAACATTATGATTTTTACTTGTCTTTTTTTGGGCTCCTGTTTAGTTCTCCTTCACACTCAGTATTAGCTGTTTTGGTTCCTGGAGGATTTTCTGTTTGGGTAGCACCAGAGACATCAAATAAAGTTTGACTATTCCTATTGAGTCAGCCGAGTGTCTTTTAGTATGGTCTACTGTGTCCGGCATGTGTGCATAATGAATTTCTTCAGGGCTCTGATTCCTTGAGCAATGCCATTTCAGTACCCAATGTGTCTCTGTCTGTGCATCTTCTCTCTTTTGCCCACAGAAATGAAGACATCTGGCAAGACGACTACTGATGTCAATTCTGCTTCCATTCCAGAAGTCCCTGTCCCTTCCACCACAGATAGTAGATAACATCCTGCAATACTGGACTCGCATTTGTGTTTGATGGAGCTCTTCACCAGAAGCTCTGACCTAATCGTTCAATTTTGTTTAATATTTTTGCTTTTCTTTTGGTCGGCCAGCCGTGTCTTAAATAGGGCTTGCAAAAAGGTGTTCCAAATCTTTATCTTATTTTCTTGATAACCTTTTACAACTGTAATCTTCAGCCCACACCCAACTTTCAGCAGCCACATGCTGTTTAGTCTATAAAGCTTGCCAGTTCCTAGTTTGGCTATTACAATATTGTTTCAGATTTTTGCCCAGTCTGTGGCCACTCATCAGTGATCAGGTCCTATGTGTTTAAACAGCTAGACTGCCCCTGGAGCTGTCTTCTGTGTCCTTCCTGTCTGCCCAATTCTTCTTGAGGGCAACAGCTTTGTGTGAACGTGCAATCAGCCAATTGAACCTACAATAGCTGAGGTATAAAGAATTTCTGGTTCTGACCATAGAAAAACTATTTAAAAAATTATAGTTCCTAACTTTATTAAGACACTCTATCGGACAGAGTTGAGTGAGACAAGATTTTGTTGTTCTTCCACAGACTTTTTATAATTTTCCTCCCTTGGAGGCAACATACCACCTGACAATAAGCAGTTTGTGCATCTCAGTTGTTATTGCTGCTTAAGATGCACATGCTGTTGAATTCATGAATGTGATAGATTGTCTATAGTAGAAGGTCAATGGATCTTTTTTTTTTAAGAAGAATAATTAAGAATAAACCAGTGACATCAAATAAAGATGGACTAGACCTATTTAGTCAGTGTCTTTTAGTATGGTCTACTGTGTCCGGCATGTGTGCATAATGAATTTCTTTAGGGCTCTGATTCCTTGAGCAATGCAATTTCAATACCCAATGTGTCTTTGTCTGTACATCTTCCCTCTTTTGCCCACAGAAATGAAGACATCTGGCAAGACGACTACTGATGTCACTTCTGCTTCCATTCCGGAAGTGGATATAGTGGATTTCTGATCCCTAATGCTTCTCCCTGTACTAGTGGCACTCCTGTTTGTCACACCTACTATATCACATTTAGACAATATGATATATAGGGCACAGAATATGCTTACCTGCCACAATAGATCGGTGGTTCTCAAATTTAGTTCTGAGGGACTTATCTTACCTATAATTGATTTTATTTACTGTAAATAGCTGGTCTTTTTTTAACTATTATCTCATATTCAATTAAATAAAATGCAGCAGTGGGGCATTTACATATTTAAGACATAAAGAAATATTTGTATTTTGCCTTAGCTTTAAATGATTAACCCTCTTTTATTGTTTTCCTATTAATTCACCTTTTTTATGAGTAGTTTTCTCTGTTAAATGAATCCTAACAATGACAATAAACAACTAGCAGAGCGAACACCTGAGCAAGCAAATGCTGAAAGGGTACACCTATATCAGCGTCAGACCCACTAATGTGCTCATTAGGAAATAACAGATTAAATAACCAATAAACAACCAAAATAGCTTGAATAGCAACACTTGGCGATAATAATTGCAAATATCAAGATTAAAAAAACAATTAATGAAGCCCCACAAAACACACACTATAAAAATGTTTGGTACATTCTAAAAAAATAAACTCACTTTTGTCATTTTTACACTTCTCCCCAAAAAACAGAAACTGTAAAATCCCAGCTTGCTTAAGTAGTCCACTTAAAAAAGCTGCAGCCACATGGGGCCCCCATGACTGAGTTTGAAACCCACTGCTCTAATAATATGAAAAGGTAATGAAAAACAAATTACAAAAAAAAAATATAAAACAGCTCTGCACATGATTTCTCACTGTACCACACATTTTTACCTAGCAATTATATTTCACTTTAACAATGCATTCATTGTTCTCTTTTTATCTTCAATACTCAGACATAATAGAATCATCTAAATACAGCTTTAAAGATGCATCTTTGTTTCATATTTATTCTAAGAAACATAATCCACATTTTTAAAAACACAAAACAGACTTATACACAGCTGCAACCTGCATTTAAAGCTGTCAAACATCAGTAATATTGCAGTAAGTAAAACAAAAAATAACACCTTTGCTAATAGCCCTCCATTGCATGGCACACCTAGCAAAAAAATCAGGATATCAAACATTCTGTGCATACAAATCACACATGTTTTTACGCCTTTAAATGACAATTCAATTTCTGTGGCCTGATTGTGGAGCCATGATGCACTTACAAAAAGTTAAAAACAATCACATTGGTGTGTAAAAGGGCAAACATGGTGTAACTGATATGGTCGATCACTGCTGCCAGTCTAGGTCCTTGATTCTCACAGAAGGTAGTGGCACCAGCGACATGTGCCAGAATGTTCACGCGAATGCAATTACACACGATACTTATGTGTTTTTGCAGGTTTCAGGGATTTTGCATTATTTGGCTTAATCTTTCATTCTAGGTTCTGAGTTTTATCTCAATTGCTTCATGGTTCTCATTATGCCATTTGGTAAAAGTGGGTTTATGTGTTGGTATATTACATTAGAATACCATTTTAGATACAAACCATATGGTAACCATAAAATAATCTTCCTAACCAAAAAATCAGTCCCTTTTTAATGAGCTCCGAAAAATCAGCCCTTTAGTTAAAATTAAAAAAATGTTTAGCTATTTATTCGCTCACTATATCCTAAAAAAAACTAACACGGAAAGCTGGCTTGCCCAGTTAAATTATTATAACAGTCTGTTCCCCTGCCTGTAAATCATCCTGCAGCCACCTTAACTTTACACATACTGACCTTCTCTTGGTCTGAAGTGAACTCCTTGGCTGGTGAAATGTCCGATTTTTATCCTGGGTCAACAATCACCTGATCTGAGTCTAACACCTCTCTCTCTATCACTGATCACCTCCTAACCGAAACGATGACAATGCCGGTTGCGCCACACAACTCTCCACAGCACCCCTGCATCATCCATCCTTTATACCATCATCCATCACACACCAATTACTTCCTGTGCCACACCACAATTCCTAAACACCACGCTAGCACCAAAGGAGCACCCGGACAAAGTATGATGGGCAGCAGGCATACATCTCCACTCGAGTGCCACCCTGTCCAATACAAGCACAATAACATGTGACCCCTCACCATGTGCACCCTTGGAACAAACCGGTACGTGAACAAGAGCCTTTTTTCTTTTTTTATAATGACGGTGCCTGCAGAGAATTAAATACAAATGAGGCAAAGTGCTTTTAAAGTATCACATTGTGAGGCGTTTCCTCACATCAAGTCAAGTTTGAAACCAAAATGCATCCTATCTTTCGCAGAGCAAAATCATAAACCAGAATTTGTTTTAAACTAACACAAGAAGTAATTTACTGAAAGTTAAAACACAACACACATGTACTGAAAGCGTTCTTTTTTATCCAATGTTGGCTGACCTGGGAGACCAGCTATGTTATATGGGTTGGAGACGGTGTGACTGACCAGAAAGAAGGAGACAGAGCTAGAGGTGGCAGAGTTAAAGATGCTAAGATTTGTATTGGGTGTGACAAAGATGGACAGGACTAGAAATGAGTACATTAGAGGGTCAGCTCAAGTTGGACGGTTGGGAGACAAAGTCAGAGAGGTGAGATTACGCTGGTTTGGACATGTGCAGAGGAGAGATGCTGGGTATATTGGGAGAAGGATACTAAGGATAGAGCTGCCAGACAAGAGAAAAAGAGGAAGGCCTAAGATTAGGTTTATGAATGTGGTGAGAGAGGACATGCAGGTGATGGGTGTAACAGAACAAGATGCAGAGGACAGAAAGATATGGAAGAAGATGATCCGCTGTGGCAACCCCTAACGGGAGCAGCCAAAAGAAGAAGAAGAAGTTAGCTGACCTGGGAGTGCACAGCGGCGACCTCACAATGCATTGCATCAATGATGTCGCCCTCAGCGTAGACACGGCTGGGAAGCATAACAACGCTCACTCATAAAATTGCGATGTCCTTACCTCATGGAAAAAAATGGGTGTGAAAAAGATGTTTTGATTTATACATGTCTTTGGAAATAACTCAAATAAATATTTAATGCACAACAATATGGAATATTTCAGACAAAATTATATAAATGAATAAATATGCACATAAATAATACTAAAATGTGTAATAGATGTGATAAAGATTCTGCATACCTCAAAATGGTCTTTTGCATGAAAATAGGTTCAGGAATGAAGCATAATGAAGACAGAAACAATAAAACCATAACCCAAACATAACACCACATACAGTCATATGAAAAAGTTTGGGAACCCCTCTTAATTCTTTGGATTTTTATTTACTGTATCATTGGCTGAGCTTTCAAAGTAGCAACTTCCTTTTAATAAATGACATGCCTTATGTAAACAGTAGTATTTCAGCAGTGACATTAAGTTTATTGGATTAGCAGAAAATATGCAACATGCATCATAACAAAATTGGACAGGTGCATAAATTTGGGCACCCCAACAGAGATATTACATCAATACTTAGTTGAGCCTCCTTTTGCAAATATAACAGCCTCTAGATGCCTCCTATAGCCTTTGATGAGTGTCTGGATTCTGGATGGAGGTATTTGTGACCATTCTTCCATACAAAATCTCTCCAGTTCAGTTAAATTTGATGGCTGCTGAGCATGGACAGCCTGCTTCAAATCATTCCATAGATTTTCGATGATATTCAAGTCAGGGGACTGTGACGGCCATTCCAGAACATTGTACTTCTCCCTCTGCATGAATGCCTTTGTAGATTTCAAACCGTGTTTTGGGTCATTGTCTTGTTGGAATATCCAACCCCTGCATAACTTCAACTTTGTGACTGATGCTTGAACATTATCCTGAAGAATTTGTTGATCCGACCCTCGACTTTAACAAGGGCCCCAGTCCCTGAACTAGCCACACAGCCCCACAGCATGATGGAACCTCCACCAAATTTGACAGTAGGTAGCAGGTGTTTTTCTTTGAATGCGGTGTTCTTCTTCCACCATGCAAAGCGCTTTTTGTTATGACCAAATAACTCAATTTTTGACTCATCAGTCCAAAGCACTTTGTTCCAAAATGAATCTGGTTTGTCTACATGAGCATTTGCATACAACAAGCGACTCTGTTTGTGGCGTGAGTACAGAAAGGGCTTCTTTGTCATCACCCTGTCATACAGATGTTCTTTGTGCAAATTGCGTTGAATTGTAGAACAATCTACAGATACGCCATCTGGCGCAAAATGTTCTTGCAGGTCTTTGAAGGTGATCTGTGGGTTGTCTGTAACCATTCTCACAATCCTGTTCATATGCCGCTCCTGTATTTTTCTTGGCCTGCCAGACCTGCTGGGTTTAACAGCAACTGTGCCTGTGGCCTTCCATTTCCAGATTTCATTCCTTACAGTTGAAACTGACAGTTTAAACCTCTGAGATAGCTTTTTGTAGCCTTCCCCTAAGCCATGATACTGAACAATCTTTGTTTTCAGATCTTTTGAGAGTTGCTTTGAGGATCCCATGCTGTCACTCTTCAGAGGAGAGTCAAAGGGAAGTACAACTTGCAATTGACCACCTTAAATACCTTTTCTCATGATTGGACACACCTGTCTATGAAGTTCAAGGCTTAACGAGCTGATCCAACCAATTTGGTGCTGCAAGTGATCAGTATTGAGCAGTGACAGGCATTCAAATCAGCAAAATTACAAGGGGACCCAAATTTTTGCACAGCCAGTTTTCACATTTGATTTAATTTCATACAACTAAATACTGCTTCACTAAAAATCTTTCTTCGGAAAACACCCCAGTACTCAGATGTTCCTAGGAAATGAAAGACATACCACTGTTATCTTTTTTGTTGAAAGTAAAGTAAATTATTATGCAGGCTGAGAGGGGTTCCCAAACTTTTTCATATGACACTGTAGCAACAACAGCAAAAGGTCTGGGCATCCAGGTTGCCCAGACACACAATGTGTCCACAGACGTGAGACATCAGTACCCATAGTTCATGTCAGATGTGGCAAAACATCACAAGAAAAATACTAATGTGCTCCTATAGTCTGGGGAATGTTAATTTGAAGATCAATAATAGATTTTACTTTTGTTTTGAACCGAAAAGCAATAACAATTTATTTTTTCTTTTTGTCTGGGACAAATACATTTTATATTCTTTCCTTGCTTTAGAATGAAGACACTTTTTATTATGTGATTTGTAAGAGTACAGGCTGCCTTTAGGTTTCAGCAGTAGCTGCTTTAGTTTCTGAAAAACATTGATGTTTTTTTGGTGTGATTGTCAAGGCTTTGTTCTCAGCCCCATCATTCACAGTTCCTCTGAAAAGCAGAAACACAACCACTCTAAGCAGCTGGGTGTGAAATATTCTTGGATCCCAGGAATTGATTGGAAAAGACCACCAACAAATTAAAAGGCAATGAAATGTGGAATGTATACTAAAAAATTATAAAATGAGTTCAGCTGATTTATGGCCTGAAAGGCAGCAGGTGATTTGAAATTCCCATCTTGCTCAGACTCCCAGCTCACAGCCAGGTGGAGGCTTTCTTGTCTCACCTATGCAGATGGCCAGTCTCACCACCACCGTGCCCACTGATTCTCATGGGTAGCAGTTGTTAGAGTTTACAGCTTTTAGTCCTGATGGCTGCACAAAAAAAAAACAATTTAAAATTTTGAATCAAATGCCTCCTAATTAAAATTGTGCTTTCCTAATTTGTTTTAAGACGCCCTGATTTTAGTAAACACGGCAGATTTTGTTTTTGACTCACATTTTCAAATATGTACCTTGCCTTTTATTGTTCAGAACTAGGACATTTTTATTTTTATTTACAGCTCCTTGCTGTGTCTGTGACTGCAGTTTTGCCAAGTGCTTAGGTGCTTAACCCTTGGCCCCCTATAGCAATATCATTGAATTCAGGTTCATAAATAAAAGATACTCCCTTTACATTTAACTTTTGGCCATCTGGAGCCTCATAATGGTAGAATCCTTTAGAAAAAATGCTAACATCCAGGTTTTTGTTAAGTACTCAAAAGATAAAAAGTTGTATAGCTTCTTATCATTTTGAAGGGAACAGAAAGCACATACAAGAATGGAGGAATCAATGCAAAGTAAAGGTTTCCAAGGAGCTTTGCTTAACATGTCATTGATAAAATGGATATTGGCATATTGGCTGAAAAATGAGAGACATGGATTAAGGTCCTTTTAAAAGTGTGAGTTAATTGTAATTTCTCTTTCTTTTACAAAGTGTTTTGTACCTCAGCTCTAAAATATTAAAGTTTGTAGACTACTAGTATAATTCAACAATGTAAAACAGCTTTAAATAACCAACTACTTACTTTTTCATACTGTTAGTTTTCAAGCATAAAAACACCATAACACGTCTCACTTGAAAATGCTTGATTTGTTAGTGACTCTTTAATAAAAAAGAAATGAACAGAAATAAACAGACATTCAATCTAGCGATGCACTAATGGTGAGCTTATTTTCACTGAACTGAGATATTCTGTTTGCTTACTTTGATATTAGAGATAAGACTTGTTGTGTTCTGGTCAAGCTTGTAAAGCAGTTAATGAGTTAATTATACTGATTTGTAATGTTAGCATTGTGTTAGTGTGCCAGGGGCTTAAGCCAATGTCACACTATGGGACTTCTAGTTGTTCGGCATATTGGACTTCCTGACTGTAGTTACTGTTCTCATCGCCAGGTCATGTCACTTCAGACAACTAAAAATTGACAGACTTGTCTAATTTACTACACTTCCAGCACAGTTGTGCTCACCCCTTTTTGTGACAACCAATAACGTACTGCTTGATGGAGACAGTAATGTTTGAAGGGTTAATAGGTACAACTAGTTCAGCTGCAACCTTGGCCCTTATTTTTTTGATTGTCAATTTTTCTCCAATCCTGTCATGGTACATAAAATACAAGACATCAGACAAGTGAGTTCCCTGTTCCTCATCACTACATTATATGCATTGTATTTCAGGTTCACTGGTTGTCAGCTCTTAGGCACACAGAGACCACCCCTACAAATAAAAAAATGACTCCTGTTTAATTTTATTGGAACAATCCTTGCTGGATCTTTTTCTCCTTGCCCTTAGAAGGTAAAAGCATGTTACTGGTTGCAAAAAAGTAACACATTTGCATAAAATCTCAAGCATAATTATTAAATATCACAATTAAAAACATTGGTAAGTGCTGGGAATTCATTTCCATAGGATAGAAAGATAAAAAAGCAACCTCTATTAAAAAGAATAATGTAAGATTCCATACTGGAGTCTTGGCAAAGTACCATGTTTTCACAGGAAAAAAATTGGTGGGCATTTCATAGTTATATATAAGTACATGGAGGAATATTTTGGACAAAATTAGATAAATCAATATGCAAATAAATAAAAATGTTGTGAAATGTGACAATAAAATATAACATCATATGTGAGTATGATGACTAAATGTGCCACAAAATATATTTTATTATATATTTTACATTAAATATATATATTTAATTATTTCTTAATTTATGTATTTTAGTGATACACACACAGCATGAAATATGCCTTGAAATGAAAACTGTCACTTTCACTCATCATAGTTGAAAGGGAGGGTTCTAGCGATTACTGTTTTTATGATTGGTGAATCATCATTATGAAAATACTTCAGAAGCAGACTCCTGATGAGGAATTTGAAGATTCTTGAATCAAAGTAGCCACTTCGCACAATAATTATGGGCAACTTTTTCTTGCATTTGTGTCTAGCACAGATGCGCACAGTGACATCTTTGAGTGTGCGCATGAACCACAGGATTACTTATTCGAGAAAAATGCGTATGCCCACCATGCTGACAATTCACCAATCAAAACACAGTACTCGTTAGAGCCCACTGATTCAACATCGATGAGTTTCATTTTAGGGCTTATTTCATGTTGCATGTGTGTCACTGAAATAAATGAAGAAATAATCAAAAACATAAAGATTAATACAAAAGCAACAAAAATATATTTCATGATACATTTATGTATATTCACGTTTCATGTTGTTATTGTTTACTTACTGTTTTACAGTTCACAGTACTTTAATTTATTTGCATACATATTTATTTTGTTTTTTCCAACTTATTTATTACATATTCTGTACACGTAAAGGAACATTTACAAAATTGTCTGCAATGAGAACAGGTGACATGAAGAAATGGAAAAGCTTCGGAAGACATGAAATTCTTCTGGATTGAGCTATACTATGCTACTCTGTTGCACATCTTTTCTAAAAGTTTGTTTTTAGTTTGTTTTAGGGAAGATAACTCTGAAAATAAGAAAACCAAAGCCATCAATTAGGCTTTTATATGACAGCAAGGAAATAAAAAGTCAAGTTTTCTGCATCTTGTCTGCTGCCATTTGTACTTAATTCCAACCAGTTTCATTATGAGACCTAGCTTAATTAAACTTGTTGTCTCACTGGATCTACATTGATCATGCCATCTGGAGACTGTAGCTCGGGAGTTTGTATTTTAGAGGAAATTCCAATAAATTTACTACCCTGAATTCACTTAAGGTTGTGTTATCATATTGCTTTTAACATATAAAGAAGCTCACACTAGATTAAAACTAAATTAGATTCTAAGGATGGGCTATACCTATGTCTGCTGAATATTATTACTTTTTAATATATAATGGGTAATTTGTAATAAAGATTAAGCATGATATTATTGGTGGCTTTAGAAAACAAATACCAAGGGTTTATAACAACAAAACAAAAAATGAAAAGGTTGCACTAACAAATTTCTTGAGTGCAAAATATGATTAGAATAATAAAAGCAATTGCATATTAGATGAAAAGATTATTTTTAAGTGAAAACATTGTATTTTTTGTGACAGAATTTCATTCTCTGAAAGGTTTAAATCTCATCAGTTTAGTTTGTATCATTTTTGTATGGCGACAGTTTGCAGGCAGATTATACCGATCTCTCTTTAGTCCTGCAAAGGGATAAATAAACTTTTATTCAACACTCAAGGGATGATTAAAATTCTATATGTGACTTAAATTACCTAATTTTGCAAAATTAATGTACAATTAATTTTCATATTATTAATATAAACAAGATTATTTGTCCACAAGAGGGTACTCACGTTACATGCCTCTTTTCAAGAATTTTATTTTCTGGGCATGATTTTTTTTTTTTTGAAGTATCAAAGGAAACATTTATGCTGTTCTATTGGATCAGAGATACAATTTCAAATCATTAATTCTAGTAGCAATTAAAACCAGTAATTACTGCACTGCACAAGTGTCAGTTTCTTCTTGAGACTCAAATGAACTGTCACTGATTGTGAGTTCATGCACTGTTTGATAAGAAGTTACGTCCAGGGGCTGTCAGAGAAGTAGTGGTAGAATGACATTGGATGTTACAGACCCCCACAGCCAAACTCAGAAACAAGGACACTGTGCCTGGCTGCTAAGGCATTTGCCTACAGACAGCAATGCTACTAGTTTATAATTTTTTTAATGCTGTTCTTGTTCTAATTATTTTGCAGTTGCAGTGTGAAGTGTAGCAAGGCAAAAATTGCTTGTGTAGCATTTAGTCTAGAGGTGTTGTAATGCAGTGGCTAAAGAAATACCACAATGTTTGGATTAATTTCCCACCTCTGACGTCCTGTGTGACCCTGAACCAGTCCTTGCATGTGCCATTTAAAATATAATTTCTGCTATAGAAGTTTCATAAAATAAATATAAAATGAAGGTTTGCTATTTATAAAAATGGAATTAAATGCTTGTAAAAAGGAAAGGACATCAAGTTGAACATGTGATTATAAAATTTGGCATGTTATAAAACTATACTTTAACAAATCCAAAATCTCTAGCCTTCTGTTCAGTGTCCCAGGCTAAGATAAAACACAATAAAATTGGAAAAATGGTGACAATACACTGCATTAAAGCATGTCCCTACTAGTGTTGATCAGCAAAATTCACCAAAGTGTTTTTCACAAATAAATTTACTGTGTTTACCCTGACTGGGTGACTTTGTTGGGTGAATGTTTCCACTGAAACTTTGCCAGGTGTCTGATTTAGATGAAATTATTTTTCCCAGTATCCCATGATGCTGTGCAAGGCCATTATGACATCACAGAGTTGTAGCACTCAATGTTAGCTGCTACTACCAAATTTGCGTTACGCATGCATAGAACTTTCATTCATATGTACTGTAAGTATACTCCACCTCACACTTTATGGTGCTGCCTGATTTGCGTCGCACACGCGTGAATAATTTACGACGTACACATGTATGTGTGATGTCACTACCCAATCTCTACTTTAGCTCTATTTTGTGTCAACAGTTTGCATAATGCATATTATTTCTTCCTTATCCTCTGTCTTGTCTTCAAATCATTTTTGATTAAAGCAGCATCAAATCATTTGAGAAGAATTCAGTGTTTTTTATTTTCCCATTTTAATGATGTTGAATTTACTAGTAAACTTTCAGTTCTCCATATTAATTAATCCAATCCTAAAGTAAAGACTAATAGACTGGATATGACTTTGCTCCCTAGACAAGCCTCCATGTCAATACACTCACATAATCCCACTGAATGTTGGTCCTGCTTTAGAAGTACTCTCAGCAGCAAGGCAGGTAATCCTTGTGTAAAAAAGTTAGCCAGTTTCAGTTTCTTTTTATTTATTCAAATTCTGAATGATAGTTTGGTAATATGCCATGCCTCAAAAATGTTCAAATCAAAGGTTCATTAAAGTAAGTATTTTAGGATACCACTGAGTACAGGCAAACATGTCATAAAGACCAAAACATACTCGTTATCCATCAGTTGCCCCAACATTATCATTTATCAGTACTTTATTAATGTGTTTATTTAATTTCACATCACAACATACAAGTAAAGCAAAAACTTTTGTGCCAAGCCCCATAACTGTGCAGTGGTAAGACTGTGAAAAACTCACATGCACAAAAACTTGCAAGCTTGTGTCACACATGCACATCAGAGGATCACCTTCTGTGCTCAGCTGAGGTATGTAACACCAACCCGGGATGAAAGAGTGCACTGTTGCTAACTGTGTCATCTTTCTTCCTGTACAAAGTGCTGAGAAGATGACCAATGAGGGTAAATGACTCCACCATTTCCAGTCCGATCCATATAAAGTCCAGGTGCCACCAAGTGTCTACTTGTGGACTGACCATACCACTGGACAGAGCTCCTACAAAAGCAGGCTCAATTCAGCCCCAAAATCTATGTTTGGTTGTTTTGTGTTTAAGCCTTTTGTTTTCCTGTGCCAAACAGCGCTTGTTTGAGACTTAATTGATTAAATGGGACAAGAGAGAGAAGCTTGCCTTCAGCGATTTGTCTGGTAGTTCCAGTGCCAGCTGCAAAGCTTTGTGATTGAGGGCAAGTGGTGAAGCATCTAGTTAGAGAGCTCCAAATGATGCTATTGTAGAGTATTCTTAGTCAGGTCAAACCTTTTTAGCTGTCTGAGGTAGAAGTGATGCTGCTTTCCCTTTTTCACCAGTTTTTCCATATGCACAGCCCACGTGAGGTCCTTTGTAATGTGTACTGTACACCAAGGAACTTAAAACTGTTGACGCTTTTCACAATGGTTTCATTGGTAGTAATAGGGGTGTGTACTCCTCTCTGCTTCCAGAATTCCACAGTTAGCTCCTTGGTCTTAACCACAATAATAGAAAGGCAGTTCTTGTGGCTCCAACATGTCAGGGCTTTGACCTCCTCCCTATATTCGATCTAATCCCCTTTTGAGATGAGGCCCACTACCATTGTGTCATCCTCAAATTTTGGCTGTTTCTAAATGATGAAAAGGTTTTTGAATAAAGTAGCAGTAGTAGCTGGTAGGATGAAGAGAGGGAGATATACCATAAAATTCTTCAGTATAATTTCAGCTATTAATGATTGAGATTTAAAGTTTATTTCCTGTAGCTGCTACTGTGCAAACAAAATACAGAAGGCAGGACTATACTGGAAGTGCCAGTGTTTGTGGAAATGCTATACCATCATACTCTACATACACTAGGTGACAATTACTAAAACTGTGCCTTGGCTGAAGATGTTATTGTCAAATCATAGCAGTGTATGTGTCAAAACAAAACTTTCATTTCATCTGCATACTCAAAAACGTGCTGAATGTTAATTGTGCATTTAGTCTAAATTTAAACATACTAGACTTATTAGAATGTATGTCATGCAAGCACCAGCAGCTCCTCAAAATGCTTTTAATTTTCCTGTTTTGCTATTACATATTTTCACTTTTCTGTTATCAATGTATATTGATTACTATTTTAACTCATCTCTCTGATGCTGGGACTTGCTTATGTTGACTTTATTGTTACCATTGAGAGACACAGAGATCTGCAGAGCTTTCTCAAAAAACGGGCCCTTTAAGTCCAATCCATCTTGGAAAATTAAAATGCAAATTATCCCTTAACAGCCATGCTAATTATTTCAACATTAGTTTGAAACCAGTTTAAAGCCACAATTCATTTAAAGTACTGCAAATATTTAACTCAGACAAGCTTACATTGTCAGATATCTGCTATTCATATAGCAGGTGCGTCATCTCCAATCAGTTAAATAAAAAAGAATAAAAGGATTCAGCACATTGTACCCTTAGTACGCTCTGTTCCAATTTCTGTGCTAAATATAAAAATATGACAGCTTTGAAAATAAGTTAAGGAGGCACAACAGTCTAGTAACTTTTTAAAGTGAATTGAGATAAAATGTTTTTATCCAATTTGTTTTTGAAAAAGTATTTTAAAATGTATCAGATAAACATAAAAAGCAAAGGGTATAATAGACTAAAGTAGCAATCTAACTTACGGGAAAGAAATTTATTTTATACTATTAGATATTTAAATAAAATTAAAAAAAGATCCATCTAGAAACAGATTCTGTAACAAATCCTACCTAACCTTATCTTAGCATGCTAAGAAATGAGAATTATATCAAAATTAAAGAATTTTCTAAGCTTACAGTTTCCAAATTCCCCTCCATTTAACCTGTTCAACTAATTACAGCTTTACCGTTGGCATGGGTCTTCGGCTGATAGCAGTTCAGACCTGCCAAATTACTTATAAAGCAGGATATAATAATATGCATTTTCATCTTACTTAAGCCTTACTTTATTTAATGCAATTGATGGCATTATTTTACAAAGTTTATGGCTATTTTTAAATAATAAAAACGTATCTGAATACGGTAGCAATAGTTGCAGGTAGGATGAAAAGAGGAAGAATATATACTATAACATTTTTCAGTGTAATTTTAGCTCTTAATGGGTTAGATTTAAATATTTTTTTCCTGTTGCTAATAAAGTATAAACAAACATACAAAATGCAGGACAAAATAAGAAATAATAAAAATAATTAAATGTTTTGTTAGAGTACAGATATCTGGTGCTGCCATACGTTCCCTTAAACATTTTTACAATTCTGCTGTAAAAACCACATTTAGTGCTACTTCATACACTGAGATCACTGAAGACACTCGTGATTTATCCACACCTACAGTATCTTTCTTAATGCCCACCTCATCACCTAATATGGAACCTATCAATCATCATCTCCATATCTACAAATACATAATGCATTTTCTTTCCTTTCATCTGATGCTTTTCTTGGATTTGCCTGTCAACACAAATCACATCTGCTGTTCCCTTGCTAGGTAAGGAACCAAACAAAAATTTGCTTTGCTTTGATCGCTGATTATTTTCTGCTCCTAAAGCTAATTCTGCATTACCTGCTCCCAAAGCTAATTGCTTGATATGACCAATAGTCCAGGGGATCACCTTTTCTCTTCTATACCAGAATGAGCACAATTCTTCTCCAACCTTCAGCAATTCTGCCTCCTCACATATAATTATGTTGGAAATGATTGTCAACCATTCAACTCCAGGACTTTCTCCAGTTGGGCCCACTGATTTATCTCTCTTCATCTTTTCCAGTCCTTTTGCAGAAGTTGTCCTGAGTCAGTAAGTTCACCATGTACTTCTTCCTGTTTTGCCATTACAATCAAAAATAATGTCACCTTTGGTATTTTTGAGCAGTTCACAACTGTTACATTTTGTCTTTTCTCTCACTTGCATATTCCCGTCTGTTAGGTTTTTCTGCCCTTTCACAACTGCTTTTTTTATCATTGTACTTTGCTTCCTAATAGATTACTCTGCCACCATCATGCCTTGATTTTCTGCCAACAGTTATAACAGCTACTCTTTTACTCAATTGCAATCTCTACTTTAGCATTCAACCAACATGTTTCCTTATATCTTAGCACTCTCTTTGTCCTTCATTCATCTTCCAGACCAGATGCAAGCGATGCTGTCATACACAACTTTCTACACGGATCACATTTTTCAATGTGTTGTTATCAACATACCTCACTAACATATACTCTGTTGTGCTCTCTGGTCCTCCAAATTCATATACTACCAACTTATTTTCCACTTATTTTCTTAACACATAACCTAGACTCGCTGAAGCCAGATGTAAAATATATAAGATAATTAACCTGAAAATGACACAGGGGCCCTGTACAATGGCTTACCCTGCACTCTAAACCCTCTGGATTAACAAAGTAAATCAAAAAATAAGAGCCACAAGAGAGGCAGATTTCAGTACTCAAAACACCCAAATCAACAAATCTGCCTAATGACACCAGCAGATGCAGATGCTGTACAAGGCTGCCCATCATCCACCTTCTGAGTGCACATCTAAACAAATAACTAAAGAAATTAACATTACTGTCTAACTGGAAGTGCAAACATGCCATAGACCAAAATGCTTATCTAAACTGTATATGCTGTTTATTATGTTCAATATTTTTACAATAGTTAAAATGACAGATAGATATTGTAGCAGACAGAAACACTTCTCAAACACGTGGAGCTCAGTAACTTCGGTGGTCTATGTTATGTGTGTGTCTGTCTGTCTGCACTGTTGCCACACACATTACAGTGTACAAATTAATTATTAAACTTCACTTACTTGTTGAGCTCCTAAATGGATAAGAGTAATTTTAGCTTTTTATTTTCAATCAGCGTCGTCTTTTGTTCAGACACCCTGGCAGTGGTTTAAAATGCATGGACTGGAGAAATTGGGTGCAGGTGTTTTTAGGGAGAAGCCCTGTGGATGTAGCCTTTTCAGTACAGGATTTTGCTGCTGTTCACTACATATTTTTTAACAGGTTGTCCCCAGATGTGTTTTCTTATTTGAGAATCACTCCTGGCCCCTCAAGACTACACACAACCATTTCCATCACATTACCAATCTCCAGGTTGTCCCCAGATGTGTTTTCTTATTTGAGAATCACTCCTGGCCCCTCAAGACTACACACAACCATTTCCATCACATTACCAATCTCCAGAATCATTGCACACTCAACAGCTTCATTGTAAGTTACACTGAACACATTTCCTAATATGCAGACAATGATGAGGGTAAGAAATTCAATGTTAACTAATATAATCAATAACGTAATAAAAATCTAAATCACATGTTACTTCCTGTTTACTGTGACTGTTAATTACATTATGTATAACAATAAAAATAAATATTAATTGAATTTTCAGTTCAATTTTTCTAAAAATTAAGCAGCCTTGTGCTGCTCTTCTTGTTTTAGAATAACATTGACCCTCACAGTCTGTTTTTTGCCTTCACAGGAAGATCACCATGGCCAGCATTTAGTATTTCATTACATAATATTATCATAAGAGTTAATAAGCTTTTTTTAACAATATATAATTTGGAAACTGATTTAGTTTATATTTCCTATAGTTTATGTAGTTTATATTACTTGATGCTTTATCTCTTCCAGCTCATTTATTCTGTTTTTAGAATTTCTTTTGTGTGATTATTAAATTCTGATGTATATATTATACAGCATCCACTTATATTTTGAATGCTGTTTTTCCATCACATTGTTCTGCAGCCTTTATTCCTGTCTACCTTTATTCAACAAGATATATTAAAAACATTGCATGGAATATCTATTCCGTAATTACATATTCATATATTACTAGCAGCATTTACAAATAATATGCATGCTATGGAAAGCAATACAAATTCTCTTCTGGAAATGTATATATGTTATATCATATGACAAGTTGGGATGGCTTGAATTACTTTTAGGTTTTAATCAGATGGATGATGCATCAGTTGTCTTTATAAAGCTCAGGAAAAACCGGGACTGGTGCCCTTTTAATGATAGTGTTTTGTTTTATACGTTGGCAGGGCTGTCTTGAACAGGGATGGCAGTGTTTCATTTTTGTCAGGGGAGTAGAATCTACATGAATTATTATACAGCTGCTGTGTTAAAAACATTATTGGTGCATATTGTAAATGATAACAGCCTTTGTAATTTTAAATTAGTGACATTTCCCACACTACTCAATGCTTTGGGTTTTGATTGCCAGTGAAGCCACTATATGTACATAAATATTCAAGAAACCAAAATATTTTTAATGCTAGTGTTATAAAGAATATACTTGTCATTTATTCAATGATTAGCTGTGCTACCCATCTAAGACAGGTTAAAATCTAAGTAATCAATGTAGACCTCAGCATGAACATTTGCAGTGCACCATTTGTTGTTACTGTATATGCCGTTTTGTATGAGATTCGTAGAAGCAGTCATAATGTTTGTGATGCTCCATCTATTATAATGACAAATGCAATGCATTTTATTACTAAAACTGTTTGTGATGTCTCATCTTTTGGAATGATAAAGATACAGTAACTAGACAGACACACAGACACTTATCCTTTTATTAAGGTGGATTTTGTCTAAATACATACATCTTGCATTATGATCAATCACATACTGCAGATTGTTTTTATCTACATTATATTCTAATAATCTGTTGACAACCATCACACTTATCGTACTCCCTATTTGACAATAAAGACATATTTTACTGCAGATTTAATGATGATGAAATTTAAGGGTCTACTAAATAATGTGATATCTACCTCCTTATCTAAAGTACAATAACAAATTTGTTTGATGAATAACTAGCGTAAATGTGTCACTGTTAACCAGTTGGCAGTCAATCAATTAAACTGTTTTTCTTTTCTTTTTTTGCAGCACATGCTACCACAAAATGTTAGACAAAAAACAATGATATAATTCAACATAAAAAGATATTTAAAACAAGATAAATTACATGAAATGTCTATACATGTGATCATAAATATTACAGTAGATCATCAGTAGGTATAGAATCGGGAGTAGTGCAGAGACAGTTACACAGCAAAGGTATAACTAATTAAAATGCAAGAGAACTGTTTTGATAGATAGATAGATAGATAGATAGATAGATAGATAGATAGATAGATAGATAGATAGATAGATAGATAGATAGATAGATAGATAGATAGATAGATGAGCACCATATAAATAGCCAAAAAACGAGACGACTCACTTCAGGATCATATGGGCTGGATTATAAATTTGCAGCACAGGACACAAAAGAGAAAACACCCTGACCTGGACACCAGTCCATTGCACAGCACAAAGACTAATATACCAGGAACAATTTGTTAAAAGTAACATGGACTCTTGAATCTTTAAAGAAATACTCCATCCAAAAATGATCATTTTTATCTGTTACTTACCCCATATAGTTTGTAGTGATGGCTAAAAAAAATCTAATATCATGTTTTTATGTAGAAGTGGAGTGGTGGCTCTGTGGCTAAGGATCTACACTGATAACTGGAAGATTGCTGTTTCAAATCCTGTTATTGCCAGAAGAGGTTCTACTGGAATGGGCCCCTGAGCAAGGTATTTAATCTGAAAATTGTTCCAAGGGTGCTGTGCAATGGCTAACCCTAAGCTCTGACCCTTTAAGGTGATGCAAAAAGAATGATTTCCCATCAAAGATTGATAAATTATATCAAATCCAAAAAAATTAAAAAAGAAGAGAAAAAACTTTATGATATATTATATATTATTGATTATTTATTATATATTATATATGATATATTAAACTTTATGATATGATATATTTCCATTATATTTTGTTCAAGACAAGACAACACATGAACTACTGTAGATTCAGGACAAATGAAAGCATGTCTTTGTTTCTGTTATACCTCAATTTTAAAGCTGCTGTTCCAACAAAGAAAGGAAGACATGCTGGTGGTTCAATTACTTTATAACCTGAGAAAGGATGGACATCTAATTATTTTACAGCCTGGGAAAGGAAGATCTACCGACACCTCAGAGAACATAAAAGGTTTAAATTGTTTGGGAATTAATTCTTCATATTGACAGCCAGCCAATCAGAATATCTATCAATCACATCTTGATAGATTGGTACAAGTTTAGAATAAATATGCCTCATCTGAGGAGTGAGTGGGGAAGTAAGGACGTAAGGTAAGAGGGAGGAAGAAGAACGGATGAAGACGTCACTGGTTGTCAGAAAAGCATCATGAGCAACTACGAGTGCTAGATCAGAAGCTGCCTGCGACATTCATCCTTGTCATCTCTACTTTTTTTCGTAAGCTTTTTCTAAAGACCATATATATTCAGACTTTCCTATCAGTATCTATTATCTATTATTCTTTGTTCCAGTGGTATTATTATTATTCTTGTAATAAATACCATGCTGCTTTTAACTGTCTATGCTTTGTCTTAATGTCTACAGAGTGATTGAAATAATAAGTTAGATTTCTTTGAGCACCTAGTGCAGCCGGAGATTTGCCATTACCTCTGTGCTGCGAGGTTTATTAGGGCTGAGAGTGAGAGCTCCACTCAATAATAGGGAACAGTACATAAAGAAGGTATTCTTGGCTGATAAATGGCCTATAGTCAAGAGTGCTGAGTCTTTGTATGTTTAAATGTATTCTTGTAGACCAAAAGCAATATTTAAGTCTGAGATATCATTAAAACATTGTATGTTGCTCATGCCGATAATAAGTAAGTCTATTGAAGTGCTGAGTAACAGGCTGTGTTATTCCTACAGCACTTGTGTGGTTTAAAGTGCTAAAGGTTAAGGTGTGTATGTCATTCATGGGGCACTGTTGTGGTTAGTGTCTGTATTCTGTCCCCGAATGGCGTATTAGTGAGGCTTCTCTCCCAAGACCCAGTCCGTACAGAGTGTGCGTCGCCCCACTGGTTGTAATGAACGTGGACAGATAGTTTTACTCACCAAGAAAGTCAAGGCTGAGAATCCGTATACTTTAATGTAGATTTCTTGCAAGAAGTCATACAAGTATTAGGATGTGAAAAACCATTGACAACTTGAAGGTAAAAGGGCGATAATTTCCTTAACCTAAAATACAATATGGCGGAAGGTAAAGTAAAGACTAAAGCAGCGCCAATAGCAAAAAGGGAGCTAGGGACATACCAATATGTATTAATTAAATAGGGGGTGGAGGTAGGAATGTACCAAACAGTCTGATAACAATATTAACACAGGCTGCTGTAGCAGCACACTCCCCATCTGGTATCGTCAGATAGCACCATTAATCTTGAATATTAACATTACAATTTTTTTCTTTTTCTATAACATGTCTGTAACATAGTAGGAATCCATCCTTGGGAACCTGAAAAAAACAAGAACAGCCACAATCAACAATAAACTTTAAATGATTTTCTCAGATTCAGTAGTCACTAATAAACTTCTTGTAAACTGAAGATGGTGGAGATTGGTGTGACTTCTGAAAGTTCAGGTTTTATCAGCTGTGGTAGGACTGAATTGGTCTTTCTGACGAAGTAACAGGACATCCTTGGTCACTGGTCTGAAGAAGACCTTAACAGTCCCATCTCTGGCAGTCTTCACTTCAACCTTGCGGACCCTTCCATCATCACTGGGCATGGTCTTTACAATGAGACCCATGGGACAATCGATCCGATGAGCTTGGTGATCCTTTAGTAAGACCAAATCCCCTTCTTGAAGCATTGATGGCATTTGTACTAGCCATTTTCTGCGGTCTTGTAAAAGGTTCAGATACTCCTTTCTATATCTTTTCCAGAAGTAATTGGTAAGGTATTGTACTAGTCTCCATTGGCTTTTGTGAAGGTTGTGGCTGTCAAAGACTCTATGTGGAGTTGGAATAACCCCAATTTTCTGTGTCAAAAGGGCAGCTGGGGTCAGAATAGCGGGAGACTTTGGATTTGAAGGAAGTGGGCTTAATGATCTTGAATTAAATATCGCTGTCACTGCAATGGGTTCTTTCCCGAACTGTGTGAACATACTGATAAGGTTATTAGTTAGGTTTGGACCTGTTAAAAGTACATTGTTGAGAGATAGGCCTCTGTATTGTGTACTTGAATCAAAGACCACTCTAATTTGTCCTGGCTTGCGAGGATGGCATACGCTAAAGGATGAGAGACACCAGCATTCTTCACCTTCCCTCAATAGTGGAGCTGGTTTGGCATGATTGTTATCCAGTATTTTCTGCATGAGTGCTATGAAGTGCTCTTTCATTTCTGGTCGGTTCTTCAGTGTTCGCTTTAGTGAAGCAAATCTTGACACCACTTGCTCACGATTATTTGGAAGAATGGGTCTTGGATTGTGGAAGGGTAATGGAGTTACCCAACTGTTAGAACTATCTTTATAGAATTCCTAGTCCATGATTTTGATGAAGTCCTTATCTTCAACAGAAGGAGCTACCTTATTATTGTCACTGGTGCTCTGGAAAACTATATGACCAGGGTCGTCTTCAGGCATAACCATACTGAGCTCTTGTATATTATCAAGCATCTCTGCATACAGATTAAGTCTCTCTTTCATGAAATAGTGGCATGGGCATTGCTTGAAGGAAGAGACACGCCCTCTTCCAATCACACTTGTCTTGTAAGAATGGATGCTGCAAGGTCTGTGCGTTTTATTTATGCAGACATCTCCCACAATGACCCAACCTAAATCAAGTCTCTGGGCATAAGGGGCATCATTAGGGCCATTACACTATTGACGTACCTTATGGACTCTTAGAATGTCTCTGCCCAGCAAAAACAAGATGTTAGCACCCTTGTCAAGAGGTGGGATACAGCTGGCTATATGCTTCAGGTGAGGATGGTACCGTGCTGCTTCAGGCGTGGGGATCTCCTCCCTGTCACTTGGTAACTGATTACATTCAATCAGCGTAGGAAGTGGAAACTGTGCATTCCCTCGCACCGCTTCCACAATAAAACCATCTGCTCTTCTTCCTATAGCATTCACTAGGCCTGTGCATGTGCCTAGGGTATAGGGTGAAGAGTTCCCCTTTATATTGAACAGGTCAAAGAACTCTGGATTTGTGAGTGAACGATTGCTCTGTAAGATAACATACATTTTAATGGCCTTCTCTGGTTGTTCCTTGTGGAACACCTTTACAAGACATATTTTGGCACAGGATTTTCCACAAAGTCCTTCTCCACATACCTCTGTACATTTAGATGATACTGGCGTTGGCACTTGTTCAGAGCTCTCCCTGCCATGCTTGGAGAAGGGAATAGAGTCCTCTTGGGAATCTGGATGGTGAGCAGTAACATGCTGGTTGCTGCCACACTCAGAGCATTGAATAGTGGCCTTACATTCTCTGGCAAAGTGCTCCGTTGAAGCACAACACCTGTAGCAGATTTCATGTCTTCAAAGAAATTCCTTGCGCTCTTGCATGGGTTTCTCTCTAAAAGCATGACACTTCTTTAGGAGCTGCGGTTTTTTATGTATTGGGCGGTAGTGGTTGGGATTGTCAGCTTTCTCTTCTGTCACATCCTTGCTGGCAGTTGATGTGTTGTCTGAGATTCCTGTCTTACGAACAAAAATAGTGCTCCTTAAGTCCTTATGTCTAGCACTCAAGTTCTCATACTTTGCTGTAGTTGAGCTTGGCATGTGTGTTTCATTCACTGAGAAGCTTGGATCATTTTTGGCCTTGGCAATCTAACAAATTCTGAGAAAAAGGAGAAAGGTGGAAAAGAGACTTGATGCTGCTGTTTGTACTTGGAACCCGCCAAAGTCCACTCCTCTTGAAGATGGTATGGCAGTTTTGCCACCAAGGGGTTAACACCATGAGCAGTATCTAAATAACTGAGACCGGGTAGATCTGGATCTGTTTTAGCAATTTCAAGTTCAAGAAGAAGGTCACTAAGTTCCAAAAGCTTGCGGTCATCCTTGTTGGACAGTTTAGGAAAGTCCTGTAGTCTTTTGAATAAGGAAAGCTCAATGACTTCAGAGCTTCCATATGTTTGGTTTAGTCGCTCCCAGACAAGGGTGAGGCCTGTGGATGGATTGTTTACATGGACATTTTTAAGTCTTTTGGCATATTCTGTCGATTGGGGCCCAAGCCATCTCACCAGTAGATCTAGTTCTTCCATAGGTGAGATGTCTAAGTCATGGATTGCTGTCTTAAATGTGGATCTCCAGCTCCTATAGTTTTCTGGGCGGTCATCAAACCTAGTGAGACCAGTATTGATGAGTTCTCGGCGGATCATGTATCTTGCAAAGTCCGACATTTCAGCTCTTTCAGATTTCATGCCCACAGGTATTCCTTGCACATTACTGTAGCTGATGGCATCTGGTGGATCATACTTAGGTACAAGTGGGGTAAATGGAGTTGCAGGTGGATTCAGCTCAGGTTGTCAAAAAGCCTGGATGTCTTATGACATGACTCATTGAAGAAAACTGAGTCTCTGGAAGCACATAGCATTTCCTGGGAGGTTTAACGAAATTCTGATTATCTGCTTCTGGGAAAGGTCTTGGTAGTGCATGAGTAGGTGGTATGAGTTTTGAATACTTGTGGGGATTCATGGTACTCACAATGGGGTGTGGATTAGAGTGGTCTTCCCCACTGGGTGGTGTGGCATCTTCTGGCAGGTTATGTGCTGGGGCATGGTATGTAAAGCTTTCTATTGTGGACTTAAAGGCATTGTCAGTATTCTGATCCAAGACAAGCTGGGAAGTTCGTTTTGCGGGATCTTCTGTGGTGGTCAGCCTGAGGGGATGGTTGACTTCATCCTCTTCCTCTACGGCCTCTTCTAAAATACTCAATTTAGCCAAAGCTGCTGCTTCCTCTCGTTGCTTTTGGAGGACATCTAACTGAGCCTCTGCCTCTGCTTGCAAGTGGGCTGCTTCTGCTTTAAGGTCTGCTTCCCTTTTAATAAAGGCAGTCTGAATCTTAGCTGCCTCTGCTTCTGCACGGGTTAAAACCAGTTGGTTGCTTAAGTCTGATCTCTGGGAGTTTGATCGTAGAGATCTAAATGATTTCCTAGAGTGCCTAGACGAGACAGAATAGCAGGATGCGGTATCATTAAACTGCCTTATCCTATTTTTTAACCTTGACTTGACTTCAAGAAATGTGATGTACTTTTGCTGATCTAGGAGAGTAATGCTGTTTAACTCCTGTAATGCTTCTTCCATGTTCATATTTAACAGAAAGGCAGAATTTTTCTCAAAATGTCTTTTATAGTTCTCATAGGTATGTTTAAGTCTTGCAAACAAGTCCTTTAATTGCTCTGGACTGTCACTGGCATCATCAGCAATGGCAATGCAATGAATAGTTTTGCTCCATAAATCTAAAAGTCTGTTTGACATTTCTATCCTTTGACTTTCAAACCCTTCTCTGACTTTTAAAGATGGCTTAACTGTGCGTTTAGGTCGGGCAGACAGTTCACCTTCTATTCCAATATCATCTTGAGGTGGTAGTAATTTGCCTTTTGCTTCCTGGGACTCCAATTCTAGTGAATGCGCTGATTCCTGCTGAGACATACTGTGATGAGGAGCGCTGCGCGAGTTTCAGATGGGCGGGGCTAAGCCAAAAGTGAGCACGCAGGGGTCACGGAAAGTTCAGCAAAACAGTGACGCAGCAGTGTGGGCTCGAAAGTTCCAGCTCCTTCGCTACGCAGTGAGTCAATAAACAATGATATTTGTAGAGAGCCCTTCAACTGCGTGGAAACTGAAAGTAAATTACTAAGTAAACTGAACAAAGACAAAAATAGCAAGATAAACTGTATTCCCCGTTTGAGTTGTCCTTGAGTTGTAGCGTTTGAAGAGTTCAGCGTTTTAGGTGTAATGAAGACAAGTACTTAAGGAACAGTCTTTGCTAGTTGCCCCAAAGTAACAGAGTTAGGAGTATATACAACAGCCTTTTGATTAGCCCCAGGCTTGACACGATCAGGCATCAGAAATTCGTCCTTTTACTATTCTGTCCCCGAATGCCGTATTAGCGAGGCTTCTCCCACAAGACCCAGTCCGTACGGAGTGTGCGTTGCCCCACTGGTTGTAATGAATGTGGACAGATAGTTTTACTCACCAAGAAAGTCAAGGCTGAGAATCCGTATACTTTAATGTAGATTTCTTGCAAGAAGTCATACAAGTATTAGTAAGGTAAAAGGACGATAATTACCTTACCCTAAAATACAATATGGCGGATGGTAAAGTAAAGACTAAAGCAGCGCCAATAGCAAAAAGGGAGCTAGGGACATACCAATATGTATTAATTAAATAGGGGGTGGAGGTAGGAATGTACCAAACAGTCTGATAACGATATTAACACAGGCTGCTGTAGCAGCACAGTCTGTGTGTATGCGTATAGCTATGTATGTGTGTGTTCATCTTAAAGTGCAACAGTAGACCAACCCAATAACGAACTTGATGAGTACACTTACCCTTGAGGGAAAACAGGTAAAGAAAGGGTAAGTAGAGGGAAATACTACGAAAATACAATATTAAATAAGAGTTAATTCCAGAAAAATCAGTGTACATCATAAACATGAAAATGCATTCCATTAATTCTGTGCTTTTGAATTGAAGACAGGACTCTTGACCATTGAATGAGGGGGAGAGGCAGATACTCAGCTGAAAAATGCACAATTATGGGAATGAGTTTCCTGTTTGTGATGTATGCTGATTTTTCCAGAAGTAATTATTCATAATATTTTAGTAAATAACATAGGCACTCGACATGCTTTGAGCATACAACTGGATAATGGACATGTGAATTATGCAACATGAGTAATGTGAGATTTTTGTTCTTTTAATCTGTAAATTCTGCTTAGTAAATGCTTCTTACAGCAATAATGTTCTTAATTTATTATGCAGTTTAACCATAAATAGAAAATATTAAACTTATGAAATAATTAATTCCAGTCTGCCGGACTTATTTATGTATTTTGACATTTTCATATTAAATAAACAATTTACATGACACACCCTTTTAGTATGGGGGCCAAGGGCACATGGTTATTAATGTCTTACTCCTTCATTTAGAAGTAATATATTTCAGCATACAGTATATAAGCCACACCATGTTTTATACAAAAATGCTCAGATGAAAGTGGCTTAATGACTTTTATTCTTCACAGGTTTTTTACATTGCAAAATGTAGGAAATAAAGTTAATTTTGTAGATATAAAAGGCAACTTGACATTTTAACTGTTCTTCGTTTCAAGCAAGACTTAAAAATAATTAACTGTAAAGGAACTACCACTGCGTCCCATTATGCCTGAAGAAGCATATTCTTGTGTGTAAGTGAACTATACTGTACTGTATGTCTCACAGATATGCTACTATAATTACATTTTTGTTTTTCAAATACAGAACTGTCATTAATAGGTGAAACAATTAGCAGCTTCATGATCTTTAAAGAAATCTGTAACCTTGACTGCAAGTGATGTGAATTGGAAAACCTACATTTTTAATCAGGCATTGCATGTTTTGAAGGGGCATTATGTTCAAAATTTTATTCCTCTCATGACCAGACATGCTGCTTTGCTTGTCTAGATCAGGACCTAGCGGGACCTCCAGGTTATCTGTCTCTTTCCCAGGCTAAGGGGTAAGAGATTTAAAGGCAGTGGTGACCTTAGGGCCCTTAAGTTTCATCCTGCTTTTCCAAACCTCTGAGTCTAGCAGCTGGTGAAGGGGCTTTGACAGGTCTGGTTTACGTGCTGTAGTTAGTAAGCCCACATAGCCCTGTATTTTTGTCTCCCCTAACTTGACACTCCCACACCTTGAACTTCACACCAGAAAAATGTAAAAATTGAGACTGAATTAATATTAAAAGATTTTATCTTATTTATTATAGCATATAACAAAATATGAGAATTCAAATGATATCTTATTTATTACAGGCTTATCTCCAGTTTTAACTATTAATTTCTATAATGCAGTCAAAGTATAAATAACAGTTTTAGAATAATTCAGCAGCAATGACACAGATTCAGAGCAGCTGCCTTTTCATTTCACCTTAATTCAAAAAGAGCTCACTCTCACAGGTTGCTTTTTGAAAATGGACACTTAATTCAGTTGTTGCTTTCCTGACACTTTTGTAAAGAGCTCAAGTCAGCTGCTGCTACAGACACTTTCATTGAGTTTTTCCTTTATCTCTGCTGCTTATGGACATGTTGCAAAGTGTTCTCTATCCAACTAGAAATCTTTTTCTTTTCATTTTCACTTGAGGATATATAAGCTGTAACAGGACCATCTAAGAAAATGTCATCTGCATCCTTGATGTTTTTAACTGGACTGAATGAAGACTGAATAAACACAACCAGATTGCATGGATTTTTGTATTGCTTATATTTGCTGCTGTTGGATATGATGCAAATACATATAATTCTTAAGTAACATCATAAGCCTCACTTCCCTCTTTGATTGTTACCAGCATCTTGAGCAACAGAATTGTCCATTCCGTGTCTAACTCTGGTACATTAAGAGCATGAGAGCACACTCTTGTGAAGCCCTTTATTGGTGGTAAACTGAGTTGAACTAAAGATGTGTAAGTAAAGACAGTCCTAGCAACAACCTGACATTATAGGTCCCAAGGTTAAATATGTAAAATATACAGTAATACAGAGATATTAGAGGTGACAGTTGTATAGCTGGTTTTGACGTTTCTTCCTATCCTCCATTAAGAAAAGAGCCTAAGAGGTTAGTTGGAACCTTTTGTGTTAGGTGCATGTCACAGGTGATCTGATAACATGAAGAAACACTGCTACATGGTAAAATTACCAATGTTAATTTGACACTTAAAGTGTGTAAATGAGAACAATGTTTTCATATATACACTTTCACACTATTGGAGTTAATGTAACTCAAGTTTTGTTGTGAATAGACACTTAACTGATGATGATTCGAACAGCATGCATTAATAGTTTGGAATTAATTTCAGATGTTAAGGAAAAAAAAAACAATTAACATACTGGAAGAATATATAAATGTTCACAGATTAAGGTAAAGTTCATATTTTCAATATTGTTTATTGATGTGGTTGCAGCAGGGTTAGTGGTAGATTAATATTGCCACATGTGATCTAACGTCATTTTTCAGATGTAGAATTCTAAATAAGACAAAAGTTGTTCTTTGTAATAAAATACCATAGACTGTACCTACAGAAACATGTATAGTCATATGAAAAAGTTTGGGAACCCTTCTCAGCCTGCATAATAATTTACTCTACTTTCAACAAAAAAGATAACAGTGGTATGTCTTTCATTTCCTAGGAACATCTGAGTACTGGGGTGTTTTCCGAACAAAGATTTTTAGTGAAGCAGTATTTAGTTGTATGAAATTAAATCAAATGTGAAAAACTGGTTGTGCAAAAATTTGGGTCCCCTTGTAATTTTGCTGATTTGAATGCATGTAACTGCTCAATACTGATTACTTACAACACCAAATTGGTTGGATTAGCTCGCTAAACCTTGAACTTCATAGACAGGTTTGTCCAATCATGAGAAAAGGTATTTAAGGTGGTCAATTGCAAGTTGTGCTTCCCTTTGACTTTCCTCTGAAGAGTGACAGCACAGGATCCTCAAAGCAACTCTCAAAAGATCTGAAAATGAAGATTGTTCAGTATCATGGTTTTGGGGAAGGCTACAAAAAGCTATCTCAGAGGTTTAAACTGTCAGCTTCAACTGTAAGGAGTGTAATCAGGAAATGGAAGGCCACAGGCACAGTTGCTGTTAAACCAGGTCTGGCAGGCTAAGAAAAATACAGGAGCGGCATATGTACAGGATTGTGAGAATGGTTACAGACAACCCACATATCACCTCCAAAGACCTGCAAGAACATCTTGCTGCAGATGATGTATCTGTACATCGTTTTATAATTAAGCACAATTTGCACAAAGAACATCTGTATGGCAGGGTGATGAGAAAGAAGCCCTTTCTGCACTCACACCACAAACAGAGTCGCTTGTTGTATGCCAATGCTCATTTAGACAAGCCAGATTCATTTTGGAATAAAGTGTTTTGGACTGATGAGACAAAAATTGAGTTATTTGGTCATAACAAAAAGTGCTTTGCTTGGCGGAAGAAGAACACCGCATTCCAAGAAAAACACCTCCTACCTACTGTCAAATTTGGTGGAGGTTCCATCATGCTGTGGGGCTATGTGGCTAGTTCAGGGACTGGGGCCCTTGTTAAAGCCGAGGGTCGGATGAACTCAACCAAATATCAACAAATTCTTCAGGATAATGTTCAAGCATCAGTCACAAAGTTGAAGTTACGCAGGGGTTGGATATTCCAACAAGACAATGACCCAAAACACAGTTCGAAATCTACAAAGGCATTCATGCAGAGGGAGCAGTAAAATGTTCTGGAATGGCCTTCACAGTCCCCTGACTTAAATATCATCGAAAATCTCTCTATCAAAGGCTATAGGAGGCGTTGAGAGGCTGTTATATTTGCAAAAGGAAGCTCAACTAAGTATTGATGTAATATCTCTGTTGGGTTGCCCAAATTTATGCACCTGTCTAATTTTGTTATGATGCATGTTGCATATTTTCTGTTAATCCAATAAACTTAATGTCACTGCTGAAATACTACTGTTTCCATAAGGCATGACATATATTAAAAGAAAGTTGCTACTTAGAAAGCTCAGCCAATGAGAAACAAAAATCCAAAGAATTAAGAGGGGTTCCCAAACTTTTTCATATGACTGTAAATGTTTCTTCCCCTTATTTTGTGATTTAAAAATTGCAATGGAAAAATTATTCCTATTTTTTCATTTTCTGAATGTTACTAAGCAACAGCACATTTTTACATGAAGAAAGGTCAAGATATAATTGGAAGAAGCTGAATATTACTGTTTGTCTTTGACCAGATGTGCTTTTTGCTGTGACAAAGTTTTACTTTGAATGACTTTAGATTCATATTCTAGGTGATCATCTGAGTTTTTCTGTTGCTCAAAAATGTAACTAATTGCTCTTTATACTAATGGATCAAGAAACAGGTTGTCTTTTGTTACTTGACACCTAACACAAACATTGCACATTCTTTGTTATTTCAGAAAAGCTAATTCATATTTAAAAACTGAGAGAACCATTTGGATTGTTGCTGAAATATTTTGGAGCAATACTTTGTTTGAAAATAAGTCAAAAATAAATGAGGTGCTGAGTAACTTACCCTTATAACTCATAAGCACATGATGTTCAAAATAATTTTTGTTAAGGCATGAATAATGGAAAGAAAAGGTAGAAATCAAACGATACTGCATAAAATAAAAGTTCAATGAAAGTTCAAACACTGGAAAGGGATAAGTAGTTGATTACCATTACTGCTCAGAAATAAATATAGAAAATACACAATATAAAACAATAAAGACATTTGTATTGTTTTTAGTGCCACATGTTGAACAGTTGCAAGTTTAAAATTGTATTTATTCATGAGGTATCGGGTGTTACAGACACAAAGCTGGTCCGAATAATACTCAGTGTGATCATAGTGCCTTATGCTAATGAGCTTTACCTTCACTTTTTTAGTAGAATAGAGTTACAGTACACAGCTGTCTTGTCATAAAGTTTGAAACGAATACATTTGGTCACAGTAGAACTGTATTTTTCTTGCAAATTCAAAAGTCTATTCAGAATCACTTTTAACTTTATACTAAAACTTTGAAATGTCATTTGCACCCGATTGTTATTAGACTAGCATCCAGTAATCTCAATAAAGGGAAGTAAACAGGAAGAGCTGGTTGGATGGCAGAGACATCAGATGAATCCACAGTCACCTGACCCAGTGATATATTGTGATATGGCAGATTCAGTACATACTACATTAAAGGCCTCAAGCAGAAAGTGGTCAGAGAGCTTACTATCTAACACCTTATATTCCTTGGAGAGCTTCTAGTTTGAACAGTAATGGACAAAACAGGCACAGAAAATGCTTAGATACCTGTAATTATAGAGTTATTAAAAGTACCACAACAAGAACAGACTATATTATGTCAATGCCAAATATATACAGTTAGGTCCATAAATATTTGGACAGAGACAACTTTTTTCTAATTTTGGTTTTGTACATTACCACAATGAATTTTAAATGAAACAACTCAGATGCAGTTGAAGTGCAGACTTTCAGCTTTAATTCAGTGGGGTGAACAAAACGATTGCATAAAAATGTCAGGCAACTACAGCATTTTTTGAACACAATCCCTTCATTTCAGGGGCTCAAAAGTAATTGGACAATTGACTCAAAGGCTATTTCATGGGCAGGTGTGGGTAAGTCTGTCGTGATGTCATTATCAATTAAGCAGATAAAAGGCCTGGAGTTGATTTGAGGTGTGGTGCTTGCATGTGGAAGATTTTGCTGTGAACAGACAACATGCGGTCAAAGGAGCTCTCCATGCAGGTGAAAGAAGCCATCCTTAAGCTGCAAAAACTGAAAAAACCCATTTGTAAAACACGGTGGAGGCAGTGTGATGGAAATATTTATGGACCTAACTGTACAATGTTGTTAGAAAGTCTGGAAAATACATATGTAAGAGAAGACGTTAGGATTTTCAGTAAGAAATAAGAACAAGTATGTCCAGCAAAGTGAATGACCAATTAATTTAGAATATAATACTTCTGAAGGCTGTTTTCCATCAATTTAAATTATAAAGTTAAAATTATTATTCTCAAAAATCTAGAATTAAATATCTAATGATAGAGGTAATAAAGCAGAGGAGATAAAACACAGAAATTACAACAGTGTTGGGCTATAAACATTATGGGTAAGAAAGCAGACAAAAATGAAAGTGGATGGGAATGCCAAACACAGAAGAAATCTAAATAAAATGCTGAAGAATTGACAAGCTGCAGGGAAATAAGGTTAAACAAATATGTATGTTTAGAAGGTCATTGTTGTTCTGTGTGGTGAATCCAGTAAAAATCTCACTTACATGTGTTAATCGATATGCAACACATCACCACTATCTGACTCCGTGATTGAGTACAGCTATTGAGTATAGTTTGCTTTGAAACTTCTGTCACCCTTACATGAATCTCAGCATATATTTATGTTTAAAGTTTATATATACGTAATCTATATATATATATATATATATATATATATATATATATATATATATATATATATATATAAGAGTCAATGTATGTGTGTGTGCATAAATGAATGTTCCAGCATCACTTTCGAACGGCTGGAGCGATTTTCAATGAAGTTGGTACACATGTTTCTCATTGGTCGACTAAAAATACCATAGGGTGAAATCAACCCTAACCCAAACCCTTCTGGTTAGGGTGGGGGGTGATCTTGAGGTCTTGTGTGCATGTTATCATCCAGTTGTCACTTGGAACGACCACCAGAGGGCGAACTGGAGGTAACTTCCAACATTCTTTACGTTTGAGCACCACCACGCCCCTGTTACTTTTGAAATTAAATAGATGTTACATACAGACAAGACCGCAAGTCAAGCACATTAGTGAGTCTTCATTGTTTGTTAATTTACTTTTATTTTTAAAGTTGTGTTTTTTTTAATTATATTTTTCTCAAACAATTAAAAAGAAAACACACTTTATTTTTCTCCTGGGCAATGCTTGGTATTTCACCTATGCTAGTTAAATATATAATATATATAAATATATATATATATATATATATATATATATATATATATATATATATATATATATATATATAATTTACAACATTAAATGTAAAACAAGATGTTAATACTGTTTTATAAGTCACAGTAGGCATCTTCATTGCCTAAGAAGTAAAGCAGGTTGTGGCAGTTTCTATTCCTATCTCTTTGTCTGACTCACAACAAGTGACATACTGTAAAACTTCCTGCACTGTAAATCAGTTAATACGTATTTATCATATGTGGGCTAGATGTGAATAGTTTATGATATCCCAGTGGAGCTGAAGGAGCTTGAAAAGAGGAAAAACAACAGCTGTAATGAGGATATTTTGTGCAAGAAGAGAAGATTTTGATGCAGAGCTGATTACATGTTTCATGGACTTTGAGAACATTTTTGACAGGCTAAAGTGGAAGAAGCTAGTAGAAATGCCAAAGAAAATAGTAATATACAGAAGAGAAAAAAGCTGATTACTAAGTTAAAAATAGAGCCGATGGTAGTGGTTAGGACAGAAAAAGTATAAACAAGACATGATGGAATTAAAAGCAGAATGAAGCAAGGATCCATGCTTTCTCTGGTACATTTTTGACATTTTCTGAAGTGATTATGCAACATGTCAAGGAAATAGTATGAATAAAACTGGGGTAATTAAGAATATAAAATATGCAGACAAATAGCTATGAGAATGGATTCTGACACTCTATGTGCAACTTTAAGAATCATGACAAAGGTTGAGAGTTTATAAAGGAGCTAGAAAAGGTTAAGGAGCTACGGTAAAGATTATAGATAGGCCTTTTACATTTTTTTGATTATAAAAAGACAGTGCAGTCTATTTATACAGTAGCATAAATCTTTACGTAACATGGCATGTACAGTATATTTCAAATTTAAAATTAAAATTTGTCACGTGTACATACGGTAGTACAGTACTGTGAAATTCGTACTTGCACATCTCCCTTTGACTAGTGACAGTAATATAATACCAACGCCAGAGAATAAATATAAACACAAGCAGTGAATGGAGCAGATTCAAAACAACATCAGATACCAGAAGAAAAATTAATGGCAAGTGGTTGTTGTGTAACCTTATATCCTGTGTCCAATGTGAATTGTAGGGCATATGAGAACACGAGGGAAACCATTAAGAAGGATATTAGGGAGGCTAAAAGGCAGATTGGGTGGAATATGACCCAGAGAGATACTTTAGTATTCTAGTAGTAAAAGAACAATCAAGGAGGAGGTGAAGTGCATCAGGAATAATAAAGGAGAATTAAAAAATGCAAACAGAGAAAGAGCCGATGCTCTAAACTCGTATTTTTTTGAGGTCTTCACATGTGAGGAAGTGGATAATCTCCCACTGGTTAAAGAGACTACTAATCAGGTACTGAGTCATTTAGGAAATTGTAGAGGGAGAAATACTGCTCAGAGTAAATAAGCTGAAATCAAACAAATCACTAGGACCAGATAATATTTACCCTCAAGTTCTTAAGGAGGTTAGCGAGTACATATATAAACCCTTGATGCATATTTTTAGGAAGTCACTGCACACTGGGGAAATTCTGAAGGACTGGAAAATGACAAATATCCTGTTATATAAAAAGGGTGACAGGGCAGATTCAAGAAACTATAGGCCAGTAAGCGTAATGTGCATCACAGGTAAATTAATGGAAGGAATTATTAATGATAAGATTTAGCAACACCTGTCAATAACAAGAGTTATACTGAACAGTCAGCATGGGTTCAGAAGAGGGAGGTCATGTTTTACTAACATGCTGAAATTCTATGAGGAAGCAACAAAAGGATATGATCAAAGTGGAGCTTATGATATAATTTTTCTAGAGTTTAAAAATGTATTTGATAAAGTGCCACGTGAGAGATTGGGCATCAAACTAAAAGAAGTGGGAGTTCAGGGTGTGAGGTGTAGATGGGTGCAGAATTGACTCAGACACAGGAAGCAGAGATTTATGCTGCTAGGAACCTTATCAGAAATGGTGTCCCTCAGGACTCAATGCTGGGGCTGCTTCTGTTTTTAATATATATAAATGATTTGGATAGGAATATAATTAACAAGCTGGTAAAGTTTGCAGATGAAACCAAGCTATGTGGATTGGCAGATAGTCTGGAATCTGTTGAATCATTACAGAGGGACTTGGACAGCATACAATTCTGGGCAGATTTGTGGCAGATGAAAGTTAATGTCAGTAAATGTAAAGTATTACATGTAGGAAGTAAAAATATTAAGTTTGAATACACAATGGGAGGTCTGAAAATTGAAGTGATGCGTGGAGTACAAGTCCAAGGAGGTTCTGCTCAAGTTTTATAACACACTGGTGAGGCCTCATCTGGAGTACTGTGTGCAGTTTTAGTCTCCAGGCTACAAAAAGGACGTAACAGTGTTAGAAAATGTCCAGAGAAGAGCGACTAGGCAGATTCCAGAGCTAAAGGGGATGAATTATGAGGAAAGATTAAAAGAGCTAAGCCTTTTCAGTTAAGCAAAAGAAGATTAAGAGGACACATGACTGAAGTATTTAAAGTTATGAAGGGGATTGGATGATGGAAACTTGTTAAGAGTAAATTTCACACAAACATTAGGAAGTTTTTTTTTTACACAGAGAACCATAGACACATGGAATACGCTACCAAGTTGTGTGGTAGACATTAAGATTTTAGGGACTTTCAAAACTAGACTTGATGTTACTTTAGAAGAATTAAGTGGATAGGACTGGCAAGCTTTGTTGAGCTGAATGGCCTTTTCTCATCTAGATTGTTATAATGTTCATTCCTGTGTCCCTCTTTCTTGATGCTGGTAGTTGAGCTTACCCACATTTCCTCCTAACTCTGGATTTAAACGTTTGTCCACAACCAACCTTTAAACCCACCCTGAAATCCTTTCTAGGAAGTGGTATGGTCCTATTTGGTTACAATGCCACTGGGCTCACAATACACTTAACATGATCCCTGGTGGGTTTGCTTCTCTTGGCACTGAGTAACCCTTAATAGTTATAATTTCTAAGACAGGCTAGGAGAAAATGGGGCAAGACAATATAAAATGTTAGGGGTCACCCTGAGTTCCCAATGTATTAGCAGCAAGGCTAATAATGATTTGAAAAGGAAAAAAAAAACCAAAAACAATTATTATAGACAAACAAGGCTGTGGGTTAGTCACAAATCTTAATGCTTCTGTGGGTTATTGTGTCTCCATTAGTTGCAGGTCTGAAACTGAATGCCAACTTCAAGCTGTTGCATTGCTTATATGGGTCTGGCGCCGGAAGAGGTGGGACTTCCAGAGGCCTCTGTAGGCAATATCATTGATCCTCATATAACTTCTCTTCCACTCTCAACCTTGAAGTAGAAGAGCAATTAGTTCATGTACTATCCTATAACCTGTCCTGGCTGTGTCATCTTGCTCTGAGCTCCTAATACACTCCCTCAGTACAAGTGCATGACACACCCATACTATCCATTTATTTGATGGGCAACATGGTCACCTTCACCCCAGGAACCCTCTATTGCTCAATGTGTGACTAGAAGAGCTGTGGCATTCCACTGTCTCACTGTCTTTTTGATCTAAGGGTCAGGTTCTCCTAGCCTAAGCTCATTTGCCTTTCCAGCATGACATAATCTCTGTCTATTTTCCTTTCTAACTACTTATTAGAGAACTACCTTCTATACCATGAGTGCCTATCGTCCCCAGTGGACCCTTCCTACACTGTGAGTGTACTCTAAATGTAAGATCTCTCTCTCTCTCTGTCTCCTGCCAGCTGGGCAGGCTTTCATTGTTGTAATTATCAGAATCCTTACACAACAGAATGGCATAAGACAAAAGAACACAATGATACTTCACAAAATGGCAAAATGTCAGACCCATTAAAAAACAGCTTATGTTAACAGATTGGTATTTTATTATTTGTGGACATATTCACCTTAGCCCAGTACACAACAAATACAGTGGAACCTCGGTTTGCGAGTAACTTGGTTTACGAGTGTTTTGCAAGACAAGCAAAAATTTTAAATAAATTTTCACTTGATAAACGAGCGAGGTCTTGCAGTACGAGTAGTTTGTCTGCTGAGCGTCATGTGATCACAACCGAGCTGATGGTTCTTCTCTCTCTCTTACTGCGGGATTGTGGGCAATCATCTCCTATTCTCCGTCTGAGTCGGCGTGCCTAACTCATATAGTCAACATCCATACGAGCGTATAGTGTTTACTACAGCATTAGCATTGTGACTGTGTGCGCGCGCGTGCGCGTGTGTGTGTGTGTATGTGTATGTGTGCTCGCGCGCGCTTGTGTGTGTGTATGTGTGTGTGCTCGTGCGCGCGCGTGTGTGCTGTGATGTGCGAGTCCCCGTCTTGCACCCTAAAACACGAAGCTGAGTCTCAGTACTTTAGCAACACAAGCTTAATTCAGCTTCAAACAGCAACAGCGCGGTTATTTATACATAGACACAGCAGTCAGGCAGGGCCCTGCACATTTATAATGTTCCTTGTTCCTTGTATCACCCATTGATGGCAGGCGCTTATAGCATGTCCGCGATCTTTTCGGATTTGCTTTTACGGAGAACTGCTACAGTGCTGGGAGACTGCAATTGCTTTGGGACGCTCTTCCGCGTGTCGTCCCGTTGGGTGCAATCCCACAAGAGTTTAGAAACTCACTCACACCAGCCATGATTCTTTTCAAAGGTAAAGTGCAAGTTAATTTGTTTTATGTATTTTTACTTTATATTTTGAATTAATCATTTTTATTTGAATAGTTTTGGGTTGTGGAACAAATCATCTGAGTTTCCATTATTTCTTATGGGGAAATTCACTTTGATATACGAGTGCTTTGGACTACGAGCACGTTTCCGGAACGAATTATGCTCGCAAACCGAGGTTCCACTGTAATACCAAAATGGGACACCATAAATATTTGTGATAATCACAGTTCACTCACAGATGAATTAATTGATGATCCACTACCTGACTTTCACATTCTGATTTTGCAAGAGAGAAAATGTAGCAGAAATAAGAAAGTCTAATCCACAAATCTCTGTCACAAACTGTTCCAGTAATTGAAGACCATTAAGAGTATCGTCCTTAGTTCTTTAAAAAAAATGTAATACTTTTTTCTGAATTTTATTTGTGATCAGTGTCTAAGCCAGCAAAGTTTTTGTGTTTCACTGTATAATTGAATCTTGCATGGCATCTAGAAATAGATGTTGTCACATGCATAGGGGACATCGTCAAGGATCTGCAGACTTCACTCCACTCCACTCTGGGATGAGAGAGGTCACTGTCGCTAACTGCTTGTTCCTTTTCCCTCCACAGATTCAAAGGGCATGGATCAGAGAATCCTTGACACGCCCCCTAAGAGGTCTGGAAGACCCACCCCTTTGAGGAAGAGCACTATTTATTTATTTCCGCTAAATGGAAGCAAATATTCATTATTGAAATAGAGATGGCTTATTAAGAAACTTGACAGAACAATAGTGGATGCTATTTATTTTGTCTACATTAAACAGGGTTTGGTACCCCAATCCTTGAACCTGTATCTGTCTTAGCATAAGAAACTATGTTTGTACAACTTTTTGGCATTTACCTTAACTCAGTATCTGCTCTTTTCTTTACCTTATGTGCAGATTATTTTTTCAGTTACTAAAAATATCCTTGCAAGTTTTTCTGTAATCTTGCTTATAAATCTATATATAATATATACTGTATATCACTGAATAAATAGCAATTCTATCAACCTTGGCTGTTTACCTCTTTCCATAAAGGATTTATATTCAGCACACATTGAAATGTGTCTTCTTCTCATGTAAAGCCCATTTCATGACATTATTTAATATTTCCCTTGTTACTGTTTTCAATATTTCTTATATATAACTAATACATATTTATAATAAAAAATATATTTCTTGTGTGGAATTTGCATGTTATTCACATGTATGACTGAGCTTCCTCTGGGTGCTCTGGTTTCCACCCACAGTCCAAAGATAAACAGATTAGTTGAATTGAGGTTGCTATATTGGTCCTACTGTGTGTTTTTGTGTAAGTGTATGTGTCTGCCCTGCAATGGGGTGACACTCTGTCCAGGTGTTGTTCCTGCCTTGTTCCCTATGATTGCTGGTATAGGCTCCCACAACCTGACCCCAGCCCTGGATAAGTGGGTCAGGAAGATCATTGGTTGGATAGAAACCACATTTTCCCCATCCTTAACAAAAGATATTTTATCCCATTATCATCAGCAACAATGGATGCTTACTCCTCCAGAAGTTGACTTTTAACATTAAACCAGCTGTTCTTCTGATCCTTGTAACTTTGTGAAAACAGCATTGAACAAAAGTAATGGTTCACAGTGAAAACAATCAGTGGGAGTAAAGGAAATATTGGTTGCTTTTATCCTATAAAATTGTACCAAACAAGAAATGTCTATGAATGTTGCTGAAACAGCAGGGAATCCAAAGCTTTACAAAATATTTCACCCAATAACCAGCACGAAGAAGAAAGAGTGATGGTCAAATGAATTCTGGGGAGCGTTTGACAGTAATGAATCTATACTTATGCCCAGGCAGACAGTGAAAAACAAGTGTGGTGTTGAATAACATTATCGAAGAAAGACTATTTTCTATTTTGCCTTATTCTAAAAGCTTAGTTGTTTTACTTGCATTTCTGGTTATTCTAGCAGTTTTATTTACTTTTGCCTCAGGCCTATGTGTCATTGTTTGTAGTGACACGAGTTTAAATTTGGTCTTATAATTTATGCTGGAATTTAACATCTTCTAAAAATTCTCTAGAAATCTGCTACAAAAATGCTTTTCAATCATCACTTATTTGGAAACAGAACATGCGCAAGACATTATAAACAGATATGCTGTAAAGCTGGCTCCATATCTGCCTCATAATAATCTTTAGAACTTTACTGTTTATTACAATGTCTAAGAAAGTATACCACCCCTCCTCAACATACTGTTTACCTCACTTAAACTGGTGCACATTCTGAAATCTTTTATAGGGACCCTCCTACCACGGATAATCACAAACTCACTGAATTCTCATTTAACTTGAATTCTCTCCCTGTTTAAATGATCTGACCATCATAGAAGTCACTGTTCCCAGGGAGGAGTGCTTGGACAAAGCACAGGAGATGAAACATGCGAATTACCAGGAACTAGTGGAAGAGAGGAGGCAGGGCTGGAAGACTAGCTGTGAGCCAATAGAGGTGGGATTTTGAGGCTTTGCACACCTCTCTCTCTCTGAATCATGGCCAAACGTGGCATGGTGGGGTCTGGCAAAGAGGATCAAGACCATTACAGATGCTGCAGAGAGGGCCACTAGGTGGCTCTGGCTAAAGCGGGAGGTTGATAGCTGCTGGGATGCATGCTGGGGACTGATCACCTCCAACTGGGTCACCTGGGTGAGGGTATTTGATGTTGAAAGACCCAAAACTCCTGAAGACCTCAGAATATATCACTGAAGACGCTAAGGATGTATCACTCAACTGATTTTACAAGTCTCTACAGTCAAAATATTTTATGATTCAGATGGTGATAAAGTCACAAAAAAGTCTGGCCAGGGCTTGTTTTTTGTTTTGAAGAGCAGATTTCCTAAAAATCTAGGATGGACTGGCCATCAAGGCCTGTGGGTCAGTTTCCATTGGGAAAAGCAAGCAAACCAGTGAGTGAGAAAAGAGAACTAGAGATGCGACATGAGTGGTCCATACTCCAACCACAGTGAACCTCTCCAATCACATGATTCTACTAACCCCAATGTCACCCCTCTACCACTTTATCAGAGTAGAGGGGCTGACAAAATTGGGATGTTGTGGTTTAAAAAAACAAGCACTGTAATTTATTAGGCAACCAGGAGAAGAGGCGAGGCCATAAATAAAGTGAAGGTCAAAACAATACTAGCGACTAAAGCCAAAACACAAGAAGACGTTCAAACCTGAGAATAAAAAACAGAATTTAATCAAAGCAACAAAAAGAGGGTTTTGGGAATCCTTGTACTCGCATACAGAAACAACTTTGAGGTGTATTTTTATTCTATCGCATCATGATTGAAATTTCATGACCTCAAAGGACACACCGTTAGCACTGTCCAAACAACAGGAGCCCAAAATAGCTCTGCCAATAAATAACCAAAATGGCAGCGAAAATGGTACAAGTAAATACTTACAAACAAACCCAAATTAATAGGTGCAAAAGAGACGTAACCACCACAATCCTTGTAGTACAAAACCCCAAAATATAAAAGAAAATCAAGACAGGGACAACTAGAATTTCCATAATAAACTAACAAATACCTAGGATCCTGACAATGGGAAAATAACTCAAATCACTCACATACCAGACAAAGAACAATTTAAGAAAATAAGTGATTTATGAGCTAAGGGGTACAGCAGGGTCATGGTAATGTGAAAGTGGTCAGCTCAGGCACTCAAACCAAAACAATTAATCAGAACAATCAAATTTAACAAAAGGTTAAATGATTTATTAAGCAGTGACTGCCCTGGTGAAGGGAAAGTTGAATATTTAGGAACACTGTTTTACAGCAGCACTTGTTGTTGAACAAGATGGCATCTTTTAATTCCTCTTGTACAGTGGTTCTCTTCCATGGAGTCGTGGCCAACTAGGGGAGCCCAGTAAACCTCTAGCGAAGCTTCAAGATAACTGAAAATAATTATAAAATAGAAGTAAAATATTTACATCACTAAAAAGCCATCTTCAGCAGCAGTGTCAAGCTTAAGGCCTGACGGCCAGATCTGGTCTTAGGGTCTGTTTAAAGTGGCCCACTTCATCAATAACCAAAACATGTTACATATAAAAACATTTATTTCAGTAGCATATTTTTATACAAATGATGTAGCTCAAAGTGCTTCACAAAAGTTCAAAGAAATAGTTACATGCAAAGAGAAACAAATTAAAAATTAGATTATAATAATAATTCAATTCATAATGATTCATAATTCATAAATAGTATACAAAAATAAATAATGCCAATTTACATAACAAATATCTTCTAATATAATACGCTACCGTGGCTGTCCGTATGTCTGTCCAGGATTTTAAATCACCTGTAGCTCGCAAACCGTTTGATCTATTGACCTGAAATTTGGTACACTTACAGTATACTATGTGACGTCTACTATCTGCTTTCAGGGTGATGATTGACCTCCAAGGTTATTCCTCTTTTTAATTTTATTGTAGAATCAACTCTCGGTAGCGGCCAGCAGGGTGGCTGCGTGGCGCATGCATACGGGCGCCATTCTCATCCCTACCACCTTCACCGTCACTTCCCCTACCTCTTCATATATTAAATCATATGGATCCATCGTATTGTCAACAATGCAGTCTTGTGACTGCAGTGCACACCTGGTTCCTTGATATAAAGAATGCAATATCTGAATGCAATAGGATTGGCAAACATGTGCCACCTTCTATTGCAACACTGTAATATTTACAAAAGTCTTTTTTCAGGTCAATAATACTCCATGACTGAGTTATTTCACTAGCATTTCCAGCCACCAGACTTTGAATGACTTGGAATGAGATGTCTGCAGCACTACTAAGACATTTGTAACACATTGAAGATAGCATAGTGTCAAATCTTTATGTTTCACTTTTGATTCTATGCCCCAAGAATTGAAGCCGTTCTTGAGGCTACATCCACATTATTGTGTTTTAATTTAAAAACAGCATTATAAATGAAAAGGATCTCATTCACACTAGCATTTTCATATCATGTATGAAAGTATTTTTGGCCGTAATAAAAATGACAGAAAATGCATATGATGTAAATGTCTGCCCACATTGGGCATGTGCGCAGCATAGACATCTTAAACCAGACATACGCCACGCAAGTCTGATACGGTGTTAAGCCCGATTTGCAGTAGCCAACTAATTTTGTGAGTTGACATGAATTTCAGCTTCATCAGCCATAATTTAATGTGTAGTATCAAAGTGGTAACAAATTGTCTCTCACAAATGAGTTGTCACATGATTGGAAGAATTTCTCAAACATCAGAAGTTTCAGTAAGCTGTCTTATAGTGTGAGTAGTCTCCTTGAGCCAATTTTCTGATGTCGCCACCAAATTTCCTGAAATCCATCGTGCAGTGACAGCTATTAATGTATTTCATCTAAGCACCCACGTCGTGGCATGCCAATCGGACTGAATATGCTTATGCAGTTTGAACACATATATGACTGGCGCCTTTATTGTGCAGGGTGAATAGCTGCTTGAATACGATTTTAAAAAATCACTCAAAATGCACTTTAGCCAAATGCAGGAAACAAAACAACAAGCCCAATGTAAAACTGCTTTTCTCTACCTGTTGGTTGGAATAGGTTTTTCTTTCATGAAGGGCAATCAGTCCAGGGAATGAGATGCTGTAAAGAGTAAGATCCAATCATGGAAGACTCACATAATAAACACAAATCAACCAGAGCACGATGGAATAAATATTTTCATAAATCTTTGTTTTTTTCGTTCACATTGAAACACCGTGCTCCAGCTCTGGACTGCATTTTCAAAAGTATCCATTTTTGTTAGTTGAAAATGTTGCGGTAGTGTGGTATTAAATGAAAACATACTAGTTTGGACAGGGCTTAAATGCCATGACTGACCTAGGGCAAATCACAGCATCAAAGAATAATAGAAGTTTAAAGCCCTGGCAGATAAGATCAGTTTTCATCTTTGTTCACATTATGGTTTTCTTTTGCAGACAGAAAAAAAATCATTAGAAACTGTGCATATTGTCCTTCCATCTTAGGAATACATTAACAACAAAAATAAGTTCTTGAGTTTTAAGTTGTAGCTGCAATTAATTATGGGAGGGAGTTAAACAGACTTGAGAAAATAAATACCATACATATTTAATAGTGAAAAAATGTAATAGAAAAAAGCCAGAACATCTTCAAATAAAAGTATTTCTCCCAATCAAGTTTCCTCCTACATATAAAAGAGGTGAAATGTAAATTTGTAACTGTAAGTGAGTCTGTTATGTGCTCTCTGACCAACTTGTGTCTTATTCAGAGCTAATTGTTCCTTTGTGCCTGGTCCTCCCAGGGAATACAGTAGGCTTTGTCACTTTGTGTCCCTGTAATTGGAAAAAGGGTTAAGAAAATGGATGACAGAAGGATGATGTATTAGGACTTTTACCTGAGATGGAAGACCCTTTAATACAATATTATCCAACGACCTTCAAGGTGACAAAAAGAGATTTTTCTAACTTTATTGTATAAATCTTCCATACAGTGAAAGAAAATTAGCTGCACAGCTGCCTTTATTATCTATGCTTCACTCCAAAAAGAATGCCAATGTATGCAGTTCTGAAGTTAGGTTTATATTAAAATGATCTAGTTTAATTTTTTGTGTTTTAATATCCAAATTAATTCACCAAAAGAACACAATTGCCATGTAAAAGGCTGCATTGTATTATTTTCAAGTCATTAACCTAGCAGAAATTAGATTACTGAAGGGACAAATGGGTACCACATTGATTTAACTTTAGGACCAAGAACAAATCATTCTGCAACAGTTTCAATCAAATTGCTGATGACAACATGTTTGACTTTATTGACCTGCAAATGTCTGTCCAATATTTAAGTATAATATTTTAAAGAGTGGAGTCTTAAGATAGTAAATACTTTGACTTATTGAAAAGATATCTTCAGAGATGTGTTTGTAGAAAAAATATACAGAGATTGAAAAAACAATCATTTTAGAGCTTGAGCTTTTAAGTACATTTTTAGTGTCCTGTAACTGTATCTTTAACGGATTAACCATGCATTAAAAATAAAATGCAGAGTATAATATAAAATGTAATTTGGTGGGTACCTCTGTTTTAGGATAATGCAAAGTAACTGTAACAACCAAAATGATGATTACATGTTGCTGAAGCCCTAGGCATGATAAATTTCTTAAAGAACTTGTCTTTATCATACAATGTATACAGTATTCATTAAGCGTTGAATTTTCTTGTTGTTTAATCATATAGCTGAGAATACCTAAATAGAACAAAAGGCCTAATGTAGATGTGCAGCTAAATAAGACCTGTAAAGAAAAGACCACAAATAATCAGTTTCCAGGATTAGAACTACAAAGTGTTTCCATAATTGTTTGGTTTATAAAGGGAACACTAAAAAAGCCAAAAGGTAAATGTACCCAAATAGGAAATGTTTTATTGTTGGGATGGCTAACATTCAATAACATTTTATTGGTAATAGGACTTATTACAATGACATAAGGACAGTCAAATTATGACGTCTAAAAGAACTTCAATACACTGATATCAAGTGGTACCAAATTATTTTAAAGTAATTGAATGGTGAATGATGATTAAAGAGTGTAAACTAATTATTATAAAAAAATCATACAGTTAATCTGATTTTGGACTTAATATTCAGTTAAACAGAGTGATTCATAACACAATATTTTTATTTAGTAGTGATTCATATATTTAGGTGTCAGGAACATCTTCTTCTCATTTATAAATGAATCATTATTATTATTCATTTAAAAATACTAAAATCAATTGAAAGGGTAGCACCAGTAAAAATTAATTAACTAGGGAGTTGCCAGTTCTTCCAGCAAAGCCATTAGAACAGCTGCAGTTGTCTCTGAATAGCAGAAATGAGTCTGATTGTTCACCAAAATATTATTGACAAAACTAAAGTTAAAACAGAAATGTAACAGAAGTCATAACTTGAATCTTTTCCTATGCGTTTATTAGTTTACTCAGCCTCTAGCCTCTTGTATGTCTTCCTTTTTGAATTTTTAAAGTTCAGACCTTATTTACTGTTTCTTGTCCCTTTTGCAATCAGCACATAATAACAAAACACATCACAGAATGCCTGAGTCACATTCCCTCTAATATGATGCATAACTAGGATAAAAAAAATGTGTTTTATAAGCATAGAAAATTGCTGCACCCATGAGAAATGAGTATAAAGAATGGTTGTCCAATGACATTACTACAGTAACAATAAAAAGTATAATTGTTTAACATAAAAGTTAATTACACATACAGTACAAATCATAAAAACGTTTAGTAGCATGTTCCTGAGACCGTGGAGTAATGTTGTTCATGTCAGCAAAACATGCAAATGAAGGTGAATAGATGAATTGAAATTTCATCAAGCTCATCTCTTATTTATTGCTATCTTATATACATATTTCTGTACTTCTTTTAAGGTATTAACTTGGCAGAATTTGAATTATGTTTAAAATGAAACAGTTTTAACTGTAATTGGGCAGAGACATTAAAGATGACTTAAATTATTCTTTATTACTGCAGAATCGAGGGGGTTCTCTCTGTATTTCTGTAACATGTTAGACCTTTACAGCTTTGTTTCTGCACTGTTTAGGAAGGCAATCGGGGTACTGGGAAAGGTTTTACAACAATATATTTATTCCCTAATCTTTCTTTTCTGTCTTTTATATATATTTTTTATACTTTTTTTATACTTTTTTATACTTCCTTAGAAGGCTGCCATCCTTCAGCATCTGCAATAAGATGCTGCAGATGTTCTATCAGACAGTTGTGGCGAGCGCCCTCTTCTACGCGGTGGTGTGCTGGGGAAGCAGCATTAAGAAGAAAGACGCCTCACGCCTGGACAAACTGGTGAGGAAGGCAGGCTCTATTGTTGGCATGGAGCTGGACAGTTTAACATCTGTGGCAGAGCGAAGGGCGCTCAGCAGGCTCCTATCAATTATGGAGAATCCACTGCATCCACTTAATAGTATGATCTCCAGACAGAAGAGCAGCTTCAGCGACAGACTGCTGTCACTGTCCTGCTCCACTGACAGATTGAGGAGATCGTTCCTCCCCCAAACTATGCGACTCTTCAATTCCACCAATGGGGTAAACGTCAACATTTAACATTATACAAAGTTATTGTCTGTTTTTCACCTGCATTATTCAATCTTTAATTTAATATTATTTATTGTATCAGTATGCTGCTGCTGGAGAATGCGAATTTCCCATTGGGATTAATAAAGTATCTATCTATCTATCTATCTATCTATCTATCTATCTTTTAAATTTTCAGCTTTACTTTACTTACTCGGGCGGCACGGTGGCGCAGTGGGTAGCGCTGCTGCCTCGCAGTTGGGAGATCTGGGGACCTGGGTTCGCTTCCCGGGTCCTCCCTGCGTGGAGTTTGCATGTTCTCCCTGTGTCTGCGTGGGTTTCCTCCGGGCACTCCGGTTTCCTCCCACAGTCCAAAGACATGCAGGTTAGGTGGATTGGCGATTCTAAATTGGCCCTAGTGTGTGCTTGGTGTGTGGGTGTGTTTGTGTGTGTCCTGCGGTGGGTTGGCACCCTGCCCAGGATTGTTTCCTGCCTTGTGCCCTGTGTTGGCTGGGATTGGCTCCAGCAGACCCCCGTGGCCCTGTGTTCGGATTCAGCGGGTTGGAAAATGGATGGATGGATGGACTTTACTTACTCTGAGCACAAATTGCATGAACTCAATATTGTTTTTAAATACTATTATTCTATAATAAATAAAAAAGTGCTTATGCCATGATGCATAAAATTGAAGGACTGAGTATACAGCTTAAGTGCCTGTTCACTAAACTTTATTATCTAGAATGTCAAATGGTTAAATCTCATAATAAAAGAAAACAAAGCACTAACTCATTTCTGTAGTCTTGAATATGATATTGCATTTTTGGAGATTCACTTAACAGTTAAAGAGAAGTCTCTGAATTAAATGCCACTCAAGCTTTCAAACCAAAAGTCTGGATATTAATATACAGTACATGTTAAGTCAATTTCCTCCATAGTGTCCCAATTCATTCTGAACCAGGCAGACGTTATGCAATTGTAGCTAGAGGACAATGTTAGGCCGATTTGATTCTGACGAATGATTATGATTAGAACAGAGGAAATGATGATTTTAAATTTAATTTGTTTTCCTCTCTTTTAAACATGTCCATTCAGAACCTTATTTGTTGCTGGTGATTCTATCTTGATTTTTAACCGAGTCGTTGCTCATCCTTAGTACTGATTATTCCTTTACATTAAGTATCTAAATATGAGCCTTGAGGGATACTCAGGTTATTCATCTCTCTATCACAGGCAAAGGGGTGAGAAATGTGGAGGTACTGATGACCCTAAGACCCTTTAAGGTTCATTCTGCAGTTCCAGATCTCTGATCCTAGCATCTGGTGTTGAGACTTTAACAAGTTTGGTTACCTGTTGCAGGCCATTGTTTCACAGACCAGCATTTAACATCCCTAACCCTGCTTAACCCCTCAATGAAACCAGTAAGGTGATTCCCTACCACCTGAACCTATAAGATCAGAAAGAAATAAGACCAAATCAATATTAAAAGCTTTTTTATATTAAAATATTTCCTCAAGAAGCATCCAATAATGTTGCAGTGTTCTTGTTGAAGAATTTATTTTAAAGTAACAGCTAGGATCCTCAGTACTAAATCCATTCATAGTTTCAAACAATTCAATCATGTCCCCTCATGTTATCTCCATTTCCTTAAAAATGAAAAACTTTAACTCCATCCAACTCTTCTTATAGCCCAAATCAAATTTTATTTGTTACATTGTGTAATACCTACAGAAGCCCTAAACCACCAATTGAAAAAAATTATCGGGCTTCCTATCTTGTATGTAGAACATAAAATCTTGTATGTAGAAGATAAATTCTTGTACAAACAAGATAATAATTCATACATAAAAAATTAGTTTCTCAAACATGCAAAATATTATCTTCTATGTATGTGTTATCTCATATGTACAAGATAAAATTACATTAAAAAATGAGCAAAGTGCAGTTAGTTAATAATGCTGTACATATGACATTGCAAGGGTTAGTGTGCTTTGGTTTGTTGTTACTTTTGTCTTAAGCGACTCATTAGGGAAATGCTCAGATCAGTACGAGTGTTTATAATTATTGCACAATGTGAACTTAATGCAAAGTCACAGTGTCTGTCATCTCCTCTAAATGAAGCTTCTTGTAGTCATTAACTCAATCATTTATTAGAATCCAGGAGCCTCATGTATAAATGTTGTGTACACCCTTTTCCTCATACACTTTGACATGTACAGTATAAAAACTTGGCATAAAGCCACGCACATTTTCATGGTATCCCCCTACCGTGACTACACACATTTCTTCTCAGTTTTGCAAACTGGCAGCACCCAGCATCAAAGCAGTGCTACTGTTTCTGTGTCATTTACCTTTCTTTTGCATATTCACATCAATGATGCGTGATTTATGAAATACACCAAAATGAACTGCATATCATTTACAAATGTAATTCATTTGATTATAATCATTCTGGAACAATATAATGGTGCATGGAATGACCAAACTATCCCAACTGCCATAGCTGCTTTAGCGTTGTTAGAAGACACTGAAAATGGAAGAAGTAGAAGAGAATGTGTATTTATAGATGATGATGGTGACTGGCTTCTAAGTCGATTTCAACTTCCCCTCTTGGAGCTATGTGCTGAACTGGTGCCGGCTTTACAAAGAAGGACTTTGAGGAGTTGTGCTGTACCTGCTCTTTTGCAAATTCTGTCCACTCTCGGGATTTTAACCACAAGAGCTTGAATTTGCTGACAGATGGGATATTTCACAAACATCACTGAGTCGCGCCATGTCAGCTGTATAGAAATATATTATCTGCTTGTCATCCAGATATATGAGATTTCCTTACACTGTGGTTGAACTGTGAAACATCAAAATGCAATTCGCAGCAGTGGCCAGTTTTCCAGATGTTATCGGAGTGGTCAGCTGCACACACATTGCTATTGCAACGGCGCTGGACAAGTTACATCAGTGAGGGATTAATCACCAAAAGAATGAGCTGGCATTCCATCATATATAGCTAGAGAAGCTACAAAAACAGCAGCTCCATACGGTTGCAGGTGCTTTTTCCAACTAGTGCAGCAAAAGGCAAGCAGTTCTTTTGAAGACAGCGAATCACCTCAAATAGCCATGTAAAGAGAAGAGAGTTTATTCGTTATGTGACTCAGCGCTGATGCTACACTATAAAGAGAATGAATTTCAGAGAATTTAGAGAATGAATTTGCTTATGTAAATAGAAAGCATTTCCACTCCATTAATGTGCTGCTCTATAGTCTAGAGAAAGTGTGTTGCATTGTGGACGCATGTAGCATCTTCCTTGCCTGTACCTGAAGAGATGTGCTATGATGAACCTGACCCTGACCCACCAAATGATCAGCCAAAACAGACAGTGTTACAACTTTGTTTGAATGTAATTAGCAGGATGTATAAACAGGTAATCAGATGCAGTATTCATTTTTTTAACCAATTTATTTAAACTGTGGTCAATATTACATAGTGCAGCCCTTATATTCCTTAGTTCATTGACCACATCTCTTACAGCATCTACTATTGCATTTTGTGACAGAACACTGTCTTTCAGTACACAGCCAGATGGTTGCTCAGCGATTTCCGAGGCATAAGTGTGCGTGCAGCCAGCATCTGAAGATGTGTTGGGCACAGCAGCACCATTACCACATGGAGTCACGTCATCGGCATGGGGGTCAGCGTTTGTACTATTGTCTGAAAGAGAATAAACGACCACCTTTTCACATCAACTTTGATAGCTGACCACTTTTTTCTTATTTCGGGAACTGTGAGACTTTCTGAACTTGACCTTTCGAGTGTCTCTGTCACGTCGTATCACTCCATAACTTATACCACTGCTTAAGCCAATAAATAGTAAATTTTTCCTTGCCTCCACTTCACATTCGCTGAAATTCATCTTTTTCCATGTGATTTTGCCATTGTCTTTTAACAAAACACAAAATGGAAGTGATATTTATATCGATTTTCATATTAAAATATGTACAATTCTGGGAGGAGTCAGGCTGAGGCCATAGGCACATGCATGTGTGTTAAATTTCAGGTTCATTGGGATTTATGTAGGGGAAGTGTGTGGAACTTGCCATATACACAGTTCTATGCATTTGGATTTTTTTGTGTGTACACACATTTCTGTTTTTGTCCATATGCCATGTTTTAGTTTGAATTCTACGCACGCGTTATACATGAGGCCCCAGGAGTTTAGAGAAATAAGGCAGCAGAACAAACCATATCTAAAAGGTGTGCAGTCTGGGCTGGCGGCAGTAAAGTGTTTCTGTATGCATGAGTGTAGCACAGAACTCTGGGCCCTATACATAAGCAGTCTCTGTGTGCCCCTTCCTCTAGTGGGCTCTGGGTAATCATTACCCTCTCCCCCCCCCACTATGACTCCCATGTCTGTACGTGTGTGTTGAAAACAATGGACTTGTTCTCTACCTAGACTCACAGCCCAACACACACACACTAGATTGGTATTAGTATAACTGGTTTCATAAAACTGTCAAATGTCCTGGATATGTTGTGAAGGAAACCCAGACAAGCCCAAACCACGACACAAACACAGAAGCACAGTCCTTGGTTCAAATACTAGAAGGTTTTATTATAGTTTCCTCCAAAAAAGTGAAATAAACACAATCAAATGCACAAACACAGGTCTTTTCTTTTCACAATATTTTCTTTCTTTTTCCCTTCCGCACTACCCACTCTCCACTAAAGAGTTGCTCCGCTACTTCTCAGCTCCAACTAACTTGGATAAGGGAGTGCGGCCCCTTTTATTACAGACCCTGGGGTACTTCCGGTGCCAGGACGTTTGCCCAATGGAAGCACTTCCAAGTCACATGGAAGTCCATTATAACAGGGAACTTGTCTCTCAGCAGTGCCCTCTCGTGGCTCCTGCTAACAACCTAACTTCTAGTTCACATCTTCTAGTTTAGTATGAATCATTATACCTTCTCAATAAGGTGTACTTTCAAGTTTCCGACCTCCCATTGTGCATACAAAATTTAATATATGGTAACTTCTTAGAAATCCACAAAGAGATAAAATGAATCACTTACATGTATCTTAAAATATTCTTTTATTCCAGAGCGTCCAACACCTATCAGGTGTCATCATTACAGGAAAATGGTTATACAGGAATCAAAGGCAGTATATAGCAAATATAATAGCAAAGTATTACTACTCTTCTTTTTCAAAGCCTAACCAATTTTAGAATTTTGTTCTTAGACGTTACATCGTAGTACTTTGCAGTATCTAATTTATTAGGAGGACAGGGAAGGCAAAGGAGAAGAATTAGCCTAGAATAAGTGTGGAGGCTTGAGACAAATGAATCAGTTTTTTGTGTATCCAATTTCTGGCATATTTAATTTCTATGAGAACCCTAACATGATATTCTAATTATCTCTGCCACCAACTATTTATTAATTAAGTATTCTTGACAGGTAGAACTGCCAGCCACACAATCTACGCTGAATATACTTCTAGATGCACAAAACACACACTGAGCAACCATGGAGGTAAAAAGATCTTGCATGTACTTTTACATCCATGAAACATAATGAATGAATCTTTGGCTTCTGGCTAGGAGGCTCTGTACTGGTTGGTACAATGTTGGTGTTTTTCTTTTAATTTAATTAATAGCATAAGTATTGATGAATGATTCAAACTGGAGTATGCTTCTTTAGGAAAAACTGTAAACGTTGAAAGTTGCAAATAATTTGTCAACAAGAACTACTACCTGCAACAACTGTACTGTACTTTACTTCTATACTGTAAAACAGAAGAGTGTTCTTGAGAGGTGGCATTCCTAAATTTTTTTACTTACAAATGGTATGGCACCACATTAGAAAATGTTATTTCAGATTTTCACATTTATATAATTATAACATAAAGCTAATTTATTACCAATACTGAGCCATAGACCATTTAAACTATGGAAGGAAAGATAGTGAATTTAGGAATGACCATTTTTGAAATTTTAAATTTATTATTAGCTAGCATTATTAAAGAATACAAAAACTAAGAAATTAAATGTACTATTCTCTCTTCTGCTAACCTGCATATAATGAGCAATAATATTAATAGGCTACAAATTATATATACATAACAGCAGCAAAAATAACATTGTTGTGAGAACAAAAAGTTGGATTTGAGCAAATTATAAATGCATTCATCAAACAGAAAAGGTAAGCTCCTAAAACAGCTTGGAAAGCTGATTTAATGAAAACGTTACCATATATACAAAAGAAAAGTTGAATATATAGCTAAATTAAGTGTGAGATGAGCTTCCAGTTAATGAGGACACTGAGATTTGAATCAAAAGCTTCAAATGTTGAGGCAGAACACTAGACCCTAGTTATAGACTTCCCAATGCACAACAGAGTGGCAATAGCCCATTGCAGTATTATAAAAAAGAAAAACTTTTATAGCAATAAGCATCTTTAATTACCCAAGTATAAACTGCAAAAATCCAACAAATAGTAGAGCACAAGCAGTGGAATCAAAGGTAATTAAGGTTCATCTTTTAACGCACTATGTTTAAGTTTCAGGTAGGGAGGAAGCCTGCCTTGACTTAATATTCTTTTAAACTCATGAAAAAAATTCAGAATAGAGGTCAAAGAATATGAGGATCAAGTGATTATGAATTTCGCACAGTTTTGGCAGAATGAACCTGAAAAAGGCAAATTATTAAATTTAATTCCAGAAAAGTGAATCTTTAAATAAATATACTGTAAATGTAATGGTGCATTTTGTTACATGGACTAAAGCAATAATATTTGGATACCAACTGAAAACAAGATGTTGTTGAATTAAAAAAAACATGACTAGCAAGGAAGCCTGCTGTTTAATACAGTATTCTTTGTATACCTATTGTATGAATATACATATTCAAATGATTTTGTCATTAAACTTTAAGTCTTCAAAAAAGGTGTAAAACTACATAAAGACCTTGTCTGAATAAGGATTGTTCCCATAGCAACAGCAGCAGTACAAAGACTCTCCTTGACTCATCACAAATATTCAAACTGCCTCACATTCAAAGGTTTAAACATAGATATATAAGTCTTAGCTTTATTTATATAAAATAAACACCAAATAAATCATAAATTTAAGTTCTTTACATATCTTCCTAAGAAATGAGGTAGAATTTTGCAAATTGAAGTGTTACATTGGGATGCACGTTAAATGAGAAAAACCATAGTAGCTGAAACTGCTTATGCATCATGTCTATCACAAGGCCAGCTGTCTCTCTTGTTTGCATGAGTTTGATTTTGAATCAGACAGTGCAGAGGTTTATCCAGAATGTGAACCACGTCTTAGAAATGAGAATAAATAATATGGAGAAGGAAAGAAGAGATCCCACAAAGTGCACAACTCTATAAAGGAAATCAGTAAAATGCTCAAATAATCAGATGTGGAACTTTTTCTTTTCCTTTCCACAGCAGCTCTCCTTACACAAAACTAACACTGCATACAGTTTAATTCTAATCTGAAACGGGGAGGTGTGAGTTATGGTGAGTTTTTGGGATGGCAGTGTACAAAGGGAGGATCACAAAGTACCAAATGAGCAGAAAACAACTTTTTAGATTATTTACACTTAATGTATTAACTATAAATTACAAATAATACATTTGAAGTACATACTGTACTTTACATAAAAGCACAAGTTTTATTCAACACACAGTAAAACAGGAAATACCAAGATAATATAAAATCCATTCATATTATACTGATGACTGAAGAAAGGAAGACAAAATCCCCTGTCAACAACATTCCTAGAACAAGTAACCTCTGATAGATCCATGATTGTTTACTACTGTTGGTTATAAGGGACAAAAATTACAATTGAAATCAAAGTCCTGATTCAGCTACTCTGTCTGATCATAAGCCTCTGGGCACACAAGTTAACAGTACAACCTATATAGTTACAGAACCAGAACAGAAACACAAATTGAGAATTGTGCACCAAAGTAACAGATGATGGAAAGCCCTGCAAACAAACAATGTTTTTAAGGAAAACAACAACCAAGTCCCAAGCTGAGGGTAGCTTCTTGAGTTAAACAAAACGAGTGTACTTTACAGGAACGATCAACCACCACCAAGATGATCATGTAGCCATTAGAGGGAGGAATGTCTGTAATAAAGTCCTTGGAAATCGCTTCTCTTGGATGATTTAATGTTGGAATTGGTTGCTGTAGCTCAAAAGGCAAACCCTGACATGATTTAGCTCTACAACATGTCTCACAATTTAGTCTGGGAAAGGTTGGGATGTACTGGAATGCAAGCACTAGTGAACAGTGTTTTAAGATCTTCAACTGCTCTTTGTGCTTCAAGTGTCTCAACAATTTTTAACGACTCTTTTTTGATAAAGTGGTGATTGTAAAAATCACTGAACTAAAATTCTTAATTAGACAGAAGTAGGGGTCAGCAAAGCCACACATCTTTGTGTGTACTTGCTTTACACTTTCACATTGTTTCCAATTTAAGATTGCTGTGATCTTGTTCTTCTTCTTCTTTTGTTTTATGGCAGTTTGGATACTCTTGATATATTACCGCCACCTACTATAGAGAGGGAAAACTACTCAGTCCATTTAATATGTTAAATTATGTTCCCCAGTCCCATGTTACTAATGAATTTCTTTAGTTCCTTGTATTTATTGGAGCTGTTGCCTCTTCCCCCCTGTTGTGACCTTTGATTGAACTACAGACAACCCTTTGCGAGTTAATTCATTGCCATGAAATAACACTTGATTCTGACAGAATTTACAATAACTTGCTGTACCACGTGTTTTGCATAAAGAATGTGAGATTCTAGATTTTCAAAATCAATCAACAATGTAAACTAGCCAAAACCTATCAGAAAATCACTTAAAGATGTAGTTACCCAAATACCGGAATACAGCGGGTGCATTGGTTAATCCAAAGGTCTTTACCCTATAATCATACTGTCCAGTAGAAGCTGACATGTGTCAGCCAGCTCTATCTCTAGCTCATGCTAGTGTATCTAAAGCTCATCTACGACAACCACCACAAATACAGGACATTCTGCTTTTCAGCAGCCCTTGTGCCATCTTGCAGAACAACTTCTGCTCTCTTTTAATCCTCATCATGGTGGTTCTTTTACACTGCTGAGTTCCTCCTCACAGCAGGTATTTTTAGTTCAAGGTATCTACAGAAAGGTGAAATTACACTACACAAAAAATTTCAAACAAATAAGAGCTCTGACACTAAAGTTAATAAATGAATTGCTGTTGTTTCTCACGCTTTCACTCTGTCTGTAGCCATGTATTTATATTGTATATTTGTATTCCTGTTACTGACTATAGAACAGGGAAGTAAAATATCTTGTATCCTTTGCAGGAAAAAATATACTGTATTTACACATTAACAATATTTAGGCTTCTTCCTTTGTTGCATTTTTCTACTTAATATAAAAGTAACTTCAAAAATGTATTACTACATATGATTTACACAATGAAAATCTTTCAGACCACCAATGACTAGTTAGAAATTTAATGTGACTGATTTTGACCCTTAGCTTTCTTGGATGTAATTTTTTTTGTTCTGCCATCTGTAAAAATAAAGTTTCTTTGCAAATCAATCTTAGCAAACAACTGTTGATTCTTCTGTAGATTAGCAGCTCTAGCCTTTGATTTGAACTTTCTATTAATCACAGGCTATAATTAAAAAAAAAAAAAACAACTGTTAATGTTCAGACAGATCTCAAGGACCAAATGTACTACAGATGGTTTATAAAGAAAGCAGAAAGCAAAGAGTTCTTGAGCACTGTCAAGCAATACACTACATCCAGCAATGTTTATGCTGTGCAGCAAGAGAACAATACAAAGATAAAGAGTTGGGGCTCCACCAGAAGAACCCAGTTTAAATGGCTGGTTGGTAATGCCACAAAACAAAGAAAATAGAAAAACTGGGATTCCAGTACGTCTTATTCAGACATAAGTCATGGAATGACTGATGGATTCTGGTGCAGCTTTTGTTACACTTCATGCAGAAGCAGAAGTGACTTCACAGTTCTGCAATCCTGTCTTCAGATCCAAGGGCAAAAGAGGGAAAGGGGTAAATGACAGCGCCAACCAGTGACACGGAACTACAAGCAGCATAAAAGCCCCGAGGATGCCTCCTGCTCATGCATGTGTGACAGCTGACATATATTCATTAGGTACTGACAGAGAGAAGGAGAAATGTGGGGCAAAAGAGTGTGGTTGTTAGCTGCTGGTATAGTTGAAAAGACCTTTTTCAGGAAATGTTTGTTCCCTGCGGAATACAATGCACATTTATATGTAAATAAAAGCCATTCTAAATGGATGTCAGAAGTGTAGGCTAAGTCATGTCCCATCCTTCTGAACCTCTTCTTCCACCTATGATAATATAAAGATTCATCCAACCATGGAGTAGTCATCAGTTGACGACCACCATTACAGAGAGCTACACAACTGGTAACTTTCTTCTGCCACAATTTTACCTTAGCCTATTGATGCTTCATAAACAGGGTTACTGTTGTGGCCCTCAACTCTTTGTGACATCTTACAAATGTATTTTATATTTACACAGAATACAGTACAACACTGTCTCATTTCTAGTGCCAGGGAACCTCCAGTAGCTTCCTTGCTTAACCGTTTAAACGTTTAAGTTTCCTGCATACAAGTCCCTGCTGAAGCGCACTAAACCAGCCCACAAGAACATCAGAGTGTGGCAGGTGGGTGCTGTTTCAGCTCTCCAAGACTGCTTTGAATTGACAGACTGGGACATTTTCAGGAAGGCTGCTATGGATGGTGACTCCATCAATCTGGAGGAGTACACAGACTCTTTGACTGGCTACATCTCCAAATGCATAGAGGATGTTACTGTTACCAAGGATGTTACCACAAGCCCTGGATGATGAGAGAAGTGCACAAGCTGCTCAAGTTCAGAAATGCAGCCTTCAGATCTGGAGACAATGCCGCCCTCAGGGTGACCAGAGCCAACCTGTCTCGCGCTATAAGGAGAGCTAAGTGCGCCTACGCACAGAGGATTAACAAACACTTCAGCAGCACCAGAGACACACATCGTATGTGGCAGGGTGTTCAGACAATTACAAACTACAAGCCCAATCCACATAGCAGTGATGGTGATGCCTCCCTACCAGATGAGCTGAACAACTTCTTCGCACAGTTTGAGGCGCAGAACAAACAGCCTGCGAGAAAAGCAACACCTCCCTCCACTGACCAGGTACTCTGTCTCTCCATAACTGACATGAAGATTACTCTATCCAGAGTCAATCCACGCAAGGCTGCAGGACCTGACAATATTCCTGGTCGTGTGCTCAAAGAATGTGCCAGTCAACTGGCTGGTGTCCTCACAGACATCTTCAACATATCTCTGAGCCAGTCATCAGTCCCAGCATGCTTCAAGTCGACCATACCAGTGCCAAAGAAGTCATCAGTGACATACTTAAATGACTACCGACCAGTTGCACTCACGCCAATCATCATGAAGTGCTTCAAAAGGTTAGTCATGTCATACATAAAGACTAATCTCCCTGTCTCCCTTGACCCTCTTCAGTTTGCATACCGCTCAAACAGGTCAACTGAAGATGTCATATGCTCTGCCCTTCACCTCTCCCTGACACATCTGGATAAAAAAGACACATATGTCAGGATGCTATTCATAGACTTTAGCCTTCAACACAATCAGCCCTCAAAAGCTGGTTGTAAAACTGAGCAGGTTGGGCCTGAACACCACCCTTTGTAATTGGATCCTGGTCTTCTTGACAGAGATGCCCCAGTCAGTTCGGATGGGCTGCAACACTTCCAGCATCATCACACTGAGCACTGTAGTGCCAAAGGGCTGCATGCTTAGTCCGCTGCTCTTCATCCTGCTAACTCATGACTGCACAGCCACGCATAACACCAACCACATCATCAAGTTTGCGGATGATACGACGGTGCTGGGACTGATAAGCAGAGATGATAAAACAGCATACAGAGATGAGGTGGAACGGCTGTCCACATGGTATGAAGACAACAATCTATCTCTCAATGTTGACAAGACAAAAGAGATAATCGTGGACTTCAGAAAATCACATCCTGCCCACATCCCTCTCAGCATCAACGGTTTAGATGTGGAGACTGTTAGGAGTACCAAGTTCCTCTGTGTGCACATAACTGAGGAACTTACGTGGACGCATAACACCTCATCACTAATCAAGAAAGCCCAGAAGAGACTACACTTCCTGAGGCGGCTGAAGCGAGCAAGTCTTCATCTTTCCATCCTCACCATGTTCTACAGAGGCACCATTGAGAGTGTTCTGACCAGCTGCATCACTGTCTGGTATGGCAACTGGAACATATCCGACCGCAAGTGCCTGCAAAGGATAGTGAAGACAGCAAAGAACATTATTGGGGTGCCTCTCCCTTCACTACAGGACATATTTTACAAACGCAGTGTCTGTAAGGCCTGCAACATTGTGCAGGACCCCTTACACCCCTCACATGGACTTTTCACACTTTTGCCATCCAAGAAACAACTATTATCATACACTGATAATTTCTGTATTATCTATATCTATTATTTATTTATTTATTATATTACATATCTATTGACTATATTTATGTATCTAGATTGCATATACCATACATTGCATCAATGTTCATATTGCTTACTACATGTCAATATTGCTGCTACTTCTTTGTCTTGTCTTTGCACAATGTCTTGCCTTGTTTGTGTTTTAATTTTAAATTTTAATTTTAATTCTATTTTTAATTTATTATTTGCACTTCAGGTTGTGGAACTGTGGACCCTGAGCTTCGCAATTTCATCTATCTGTATACTTGTATATGGTTGACATGACAATAAAGTTCACTTTGACTTTGACTTTTGACTCTTAAAGCAGTCCTGGGGCTACATACTCTTAATTTTTCCTTATCTTTGGAAACATCATTTAGAAATTGTGCAACTACGCAACTAACACTAGCTACAATATCACTGTTCTGCCAAGAATTAAACAAGCATTAACATTAGTAGTTTAAACAAGTAGGGAGATTTTTTCCTTCATGGCCATTTCTGTAGAATGCTATAATACATACTGTATAATACACCATGTCTTTCAAGACAGACAATGAACTGTTGACAACCATACTATGCATGCATGAATAAGTATGCCTCTTGACTAGACGTTGAATGTCAGCAATTTTATAAAAAGATAATTTGAGCACTTTAGTTTTCAATAATAAGCTAGCAAAGAATAAGAAAAGTAATAATTAAACTGGTGACAAAGTATGGTTTATGTTGATTTTCATTTTATATGGAGACACTGCAATCACTTTTAGTAACTCAATGCTCTATACATTCAGTACCCTAGATTTTTACATTATTTGCATATATAAATAACTACAAATAAATGTGAATAATTCAATATTTGTAAGTACGTCTCAGCTGGACATCATAGTACTTTTTTAACATTTAGACTAGCACTGCAAGGCAACGATAAACAATGGTATACATTACCAATCCCAAATCTCTCCACAGTTACCTCGCCATAGTTTGTGAAGTGGTAATCCCTTAGTAATCCAGTACAAATTGCCCCATCTTCAAAATAATCCAAAAATATTGTTCAACATTTGATCAAGTCTCAAAGAGCTATAATAGAAAGTGCTTTGTGCTTTACTATTGCACACATCTATCCATTTTATACTATTTTCCAAATGTTTTCCTTATTTGTCTCAGAAAACTTTAAATCACATAATTTGCTAGGAAATGTTACAAAGGTGATTTATTCTAGGAGTGTCTTCATGCTGAAATAAAAAGATGGAGGAAAAAAAAGAGCAGCAGAGGCATTAAAGAGGCTAGAGATATCAATAAAAGTTAATGAAATTGCAGTTTCATTTATTTTTCTTAAACTTGCCTTCAAATCTGTACCTTTCACCTACAGTGCAACAACAAGCTGTATTATGTGATTGTCACATCACAGACTGAGTAATCTACTCAAAATCTTTATGATCTAATTCAGGTTAAAATGATTCTGACAATGAAGTCACCAACATATTGGAACTCCTGTAGTATTAAAAGAACTCTTAAAAGTATACATACTTTGTTGTGAACTTGTTTAGCAGCTACAGTATGAATGTGAGTGCTTACAGTGAATGGAGGACTAAACATCAAACTGTTATATAAGCTCTAAAGGCAGCAAGCATTAATGTGCATTTGAAATTTATGTACAAAAATAAATTAAAATAGCAGGTACTAGACAGCAACTTAATTATATAGTGCCATAGGTAATTAATCCTTCAGCAGAAGGAACCACGTATTATACCTGTGAATCAAGGATGAATTCTAATACCATAAAATTGGAGCTATTGATTGTATGCCGTTTTAAAGTTACTGCCACATTAAGATGATATTCCTTTTTTGTAGGTCCTTACATTCAAATTTTTTAATTGCTTGTCCTTGTCAGGATCCTTGGCAGGAACTCAGTTCAACACTTACAGGAAAGAATGTACCAAAATCTAAAAATTGTTCATCTGTTCTGTCCTCAGTTAGGTTCAGCCCATACAGAAAGCAAATATTCTGCTTTAATTAATGGAGACATTCAGATGTGTAGCTAAATGAGTTAGTGTGTAGCTCTGAGATTTTTTAAATTCAGAACATTTAGTGTCATTATTATTTTACATTTTTTATTCATTGTAATACTTCTGAAGAAACATGTGGTTTTAGTAAGGGCAGGGGGAAGTGATATAGCAGCTTGTTAATGAAAAACGAAAGTAGATTTCAGTGTCCATTTAGTCTGACCTCTTCTTTTGACGGCAGATACGCCAGTGTTTTAAGAATCAATGTTTTAAAGCATTTGGAGAATATAAAATAGTACCCTAGAAATTGACAGTATGATTCACTGACATTGAAAGTCATTAAAAACATTTGAAAAGACAGAATACGGTGCCTTGTGAAAATATTCATTCCCCTCAGTGTTTGTCCTGTTTTGTCACATTACAACCATGAAATCGATTTTCACTTGGATTTTATGTAATGGAGTTAACAATATAGTCCAAATTGTTGAAGTAGAAGGAGAATAAAATACTGTGTATATATATTAAAAAAACAAGTAAACTCTGAAAAGTTTTGAATGTACATGTTTTCACCCCCTTTGCTATGAAACCCCAAAATAAGATCTGCTCCAACCAATTAACTTCAGAAGTCATGTAATTAGTTGACTAGGCTTCACCTGTGTGCAATCAAAGTGTCACATGATGTCTGTATAAATAGACCTGCACTGAAAGGCTCCTGACTCTGCAACACCACTAAGCAAGCAATATGAAGACCACAGAGCACTCTGAACAGGTCAGAGACAAAGTTGTGGAGAAGTATAGGTCAGAGTTCGGTTATAAAAAAATCTCCCAAGGTTTGAACATCCCACAGAGCACCATTAAATCCATTGTAACAAGATGGAAAAAATATGGCACCACTACAAACCTGACAAGACATGGCTGCCCACAACTCACAGATCAGGCAAGGAGAACATTAATCAGAGATGCAACAAAGACACCAAGGATAACACTGAAGGAGCTGCAGAGATCCACACTAGAGATGTGAATATGACCACTTTAAGCCTTACATTCCACAGAGCAGGGCTTTAGTCAGGAGTGGCCAGAAACACATTTGGAGGCTGAGCAACTGCATGTGACAGACTACCCAAACACATGGTGGAAGGTTCTCTGAGGTCAGATGAGACTAAAACTGAGCTTTTTGGCCATCATAGGAAACGCCATGCGTGGCGAAAACCCAACACTTCCTATCAGCCCGAGATCAACATTTCCACAGTAAAGCATGGTGGTGGCAGCATCATGCTCTGGGGATATTTAATTGGCAGAGACAGGAAGACTGGTCACGATTCCAGGAAAGATGGTTGGCACTAAATACTGGGCAATTCTTGAGGAAAACCTGTTTCAGAGATTTGAGACTGGGACAAAGGTTCAGGACAATGAATAACGCTAAACCTACTGCTCAAGCTACACTGGAGTGATTTATAGGGAAACATCATTAGCTATCCAGCATCCATCATATCTAACCCACTTACTACACTGCAGCACTATTTGGGGGTTTATTCTATCATGGAAGCAGGAGATAAAAAGGTTGAAACCAGCCCTTGGAGGATCAGCTGGTCTAATATGCAAGTGGTTGCTTTGATTTACTCCCAAATGCAGGATAGGGAGAAATGTGCAAAATCAGAAAATACCACTTCAGGGTTTGAACTAAGGATTTTGTGACACTAAGTACATACAGTAAGCAATGACTCATTAATTTGCCTATTACCAGATGGCACTTCATTTGATTTTAAGATACACAGAGCCAGACCAGTAGCATCATGTATAAGGGTGGCAGGGTGGCAGTTTGCTGCAGGACATGTTCACATGTTGGCAGTCAACCTAAGTTGCATGTTTGTATCCAGATAACAAGATTTACGAACAAGACATGCAAATACACTGACACTGACCTGAAGATGGACATTCAGTAGATGGAAAGGAGGGATTCTGTAGCCTGATGTGAGCTGCATTAAAACACTTCATACATTTCTATCTTAAATTAGCCACATAGCAACTGTGTGGAAATGAACAACATGTCATTCACAGAAAAGCGCTCATCAGTATTAACTCAGTAAGTCAGTAAACATTTGCCCCAAAGTTCACATATATAGATGACAAAGACTGTCCTCTGTAGTTCTTTAAAAAACACAATAAACTGCAATGAAAAATAAAATAAAAATAATAATGTTTTAACATGTCCAGCTATAAGTAACACATTGTATTTGTCAGGATTAGTTAAAGATACTATTCATTTTCAATGGCAGAAGTGTTTTATTTTATTATAAAACAACCAACCAAAACATACTTTTCAAATGTATGATTTATAAGAGTATGCTGCAAATTCTGAAATACTATTAAATCCATTTCAACTTATATTAACCTTGAGAAGGATTTTAATATTTCATTCTGGTTTACATACTCTATTTTTCTGCCCTCACCTTTGAAAACTTCTAGAAGACCTGTGGCATTTGCTCAAATCCACCTGCTCTCTCATCTCTTCCAGGCATCTCCACCGGTTCAGGATTTGATGGTTATGTCACCACCCAAATGAGGGACAAAACACAGTTCAGTCACCCCTACATCTGGTTTTGATTTTTAAAACAACACCAACATTAAACGCAGTATTTTACGGCACCACTCAAACCTTGATTCAACAATATTTTCTTTTTTTTTTTGCAAAATGTTTATTCCAAACTATCAAAATTTGACTACAAATGCAACTTGTTTAGATACCTCCCTATATACTAGAGAATGGAAAATCACATGCTCAAATTTAAATATGAAAGGAAATTATTTAAATAATGATCTTTTTTGTCATGCAAACTAAATGTTTTGACTTGAATTGTTCTGTTTCTCAGTCTTCCCTTCCTTTGCAGCCCTCTTACTGTCATCCCTCGGTGCATATATGCTATTTTATATGCTACTGTTGGGGTGAAATCTTTATACGGTACCTTTGAATTAAGGACAGACAATTAGAGAAATCTCAGTATTACACCTCATGTACTGCATATTATTCGTCTTGTTTTTTAGAATCTCCTTTGTCTATTCTACTTTTTAATATAGAAATAATGATAGAAAACACTCATGAGAAGCATATTGTTAAAAAACGCTTCTTTGACTCATCAGCAACTTTAAAACTTACAAACATTCTAACCAATCAGTCCGTTTATAGTGCCAACTATAATAGCGAGGAGAATGTAAATAGTAAGGTGGAAAGATTTAATACTAAAGTGAGGGCTGCTGTTGACATAGTTGCACCTGAAAAGACAGTTAAAAAATCTTCTAGCATTGTTATACCTTGGAAGACCCAAAGAGTGTCTGATTTAAAGAGAACATGCCGTAGAGCTGAGCGTAAATGGAGGAAGACTAAACTAACTATTGACTATGAGATATTAAAAGTTAAAATAACAGAATACAATAACACAGTCCGTCTTGAGAGGCGCTGCTATTTCTCTAAGCTTATAAATAACAATGCTAGTAATCCCAGAGTCTTATTTTCGACAATTGATCATCTGTTAAACCCAGGTAACTCAAAGGAATGCCTCCTAAGTACTTCCAGTAAAACCTGTGAGGCTATCGCTGTATTTCTCAATCAAAAAATTAATGATATTAGAAATAACATAGTATATCTCCCCAACACTAAGGATCCCCCGAAACCCCAGTACTCCATAATAAATAAATTAGAGTCTTTCACTAGGATAGATTTACCTGATTTGCATAAAATAATTTCTCAAATGAAACCATCCACCTGTGCCCTTGACCCAATACCAACAAATTTTTTCAAAGAAGTATCGGGTGTGCTTATTGATAATGTTCTTGACATAGTAAATTCGTCATTAGATACGGGGGTCTTCCCAGACTGTCTTAAGACTGCGGTAGTTAAACCCCTACTTAAGAAAAATAATCTCGACCCCTCTTCTCTTGAAAATTATAGACCCATCTCTAACCTGCCTTTCTTAAGTAAAATTCTAGAGAAGGCAGCCATTATGCAGTTAAATGAGCACCTCAATAAACATGCTATTCTTGATAAATTTCAGTCAGGTTTTAGAACAAATCACAGCACAGAAACTGCACTCGTTAAAGTAGTAAATGACTTGCGGGTAAATGCAGACAGAGGCCATTTATCTGTTCTCATCCTCTTAGATTTGAGTGCCGCATTTGACACTATTGATCATAATATTCTTAAGAATCGCCTTAGTCAATGGGTGGGCCTCTCTGGCAGTGTCTTAAACTGGTTTGAATCCTACCTGGCAGGGAGAAAATTCTTTGTTAGTTGTGGTAATTATAACTCAAAGACACATGATATTCTATATGGTGTTCCACAAGGCTCTATCCTGGGTCCGCTGCTCTTCTCAATCTACATGCTTCCATTAGGTCAGATTATCTCGGGACATAACGTGAGCTACCACAGCTATGCTGATGACACACAGCTGTATGTATCAATAGCACCTGATGACCCTAAATCTCTTGATTCGCTAACACAATGTCTAACCTGTATCTCAGAATGGATGAATAGTAACTTTCTCAAATTAAATAAAGAAAAAACCGAAATCTTAGTGATTGGCAATAATGGATACAGTGAGGCTATTAGAAATAAACTGGATGCATTAGGATTAAAAGTCAAATCGGAGGTAAAAAGCTTAGGGGTAACCGTTGATTGTAATCTGAATTTTAAATCGCATATTAATAAAATCACTAGGACAGCATTTTTTCACCTAAGGAACATAGCAAAAGTTAGACCTCTTATATCATCGAAAGATGCAGAGAAATTAGTTCATGCGTTTGTCTTTAGTCGACTAGATTACTGTAATGCACTCCTCTCAGGACTACCCAAAAAAGACATCAATCGTTTGCAGTTAGTGCAGAATGCAGCTGCTAGAATCCTTACCAGGAAAAGAAAATCCGAACACATTTCTCCAGTTTTGATGTCACTACACTGGTTACCTGTGTCATTCAGAATTGACTTTAAAATTCTGCTTATGGTTTTTAAAGCTTTAAATAATCTCGCCCCGTCTTATATATCGGAATGTCTGACACCTTATATTCCAAATCGCAACCTCAGATCCTCAACTGAGTGTCTCCTTAGAATTCCAAGAGCAAAACTTAAAAGAAGTGGTGAGGCGGCCTTCTGCTGTTATGCACCTAAAATCTGGAATAGCCTGCCAGTAGCAATTCGCCAGGCTAATACAGTGGAGCACTTTAAAAAACTACTGAAAACACATTACTTTAACATGGCCTTCTCATAACTTCACTGTAATTTAATCCTGACACTCTGTATATCCAATTCATTATAATAACCATTCAAAATCTGTACTAACCCCTACTCTCTCTTCTGTTTCCTTTTCCGGTGTCCTATTGGTGGTGGCTTGTGCCACCACCATCTACCCAAAGCACCATGATGTTCCAACAATGATGGATGGATTAAAAGCCAGAAGTCTGTATAACCATCAGCATCAAGTGACTCCGTGAGAACCCTAACTACAAAGAGGACTATTTCATTTATGTTAGGTAGAATGCCCAAAGGGGACTGGGCGGTCTCGTGGCCTGGAACCCCTACAGATTTTATTTTTTTCTCCAGCCTTCTGGAGTTTTTTTTTGTTTTTTCTGTCCACTCTGGCCATCGGACCTTACTCCTTCTTATGTTAACTAAGGTTGTCTTATTTTAATTTCTTATTTGTCTTTTATTCTTCTTTTCTTCATTATGTAAAGCACTTTGAGCTACTTTTTGTATGAAAATGTGCTATATAAATAAATGTTGTTGTTGTTGTTATTAGAAAGCTTTGCAGGGACTTGTAGCCAATCTTGGCAAGCAATGTGATTTCTACTTGTGATGCCTCCTATGGGAAGTTTGTCTTTTTGGTACATACAGTATTTGAAGGGTTTTCTCTGAGAATTTCACTTTATTCCCAAAGCCTAAAGTCATGTTTTTAGACTGATTGGTAATTTTAAATTGGCTGGTGTGATTGAGTGTGAGTGTGTGTGACTGAGTCCTGCAAAAGACTGCAGTCCCATCTGGGGCTGTAGTTTTCTAGTATTATTGAAAATAATGATATGAAAACCCACCAATTTTTATGTTAATTGTTCTGAATTGTGGTGTTGATGCCCACATAAATATTCAGGCTACAATTCAAAATGTATACACAAGTGTTTATTATATTACTTGAGTATATAAATATGTAAAACATTTATTTTAACAAATTACAGTTTTTCTTGATTATGCAGGTACAATGATAATTTTAACTTTAATTACTGATATATTCCATTGGGAAAAGATAACATGACAAATTTAAAAGATTGGCAGCACTTTTGTTATAATGCAGGTGTGTTATTACTGGCTGTCAGTGACAAATTCTGAATTACAATTGCTGCATGTGATTAACATTCATGTTACTAAGCTAATTAGATTATTAAATATTTCACCTGCTATATTATAGTGATGTACATAGTTTGAAATCTATGACTTGGAAAACAGTGAAAATTATATCCTGTAATGCTCACAGGAATAAAAGATGGGTTTTGAGTAGCTTGGAGTATTTGTCTACTGGAATTCCATAATGCCAATCAATGAATCAAGCCTGAATCTCTGGAGCTGTGAAGGAGCAGACCTAACCATTACATCAAAACTATCAATTAATAAGCCACATAAAATGCATTTTTTTACAGATTCCACCTTAAAACATTATTGTTTTTAGTTATTTTTATAAAACAATTAGAAGCTGTTCTGTTTATAATTCATATCATAGCTGAAGCCAATCAAAACTTATGATTGAGAAAGTAGTTAAGCATACAAAGTGGAGCCTCTTCTAGACAGCAGCTCCACACACAACTCTAAAACAGCCACCCTGCATAATGGCAGACAGAACAGACAACATAGCTTGTTGGCCAGGTGGTCAAAGAATACAGAAATAAGACAGCCACTTCCTAGTTGTTGGTTTGCTTGCTGTGTGACACAAAAGTGAAATGCACAATCAGTCATCTTGCTGGAGAGACACCGAACTGGAAACAGAACAACAGCCAACTACTGGACAAATGGGAAACAGAAATCGAACAACTTGCCCCTTTTATTGGACTGGACAAATACTGGACAGCTGCTTCCTTGCTGGTTGACTGACTCGATAGAAACAATACAAGTCAGTGTTCAGCTATACAGGAGGGAAAACAAAAATAAAAACTCTGAAATATTCCCTAAAAGTACCTTAACATTTAGAAACTGATAAATAAGGGTTTACATATATTTTTACAGTTGGATCACAGGCAGTTATGTCACTTGGTTGGAGCCCCACAGAGAGGCAGGAATTGAACTAGCAGTCTTGAGATTTACAAATCAGGTCCTTTGCTTCTTTTAATGCCCAATGTAAGCAACAGATTTTTCTCATTCTTGTGTTTTTTTTGAAATGAGCTGCATCTTTTCCTGTCTTTACTAAACAAAGCGCCAGTAAGCAGTACTGCATCTGACATATGCATTGTCACACACACGCGCATCGGAGACAGCAGCAGGGTCTAGTTATTGCAGAAGCGCCGCATGGGACTGTTTATGTGCACTAATACCTTCTCTCATTTTTTGCAGGAACAATTAAGAACAACTCCACTTCCTATTTCAGCATTAGACCGCCCTTGGATGATGTCACTTCCCACTAATGACCCGCCTCTTCCTCCCTCTTGGCCATATAAACCCGGCAATTATCCTGTTCTTCAGTGTGATATATGACTCAGTCCGAAACGACTATTCTCTTGCTAACCAAGCAATTTTGCCTTACAGCAATCCAGACAATATACGGGGTGGATCCCCTCAAACCTTTATCTTGTTCCCTTTGTTTTCTTTACGTATTTATAATATCCATCCATCCATTATCCAACCCGCTCAATCCGAACACAGGGTCACGGGGGTCTGCTGGAGCCAATCCCAGCCAACACAGGGCACAAGGCAGGAACCAATCCCGGGCAGGGTGCCAACCCACCGCAGTATTTATATCACAAGAGTAAATAGCAATGATGCACACTGTACCCATTTGCAGATAATATAGTAACGTTAAAAACAAAAGCCAATGCAAACAAAAAGAAAAGGAAACCAAAAATGCCATAAACAAAGACGAACTTTTAAAACATCTTGGAAATGTCATGAAAAGATGTTTAGAAACCCCCAAATCTCCATCAATGTTTTATTTAACATTTCTTTTCTGAATTTTTACTAATTTATACTTTTTAAAGTAACAAATGTATAAGATGTGTGATTAGAGTTAAAATGTAGAACACTTTGGAATTTGATCAGTGTTATGCTACAGTATACCATTCACTTACATGATAATGGGCTGTTTGTTGTAACTTGTAGTTTATAGTTAATTTTTGATCAGTTATGAGATATACTGGAATATCTTTCCTCCAGGTGATTAATTAAAGTTATATTCAGTTGGCAGTGTTGATATACAGTTTTCTAAGGAAAGTTAAAGAACTGATTGAATTCATGATTTTTATATGTTTCAGTGTACATTATTTATTAACAAAATAAATAATAATGTTCTGCATTCTCATCTGGGCTTGGTGACTGCCTTCGTTGAAGATGAAGGAAAAGTTTTATTCCACAACATTATCACAGCCCCCTCACATCTACAGACTTTGACTCCTTACCCAGGAACTGTCTGCCCAGAGTTTGCATGCTACCCTCCTGGTTGGGTTTTCTTCAGTGTTCTCTGATTTTCCTCTAAAATCCTAAAAATTTACACATTAGGTTAATTGCCTACGCTTGCCCAGTATGAGTGAGTGTGATTCATCTCTGAATATGCCCTGAAAAAGACAACTTCTTTGTGTAGGATCTTCTCCTATTTTGCACCACGGTACCCAGACAGATACTGGCTTGTAGAGACTCTCAACTGAATAAGTGGGTTAGGAAATGGATAGATGTTGTTATAATTTGTTACATATTTTTAAATAGCTGCCCATAGCACCCCTAATTGTTATTGTTAACTCAGTATATGTTAATATTATCTGTTTGTACTGTATGGATATTTGGGATATTTGTGATTAATGAATAATTGTAATTATTTTTTAAAATAACTATTAAATATTTCTACTAACAGAACAAGATGCAGAGGACAGGAAGAAATGGAAAAAGATGATCCGTTGTGGGAATCCCTAACAGGAGCAGTCGAAAGGAGAAGACTGAATATTTCCACCATTGTGATGATTGATGGTTAGGGTAGTAGATTATGGTGAAAGAAAGGCATGCACTGCAGAAAATATAGTGAAAATTTCATAATCATTAGCTGCCTAGTTAAGGAAATATAAACTTTCAAACCATTGAGATAACGCATTGAAAACTTTTATATACTCACAGTGGGCAGAGCATCGAACACGTCAGGCTTTCTTTTACTTTTGGAATCAAACTTAACCATTACTTAAGGCTAAGTGACACAACACTCAAAAGGTCTAATAATATCTGAGCTTAAAGCATAGCGAATATAACACTAGTATGTCCATTTGTCGCGTATACAATAGCCACAACATACATATCATTGAGTATTATTGCTTTGGTAATTTTTTTTTATTTTTAATTATTTGCTGGACCAGCCATCAATTTACCACTAGTTACATGAAAGTAGATTCAATTGTTTAGAAAGAGGATGTTACATGAGGATGAGTAGTAAAAAAAATACATGAATGTCTTTGCAATGCTTGTAACTGTATAGTTTAATTTTAGTGCGATATTATGATAAAATACTCAATTGAACAGAAGCGGATGAGGTTGAGCTGTAACGAAGCTGGATATTGGCATCCTGGGATGCAGTCTAATTAATATTTGGTCTTTTTGCATCAGTGTTTTGTGCCTGGTTATATTTTTATCATTATTCTGGTGTCTGCAGTTTGCGTGGTTGCCACCATTTTGTGATTTTTTTTTGCATAGCCCCCAGCCATGTTGTTTACATTCATTATGTCCACTCTTGATCAGGCCTTCATAGTCATATTGGGACAATTTATAGTTGTCACTTATCCTAACACTTTGGGCAGTGAGAGGAACTACCAAGGCAAACTCAGAGAATGTGCAAACTTCCTACAGGTAGTGCCTCGGCCAGGATTTAATCCTAAGCTTGTGGAACTTTATGGGCGCAGAACGAACCACTACAATACCAAGTCACACTGATACATTATAACCACTGTCAGTGACATTTGTTTTAACAAAAGAAAAGTACGGTAAAGTAATGCATAATTATAAAAATCCTGTTAAGTTTCATTCCCTTCTTGTTAATATAATCCCTATGAAGTTGTCAAGAAAGATTTTACAAGACAGAAAATTAGAACAGTGATACATTATGCAAAGTTTAATGAAACTTCTTGCAAAATATGTTTTCACACTATGACTTCTGTATTCTGGTACAGGTTTTCTGACAAAATGTGTAATTGTGGAAGCTACTAACTACCGTTTTTCTATCATTGTATTTTTCTTTTTAGCTTCTATGTAGTGTATATATTTTTTTAATGTTACAAATTTTTAACCAAATTTTTAATCCAAAATTAATCAATAGTACACTCAATAAAAATTTTGGATTAATCTTCATTAATAGTATGCACTATCTCAAGGTTCTTTACAGAGACTGTGGGGCAGACGGCTTGCCTCAAGACATGGGCAGGTCTTGAATGAACTCCTATTATACAATACAATACAATTTATTTTTGTATAGTCCAAAATCACACAATGAATGCTGCAATGGGCTTTAACAGGCCCTGCCTTTTGACAGCCCCCCAGCCTTGACTCTCTAAGAAGAAAGAACAAAAAACTCCCAAAAAAAAACCCTTTTAGGGAAAAAAATGGAAATGGAAGAAATCTTGGGAAAGGCAGTTCAAAGAGAGACATCTTTCCAGGTAGGTTGGGTGTGCAGTGGGTGTCAAAAAAGGGGGTAAAAATAATACAATACACAGAACAGAACACAAGTAATCCTCAATACAATATAATAGTGCAATAGAAATATTACAAGTAGAGAGCAGAATTTAACACTGGATGATATCACATAATACAATTTGGATTTGTTCAGAGTCCTGGAGACCTCGGCCATCAAGCTGCCTCCCCCATTTGGACATTCCACAGCTGAAACAGCGCTGGGTCAGCCGATGAAAGGATCCGATGAAAGGACCCTCTGCAATCCTCCATCAGAGACAACTTTACTTTAGGCAGGCAAAACAACTTGACAGGTGGGCAGTTGCACCAAGAGAAACAGAATAGGTGAGGGTTAGTAACAAATTATAACTATCATATTGCTTATGTTTTAGTGCTATTGACTAACAACAGAGATGTAGTATGTACAGGTAGTCAGTAGCTTTAGTCAGGATATGCTAAACTGAAGTAGTGAGTCTTCAGCCGGGATTTGACAGCTGAGACCGAAGGGGAATCTCTTATAGTAGCAGGTAGACCATTCCACAGTTTAAGGGCTCTGTAACTAAAAGCACAACCTCCCACTGTTATTTTATTAATCCTTGGAATCATAAGCAGACCAGAATCTTGATATCTTAATTTACATTCTGCTTTGTAAGTCATGATAAGTTCAGATAAGTAAGCCAGACCTTGGACTTTTAAGGCTTTATATGTTAAAAGGAGGATTTTTAAATCTGCCCTAAACGTAACCGGGAGTCAGTGTTAGTATTTAAAATTGTAGTTATGTGTTAGTATTTTTCTTGTTCTTGTAATAATTCTTGCAGCAGCATTGGATTAACTGGAAGCTGTATAAAGAACAGTTTGAACATCCAGGGAACACTGCATTGCAGTAATTAATCCTACTTGTAATACTACTATCAAGAGAAGAATAGGTTATGACAGTGTTAGCATTCCTCATGTGGACAAGAGGTACAATACTGCCACAGCGAAGTCACCTCCATACTGTGGTACTGGGACTCCAGGGGACAAATATAAGAGAATGGCAATGGGGGATGACAGGTGATTTATTAGAAATCCTTCAGACATTTAGATGAACCAAAGAGTTCACTGTGTCATATGTGGACTACTTATGTATTTAGGAGATAACAAACTATCTGTGGGGTGTTCTACTTCTTTACTCAATAGTTGGGGCTCAGGAATTCAGCTGGATTTGGAGCTGCTAAAGGATGACCCTAGAGCTTCCAGGACCCACTCTGGAGGGGTCCTGGGGATTGTCTTGGAAATAAACCCAACCTGAAATAAAAGGCTGCAGTTTCCTCACTGTCATGTCAAGCCTGGACTCTGGGGGTGGGTCAGTACAAGGGTTCAACTATGTAATCCTTCTGGTTAATGGAGAAGGCGGAGTAGGGCTAGGTTGGGAGCATGCACTGATACAGCGGGTTGCCGCACCCACCACACGATGAACCATCTCACATGTTTAATATAAAGTTACTAATCAATGTGAAATAAATCTTCACATATACCATAGCAGTAGGGTAATGCATAGTTCACAAGCAATGTATTTTTAACTATAGCAAGATGTTGCATCACTGCCTGAAAAATGTTTTTAATACTAGTTATCTTCTGGGATTTTCAATTTGTGCAAATACACTCCAGAGACAACAGTCACGTCCAGCTAGTGACTCCGAATAGGCTGAATATCTGTGTGTGTGTCCTGCTATGGACTGGCATCTCATCTTGCACACACTGCTCCTAGGATAGGCTACCCATCCATTTCCTTCACTTCATTATTTATTTATTCCACAACAACCAGGATTAATTAATTAACTCAAAATGCATGTTTATAAGGTTTGGGAGATAGTAGGTGGCCCTGAAGGAGCATTGAAAGCAACACACAGATATTACTGGGCAAGTAAGAAAACCCAGGTCCCTGGAAATGTGAGCAGCAGCAGTGAAATGCACTGAGCCACTAAACAGTATAAGTTGGAAAGAAAAATAAATGGGTGGACTTATAAATGGATAAAGTAACATTCGATTAATTAAATTAATGCAAGATGTCAAAAACAAAATCCAAAGTGGGTTCTCCTGCAGGATTGCACTTATTGGACCATATAAGCTGGACATTACAGGAAGTGCAAGGTTAGAAAATCATTAAGCAGTTTTGTGCACAAAGTAATAGTAAAGAGTGATGGATAGTCCAGAGCTTTGTCCTACACAGTCCACTAGTCTCAGAAAGTTAATGGCTTATATCCCATAAGAGATTAGCAGATGGTATGATTGAGCAGCACTCACTGGACAGACTGTTAGCAATCGAAAAAGGGAAAAATACAACCTGCTCTGCCTCAACACATATGAGGAATATGTGTTTATAAGAAGTGTTGTTTATAGTTCCAAATGAAAATACACTTTCTTCCCCTAAAATGCTTAATACTTTAAATAAAATGGTGTTTCATCCACAGCTTCTAATAATAATGTTAAAAAATATATTAAACCTATGTGACTGTAACAGAACACCACTTAGTCAAAGCTGTTCATTATGACCATGGTTAAAGTTTTATTAAGAAATTATTTCTTAATCATCTTAGGGACATTTCAAGGTTTTAACAGTTGGGAAAAATGTTTTTGTACTGCTGCTTTAGAGACCAATGGAATAATACTATTGTGCTTTAACTCCTGCATTCCAGCCATTCTGTTTAAAGTAAGAATATACTGTAGTGTGTTATTAATGTATATGCTTAAACAATATCATTTAAATATTACTTTTAAAAAATCTAATTACACTTTTGGATGGATCTTGTAGATTTTGGCCTGCTGATCACAAAAATCACCTTTACATTTTCCTTTTACCTTACCCCTATTACCACATCCTTTAATGTGGGAAGTGACATCCTTCATATCTTCTACACCTCTGTGATGGTCAGTGTGATTTTCTACACTTTAATGTGCAGAGCTGGTATTATCACTTCAAGAGAAGCCCACCAACCTAACAAGCTAATTAAAAGGGTGATCTCAGTTATGTGATGCACTTTGGACCCCAGGGGCCATAGCAAAGGAGAGAACTTAAAGAAAACTGAGTGTAGAATAGGCATTCTAATCTTGGTTTGACATTTATTACAGAGGTTATACTGTGACGATTGGTTACATGAAGAAAGAAAATGGAAGGACAGGAATTGGGAGTTGGTACATTTGACAGAGACGGTACTGCTGCAATAAATTATTTCATTGAGGGTCGCACACATTCCCAGGAAGTATCTTGTGGGAGGCAGGAGCAGTCCCTGGATGGGGTGCCAGCTCATCGCTACCACTGCGCCACGGTGCCCCCATGTTTAATACATTTTAATGCATTTCATCATGAAAATGATATAATAGTATTTTAAAATGTTCAAAGAGCTGTAATATCATGAATGTAATGCATTCTGTATGGAGATCAGTGCCTGTGCACTCCTGTCTGCAGAAGAGAACGCCCGTTTAAGAAGCATGTAGTGATTCACATGCATGGAACACAAAGAATACGAAGCATTTAATGTGCTACTTCTGGTTATGATAGGATTTGAGAAACTCCTATAATTAAACATTGATTTTAAGATGAAGTTTACGACGCTCTACTTTAATGACAAAATAAACTACAAGATTAAAGTAGAAATTTCGAGATTAAAGTTGACATTTCAACCTTTTTTTCTTCATTGTGTCCCTATTTTTTTACATTTTTCTGTACCCTAATATGCTTCCGTATTATACTCAGACTGTGGGCTACAACTCATCTTTTCACGGTGACTTTGATATCTGACCACTTCTGATTTATTTCAGGCACTGTGCGACTTTCTGAACTTGAACTTTCGAGTGTCTCTGCCACTCTGTATCACTCGATCAACTTCCTTTGTTGTTTATACTGCAGCATAAGCCAACAAATAGTACGTTTTTCCATGCCTCCACTTCACATTCACTGAAATTCTTTTTTCTGTGTGCTTTGTTATTGTCTTTTCACAAAAAGCTGAACTTAAGAGGCTATTTATATTGATTTGTATATTCAAAGGGGCGTAATTCTGGGAGGAATCAGGGTGGGGCGGCAGGTGCGTGCACATGCGTTACATTTTACACTGACTGGGATTTATGGAGCAGAAGTGCATGGAAGTTGGCTTATGCACGGTTTTGTACATCTGAATTTCTTTGTGCGTACATACATTTCCACTTTTGTCTGTACACCATCTTTTAGTGTGAATTCTACACACGGAGTTGTACATGAGGCCCCAGGTGATTGGTTTCTGTTGCTGCTGGTTCATATATCTTAATGACTGTTTCGTGTGTGTACTTTTTTCCTTTATTTGTATGGATTTTCATCAGGATACCCCAATTTTCCACCAACATCCCAAAAACATGCCTAGTAACTGATGACTCTATTTAAGCTCTGTGTGAGTTTGGGTGTGTATGCGAGTTTGTCCTCCAATAAACTTGCACCTTGTCCAGGACAGTTTCTGTCTTATGCCCATAATATGCCCGAATAAGCTTTAGCTCTTGTGTCCCAGAGCTGGCATTAGTAGGATGGGTGATAATAAATAATGCATACTTCTCTTTGGTTTGCAAGATTGTAAACAATGCAGTGATTCAGCGTCTGTAAGCAAATGAAAAGTCTATTTTGTTCACAAAATTTGCAGTGAACAACAACAACATAAAGAAAGAATCGCCTAGTCAGCCTATTTAATATCAAGTTTGGTTGCCTCAGAAACTAAAATTGTCTAGCACTCTCTATATAAATTGTAAAATCATAAAAACAACAGAAACAGGAGACAGAATACTGCCCTAGCTTATTGCAACTAAGTGAAAGACACAAAGCTCTTTATCATTACTACGCACTTAGAGAAAGATTGGAACCAGCTAACCAGTCTTGCTATTAAAGCAGACACTATGCCATGATCAATGTAACAAAAACTAGATACTGTGTATAATAAGCTAACAATTAACCAAACAATATAACAATGACTCCCAGTAGGCAGGCAAAAAGCTGGAAAAATGGACATTTGAAAAAATATTACATTTGATTTAAAGGGTTCCTTGTTTAATATGGTTCAGCTTTAGAAAATTTTGAATAGTTAACATGTTTTTTTCTATATCCAGAAAAAGGGAAATAAACAAGTGACACTCTGTATGTGTAGCACCTCAGTATAAATTATAGTAGTTTAAGGAACAGTTCAATCATTTGATGTCACGCTGCTAAAAGTCATTGCTTGCTTTCATCAATGTTTTTTATTTGCATATTAAAACAAGTTCCTTTGAATGCAATAAATTGCACAACACACAGAGCAGAAAATAGACCCCCAAAATAATGGTAATGCATTCATAGCAAAAAATATTGCCCATAAATGTGTTTGCTTATTCTTTGAAAACGATCTCTATTATGTACTTAGTCACAAGCATCTGCACTGGAAACATTTTCCCTATGAATCACTTCACATAACAGATGCACAGAAGGTCACTTTAAACAAATAAATCTTTTGAATCTTGCATGTACTTTATTAAATATGGCACCTCTAACAGATGGGTCTTGTTTGAATGTTTTTTTACAGATGACCCACATATTACAGCTAATTCAGCATAAAAAAATTACTTTTGACAAGAATAAAACTGTAGCTTCAATACCTCAGTGCAAAATAATCATTGAGCATATTTTTTGTAAGGGCAAAGCTGTAAAGCAAGGATGTGATTTACTACCACACTCAGGTGTTTATCTATAGACTGGAGATGTGTCTAAATAAATCGAGAAATTCTTACAAAAAACTGTGTACGATTATGAGCCTAAACATGTAATGGATAATTTAGTATAACAGGCATGTTGTAAAAAAGGTAATTCTTGTTTGTTTCCATAATGGACTTTTTTTCCTCTATTATATTGTTGCTGATTTTAAAATCTAACCTTATCAATAAGTAGTTCTTGTTATTCTTGGAATTTTAAACAGGATTGCGATTGCATCTTGAGTTGCAAACTCCACTGAATTCGCTTCTGTTCAAATTCGGTGAAATCAGAGAAATGCTTGGAAATTTCAATAAACTCGTGAAATGCATCAAAGTCAATGGTGGAGGAGAAAGTGAACTAGTTTTAAGTGGATTATAATAGTTCAAAGATATTTTAAGTGCCCCAGATGGATAGAGAAATGTCTGATAACTATGTTGAACCATTTATTGAGGCCACAAATGAGTCTTAGCTGTGAGGCAGCAGTGCTAAACATTTCACCACCACGCCTGCCTAAGACAAAATTAATAGAACTAAATTCTTGCAGACATTCAACATGAATTTACTTTTCTACCTACAGATTCAATAGCAGATGCTTATCTCTCTCAAACTAAAAAATTGTTTTTTTCTTCCTTGACACTTTTGCTTTTTCACCCCTGCTGCTATCAAATATACTCAACACTAAAGTATGTGGATTCTTTAATCCTTTCTGTTTGCATCAACTGCACCACAAACTGGGTAATATCTCTCTATTATAAAAAAAATCCTGTGGGAGGGAATGACTAGGAGACGATACGTGATCTTCATGTTAAGATCACGGAAGACAAATAAAACACCCGCGAGACGAAAGAGAATGGCCATGGAGCGTCTCGTGGGGATATAGAACATGAGATTCTTGCAAGACACGCCCTACTTACAAGCAATATCAGAGCACGGCCAGCAAAAAAATTACTAGTGTAAAGGCACGCAGCACACACAGATCCAGGGGTCTCAGTGCATATAAAGCGTATAAAGGACAATACGTTATAAATGAAACGTCAATGACTAAAAGATTACTTTAGCGCAAACAAAAGGAAATTAATTATCAGGACCAGGTGTAATTGAAAAAATAGCAGGACAAAGCGAGGTCAGAAATAAAAGGCAAAGGGCAGAAAACAAAGTCTTTTCGCCTTCGCATCATTCAATGCACAAAACGTAGATTTACACAATAATGGACCATACGCTATGAGAATCTGTGGTCCCGCAATAGTTAAAGCAATGACAAGTTTAATTTCAAAGAAAACACAATTCGGTCAGGTGTATATTTATGATCATGGAGAAGCGATCACAACGCGAGCAGCACAGACATGAAGTGGCAAAAAGGACAGCAGCTTTAAAAGCTTTACAGGCTTTAAAATGATCGATGGGCAGCACAACAGCAGCTGCGCCCCCCCTCCCCTTTCACAACGCAAGCAGCATTGTCCTGCAGGAAAGAGATTTTACCATGCCCGGAGCCGGAAATAAAGGACAATTATTGTTTTTACAACATCATGCAAGACAAGGCAGTGAGCCATCATTTAAAATAAGTCCACAGACATCTAACCTAGCAGTTGTTGGATTGCTTTTGGCAGACACACATCATGTGCTCCCAGCTCTTAAAACAACAACATGCGACAAGCAGAACAGGCAGCTCACCAGCAGCAGAAAAATAGCAGATGATCCGACAGCATATCCTTAGTGTGCGTTCAGCCACCACCCCATACCCCCCCCCCCCCCCCCCCCCCTTCTCAACATGAGCAATTATACGTCTTGCGAGAAAGAGATGTAACCACGCACGGGGCCAGAAATAAAGGACAAGTATTGTTTTTACAAGAGTTTTTAAAGTAAAAGTGAAAATAAAAGAGCCCCCTAGTTATTACATCCTGTTCACATAGAAGTCCATACAAAAAGTCCTTCACACCAACACATTTCCAGTTTCCTGCTGCATGCACATTTTGTGTTTAAATGTATGAAGCATATGTTTTCAACAAATTTTTAGTTCACTACTAGGATCAGTGTTATGTATGATGAGGGCTATCTCGTCCAACATTGTCTTCTACAGCTCTGTGATGTCACACTGTCTTTGCACACCATCATGGGGAACCGGGACAAAAAATTATCTAAGTCGAACACTCCATAAATTTCATGTAAAATACTTAGTGAACAGGTCACCAGTGAACACAGCATATTTGTTGTGAAAAGTACTTTGGAGAATTTTTGCTGATCAGCAGTTATCTTAAAATTGCAGTGAACGCTCTGGTCTAAGTGCATAGATAAGTTCTGCAAGGTAAAAGAGCATAAGCTTATGTGACTGTGTGTGAAGTGCTTACAGAAGCATTGGGTTTGTGTTGAAATATACTGTATATTCTCGCATATAAGTCGGGTCTTGAAACCTGAAAAATCGATCATAAAATTAGACCCTGACTTATACGGCCATTCAAAAATATGACACTTAAATTTTTTTTTTACTTATTCTTGCTTCCTTCAATCTCACACCAGTTTCTCAGACACATCAAATTTTGTTGCACAGTTACCAATTACTTTCGGCCCTTCAACGACATTTAATGTAAAACTAGCTTCATATTTTCTTCTGATTGAACACTCTATCATAGATAAGGGATGCTCTTACGATAAAGGTGAATGAAGGTGTGAGATACAAAAAACACAAAACAATGCAAATGTTGCTTCAGAATAGTTCGGGCATTAACATGTGGTCACATAGGCACAATACATAGAGAAAAAAAAGTGTGCTCCGTGGTTACTCTCTCAGGTGGGTATTAGCATATCCTAATCTCTTGGACCAATAGCGTTTCCGCATTCGACTTATACAACCGACATTATAAAATACTGGAAATTATACGGTAAAATCAAGCCTCGACTTACATGTGGAAGAACTTAAACATGAGTATATACGGTAATACAAAAACTTATATGACTTTCTTTCTAGCATTTAACAAGAAATAAAGTGCCACTTTATTATGTTGTCAAATTTTAGTGTGTGTGTTTTATGTCCTAATGTCTCTTATGGATATGCTGGTGCTCCAGCTCCGGATTTAATTATATTTATTGTTGCTTATATACTTTCCTTTTTTGTTTTACATTTTTATGAATGAACTTGTGTATGTTAATTACTTTAATTAATTATTTAATTATGCTTTGTTAAGTATCTTTTTTTCTCTTCATAAATTACTGTTCTTTCTTTGGTTTCATATTTTTTAATTGCTTTTTGCTTTTGACTACTTACAATATGTTGAGCTGTTATACAGGTGTGCAGCTGTCTAGGTCAATATTTAAGTGTTTAGCAGGCCAACTGAGACACATTAGAGTTTCATCTCTGTGTCTGTACCTCTCTTTTGTTACAGTTTATGAAATTTTATTATGGTTTTGTTTAATGTTGAATTGTGTTATTTAATTTTAGTCCTTTTCTATTTCTTGGCTTTTTTGCCTTACTTAACCTTTAAGAATTGCTGAGCCTTTTATGTTTTTGACTTGTTTTCATTATTGTATTTTTTGTGTTTTGGCCTTTTTTTATTACAGGTTTTTTTTTGACATTATATATAAATTGGACCTTTCCTTATTATTATATCTTTTTGTATTTTGGTCCTTTTATCTATTGCATGGTCTTTTGCTGTTTATAGAACTTTTGTATGGTGTGACCATTCTCTGATTTGTATTTTCACTTTTTGATTCCGTATATTTGCAATGGTTCGTAATTGATCTGTTCAGGTAAACAGGTAATAAACCACTATTTACAACCTAATTTTTATGACTGTCTTTTTTCAGCTCAATGTTGCCTTGATATTTTCCTGTTTCCCCTTAAACCTGCCAGAAAATGCATCTTTGCAAAGTGGACACTTTTTGTAGGCTGTTTAATAATGAAAATAATCTGCACATTTATTAAATTATTCAAATAATCATTCATTGATTTTCTCAATGTGCAAAGCCCATTCAAAATTTCTTGCATTTACTTAGTAGAAATTTCACTTTACGGTTTATAAAGAATAAAATGTTCTCTGTGTGGATACCAACTATAAGCTTGGAGGTGAATTAACATGTAAGCTTTTTTAAAGGTTTCTACTGAGTGAGTTTAACTGAAGTATTAAAAATATACAATGTTGGTATCCAATAAATTATTTTTAATACATTTTCTCAAGAACAAAAATGTTTTAAAAATGCATGATATATTCTGGAAATGTGTGCATTTATATGTTTGAACTGTTTAACAAAAAAAACAAAAAACTATTCACATGTGAGATGCCAATTAGAAAGCTGTTAATTATATCCATCCATCCATCCATTTTCCAACCCGCTGAATCCGAACACAGGGTCACGGGGGTCTGCTGGAGCCAATCCCAGCCAACACAGGGCACAAGGCAGGAACCAATCCTGGGCAGGGTGCCAACCCACCGCAGGCTGTTAATTATATTCATATCTATATTACACTGCAGCATTGGCAGGCATATGCTAACGTATTGCTCTATTGCCTTAAATTTTGTTCACAAACTTATTTACATGCCACTTTTATTAGATCAAGTAGTGTGCAGCTGTGTTGCTCACGTTGCACATATATCTGATTATTCTTATTTTTGTTAGTTTCTTGATACATGCCTCAAGTTATTCATAGGTCTTCAGGTTTTCCGGGAAAAATCTATGAATAAAATTATTTTTTTCCCCCGCTGAAATCGTTATCTAGATGCATCTTAAAGAATTATTTACACACCTAGTTACTTTCTAAATCTGCTGTTCCCAGTCCATAAACAAACCTAGTAGCAATCCATCCTGAAAGAAGTTTAATTTCATTGTAAGTTTAACTTCATTGTAGTGCGTACCAAAACACAGCCACAAATAAACTGCACTGCAGAGAACATTTAGACAGCACCCAATATAGGGAAGCTGGCCTAAATTTGAACCAAAGTATTAGTCATGTAAGTCACAACCCTTACGTGAGGCACCACATTGAATGATTTATTTTATATAGTGGAAAAATAATCATAAAGAGAAAATATGGATGATGGTGCCATAATTCGTTATAGTTTCTTTTTATGCAGTTACAAGGCTGGTCAAGGAAAAAAACAAATAGTCACTAAACAATAGGTACCATAGTGAAATAAAACAAATATTGCCTTGTTTAAAAACACTTTTGGTTGGAAAAAAGCTAACAAAGTTATGTATTTCTTTATATTGTAGAAGCGTATTTACTGTACATGTTGGAACACCAACTCAGAGTGCTGGTGATTCTTCCCAAGGTTGATGCAACTTGTGAGCATCTTCACACTGCTCACCTGTGCTCAGTGGCATAAGCCTGAAGCTCTGCTCACGCCACACAGCCAGTCTCTCAGTTGTCTTCCTCTCTGCACTGATGCTACAAACAACATCCCAGCTCCTAGATCCTCACCTAAAAACTTTATGGTAAGTCCCCCGAAGTGCCCAGAAAGTCCATTTTGGGTCTCTGCAGGAGTCTGCACTTTGCAAAGTCGGACTAGGTCTTCACTTATCTCCCTTTTGACACCAATGTAATGCTGGCACCAAGTACCAAATGGATTCTCACTCTTTACGTAGTTCTTTTAGATAGTTTGCTAGATGTAAAAGGACCACTTACTGTTGCTACACACTTTGGAATTCATTTTGTTGTTTTGGGAGGTTTGCAATTTATAAAACCTCAACTGCAGTTGGCACTACAGCATTTTTTTTTTTTTGCATGTGGGAATGCCAGCTCATAGAGGTGGTGATTCAGCTCCATGTTGGGCTGTTAGAACATGCTGCCTTGATGCCATCATCCATTCCTATAGCAACATTCCCAGAATTTCTTGGAACTACATAGCACTTTTGACATATGAAAAGTGATGGAATAAAAGTCAACCTGGGCATTTGTAAGTTACTAAAAAACCTTTTGCTGTTGACTTCCCAGTTAATGAAAATGAGCTCCTATATCAGATTTTGATTAGTGCCTAATTCTGACAAAAGATAGGTTTGATTTTCAGTTCTGGCCTTGGCTTGTATTTTCTGACTATACATCTCTACTGTTCATAATCATTGTTTTTACTGTCATGTGTAGTAACATAAGTGTGACAATTGCAGTCATGTGATCAGCTAACCAGATATTGTGTAGATAAAGAAAAGCCAGATGATAATGTAAATATTTAATTTCAAGACCAATCACAAAAATAACTTCATGAATGATTTTCAGAACCGCAAATTTGACAAAAAACATGTATAAATCAGAGTAATACTAGAAAAGGAAAGCAGATGTGACCAAACAGCCTCTATAAGGTTGTAGGACTTCTTGGTCAACACTCTCCCACTTAACCAGTAAGTGACAAGCTAGGACAATGAGCAGAACAGAGGCCGAATTGGAGACGTGCCCACTAAAAGGAAACCCAAGGGTCAGGAGAGTAACAGTACCAGTACTTCATCTAGAAGAAAAAATGTAGTGTGTTAGAACGGCCATTTCAAACTTCTGATATAAGAAGTCAAAGAAAAAAAAGGTTTGGTGAGTGCACTGGGTGGGTTATAGACTCTCCGCAGTTATATTATGCTAACTATCTACATTACACCCAAATACCAATTATCATGTCTTTATTTTTTGCAAATGTTTTTGTTCATTTTAAATGGCAGATGAACTACAAACAGTAATATCTGTACAGAAAATAATCTTTAAAGCTGATTTTTGAAGAAATAAAAATAGTGACATCCTGTACGTTTGCTTCATATTTATATTTTCACCAAAATCTAACTTACTTTTGTATATAATGTACTAATGAGTCTTCTTTATATCTTGTCTACTCTTTTGTCATTGTGTCTATTTTTTCCTCACTTTACTGTTTAAAATTTATTATCACAATCTTAAAAAGAGAACAGGAAAATTGAAGCAAAGCAGTTAAACTTGGCAGAAAGCAAAAGGAAGTAATTCTCACAAAATAAATCAAGAAAAGTAAGAAAAACTAGATTTGAGAGTTGATGGAAAGCAGAATACTATAATCTTTTATAGAGTCATTAGACAAAAAAGGCAATTAGATAAATGTAATTTTGTTTAAAATAACAGGAACAAGGAAATTGGTAGGAAGAATGCAAGTATGTGAATGATTAAAATAGACCTGGAAGAAATTAAAGGGAGGCAGAAGGAATATGTTCAAAATGTATCCGGGAAGAATTGCAGAACCCATGAGTTTGCCTCAAGAGAAAGAAGAAAACATTAGGAAGCAATGAAAAAACACCAAACCTACAAGAAGCTGGAGTGGAGGTGGTAAGAAATAAGTTCAAGCTGGTTAGGGCAGAAGAAAAAAATGATACACAATCTCGCCATCACGCGAGTTAGTAGGATTAATGTAAGCAAAAAGGGAAAATGCTAAAAGAAGAAAGCAACCGTGAAGCAATGCGTGAGTCAAAGATTGACCAGCCACGTTACACAGCATAAAAGACTATACTGTAGGTGCTACTTAAATCTTTAGAGGGACAGACAAGCTAGTTCTTCTGTAAAATACCATTTCATAAAAGTTGTATAAAGGGGAACAATAAAGCTTCTCTTTTGTGAGAGAACATAAGCATTTGAGGACCACTGACCTTATGTTCTGTACTGTAATTTCTGATATTTTTGTTCCACTTGTTGTTTTGACTTTCAGAGACACGTGCCAGCATGGCAAGTGAAATCATCTTGGGTGAACAATAAAAGATGGCAACTTGTACAACAAAGCATCTGCAAGCGTACACGATGAAATGTCTGAACTTCCAACTAAAGACTTTTTGTGAGGGACTCACTGCTTATTGGTATTCTTTTTTTGTGGTTGGGATTCTGGTATTGTCCTAGTAGTGTACCAAAAGATTACTAGTGATTTCAGTGTAGTTGCTTACTTCTAAAAAGAAAGACTTTATAAATACCTGAAGCTCACTATAGCATTTGACCCCTGGGGCCTTCTGTTAATTAAACTGAAAGCGTTAACAAAGAAAAATGTTAAACACAATCAAAGAATTAAATAGGCAGTGCAACCGCTGATTTTATATTAGAGGGTAACTACTGATAGCCATGAATGAATTACACCTCCAAATGTAAGGATGCTGTAATCACATCGGAATTATCAACAGCTGCACGTCATATCCCAACAATAGCTTAAGTTCTGTTGTTCATTAAACATTTGAGGTTTCACTGAAAGCTCAATTTTTCTTAGTCAGTGCATAGTAGTAGTCAACAATCATTCTGGATGTTAAAACAGAAACTGTTTATGGAGGTACATGTGTTTGTGGGCTTTATTCTTCTGATGAGAAATTGTAATTGTATCAGACTCAGTTTCCATTGTCTTTTACTATCCTTATGATTATATCTTCTGCCCATGTTTGAGTGGGTTTTTTTCTCTGGGTATTTGGGAATTTCTCTCTTGTCTAATTGGCACCAACAGCTTAAGAAAATGAAGTGCTTTTCATTTAACATGCGTAGTCTGTGTAGCAAAGCAGTTGTCCCTTTCTCTTCTGCTATCATTTTTTATTCTTCTGATTCAACTCACATTATGAATGTTTCTTACTTTTACCTTCATAGCATATCTCATATTCGCCTGTTCCTCTCTTTTTGTGATACTTCGAAGCTTGTCTGAATTCATCACATCTCCCACTGACTTCTGCAACTCTCTGATGACAGGTGGGCCTTCATGCCTATTATCGTAGCTCCAGCTGGTTCAAAACTCTTCTGCAGGAGTCCTCATTCATGCCTGCAGAAGTCAGCACATAACACATGCTGTATTCTGTTCAGTCTTCACTTGTGTCTTAGAGAATTAAATACCAAATCCTGTTGTTAATCTATTAAGTTTTAAATTGTCTTACAATGGACTCTTATCAGACTTGCAGTCTTATTTACACAACTCAACATACTTATACTGTAAATTTTGTCATGTCCCTAATTTGAGCTCTACGGGTAACAGAGTCTTCAGCTATATTGCACCGAGACATTGGAATGGCTTCCCTAAAGTAAGTAGATCTGCTGACACAATTTATTCATTTACAGTGCAATGTAAAACACATCCGTTCAGGACAGCATATAACTTACACTGACATTTTTACCCTTTGTCTTAGTTCACACTCTGTGTCTGAATGTTTATGATGGTATGTGGTAACATGACTGGTTATTTGTTTGTTTTGTATATTATTTCTGTTTAATGTTTCTTTATCAAAATCAGATTAATACTTTGGTCAGTGCTATTTATTGAGCTTTTTTCCTTCTATTCCCATTGTACCTTTCTGAATATTATTGAAGTGCTTAGAGCAAAAAATATAAAGTGTAAAAGTTTAAAATAAAATGTATTCATTATTGTAATAATTGTTATCTATTTCTTTATGCAACAGTTTTAATGAGTAGCTAATTATGACCAGCCTCTCCTTATCAGTGAGAAAAAAACAGTACATTAGTTGTGGTATCTAGAGGGTGCTATTGAGCCAAACTCAAATGTTGCCTTTGAGGCAAAAATAATAAAAATGAAAAGTCAGTTCCTTTACACAAGACTTTTACTGGGTCGGTAGGTTTAAGGGCTGTCAAATTAGCCAAAGAATATGGTCTGAATATTCAAATTGAAATAAGTAACTATTTGAATATATTCAAACTTCGGTTAGTGATTCTGGGTGGTACATATATGTTTATACATGTATATGTGGGTTCATATTTTACTGTTATGGTAACGGTGAAAATGGTGGCCATATTAGAAAACAAAAAATCATAGTGGTAGTCCAGCAAGTGTTATTTAAAAATAACAGCTATCAAAATCATGTGCAAATGCACCATATATATAGGAAGCATCTCTACAATTGTCTTGTCTTCAGTCTCCTACTGCTGGCTGGATGAGTAAGTAATTGTTAGAACAGTAAGCCCATAAAATCAGCCACAAAAAGTAACTTAAATCCTTACAAGCCATGTATGCTGGTACTGCGCTTTGCTTCATTATTGTTACTAATATCTTTACTTTTTTTTCTCACACATCATCTATAAAGCATAAAGCGTGAATTGTGAATTTCCCATTGGGATTAATAAAGTATCTATCTATCTATCTATCTATCTATCTATCTATCTATCTATCTATCTATCTATCTATCTATCTATCTATCTATCTATCTAAAGTGCTCATGACAATGCTACCAACTGCCACCCTGCACTACAAACATATCAAGTCGCTTTAATTTTTTCCTTCTTTACAGATATAGCAATATTGTAAAAAGGATGACCTGAATATTTTTATTATGTCTTATTGTTTTAGACCAGTTTTTCTCAACCACTGAGTTGCAACCCACTTTTGGGTAATGAGCTGCCATCAATGTGTTGCAAGTTGATATTGTTTATAATTGTCCACGCTGGTTGTATGTTCATGCTTAAATCACCAAGGGGGATCATGCTCTGACAATTGCGCTTGATTCAATAATGCCCCCACCTCCTGCTGTGATGATCATGCTCGATTCAACAACATTCCCTTTAGTGGGTCGCAAAGACGCTACCATGGAAAAAAGTGAATTGCAGCACCACAAAGTTTTGGAAACACTGTTTAAGACATTGTGCATCAAGCCACGTAAGATGGAGACAACATGTGTTGGCCGAGATAGAAAAATGTTTGGTTTTAAAGCTTTATAAAATTTAAATAAGTTTTATTTGCATTAATGAGAACCTTTTGGCACAAAACAACAGTTAGGGATCTCATATTTAGGTGTGAATCAGAATAAGATCAGATGCAGAACAATACTTTTAGGGTACTGGAGAAGAGTTCAATAAAAAATTGCTCTGAGTACAATTGTAGATCAAAAAGGAGAGCACTGGGATAGAAAAAACTGTCCCAAACTACATTGTGAAGGGGTGTGGCTATAAGATTTAGTAATGAAAATAACAAACTGTCCTTCAAAATTATGAAAAGGATGATCATGTAAGTAATATGCAAAAACAGATCAGCAAATCACCGCAGCATGGAGTGTCTTGAGTACTCCAAAAATGATACAATTAACAATGCCAAAGTAAGTGTGAGGTCAAACAAACATCTTTTCAGTACTTTCATATCAATCAGATACTGCTCTATATTCATTCTACACGCTAGCTTACTACAGCTTGGTGTTTATTATTCACATTGCACCTTGTCATCATGCTTCAACATATGTATTAATATAAAACACACTTTGTACAAGCAAACACATGTGAATTCACCGAAATGAATGTCAGCACAGAAAATTTAATTTGCATTAAATCAACATGGCTGCTGCTGGCAATGAGCTGAGCTCACAACTGTCAGTCAGTAGTCAGCAGTAGTCACCCACAACAATACATTTGTTTCAGAGATCAATCCAAGATTGACATCAGGCTAGAGCTCCTCTCTGTGAGGAGACACCATGTAGCACACCATGTACCTTAAGAGGGCCACATCTCTAGCACAGATTTCTTTTGTCCCCACCACGTCAGCTTGAGATTATGTCCTGTTATCTGTCAGCATGGAAAACTTCTGAACCACCCTCTTCTGTCCAGGTCTTCACTCTTTTTTTTGGAAGGGACATGCATTCATAGAATTTGCTGGGTTAGCTGCCCTTTAGTGCCTCTTTTCACCTAGGTCATCCCTAATTGTTCTAAAGCATCAAATACCATTACACTATGCCCTTCACACTACATCATCTATGCCTGGGCATGCTTTCCTCTCTTTCCTATGGCTTTACTGAGCACTGTGCTTTCCCTTTCATGAATGCAATGCCACTGTTAACCAGGCCAACCAGCACACTAATTTATGTCATTTAAACTGCAATGACTAATACCAATATGCTAATTTTTCTGTAGAGTTTTACTTACTGTATATATACTCTGTAATCGCCCAAGTAATTGACAGTGTCCCAGGGGAGGCAACTGGGCAACCCTGTTTAAATCGAGAACTCAAATAAGTACACAATGGCACTGCATAAACTTGAACAAAAATGCAGTTATCTGACTTTGTTTCAGTGCCTCTTAAGGAAATCTTTCAGCAATGCTCCTTCTTAGAGTAGGGTCAATAATTGAGAGTTTCATCCTTGTACGCTCAGATCCAAATCTCCTTCCAGGGTTGACCAAATTTTATAAGGCTGGGAGTGGAAGGGCTAGGGCCATCTTTGAATACGTCATTTTCCCTCATCTGGCATTATCTCAGAACTGCGGGAGGTAGAGACAGAACAGTAAGCGGTAGTGCCCCCTCATGTCCAAGACTGGTGTTACGTGCTTGGTTTGATCTTCTTCTGCAGCTCCAAACTATACGAGAAAACTATGCAATTATGGCTTCTAAAAACTCCACCGCAAGTGTGCAGAAAAGAAGAAGTGAGAAATATAGTTATGTCAGGTGAAATTCCTAACAGCTAAATATTCACAGCAGTCTGTTTCTGTTATAGATAGCATGGCAGTCTTCTTCAAACATTCCGGGAGCAAAGTTTGATTGTTAGAATATCCAGCCTAGGCTTGTGGGGGTATACTTGAGTAGAGCAATTTTTCTCCATCAACATTAATAAATTTTAAGTTGATTGATGATTCCAAAATAGCCTGGTGTCTCACTTCAAGTAACAGAATTTTGCTTTACACCTGATATTAAAGGAAGAGTCTCCAGGTCACTGTAACCCTGTACAGATAGATGTTTGTGTTCATTTAGGACTATGTTTCCTAAACTATGGGTCGCAAAGGATATTTTTGTGATGGGTCACAAAATGACTGTGTAGTAAAATTAGCCAGGCTTGTCCTAGCATAAATTCTGTGGCCACTGATATCCCGCACTCTGTTTAGTTCACTTTTTATTGTGGTAGTATACAATCTGAGATGTAGCCTATAAACAACGCACCCTCTCCATATGAAACAATCAAAATGAGATGACTGGCAGAAAAGACAGATATAAGAAAGAGTGACAGAGCGGGGAATGACTTGGACAAGTTTGTGAGGTGAAGGGAATGTGCAGCTAGTTTGAAATGTTAAAATATAAATAACGTGTGTGGCACAAGGATGTAACAATTTTCATTGTGTTGAAGAAGCTGAGTCAATAAGGTTAGGATAATATATATGTCAATGGTGTTTGCTAAATACAGTTTCAGTGGCCATGAACAACAGGTCAGTGCCTCATAGCATGTTTGCCATAATGGTATACATTGAATCCAAATCAGTAACAGAGGTGCAAAGAAGATGTTGTACTAAGTTTGATCTGCCTTAATAATAATAATAATAATTCATTACATTTATATTGCGCTTTTCTCAGTACTCAAAGCCTTGATGAAGAATTCCTTCTCATCACAATTTTTAAAGTAGTTCAATAAATTTCAGTCTGCTGGTAGTGTGAAGGATGCATTGGTTGGATGCCACAAAATAATAAAAGGATGAGATAAGCTGCAGAGCACAAAGCCTTAACCATTCAGGACATGGTCAGTCAGTAGCCTCAAACACTTTAAACCAGGCTATTCACCGAATTGTCCATGAAGATTTATCCTGTCACCCATATATAATACACATAACTTTTACATTGTTAGGAATAATTTAGTTGGGTGACTCAAACTTTTACTCATTTATTGAATTACTAAATGAAAACTGAGATATTCTGAACAACTCATGTACTCATTTAGAAGAATTTTTGTTAATGGTGGAGCTCATTTGAAAGATTTTATTAAAAAATTGTTATTTAAGACAAGGTTAATAAACTGCAACAATTTATTACTTTTGGCTACTTTATTCCTTATTTAGCTCTGTAAAGCAAGTAACTAAGTTAAATGTTCATTTATTCTGAACTTTAAATAATTATCATATCCTTGTTCCATACATATTACAAGGAAAAACTAATTTCTCTCACCTTTACTGAAGCTTTATACTAAGCATTTACACTGACAGTAACATACCTCAGGAATCTATTCCCTATTTTAAATGTTTAATTCACAATATGTTTGCTTTCCACTACTCTTTTAGAAATATTAATGTGTGAAATATGCTTGAGTGAAAACAAAACATTTACTGTTATTCAAAGTTATTGTCTGTTTTTACCTGCATTTTTAATACTCTTTAATTTAATATTGTTTAGGGATTAATAAAGTATCTATCTATCTATCTATCTATCTATCTATCTATCTATCTATCTATCTATCTATCTATCTATCTATCTATCTATCTATCTATCTAATTATATGGCCATTGGAATTTGTCTGTGTAGGGTTCTGCTGTCATTATGGTAATAGTCCTCTTCTTGGGTCACAGTATGGTACCAGTTTCCTCATTTGGGTCCTCAGATTGAAAACTTAAGATCCCCTGTTTTAGGGCCTTTGGTAAAAAAAAAAACTTCCCTACTCATTGATTTAATTACTAATAGAAACAATAAAAAAAAACAGATCAGAGGATCTCCATCTAGATAATCTTCAAAACTCATCAATAAAGCCCTTTCAAAAGAAAACCTGTCAGAGACAGGAGGAAGAATCTAATGAATGGTTTACAATCAGCTACTGTTGCAATTACTTACATAAGGGATCTAAACTGTCTGTGTCTAAAGATGTGTCTTTATGCTTATGAGGGCCAAGGGAAAGAATGCTTCAGATGAATGAAGTGTAAGCATAATTTATGAGACTGAATGATTATCAGGTTGAAAACAATTGCTCTCGATTGCAAAATGAATGTATGACCAGATTTGAGTGTTAATTAAAGGGATGCTCATTTCCACATTTATCAATAGGAGCATGATTGTATGGTAAGATCACATCACATCATTTATAATTTAGGAAAGTAATAGTGCATCTTCATTCTTGTGATTTAGCACTGAGAGAGTTGAATGAATCCATTCAAGCTCTGACACCATGAGTTTGCAAAAGCTTTATCTTCTCTAAAATTGACATTTACTCACTCATAACACCCCAGACTTCATTCATCGAATAGAAAAGTTTATAGTGATATTTTAAGGATACTGTAAAACCTAAATATGGTAAGCTATTCTCCCACTGCTGCTCAAGCACTATGCTAAATGTTCATATTATTTTTGCTGTATATATATTCTACTAACAGAATATGAAGGTCAGCCTAACTAGTACCAGCCACTATTTGATTTCCCTCTGATACTAAACTGCTGAAGTTTCTATCCATGATTTCTTGTGTGCACCTTCCTAGGATGATTTTACGAATTGAGGAAATCTTTTCTATTTTTTTTACATTGTTTCCTTTCTCTGTTTTGCTGCTAATTATTTGCATTGACAGATGGTTTGCATGTGCGGTTATTCAACATATCCTGCATACTCAATGAGGTGTAATATACCGTGGTTGACTATCCAATGACATTTGATGGTATATTCTCACCAAAAATTCTAGATAAGATCATTCATCATTTGCTTAAGTTTTTGTGCGATATCTGTATAGCAGCTTCTGACACCACTGAGCATATTATTCTACTGCCATAGCATAAGAATTTAGTGGGGTTGCCAAACACCGTTCTCATTTGGTTTACTTCAGAGTTATCAAATCATCTTCAGTACATGTAAAAGTCTAAAGACATTACATCCTAATTCCTGTCTGCAAGGTGTCACTCATGGCTCCGTGCTGGGAGCTAAAGAGTTTTTTTTCTTTTTTTATGTTGCCATTGGGAAGTGTAAATCAGAAATATAATATTAACATGTTTTCATATGCTGATGGCAGTATTTATTGATTAAACCAAAACTTCAAAAATGCAGTGGTCTGTGCTGCTGTTTACAGTTTCATTACCCTGTGTTTATATCCTCCTTCAGCCACGGTCAGTTTGCATATTTTCCAGAGTCTGCATGGGTGTTTCTTTGGGTACTCCTGTTTTCCTTTCATTTCTCAAAGATGTGGCCGTTAGGTTGACTGGTGACTCAAAATTGGCTGAGCAATAGTTGATGTGCTTGTATGAATGAGGCCCTGCCTCGTGCTCTATGTTGTCAGAATTGGCTTAGGCTCCAGCTCCCATGACCTTAGACTGAACTAAGTATTTTTGAAAATGGATGTATAGATGGTTACTACTTTTGTTTATGTTAATAACTCTATTTAGGGAATTGTAATTCTGCAAGCCATAAAGCAAAATTACTCATTCAAGGACCTTGAACATTTATTTGACTGAGCAGATCTAAAATTTAAATGCTGCCTCTGACACAGATTTAACAATATGTCTTCAATTTTCGACACTTCCTAGTGCCTAATTTTTCCATTCCATTCTTTATTTTGAAAAGCTCTTTCTATTATGCAGAATTAAATATTTTAGTGCTCTGATGCCGTCAGCTCTAATTGTTTACTTAGTACTACACAGTAATTTCAAAGCACTGTAAATATATTCATTTTTAAAAATTAGTATGACAGGAAAACGTAAGTGCTTCAGTTAAGCTTTGAGGTAATTTTATACTGAAAATCCTCTCTTTGTAAGTTGTAAATGGCTTACTCCCCACTTGCCCTAGAGAACTCGATACACAAAGTATAGTGTACTGATAATCCTGTCTCTGGCACACTGTCATTGAATACTTTCAGCTAACAAACTGTTCAACAGAAATCTTTCAACAAAAAATACTGGGGCTTCTTTATACCAATATAATAAGACTTTATAATGCCTCACTGTGACTGTGAGAAGTCAGAAGATTTATTTTAAGTAATGATGGTATGTATGTGATAGGGGGTGCTGTATGTTATCTATCTATCTATCTATCTATCTATCTGGCTGGCTGGCTATTAATTTATTTACAAGGTTTCTGTAGAAGCTACATTTTCCACCCTTGAGAAAAACTGTTAAACCCCTTTAAGCAAATGTTCAATTAGGATAAAGGTAAGGCCACAGCCCCAGACTTTTCATAGTGATGGTCATTAGCTCACCTATAAAATAAAAGCATTAGTTTCAGTCTGTAAAGGGTCTAAAAACCTAGAATATAGAGAAGACAGACTGACCAACAGGAAACTGACCTAATGGGAAGCAGGACCGTTAAAGTGGCAGCCAAGGGAGTGTGCTTGCACAATAATAGTACATAAGAACGTAAGAAATTTGACAATTGAAAGGACACTATTTAGTCCATCAAGCTTATTTTATGAGCTGCTCCAATATTGCATCCAGGATAAACATTATCAAAGTTTCTTCTTCAAAGACATGACCCGGTCATTTGTCTCAGATTCCCATGACTGTTTACATAAAGAAGTGATTCCTGGCTTCAGTCGAAAATACACTTCCCCATAATTTCCACTGGTGCCCTTGATTACCTGATTTGTCGTTAAATTGAAAGAATTCTGCTGGAGCTACTTTATCAATGTCTTTGAGAATTTTGAAGACCTGGATTAGGTCCCCATGTAGACTCCTCTGCTGAAGACTAAACAGGTTTAATTCTCTGAGTCTGTCAGAGTAGAAGATGTCCTTAAGTTCTGGGATGTACTTTGCTCCTCTCCGCTACACCACTTCAAATGCTGCCATTTCTTTCTTGTAGTTTGGTGACCAGAGCTGCACATAATACTCCAGATGTGGTCTCACTATGTGTTATAGCATCTGAACATATTGTCCTTTGATTTACAGTATATTCAACAGTTTTTATGATATAACCTAACATTTTATTTGTCTTTTTTAATTGCTTTTGTACATAGCTTAGATGATGTCAACATAAACCCCTAAAAATCATTTTTAGATATTGCTTCCTTTTGGACAGTGGGCACCCATTTTGTATTTATAATTTGTTTTCCTTGTGTCTATGTGTTGCACTTTGCACTATTCATATTAAGCTGCATTTTTCAAGTGTTCATCCAGTTCTGAAGCTTGTCCAAATCTTCTTGAATTGATTTTACATTTCTCTTCAGCGTCTGCCACTCCTCCAATTTTAGTAACATCTGCAAATGTCACGATTTTACTAACTACACAGAAATCTATGTCATTAATATAAATACGAAAAAAGTTACCGTCCCAGGACAGACACTTGAACGATTTCACTGATAGCCTCACTCCACGTGTACCATTTTCCTCTTACCGCACTCTTTTGTCTACTAATGGTTAACCAACTTGTTAACCGACTTCTGCACAGTAAATAGGGAATCTGGTGGACATCCCAAATCTGTGTATTTGTCATTTATAAGTTCTTTGAGAGTACATATTTCTGAGTATATATTGCAAAGTATTTTGTGTTCAGCATGTTCCTTTTTGCCTCAGTATAATCATTCTAAAATTTAGTGTGTAGGGTTCTGTGTCAGCTCTTGTAGGTAAGCTTTAAAAGTAAATAGAATTAAATTTATTCATATATTACACATACTATGTATAAATAAATAAATATATATACAGTATATAATAACTTCCCATAATGTTGTCACCACATTATACATCTACTGATTGTTTTGCTTTGGAGAAGAAGTCCGATCCGAGAGATGGACCTGATTTGTCACTTCAAACATCACTGCTGCAGTCTTGGACACTTGCCTGAACAGATTTTATCTGTTTATTTTTAGATTCTCAGTTAAGGGATGGGTGGCCAGCTGGCCTATGTTTGTAAGAATTTTACTTTATTACATGTGTCTCAGGGGATTTATATTTCTGCAAGATTCACAATATGCTGGGGTTTTTGCCTAGTTGCAACTTTTCTGACATTGATTATGCTTTCTTGTTTTCTAAGGTTGGCAACCACTCTGTGAAGTGTTTAATAGTTTTTAAGCTTCTGTCGAACAGTATACTCATGCATTGCATCAGTTATGACAGCAGCATTCTTCATTTGTCCTTTCCTTTAATTATGTTCAGACATAAGCATACACGTCTCTTTTTTATATACCATTATGATGTTTAACAAACAAGCCAGAATCCTAATTACATTATATTGTATAAGGAGACTTGGTGTGCAGTACTATTAAATTTTCATTCATAATCTTATTTTTACTTTATATAACCTTCTATAGTCAGGGAAAACAACAGCTTAATTTGTTCTCAGAAGACATTTCTGCAACTCATCCTTAGTCAGCAGAATCTCCAAAGGCAAAGTGCAGTTGTTTTACATTTATATTATATTTCTGGTGATTTAAATATTGATTTCATGTCTGAAGAAATGTGAAGATTCTTACTAACATTTTTTCCTCTTTAAAGAAAATAGATACACTAAGAACTTGTTGAAAATAGTAAACCTGAAAATGTACTGCAAACATGTTTGGCACTACTCCCGGATTTAGGACAAGAATGCACCAAAATAAAATTACCTTCTGGAATCAAGCCAGTGTACCTGTATGCTGTGGAGCTGTGCAGTCCATGGTTGCTGTTGGCAACATTAAATCATTATAACAACATTCTCTGGAATAGATAATTACAATTTTTTAAAATACTTAGTTCAGAAATATGGAATTAATAATTGTATAATAAATTAAAAATGTAAATTATATAAATAAATAATTGCTCTGCATTGTTGCAGCATGTTGTCCAGTCTCATGCCAAATGTTGACAGGATAAGATCAAGTCCCAAGTGATCCTAAAGCTTGTTTTGAAAATGGATGTATAAATCTAAAAAGAAATAGATTTTTAAATAATCAGTCATCCATTTTCTGAACATGCATTTCCACTACAGACGTGTAGGCCACTGTAGTATGTCTTAGCAGAATGGAGCTCTAGCCAAAAAACAAATCTATGTGAGATGTCAGTTCATCGCTGGGCACCTTCATGAACATTCTTGTATACACACTCATGCCAGATGAATTGGAATTCACCAGTCATCCTGATATGTATGTCTTAAGTTAATTTTGCAAACTGTCTTTAATAGATTCTGTTTTATGTATAACCAAGGATTACCTGCTACCATGTAAATTCCATATATTCTTATACAGCTTCTTATTCTTACAAAAATTCAAAGAAAGAACATTTGCTATTACTGGAAAGGAAAATGTTTACTTATGCTACGTTTCCACATTTTAATATATACAGCTGCCTCTTAAATGCAGCCCAAAGAGTTTGACGTACAGAATTGAAAGTGTATCATTTATTTGCATCCACATACCCAGCTCTTTCTTAAATACAGAGAAGTATCTGTAAATTAACTTCATTGGCCACATTATGTACTCGACAAATCTTAAGGTAAACTGTGGTGTTATGGGTCCACAGCTCTTCCAGCAAAGGCCGTTTTGTTTTAAATATATAATTGCCGCGCTCGCGGCTTAGCGAGGGGGCGTGGTGACTGTAGCGAGCCGCAGGGCGATCTGCGGTGTGTGCGTTTCTCACCTAAGTGCACAGGTGAGAGACTGCCCACATCCGTGATTGTTCCTGTGGCTAATGGGATGCAGCTGCCATGTCCTCTCCGAATATATAGAGAAGCACGAGCAGGTTAAAGGAGAAAGAAGTAAGAGGAGGAAAAAGAAAGAACAAAAAGAGAAAGGGGAAGGAAACGGGGTTGGCAGAAGGAAGCAGGAAGAAAGGCGACAGGAAGGCTAGAAAGCCGGTGCGGATCAGCGCGCGAGCGCTCGCAGGCAGCTGTGTGGAAGCCTGGGTGTTAGGCCGACACCCAGGAGTCGTAGTAGTGGTCGCTCCCACTGAGTGAACGAGTAGTGGGGGTAACCAGTGAAGGGCGACTGGCCGTGTAAGGCCAAAAAGGCAGCGGGAGTCGAGAGGCTTGGAAGTAGGAGTCCCAATGTGAGCGTCCTGGCCCTTGGGTATAAAGCCAAGTCTCGATCGGGAGAGCGGAACCGAAGCCAGGGATCAGGTAGCATCCAGATCAGTTATGTGGAGAGAAGGCCAGCTGCAGAAAGGGCGACTCTCCTGTTGCATGGCCCAGATGGGAGAAGCAGGAGAGCTGCCAGGTAAAAGACACCGGGCTTTAGATTGGTTTTAAAGAGACTGCCTTCAACATTGTTTTAACCTCGTTTTAAAGGAATGTTCAATTTATTGATTTTAATCTCCACGTTTCATTTAATGGATTATTTATTTATTGGACATTGCATTACTGCACTTGATTTGGACACTGTTTTGATTGCTGTGAATAAAAGCATTTAGCACTTTTAAACCATCCCCTTGCTCATTGTTATTGCCTCACTGTCTAGCTCATCGGTGATATTACCGACGGTGTTGGGTTCAAGGGCTCCCTAACAGCCAATGGGAGCATGGAGCAGAACCCGCATCGTCACATAAACAACAATTATTGCCCCAGTGTCAATACACTTTAAAAATGTTTCACTCTGTATTATTACATGTATGTCCCAAATAACCTTTGTTAATATGTTCACTTGACCTAAAACACAGAATTTTGCCCTATTTACAACAGACCTCATTCTATGGTGCGATGCAGCAAAACGATACTTGAATTTTATTGGATAGATAACAATATCCACTGCTACCAAGGCTGCCTGTTGTTTTTTCTTTTGGCTGATTTCCTCTTAAAACTTTCACATGCCTTGCCCACTTTCTTTTTTGGGATCACACCTGTTCCTCAGTTTCAGTTTCAGGTGATATAGTCCTACACATTGCACTCATGACTCTTCTCATCTTTGAACGCTTGTCTTTGCACCATCTGAAGTTACATCTTTATCGCTTCTAGCGATAAGGAAGTGTTTCATATCATTATGGCACTTCATTATTTTTGTCGCTTATGTTTAACTTGAAAGTCATTTGAACAAAGTGCTGTGCATTTTTTTCCCTCAATTTAATTGCCAGTCCAGTTTCTACTCTTTAGCCCTTTTGTGTTACCTGCTTTTAACAAGTACTCCCTCAGTTCTGCATGATTAACACATGAACCTATCATGCAGTGAATGTGTAAAAGATGAGAAGAGTTTTCTATTTGTTTATTTACTCTCTTCCACATAGTTCTTTGCCCAAATATAAATCGACATCTCAAAATCTTTGAAAAATGTGTGAAAAGTCTTACAAAATCCCTAAAGGCATTTCATATTAAGTTAAGAAGCAATCACTCATTATTTTTAAAATTTGTGTGTACTATTAAAGTCAAAAGCCACTATTATATCACATAAAAACAAATATAATTTAATATGATATGAAAGAGTTGCCAGAGGCCTGTTTTTACGACATATCAAACTCCCAAAACACTCTTAAAGCAACGTCTGTATATTGGTAGCTTTTATTTTTCTCTAGATTGACCTCACTAAACCGTTGCTCATCTCTCGTTTCAAACAGCTTTGCATTTATATTATCTCTTAAGCATATGACCACCTCTTTACTTTTAGATTTTTGATACTTCATGAGAATGTAATGCTCTTTATTTGGTTATATTACTATATATGTATCACTCATTTAAAAATGTACAACTGAAAAAATGTCATTATTGTGTTTTTGAATAGTTGTTAAAGTTCTTTATATTTTCTCTCTTTTACCTAAATAATAGTATGTTTTTACCAAGTTATTAAATTTATGCTGTAGATACAGTAGATAGATAGATACAGTGCATCCAGAAAGTATTCACAGCGCATCACTTTTTCCACCTTTTGTTATGTTACAGCCTTATTCCAAAATGGATTAAATTCATTTTTTTCCTCAGAATTCTGCACACAACACCCCATAATGACAATGTGAAAAAAGTTTACTTGAGGTTTTTGCAAATTTATTAAACATAAAAAAACTGAGAAATCACATGTACATAAGTATTCACAGCCTTTGCTCAATACTTTGTCGATGCACCTTTGGCAGCAATTACAGCCTCAAGTCTTTTTGAATATGATGCCACAAGCTTGGCACACCTATCCTTGGCCAGTTTCGCCCATTCCTCTTTGCAGCACCTCTCAAGCTCCATCAGGTTGGATAGGAAGTGTCAGTGCACAGACATTTTAAGATCTCTCCAGAGATGTTCAATCGGATTCAAGTCTGGGCTCTGGCTGGGCCACTCAAGGACATTCACAGAGTTGTCCTGAAGCCACTCCTTTGATATCTTGGCTGTGTGCTTAGGGTCGTTGTCCTGCTAAAAGATGAACTGTCTCCCCAGTCTGAGGTGAAGAGTGCTCTGGAGCAGGTTTTCATCCAGGATGTCTCTGTACATTGCTGCAGTCATCTTTCCCTTTATCCTGACTAGTCTCCCAGTTCCTGCCGCTGATAAACATCCCCACAGCATAGTGCTGCCACCACCATGCTTCACTGTAGGGATGGTGCCAGGTTTCCTCCAAACGTGACGCCTGGCATTCACACCAAAGAGTTCAATCTTTGTCTCATCAGACCAGAGAATTTTCTTTCTCATGGTCTGAGAGTCCTTCAGGTGCCTTTTGGCAAACTCCAGGCGGGCTGCCATGTGCCTTTTACTAAGGAGTGGCTTCTGTCTGGCCACTCTACCATACAGGCCTGATTGGTGGATTGCTGCAGAGATGGTTGTCCTTCTGGAAGGTTCTCCTCTCTACAGAGGACCTCTGACAGAGTGACCATCGGGTTCTTGGTCACCTCCCTGACTAAGGCCCTTCTCTCCTGATCGCTCAGTTTAGATGGTCAGCCAGCTCTAGGAAGAGTGCTGTTGGTTTCGAACTTCTTCCACTTACGGATGATGGAGGCCACTGTGTTCACTGGAACCTTCAAAGCAGCAGAAATTTTTCTGTAACCTTCCCCAGATTTGTGCCTCGAGACAATCCTGTCTCGGAGGTCTACAAACAATTCCTTTGACTTCATGCTTGGTTTGTGCTCTGACATGAACTGTCAACTGTGGGACCTTATATAGACAGGTGTGTGCCTTTCCAAATCATGTCCAACCAACTGAATTTACTACAGGTGGACTTCAATTAAGCTGCAGAAACATCTCAAGGATGATCAGGGGAAACAGGATGCACCTGAGCTCAATTTCGAGCTTCATGGCAAAGGCTGTGAATACTTATGTACATGTGCTTTCTCAATTTTTTTATTCTTAATAAATTTGTAAAAATCTCAAGTAAACTTTTTTCACGTTGTCATTATGGGGTGTTGTGTGTAGAATTCTGAGGAAAAAAATGAATTTAATCCATTTTGGAATAAGGCTGTAACATAACAAAATGTGGAAAAAGTGATGCGCTGTGAATACTTTCCGGATGCACTGTAGATACTTTATTAATCCCAAGGAGTCCAACTGTCAATAGGTTGTCAGTGGCATAGATGATACCTGGATGGCAAGTGATTATGGTAAGTCTGGCTCACCAAAGGTCTGAAAACTTGAAAGTAACCAATGATGGCAGACCTAAAATGCATATGTATGTGATTGTTGGTTAGCCAAAGGCCATTAAATAGAATTTCTCAAGATAGTGTATAGGGTTGAAGGACAAAGTTATATTGAATTGGATTACTATACAGTGGACTAGTTGTTGCAACCTTGTGCTTAACATAATTAGGATAACATTACAACCAGAAACCGTCAGCGTCATTTGATTAATTGGTCACTCCTGTTGAGAAATTGTGTCTCTCACAGTTGTGGGTTCTCCAGGGATGACCAACTTCTATATTGCCTTGTTGTTATATATTGGCCATGGTGGAAGAGGTGGAGCTTTCACGCTTAGGACAGGAAATGATGTCAGTGTTCTTCTGGTTGTTCTTCATCCTGGCTATAAGCAAAACAGAAGAAGGATTCAGCAAATGTGCCTTGTTGGGAGAATGAACAACATTGTCAGAGAAGCCCTGAAAATACCCCTTAATTGAACATGTCTGTTAATATATAATCTATATATACATGTTTTTTTTACATTCTTGCTGTATTCTCTTAAATTCGTTTTCAACTTAGACAGAAACAATACATCAAAAAATAAGCAATAGTGTGTGAAAAGCCCATTGTAAGGACAATTACATATTTTTTAGATCTAAGTTATAATTTGATTCACTGAATTGATTCAAATTCTGCATATAGTATAGGAATGGTAAAATCTAATCTTGTACATTTAAATGGATGCACATCTCAGATGCACCTGCTAAATGCAGACTTCTGGGCCAAACAGCAAAGGCTGCAAGAACTACAACTACTCTGTTCTCACCATTATTCGTTACTTGCAAATAATTATTAATTCAGCATTTTACTCTACTGGGCTTTCAATTTTGAGGTGGTCCCATCTCACTTTCTGAAAGGTACTGGTTTTAGAATACCAGCTTCTAAACATGGTACCATCACAAAAAGAGGACTGTGTTTATCTAATCATTTATGAGTACATTGAAAGTTGTTTCCCTACTCATTATTTTGATTGCATAAAGCGAGACAAGCTTCTTGTGCTGTGATACAAGCAGTTTTAAATGTTTAAGTATTCCTCACCCAGTTTTTTATAATTTTGAAATATATATTTTTTATTTTTTTACAGTATGTAAATAATATCTTCTTTGCACAAATAATTTCACAAGTATATCATTGTCAGTCAGTCAGTCATTGTCCAACCCGCTATATCCTAACACAGGGTCACGGGGGTCAGCTGGAGCCAATCCCAGCCAGCACAGGGCACAAGGCAGGAACAAATCCTGGGCAGGATGCCAGCCCACTACAGGGCACACACACACACACACACACAGCAAGCACACACTAGGGACAATTTAGGATCGCCAATACACCTAACCTGTATGTGTTTGGACTGTGGGAGGAAAACCAGAGCACTCAGAGGAAACCCATGCAGACATGGGAAGAACATACAAACTCCACGCAGGGAGGACCCGGGAAGTGAACCCAGCTCTCCTTACTGCGAGGCAGCAGCACTGCCACTGTGCCACCATGCTGCCCAGTATATCATTGTAATGTGCACAATTTATATTTGGCTAAAATACAAAAGAGAAGGATTAACACTTTATCTTACCGTTTAGTTATTCAAAATAAGAATGTGGCCCGTATTGTTAAAAATTATTTATTTCTGTATTAGTTGTCACATGAACATAAAGTGTTTCTTTAAACAATGAAACATTGTCACACACGTGTGGTTAGGAAGCAGCCAAGAAGCCCTAAGGTGAGTGATATTACGAGGGATGAAGGGTTCATTGTATGTACTAATGCCTCTCTCTCTCCATCAACAGAATCAAAGAAGACAAACAATAACTCACCTGCAACACTTCCAGTCATCTAAAATGGCTTCCATCCAACTCCGAACTCCATCGAGGACGTCACTTCCAGTCCCCTAAATAAAGTCACTTCCGGCCATCCACGATGACATCACTTCCGGCATTCAATGATGACGTCATTTCCACCTCTCTGCGTTTGATGTAATTTCCATTATAGATCATTTCCTGCCACCATTTTCTATAAAAACTTCCTGTATTCATTACTCCATTGTCAATTGCTCTTATTTTTGATCATTTTTCGCTATTTTTTTCCACTTTGTCCGATGGACATTATACAGGGTCATTCTTCTTTTTGGAGATGCCTAGAGTCGTTATTTCATTACAACATATAAAGTGAAACTTACTTCTTCTTTAATATGGAAATAAATACAATGTACAGTGGCAGAACATAAATATCTTAAAGAGTTTTATTTTGTAAATAAAATGTGCAAAAAAAGTGCTATTCAAGGATTAAAGAAATATTATTTGTTTATATGCAAACCTAAAAATGAGTGAATTTCTGGTGCCAGGTTCTAAACTCAGCTGATCATATTTTGCAATGTTTTGACTGATGCATTTGGGGATTTCCCTTTCCTCGGGGCCAAGCATTCTAAATTGTTGTAAAAAAGATTCATCATAAACTATTAAAATATACAACCAACATATAATTCTCATTATTTATCAGTTACACTGAAAAGTAGATTCCTTAAGCAGTTTTATTTTTCAAAAATACCACTTCTGCCATACTGGGGCTCTTAGCTCTTAATAAAGTAGCACATCAATTACCAGAAATTACCTAACCTCAGTTTATGAACCAATAAATCCTTTAGCTCTTTAACTCATTTTGAAAACTTGCATGCTGTTATTAAACTCCACCTCATAAAAACACTGATAAATCTGAGAAACTGATGGAAATACAATTACAGATTTAAAAAAAAGCCTTTTATTCACAAGTAGCACAATAATTAAAGAGATGGAGGCAGCCACTTCAACTGAATTAAATAAATATACCGAACCATCCTACTATTGAATGAAATCTGCAGTCAGTATAATGCAGCAAGAACACCAAAGAAAAACCATAAAACTTTCATGTTGTATGTTCACCAGTCTCCAAACATAAACAGTGTTACATTTGAACACCAAAGGCTTCTAATATGCTCTTAGGGGTGATCGTGCAATGCTTTAGTGAACCTTTGCATTGTTAATAATTTGTCTTACCCCAAAAGTTGTAATCAGGGAAGCTGATAAGCCCAGGTTATAAATATACTAGGCGTCTTTGGTGCTTAAAAATAATGTTTATGTTGGGAGATTGGTAAACTTATTAAAAGCTTTATATAACTCGTCTGCTGTTTTTTTTGGTGTTCTTGCTGAAACATACTGAATGCAGACTTTAATAATAAGATGGTTTGCTTTATTATGTTAATATCGTAAATGCTGACTGGATCTTTTGTTAGTATTGCTTCATTTATATTTTAATCAGAGTTTATGGCTCTCTTTATCATGGTTGATTTAAATAAAAATGTGTGCTTATTTACTTAAGTGTTGTATGGTTAAGTATGCTTTAATAAATCATTGCAAGTCTGCTTTCAATGATGATCAGTTCATAATAATAAAATAAATTGAATTAAACTGAAAGGTATGTGTAGTTATAATTGTTTAAAAGCTCAAATTAGATCCAAAACACTGGAACAGAAATTATTCCTCGTCGGCAACAGTATAGCAGATTTCAAGAATGTAAATCAAAGATAAAAGAAATGTTCATATGGATAAATATGAGCTTGTGTGCTTGCTTTAGGCCTTTCAACCAACTCAATTTATTATATGCAGTTACTTTAGCACATGCAGTGTGCTGCATCACAATGATAAGCAGCGAGATCACAGAAGCAGTATTTAGTACAAATTGCTTTAAGCTACATTCCCAAAGGAGCATTTTAAGCATTTCCAATATACATTTATCTAGTAGGAGCTTGAAAATTATCTAAAAAGTAGATGTTCACTTCTTTATTGTAACACTAAACTAAGAAAAATATGAAATGTAGTAAAAATTCAAGATTTGTCCAGAGGGTAGTTGGCATTTTTGCACCAGATAAGATACAGAAAGAAAATATGAGTACAAATTATGTTGACATGTATATGTGCTTGGAAATATGCAGAAATAGGTGTCTTAGTAATAGTTTTTTTCCAGTCTATACTCTGGTACATTTCCCAGAAAAATGTTTACATGGTGCCTCTAATCTTTCACCAGGAGTTAAAAGAAGCCTTTGTTTGGAAAATAGTGACCATCCATCCATCCATTTTCCAACCCGCTGAATCCGAACACAGGGTCACGGGGGTCTGCTGCAGCCAATCCCAGCCAACACAGGGCACAAGGCAGGAACCAATCCCGGGCAGGGTGCCAACCCACCGCAGGACACACACAAACACACCCACACACCAAGGCCAATTTAGAATCGCCAATCCACCTAACCTGCATGTCTTTGGACTGTGGGAGGAAACCGGAGCGCCCGGAGGAAACCCATGCAGACATGGGGAGAACATGCAAACTCCACGCAGGGAGGACCCGGGAATCGAACCCAGGTCCCCAGGTGTCCCAACTGTGAGGCAGCAGCGCTACCCACTGCGCCACCGTGCCGCCCCGGAAAATAGTGACTTTTGGGAAAATGCTGTTGGATCCAGTCAGGCATGCGGTAGACCTCTTAGGTGTGACATGTGGCACCTGCTCATGTAGTTTAAAACTGACAGGATAGCAAAGAGGTAGACTGGTCTAAGATGGATGCTTTACAATGTGGTGATCTTCAGTATATGGTACAATTTCCCAAGGACAGAGGTGTCAGGCTCAGGCTTTTTTACGATAATCCATGGTTCTATAAGTCCACTTTGGACTGTGTAAATAAACAGAATCGAAACTGAAGAATAAAATAGTTGGAATGAGGAATAGGAAGGTACAGATGACACAGAGTATTTGTGATGTTTTGTGAAGGCGGAATTAGAAGATGGTGACTCTTAACAGCATTAAAGTTAATTGCTGGATTCACAAAAGGTTGTGCAATCAGCAGTCTTGTGTAGTCTAAGGGCAACAGGAACATTTAATATGAGTCATACGATTGTGACGGGAGTTATCCCTTTGGATTTTTCATTTTATTGTTATTGTTTTACTGAAGGCCACACCACAGTTATTAATAAGCAATAAATTTGTATGTTTTGTTAAGGTGTGTATTATCCAGTGGGGTAGGATCCCTAATCTCTTGTTAAATCACATAAAAAATTAAAAACATTTAGGTAACTCCAGACAGAAAATGTATTTGGCTTGTTTGTAAATATGTACAGATGTCTGTTGCTATTAACCTATTAATTTCATAATGTAAGTGACAGTCTACATTACTTTCACTGCAGCACATTTCACAGTAAGCAGAATCTCAAAGCAATTTAAATGCATCGAGAATCTGAGGACTGCTGGTAAAACCTATTTGAGGTTCTTAAATATAAATAACTAGGATGCAAAAAATAAGTGGTTAGCAAGATGAAAATTCTCCTTGAGAATAGACGCTCACTATATCTGATACACACTTTAAAATATATGAAGACATCTTGAAAACTTTGAAAATTGACAGTCTTGAGTGCTGCGCTCAGCACATAGTCAATGTATGATAGCAGCCTGAGTAGACTTTTAGCTCAAGATTTACAATATTGCTCAAACACCTGAATAACTAAAGATATATATGTTAGATTAACTGTCTGTCACCACTGAAGAAAATTTTAAAAAGAAATAAATAAGCAGCATCTGAGAATGACTGCATCATAAAAAATGTTATGTAAAGGAAGCATCTCATTAATGAATAAAGATGTTTTTATATCAGATACAATGCTGTATGTTAGTACCACTCAACAACAGACAGTGCTTTCTCCTGAATGCCACACTTGAAAACATAATAAAAATATACTTTTAACATTTAAATAGAACACATATAATGTTAGAAATATTCAAACTAGTGATAACAGAAATGATAACCAAGAATGAACAATTCAATTAAATATACTGAAATAATATAGTGTATTTGTATTTGCTTTTCAGTTATTAGAAAATTTAGGCTTGTCTGTGTCTAATAAATTTATCAAAATCTTGGAGAAAGTATAAAGTGCAGTCCTGCAGTAAAGGTCAACTTCCAATTTTTTCCTGCTTTTATTTTAGAACTAAAATTTCATTCTAATGTTCACTGATTGTTTTGTTTTTCAGTTCACTGTTTTACATGCACTTGCGACTGTATTTTATCTTGGACATACAGCAAACTTCCAAATGAAGTGGAATATGTCCATGCTCATTGCCCATGTGAGGGTAAAATGTCTTAAAGCATCTTGAATTCTTAGCACCATTCTTGATTTAATTTGAAACTGTTACTAATCCACACAGATTTGCATGAAGCTTCTCCAATGTGTCTTCAGCTGTTGAAAACACCGCTTCCCTATCGGCGTCTGTTTTATTGTATTATGAGATGCACCTAGCATCAAGGGTAACAACTAACCTCTTAGGAAAATGCAATGTGAAGACCAGCTACACAACTGTTGCCTGTAATCTCTTACCTGTTTCACTGTCCTTATTGTATCCTGCACATGCAACCCTAGGCACCTCTATCAGTAGGTTACTACACTTACTGGGTCTGTCTTTTACTTTCACTCATTTACTTTAACTCAGTTTATAACTAACAAATAATTTCTCAAAGGAATCCCCTTCAACTCTTAAGGAACAAGGAATGGCCAATCTTAACTTCTCATTTAAGGTAACAGCAATCAGATAAAAATACTGTTACTTTAAGCGTTCACCTAAAAATTGTATTTATATGCATCAAAGCCAATAGCAGCAAATATAAGCAATACAAAGAATTATACAACCTGGGTGCGTTCATGCAGTCTTCATTCAGTCCCAGATGACAATTCCCAGATGGTCTAGATCCTTAATTACAGATTATATATCCTGAATTGAAAAATGAAAAGAAAAAGATTTCCTGACAGAGACAAAGCCCTGTGGAAAGTGTTCAGCAGCTAAACAGCAGCAGATTGCAACCTCTACGAAAGCAGCCATTTCAGCAACTGAAGGCGTTTTTGCAATGTGTGGCAATGGAATTGGGAGAACTCTTTTTGGAAAAAGTCTAAAAAAAGGCAACTACACTCACCCTCTTCCCCAAAATGAGCACACACACACACACCTGGCTTTCATTTCTGCTAACAGGGTGGGCAGTTTCTCAAATCACAGAAAATGGTACTAAATCATTATCATACAAGCTCAAGGTTGATCCCCATGGAACTCAGAAGCTGCAAAGTCTGCAAAGTGACATTAAGTTGACTTTTTTAAGGTCCCCAAAGTACTATTATCTATAACGCTGATTGGTTATTCTTTGTCTCCATGGTTTTGTGTGAAATGAAAAACATGTAATATTTGTGTGAAATTTACTTTTAAAAGTTTTTTTTCTGTGTTTTTGTTGAAGAATCAAATATAAACTAACAGCTGGGTTACACCATACTAATTCCCTTCATAATTTTAAATACTTCTACAATGTTACCTTGTAATTTTCATTTGCTTAAATTGAGAAAATTCAGCTTCTTGTCTCAATCCTCTCAGGTCATACTGTGCAAGGCCAGAATCAGTGTGGTTGGTCTTTTCTTGACATTCTCGAGTGTTGCTTTTTTATTCTTTTGTAATATGGATTTCAAAAATGCACACAATATTCTCTGATGAGGCTACACATGTTTGTTATAAAGCTTAAGTATAACAACCCTTTACGTGCACTCCACACATTGGCTTATATAACCTAATACCATGTTAGCCTTCTTAATTTGTACTTCAGTTTCTAATGTTGTTATTCCTATGTATAACAGTTTATTGTAATTTACATCTGCATTAACATTGCCCTAGTCTGAATTTTGTCTAGGTGCATTTGTAATGATTCCGCTGATTCTAGGTTATCAGCTATTCCATCAAGTTTATTTTCATGTTCAAATTTAAACAGCCTATTATATATTAAATAATCTTGATAAGGATATACATATTAAATAAATCAGTGGCCAAAGTGCTAAGCCCTGAGGGATACACTTTTAACATCACCTAAATCTGAGAAACGTCCTCTTTCCACAACAATTTGCTTTCTGTGTTTTGCACCAATCTATATGATGTACTTTGAGCTCCCACTTCTTTTATTCTAATGCCCAGCCTCTCATGTGGGACCTTATTGAAAGTTTCTCAAAGTCAAGATAAATAATATCATATGCACCTATGAGACTACTACATACAAAAACATGAAATAGTATGTAATCCAAGAATTTTCATAAGCTATATTAAGAATCAAACATGGTAAAAAGTATCCATTAACAGTTATTAGTAAGTGCACACAATGCCCATTGTAATGGCAGCAATAATGAACAACAGGAAGAAAAAGGGACACTGTAAATGAAAAGCCACAAATCTCTGCAGGTGTCAAATATGTACTTCATCCACAGCCCATTTAAGAAAGGTTTGGAATATAAAAAAGATATTGCTTTGTGAGTTTACAGTGGTACTGCTGTGTTTTTCAAAAACTATTACAAACGTTACAAGAAACACACACTTATATTTAATATTAACAAATATATGGTTCAGATTTTTTTAAGCATTGCTTAGATACAGTTGATCACAAGAATGAAGAAAATGTACATATATGAGATGTTACCTAAAGAAAAATGAAAATGAAAACATGTTTGGTGCACTTTGTAAGCAATGAATCCATTCTACAGTAAATAGTATCCAACAAAATTGGATTCACTTAAACTTCCATAAAAAGCTTTTCACTTGCACCCATGCTGTCTCTGCACACTGGCAAGTGACAATTACCATGTCAGTGACTGTTACTGTGCATCTAAATGATTAGACTCAAAGTGACTGCAAGATGTAAGTGGAAAAATATGGGAAATGACTTGTTCTTTTGAGTCAGAGTTTCTTAGTATTTCCTATTCATATCTACATTATCATATAAGGATTTAAAGACCAACATTTCTAATACGTAGCATTTACATCATATTCCGTTTCTTCCAATGTCTACAGAATGGCACTAAACAATATCACTTAAAGATTAATTAAAAGCAGCACATTAATCATAATGAGAAGTGAAGGTTCTGATTTGGTGTTTTTGTTTGTTTTATTAAAGTATCTGCTTTGCAGCAGTGAGACATTCCAAATAGTCTGGTAAAGTAATAATAATTAATAAATTCCTTGCATTTATATAGCGCTTTTCTCACTACTCAAAGCGCTCAGCAATTGCAGGTTAAGGGCCTTGCTCAAGGGCCCAACAGAGCAGAGTCCCTATTGGCATTTACGGAATTCGAACCGGCAACCTTCCGATTGCTAGTGCAGATCCCTAGCCTCAGAGCCACCACTCCGCCCTGGTTGCAAACAACTACAGAGGTGATGCAATCTAAAAAAAATAATTAGTCTATACTACGCAGTTATGAGGTGTTAAATAATTTATATGAAGACAAATAACATAAGGAATGACACTTAGGGTATATTTTTCAATTAAATATAAACTGTGATGACTTTCATAGCAACCTCAAATTTGGGCCTCAAAGGTCCTTGAATTAACTTCATTCAGATGGCAAATAAGCATTACATACTAAAGAAATAGGATGAGGAAATGGGAAAAAACAATATGTGGATTAAACAAAACACATACTAAACAACAATGATAAGCAGGTAACCAGAAACAAACATGAGAGTCAAATCAGACAACAACATTACCTACAGAAGTCCTCTCTGCTTCTATGTAATTTGAATTAAAGTTGAATAATTTACATATAGCATTACATAATGCAACAACTGTCAGTGTAATAAGGTGTTTATCTTGCAGAATATTAATAAACATGAATAAAAAGGCAGCCATGATAAAATTAAATTACATTAAAATAGCTGCAATAAATAAGCAGTTCTTCACAATCTGATTTCAGGTTCGATCATTAGAACACTACAGCAATCTAGACGAGAACATGCCATTCAACCTAACAAACCAGCTAGTCCTATTTCCTTAATTATTCTAAAATAACATTAAGTCAAGTCCCTAAAGGCCTACTGTCTACCACACTACTTGGTAACATATTCCAAGTGTTTACGGTTCACTGTGTAAAGAAAAACGTCCTAATGTTTGAGCACAATGTACCCTTAACAAGTTTCCAGCTGTGTCCCCGTAATTAACTCGATTAACTAATTTTAAAGTAACAGTCTCAATCCACTGCACTAATTCCCTTCATAATTTTAAACACTTCAATCATGTCACCTCTTAAACTTCTTTTGCTTAAACTGAAAAGGCTCGGCTCTTTTAATCTTTCTGCATAATTCATCCCCTGTAGCCCTGGAATCAGCCAAGTCGCTCTTGTCTGAAATTTTTCTAGCACTACAATGTCCTTTTTGTAAACTGGAGACTAAAACTGCACACAGCACCCAAGATGAGGACTCACCAGTGCGTTATAAAGCTTGAGCATAACCTCCTTGGATTTGTACTCTACACATTGTGCTATATAACCCAACATTCTGTTAGCCAACTTAATGGCTTCTGAACACTGTCTGGTAGTTGATAGTGTTGAGTCCATTATGATTTCTAAATTCTTCTCATAAGGTGTGCTTTCAATTTTCAGACCTCCCATTCTGTATTCAAACATAACATTTTTACTTACTTTAAATTTCATCTGCCACAAATCTGCCCAAGCTTGTATGCTGTCAAAGTCCCTCTGTAATGATTCAAAGGTTTTTAGATTATCTGCCAGTCCTCCTAGATTAATATCATCTGCAAACCTTACCACCTTTTTACTCATATCTCTATTTAAATCATTTATATATATTAAAAATAGCATTGGCCCTAGCACCGACCACTGGAACACCATAGCCCTTTGCTTCCTGTGTCTGTTCCACGTTGATCATATCCTTTTGTTGCTTCCTCTTAGTATTCCAGCATGTTGGTAAAACATGACCTTCCTCCTCTGCACCCATGAAGACTGTTCCGTAAAACTCCTTTTCTTGCCGTGTGTAGCTCAATCTTATCCTTAATAATTCCTTCCATTAATTTACCTGTGATGCACATTAAACTTACTGGCCTAGAGCTGCATAGATATGCTTAATCGTCCTTTTTATATATAATCTATATATACAGTATAATTCACTAAGCCAGAAGACAAGTAGCCGACCATGGAAAGCACGCCGGAAGGGGCGTGGATTCACTAAACCGCCGACAAGTAAGACGCCAATGGCGCACGCAGGAAGGAGCCACGCCCACCAACTCTTAGACCATTGGATACGACGAAAGAATCACAGAGCCACGCCCACCAACTCGGACGCGAAGCCAAGGGAAACATGCCGTCATTTCAGTTTGTCTGTGCCACAGTACAGTTGCAGCTCTGAGCCACGTTGACTTTTTATTAGTCAACCTCAGTGGAACCTTGGTTCACACAGAGGCAGCGCCAGAGAGATACAGAGGCACACACAGGCAGCGCGATAGAGAGAGCCGTGCACACACAGGCAGCGCCAGAGAGACAGAGGGGCGCGCGCACACACACACAGAGAGGCAACGCCAGAGAGAGACAGAGGCACACACAGGCAGCACAAGTGAGAGCCGCGCAATCCTTTAAAACTGAGGTTAAAACACAATGAAGGAAGCAGTCTTTAAAACCCAATAAGCCCTGTGCCTCATTTTCATTAGCTCTCACCTGCTTCAGGCCCTGCAACAGTCGAGACGCTCTCTCTGCAGCTGTCCTTCTCTGTGCCTGACTCCACTACTGTCAGTCGCCTGATTAAAATGGCCTTTTGAAGGGGAGCTATGGACCCGCTATACCACAGGAACACATTGCCTTCGAGCCTGCTCTCGCTCACTGTAACGTACCGGCTTTCTCTCTCTCCTCACTCGCTCACACACTGCACAGGGGAGAAATGCCTGAAGCAGAGAGACAGAGGGGGTGGGGGCTCATGTGCTGCTGAGAGAGAGAGGGCTCGCGTGCTTCTGAGAGACAGAGGGGGAGGGGGCTCGCGTGCTGCTGAGGGGGGGGCTGGGGAGGCTCACGTGCTGCTGAGAGAGGGAGAGAGGGGGGGTGGGGAGGCTGCGTGCTGCTGAGAGAGAGGGGGGCTGGGGAGGCTGCGTGCTGCTGAGAGAGGGGGGGGGGCTGGGGAGGCTGCATGCTGCTGAGAGAGAGAGAGAGGGGGGGCTGGGGAGGCTGCGTGCTGCTGAGAGAGAGAGGGGGGCTGGGGAGGCTCCCGTGCTGCTGAGAGAGAGAGAGAGAGGGGGGGGCTGGGGGGCTCACGTGCTGCTGAGAGAGAGAGGGGGGGGCTGGGGGGGCTCGCGTGCTGCTGAGAGAGGGGGGGGGCTGAGGTGGCTGCATGCTGCTGAGAGAGAGAGGGGGGCTGGGGAGGCTGCGTGCTGCTGAGAGAGAGAGAGGGGGGGGCTGGGGAGGCTCACGTGCTGCTGAGAGAGAGAGGGGGGGCTGGGGAGGCTCGCGTGCTGCTGAGAGAGAGGGGGGGCTGGGGAGGCTTGCGTGCTGCTGAGAGACAGAGGGAGAGGGGGGGGGGGGCTGGGAAGTAACTTTCACCAGCGTGGCCTCCATCGTCACAGACGATCCCGCTTTCAGTCACAGACAATTGTATGTTGCTCTCTCCAAAGGTATATCTTTTCATTCACTCACACTGGTATCCACAAACCCACCCCATTTGGACAACTGTATTGTTCAGCAAGTGTTCACCCATCAATACATAATTATGCGGCGTATGTTACGCCGCGGGTTGGCTAGTGAGATAATATTTGCCATTTTCCAGTGCTTCTGAATTTCCCCAGTGTGCAATGACTTCCTAAAAGTATGCGTCAAGGGTTTATATATGTACTTGCTAACCTCCTTAAGAACTCAAGGGTAAATATCTAGTCCTGGTGATTTGTTTGATTTCAGCCTATTTAATCTAAGAAGTACTCCTCCCTTTCCAAATCACTCATACCCTCCTTAGTAGTTCCTTTTACCGGTGGGAGGTGATCCACTTTCTTACATGTGAAGACCACAGAAAAATGTAAGTTTGCAGCATCCACTATTTGACTGTCTATATTTTTAATTCTCCTTTACTATTCCTGATGCACTTCACCTCCTCTTTGTTCTGTTACTACTAAAATACTTGAAAGAATCTCTTTGAGCCATCTGTCGCCTTATCTGTTATATTCCTCTCTCTAACTGCTTTTTAGGCTCCCTAATATCCTTCATGATGTTTGCCCTCATGTTCTCATACACATAAACAGCAACCTCACCCCTTTTTCTGTTCTGTCTATCCTTCCAGAGAAATATTTATACCTCTATGTTATATTCATCCCCATCTTTGCTATGTAGTCAGGTTTCTGTTATTGCTATATTATAATTATGCTCCTCTACATACAACTCCAACTCAATGTTTTATTTTTCATACTTCTAGCATTAGGCCACGTTATTTTTAATGTGTTACTCATTTTAGTTTTGTTTTTCGCTATTGTTTGTTCTTTCATGTACAATTCTAAACTTGGCCTATTGTAAACTCCCTGCCCACCACATACCCTAATTTAAACATTGCTCGACTAACCAACTCATACACCTCCCCAACACATTGGTGCCCCCCCCGGTTCAGATGTAACCTGTTGTGCTGGAAGAGGTTCCTTCTGTTCCAGAAGTAGTCTCAATGCCCTATAAACCTATATCTTTCTACCCTACACCAAGATTTGAGCCACACGGTAAGCCTTCTGATCTCCTCAGTCTTACCTGGACTGCCACATGGCAAAGGCAGTACTTTGGAGAACACTACCTTTTCAGTTCTGCTTCTCAGCCTGGCACCCAGCTCTTTAAATATGGATTACCGAACTTATAGACTACCCTTACGTATGTCATTTGTTCCAACATGGACAATGACCACTGGATCCACACCCGCTCTGGCCACGGTCATATCAACCCTTCCAGAAAGGTCTCCCACCTGTGCACCCAGAAGGCAACACAACATGCAAGATTCTTTGACTCTGGAGCAAACCTGTGCTACAGTACCTCTAGTGATTGAGTCCCCAACTATCAGCACCTCGTTCTTTCTGGTAACTGGTTTTGAGGTGGCCCATTAGACTCCACATGCCTGCCTACCACCTCAGAATCTTCAGAGACTCCATCTAGGTCTGCAAGGACCTGAAGACAGCTTGATTCTTCCGATGCTGGGGTTCATGCCCCCAGACAGTGTGCACCCTTTACATTGTGCCTTGTGACCGTGACCAACCTCTCTCTTATTTTCTGGCCTGGAAACTACTCCTGCGCCAACTTAGGAGTGAACACTGTCTCTCTAAAGGACACCTGGGCCCGGTCTGCCAATTCTCTACTACAACACACACTAGCCAACACCTCCTCCAGTTCAGTGACCCTGAGCTCAAGGTGCTGGATCAGCTGGCATCTCCTGCAGATGTAGCCAGTTATTTACTTACAGAGATGCCAGTGTCAGCTGCTGCTGCTTAGTGCTCTACCTCACCAACACTAGTCTGAATACAAATAAAAATTGCAAAGTAACTTTTCCAAACACTACCCCAAACATCAGCTGCTTTTGCTCCTGTGCAGGTGAAAAAATAGCAAAAAAAACATATAAGTGGAAAAAAAAGCTTTAAAAATTTCTGCACATTTCCTTAGCAGCAACCAAAACACCAATGTAATAGGAGCAAAATGTATGTGTTTTTAATTAATTGTCATACCATAGAACAGTAAAATTCTCAGTTGCGTCTCCTTCGTGTGCAAAGATGACATCAGTGCATCTGTACGCATCAGTACATCTCAGACTCCAGTCAGCTCCAATGAGCACCAATGAGTCAGTTCTAATGATGATGATGATGACCATGACCATGCCTGCTTAAGCAAAAGTAATACAACAGGTGACCTGCTACAGCTTATCCCAGCAAAGGCAGACCTGTAGTGAACGTTGAGGTCAAACCTAATGTGGGTTACAATACATTTATTTGAAATTAAGGCATGATGGAATTAGAAAGTGGTTTTGGCTATCTGGGAAGCTGAATGTTTGCCCACTTAAAAAAATGGAGATTAATATAATAAATGTGTTTAATGTGTAATTTTTAAAAAGAAAGGAGGAATGGTAATGTATAGTGATCCCTTATTTTTAGGAATGGATTAAAATCAGATAATAAGTCGGAAAACAAAAATTAGACATTGAAAAATTATTTTCTCGCTATCAAAGAGATACACTTAAACATCTACATAACCACCAACACTTGATTTCTCTCTGATATAAAATAGAACATTCATCATTTATCAAATTAAGAAACTGTTAATGAGATCATTATTAGGAATGTTTCTGCACATTAGCCTATGTTAGGGATGCAAGAGAGAAACTTGGTCTTCAGTGCTCTTGCACAGAAGATTAGTTTGCTTTCCCAACACACTAGCATGTTGGACTCATCTCACAGCCAGATGTAGTTATGAAATGTATGTTAAAAAATAAATTGCACCACTGTTTCAAATGTGTTTAACTTTTAAAAACCATTTTGAAGCAATTTTTTAAGATTACACATTTATGAATGCAACTTAACTATTGAAAATTTTTCAGAGGTGCATTGGATGAAATGTCTTATCTTGTAATAAAAAAAAAAATTTGAATATCAAATTTGTGTAACATTATAGAGAAAAACTGGATGAAGAATAGGCAGATAAAGGGGGATGCCTACAGTATTTTAAGAAATGGCTTTATTTGGAAATGTTCTGTATGTGAGGCATATGTTCCTTTAAGCTTCAATGCATAGTTGTGTGTCAGACAGTTATTTTGGTAGTTCTGTTTTGTGAGTGATACAGTAAATTTGGACCTCCTTTTGCATAATGTATAGTTCAGCTGTATTGTTGAACACATAAACTGTAATAGCATTCTCTTTTTAATCATTTTAGTACCCAGGACATAACATCTGTTTCACCCTATTCAAGAGTGTGTTTCTCTTTAAAGTTCTATATAAGTTCTTATAAAAAAAGAGTGAGGATTTCAATTCCCAGAAGGTGCATATGATGACTGGGATAATATAATGGATGAAAGCAGTGAACAGGCTGCTCCCTCTATAGGGAAATATGGAAATTAATCTGGCAATGTCAAGTAAACATGCGGACTGAAAAGGATAATTTGTTTGATTGTAGCAGCCTGCCACTGGCTCTGATTAATTACAAAGGCAATCAGTTCAACTGTCTTGAGTTAACATTCAAAGGCAGCAGAAAAAAATGAACTAAAAACTAAAACACAAGTTCTTATCTTTTGTGTATGTCCTACTAAATACAATATTTGCTTCCCTGTTAAAAATCTTTTTGGTATAAGAGTTATTTAAAAAAACAAGCCCATTTATGCTTAGAATATAAAATATGTTCAACCTCAATATATGAAATTATGAATTCTTAGCAAATGTTTTGTTTTCACTTCATATATTACATTATATTCATTACTGCTGAATATATTTTAGTGCAATATCTTTTACCACCATGTAATTTTATCTCAATTAATAAATATTATTAATTTGTTACTGACAATATTCCAAGTTTGTTAGTCTGAGAAAAATAATCTTATCAACCTGCAAAGCTCAGAAATGCACACTGCGCTGAATGCCGTCTTGAAAATTAAACTGTAATGTACTTGTTTTTCTGTTGATGGGGAAAAAATAATTAATCTCTTTAATTCAGAATACTTTTAAATCAATTAATCAATGTATCTGTTATACAGATATTTTTATAACTAACAAATGATGACTATTAACTTTACAAAGCAATTTACTTCTTTGCAATACAAAATACAATACAATACAATTTATTTTTGTATAGCCCAAAATCACACAAAAATTGTCGCAATGGGCTTTAACAGGCACTGCCTTTTGACAGCCCCCCAACCTTGACTCTCCAAGAAGACAAGAAAAAACTCCCAAAAAACCCCTTTAGGGAAAAAAATGGAAGAAACCTTGGGAGAGGCAATTCAAAGAGAAACCCATTCCAGGTATGTTGGGTGTGCAGTGGGTGTCAAAAAGATGGGGGTCAATACAATACACAGAACAGAACAAATCCTCAATACAGTATAAAAATAAAAAATTTTACAAGTACGGACCAGAATTTATCAGTAGATGATATCACATAATATGATTTGGATTTGTTTAAGAGTCCTGGAGACCTCAGCCATCAAGCTGCCTCCCCCATTTGGCCATTCCACAGCTGAAACAGTGCTGGGCCAGCCAATCCAATGAAAGGACCCCTCTACCCCAGGATTCCTGCGATCCTCCATCAGGGATGACTTTACCTTAGGCAGGCAAAACAACTTGGCAGGTGGGCCATTGCACCAAGTGCCACATTTGAGTACCGAGAAGAGAAACAGAATAGGTGAGGGTTAGTAACAAATTATAACTATCATGTTACTTATGTTTTAATGCTAATGACTAACAACAGAGATGCAGTCTGTACAGTTAATCAGCAGCTCTAGTCAGGATATGCTAAACTGAAACAGTGAGTCTTCAGCCGGGATTTAAAAGCTGAGACCGAAGGGGCATCTCTTATAGTAACAGGCAGACCATTTCTCAGTTTAAGGGCCCTGTAACTAAAAGCTCAACCTCCCACTGTTATTTTATTCATTCTTGGAATCATAAGCAAACTGGCATCTTGAAATCTTAATGTGCGCTCAGGTTTGAAAGTCACGATAAGTTCTGACAAGTAAGCCGGACCTTGGCCATTTAATCCTTTATATGTTAAAAGGAGGATTTTGAAATGTGCCCTAAACTAAACCAGGAGCCAGTGTAAGGATTTAAGAACTGGAGTTATGTGTTCGTTTTTTCTTGTTCTTGTAATAATTCTTGCAGCAGCATTTTGGATTAACTGGAGGCTGCATAAAGAACAGTTTGAACATCCAGTGAACACCGCATTGCAGTAGTCAATCCTACTAGAAAAATGAATCAATTCAGTGAATGGTTACAGGATTAGATATTGAACAGTAGTATGACATCTGCATGATGTAATAAACATCAAACGTAAAAGTCAGAATGAGATATCACAAGGCAAATAAAGAAATAACTGTTTTTAAAATGCAAAAAAGAATAGGAGCTCCTAAAACACATTTTGAACATTAGGAGTGAAAAAGATTTCCACTAACTTTTGAAGAACAGATAATTGCTTATTAGTGCTTATTAGTGACTTACAGTTAGTTTAGAGTTGAGCTTTGTATTGTGTGACTTAGGAGGAATTATAAAACCAGTGTCAGAAGATTTGAGGTGTTCTACATAATTAACAGTGTAACTGACGTATTCGGGAACTAATCAGCATATTATATATATATAAATTTATATATTGTGACACTAGAGGGCTAGACAAACGTCCAGGACACCAAGTAAAAGTACTACAAATCTTTTTAATTTCTTTGCTTTTTGATATTGTGCTGCAGTAGACACCACAATCACCCCAATAAACAATAAATCAATAATCACAATAAAGATCCTCCTGACCACTCAGCAGCCCCGTCACACTACCTCCCAACTCCAGCTCAGCTTGCTGGGTCTCTCATAGTCCTTTATATAGTTCTTGACTCGGAAGTGCTCCAGTACTTCTGTCCATGTGATTCAATAGTACTTCCGGGTCAGATGAAAACTTCTGTTCTTCCGTCCCCATGACTTGGGAGTACTTCTGGGCTATAGGGAAAATAAAAATCCCCGTGTCTCCCTGCAGCATCACACGGTGTCTCCCACGGTACCCAGCAGGGTTGTGAATCCAAACTCCATCTCCCATGATGCCCTGCGGGAATTCGGGGCACCTCTATGCTGCAGGGAAGACTCCATCTAGCGGCCTGGATGTGTCGGCCAGGATGAGCTGCCGGCAGTCCATCACAATATAGACAATCACACAGAACAATAAACAGATAACACAAACCATAAATCTAAGTTGACCTGTTTTCTTTCTTTCATTTCCTATAAAGGGAGCACAAACTTGTGAATTATGTTTCCCCCCTTAAATTCTTATGTAAAGAGTTTTCAGATGAAGGATTATTAATTTGGAGCTGGCTTTTAAATGCCCTTGTATAGAGTGTTAACTTGTTAACTTTTGCCCTGTTCCTGAGTCTAGTATTTTCTTTTGTCTGTATCGTCTCTGGCAATTTACACAGCATGAGGTTGGTATCTATGCAGATGGCACTTTAACTAGATGTCTTTAATATCTGTAGGACCTTTAAAATCATATCACAAAACCCCCATCTACATTAAATATCATGCATTTAATCTTGTGCATACCTGCTAAATTTAAGAGATTCCAACATAAGCATTTTCATATAATCATTCAAGTAACTTTGATATAAATTTAATCTGCCACTAAAAAAAACTTCTTCCCCCGCTTCCAAATTACAGATTTTGTTTATTGTAAACTATCTCAATCATGAACTTCTCCCTCATATCTGCTGTTGAAACCCCCCGACAAAAATGAGCAATCTCCTAATCAGGAATCAGGAAATCTCTGAGGAGCTGCAGTAACTGCAGGCTTTTGTACTAATGAAATCTGTAAATGAATATCAAACTTCTTCATTTGACTCCAGGTTTAATCAGATGGCTTGCTGTAGCTCTCTTGCTTCTGTTTCAGAGATACATACTTTATGTAACTCTGAGCTCTCTTTCAGATTCAAAAGAACTCTTGGTGATGCCTAAAAGTTTAATACACAGAAGTTTCTTCATTTTCTAACCGTATGTAAACTTCATTTGCTTGTTAAAAAACTCAAGTTCTTTATTGCATCTTTTTAAAAACCAAAGGGAAGTTAGTTGTCTATGAGTCACAAATAAGAAAGGAAACCACAGTTGATCAGCTGAAATGGTGCCATTATTGCCTGTTCTAAGTTAATCATAAAACAAAAATAAAATATTCAAAAAATGGAAGAAATGAAGAATTGAGGGATTCTAATCCTCACTATAAAATATAGGATAGGCAGAGTTGCGCACACAGGAAAATGATAATATGTACAAACACTAGGATTAAATATATTTGCATTTGCCTGGCTTATAAAATCACAAATTAAGAAAGTGGTTTGATCAGAAGCTTGTAGCAACTGTAGCCTTCCAGAGCTAAACTATGATAAGATATTTTTTCTTTTCCATATACCGTAATTTCGGTTTAATTTTATATGCCTTGGGTTAACACCTCATCTAGTTCTTGCATTTATACATATGGGTTGAAATTGATCCATACTAGAACCCAATTGGACTAGGCAGAGAGTCATAAGATTTTTTAATTCACCACTCAAAGTTATATTAATGGCCTTTGTGCACTAATTCTATTCTTTTGAGGAAAGCTTCTTCACTTTCTACTTCATCCTGACTTATGGATGTGGATCATGATTTCAAATTTTAAAAGATAACGTTCAACTTAGAGAGGTCAGATCATCTATTTCACAAAGCAGGGCACTCTTTCACAGATATCTTTCCACATGATCTGCTGTAACAGTTAACTACATGTCCATTCATTCTTAGTTTGAAATGTTTATCCTGATTATTTTGTCATTTTCTTAGACTAAAGCAAAGAAAAGATTCCATAGGGAAAGTGAATTTCTAAGGAAATGACTATACCCTACTGCTCTATTTGAATGATCATGTGAATTGTAATCTATTGTAACATTCTACAATGAAAAAAATGCAGTATTAAAGATCTGTGCATATTAGAAACAACAGAGCTTTCTGGTTATGAACAAGGATGGGTCATAGAAAAAAAAGGTATATATACCACATACATAATATTCTAATAATATTATATACCGCATTCTAATTCTAATTATGTATGTGTAATTCTAATTCTAGATATGTGGTATATAATATAATTCTAATTATATTATATACCGCATAAATAATATTCTAAAGTTTTAATTGCACATATTGTACATAATGCTACTGCCAGAGGTTTCTCACTTTGTGGACCTGGTGCTATTACAATCTTGGAACAATTTTAAACCACTAGGTTTTATTTTTGTTGTTTGGAATACAGTTTTAGGTTATTAATTTATACAATACTCATTTTTCAAGACCACACTAATTAACTCAAACTGTTTCAGTGTTGGGGTATTGCTTTCTCATTAAATGCATTTGTAAATTTTTTTTTTGACAACTGAATAAAAACACGGTAACAGAACAAGCACCAAAATAAATAAAACACTGAGATCCTTACATTTTGTGAGGCAAGTTTATGAGGCACAATATAAAGTGAAACAAAGTTCAATGCAACAAGACAAGCAGTGTGATCTTTTCTTCTGAAGCAATTGTTTAATTTCAAGCAGTAGCCAAAAGGGCATTCCTGTAGTTCAAGTGGAACTGCCAAAACCAAGTATTACACTTAATATTTTTTAGTAGAAAAGAGAGGAGGCAGAAGCCGTTAGCTATTTGATCTCTGTACCAAAACTGCTTTTTATACATTTGCCCTTTGTGTGTGTTGCCAGTAGTAAGCTTTTTCAAGGACTTAGCCCTGGAAACATTTTTGCTGCTGTTCATTTAAAGAGATTTTACTTCAGTATAGCATTATACCCAGATTGCTGCAGTTCTGCTACAGAGCTTTATGCTCATTACAGAAAATGCATTAACATCCAAGAGGTATCTCTAGGGATATGTTTTACACTCAACTTCACAAACACATACCTATTTAGAATGCATTTTAAAAACATGCAACAGATAAAAATGAAATGTCAGTTTTTGCTAGGCTAAGTAGCCAGTTCTTTTTTTAATGTGACTTTATGCAGTTTGCTCACGTATTCAGGCTTTCTTTGACTATATAAATAATATCCAATAAATTAACAAGCATGCACCACCGAAGAAAAAATGCAGCAAGAGTTGATGGAGAGCACATTGGTAAAGTGCAGGGGTGCCCAACTCTTATCCTGAAGAGCCATGGTGGCTACAGGTTTTCATTCTAACCACTTTAATTAGTGACCAGTTTTTGCTACTAATAAATTACATTTAATTGATTTTTTTATTTAAGACACTTCAAATCAGGGGCAAGCAGCCTCAGTGCTGGAAGGCCGCAGTGTAGTTCCTTCAGGTTTTTGTTCTAACTCAATTCCTTCATGAAAAGTCATTTATTGCCCACTAGCTGTCCCCCACAGCTACGCCCACGTAGTAGTGAAACAGGACAAACTTTAAAAATCAATAAAAAAATGTAAAAAAAATGTAATTCTGGCTAAGCGGAAGGTAGGTATGCTCCAACGTCAAACATTGGCACTGTATCATATTCAGCTCTGATGGGAGAGCATCCCCAGCATGGGGAGGAAAGCAAATGGCCGTGATACAGTACCTCTGGCAATCAGCAGCTGCCTACTAAAACACACTCTGATCTCTCTCTTAAAAACGTCATGCGTTACTCCTTAACAATCTGTAGATGATAATGTCTGTTGTACAAACAGGTATCACTAGCTAAGTGGAGGGAGGCAAGGTACGCTCCAACACGTGGCAAGAGGTAGACCGACTCGAACGGAGGCTGGCGCATGAGTGAAAAGGGCCCCACCTATCAGCCCGCAGCCATCCTCTCGGATTTGTACAAATAAATCCGTACCGCAAGTGAACTATGATACTTAGCATGATGAGAGTACAGTAATCCCTCCTCCATCGCGGGGGTTGCGTTCCAGAGCCACCCGCGAAATAGGAAAATCCGCGAAGTAGAAACCATATGTTTATATGGTTATTTTTAGAATGTCATGCTTGGGTCACAGATTTGCGCAGAAACACAGGAGGTTGTAGAGAGACAGGAACGTTATTCAAACACTGCAAACAAACATTTGTCTCTTTTTCAAAAGTTTAAACTGTGCTCCATGACAAGACAGAGATGACAGTTCTGTCTCACAATTAAAAGAATGCAAACATATCTTCCTTTTCAAAGGAGTGCAAAGCAAGCAGTCAAAAAAAAAATCAATACGGCTTTTTGGCTTTTAAGTATGCGAAGCACCGCCGGTACAAAGCTGTTGAAGGCGGCAGCTCACACCCCCTCTGTCAGGAGCAGGAAGACACAGAGAGAGAGATAGAGAGAGATAGCGAGAGACAGATAAAAAAAATCAATACGTGCCCTTTGAGCTTTTAAGTATGCGAAGCTCCGTGCAGCATGTCCTTCAGGAAGCAGCTGCACACAGCCCCCCTGCTCACACCCCCCTACGTCAGCGCAAGAGAGAGAGAGAGAGAAAGTAAGCTGGATAGCTTCTCAGCCATCTGCCAATAGCGTCCCTTGTATGAAATCAACTGGGCAAACCAACTGAGGAAGCATGTACCAGAAATTAAAAGACCTATTGTCCGCAGAAACCTGCGAAGCAGCGAAAAATCCGCGATATATATTTAAATATGCTTACATATAAAATCCGCGATGGAGTGAAGCCGCGAAAGGCGAAGCGCGATATAGCGAGGGATCACTGTAGTCGCAAAGTCAATTGCAATGTTCAAGCAAATTATAGAAAAAATCCAATCTAAATCTATTAAGAAGTTCGCTTGTAAAAGGCGGACAGATTTACAGACAGACAGACAGACAGACATCGGAATTTATATATGTATATATATAGATGAAGAACTTATTGCTCATGTTACATTTTTCTGCTTCATTTTAGTTGTCTCGTTTGTTAAGATTTTGAACCCTTAATTGCTTATTTTAGTTCAAAACAGCTGCATTCACCGTTTTTAATTGCTCCTTATTAGCAATAAGATGCAAATAACAAAGGAACCAGTATTTCTCCATCTATCTTGTTTCCTTTTACACCTGTGTGTATTCATTGTGCATTCTTTTGTTTTATAAGATGTTCAGAAGGAAACTAAAGAGAAAGTGAAGAACTGAAAACTACTCATCCAATTTAGGCTTCAAATCATTTAGATTATATTATTAGAAAGTGTCAGAGGGGCACATTTTTTGTACAAGGGGTGTTTTTTTTTCTCTTAGGCAAATTTTCTGAATAATGCTGTTATAGGATATTGTTGATGTGTCTGCTGCAAACAGATCAGACTGCCAGGGTGATAAGTGAAAAGGCAAATGTCCTGAATAATCCTGTTACTGGTTATTGTGATGGCTGTCTATAGGACATACTGTAGGTATTTGCCTGTCTTGCCAAAGGTCACCTGCTTTCATTCATACAATACGATATTATGATAACAGAAATCCCTCCTTCCTTGGAAAATGTTTGTATTTACCTGGCATGAAAATTAAAATGTCTGGGGACATTGGTTTGTAATCAGCAATATGCATGTTCCTTGATTGTTGGCAACAATACTTTTTGTTTGACCTGTGTTTCACTATTTGTCAAGCTCAGGAAATTGACATGTACAATTTTTTGATCCATTGTTATGTTGATCTAGGCAGAGAATGAAGTAGATATATACTTCTGGGCAGTGGGGGGTGTTCAGATGGCATGTTCAGAGTGAGGGATGGTCCATGGAAAACACTGCCCAGATCACTCGCTCAGAGGACAGGGGCTCACAGGCAGATGAGGATACGTGGCTAGCAAGACGTGAGGCACACGGATGGCAACACCTGCCTACGCAATTTACCCTAGATAAACTTTTTTTTTTTTAATGTGGAAATGTGCTTCAAGTATCTAAGCATATTTTACTAGCATTTGTTTTTATCTTCAGAATTATTTTTTTCATAAATTTATTTCAAAGTACTCGAGCTACATTAAATGTATGTGTGATATATAAATAAATGTATTTTTTTTTCTAGCTTCAACTCAGGGTGAGTCTTTGTGCAATGAGCTTTATTGTGTTACGGCTGTTAAACGATAATTGTGATTAGAATGCTTGATATTTAAAATATATCACCTGACAATATGCCGATATATGTTGAAATGAACTTACATTGCTACTAGACCAGGGGTACTCAATTATGTTGTTGGACGTCCGCTTTAAAAAGTTACATAATTATAACCCTTTTATTTATTAATAAAGCTTTTTGTAGGCTTAGATTTAGTTATCTTGCTTGTTGCAGCTCAGAACCACTAATTGCGTATTTTAGTTTTAACAGCTTCATTAAGGTTTTACTTCATAAACAATAATTTTTTAAGGGTCAGATGTCATTTAGCAATCCTGGCTAGGGATCTGCACTGGCAATCTGCCAAAAAGGAACTCTGCTCTGTTGGGCCCTTGAGCAAGGCCCTTAACCTGCAATTGCTAAGCGCTTTGAGTAGTGAGAAAAGCGCTATATAAATGCAAAAAATTATTATTATTATTAATCCATTATGGATGGGATGGCTCCAAACATGGCTTGTTTATTTTTGTCATTTGAAATATTTTTTAAAGGTCATGACATTACTCATTTTGTCTGAATTGCTTTTAAAATACCTCTTTGATTTGAACTCAATAACCATGATGGAGTTTCAGGTAATGATAATTTAGTCTATTACTTTGTGTTTTGATCTAAACACAGACACCATTCCTATATATCACTATGAATGCCTTCTTTTAAAAGGTGTTTGTTCTTTGCATGCACTGTTGTCTTACACAATTTTAATTCTGAACATTTATTTTACTCATTGTGTGTTACACGTTTAGTAGGCAGTATAAAGTGGTGTTTAGCATACTGGATTTGAAATAACAAGGCTGATGGATCAATCAATGAATCCTTTTAAGTATCAGTAACCATACTACCTGCACTTCAGAACAGGTCGTCCACCTGAAGCTAAGCATGTTTGGGTTCGGCCAGTACTTGGAAGGGAGATCATCTAGGAAAAACCTTGGGCTGCTGATGGAAGAGGTGTTGGTGAAGTCAGCAGAGAGGGCTTACATTGTGGTCTGAATGTGGATCCCAATACCCCAGTGCAGTGATGAGAACACTGTGCTGAAAAAATGGCGCTGTCCTTCAGATGAGATGTAAAAGTGAGGTCCTGACTCTCTGTGGTCATTAAAGATCCCTAGGCATCTTTAGAAAAGAGTTGGATGTATCCTGATGTCCTGGCTAAACTGTCCATCATGGCTCTGTCCATTCTAGCCCTTAATGATCTCCTGTCTCTAATTGTCTGTCTTTCTCACCCTTGACTTGAGCATTCATAGTTTTCATACTCTTTCTCTGCATTTTTAGAATTCGTTTGCTGCTTGCTGAGCAGCTTAAGTCTTCAATCTGCCTCAAGAATGATTTAAGATATACAGAGGTAGGGGAAGTGACGACGAAGGTGGTAGGGATGGGAATGGCACTCATACACATGCGCAGCATAGCCGCCCTGCTGGCCGCTGCCAAGAGTTGATTAAACAATAAAATAAAAAGGGGAATAACCTTGGAGGTCAATCATCACCTCGAAAGTGGATAGTAGATGTCACGTAGTATATGTGTACCGAATTTCAGGTCAATAGATCAAATGGTTTGCGAACTATAGGTGATTTAAAATCCTGGACAGACAAACGGACAACCACGGTAGCATATTATATAAGAAGACTGCTCAAAAAAGAATACTTTTTTTCCCCAACGTCTTTAGGATTCTTGTCAGAATGTTGCAAAGGAATGATATTTCATCTGGTTGCTTTGTGTCATGCTCCGACATTACCCTCAATGACCTGTTAATGGACAGATACATGCTAAATGACTCGCTAGGATTTTCCTTTTGCTTTTTTTGTCTGGACAGTATCTGGATATGAACTGAGATGAATGACTATTTAATAAGTTGTTCTCAACACTCTCATTTCGATTTTAGAGATAAGCAAGCAAACGTCCCTCACTAGTACAGGTAATCTTTGAGATTGTTAATGGAATCTGTATAATGGCCGTATGGCCAGAAAGTCTCAAACAATTCTGGTTTCAAAAGTCTGCTAATGGGTTGTTTTCATACTCAGAATATAAACCTCCATTTCTGGCAATCACTATTAGCACGTGTTCTTCAAATAATGGGAAATCATGAGCAGGGCCAATGGGAAATCAGAAAAACAATTCTAATTCTGGCATCATCACTTTCAGGAAGAGCCACCTGTGATGCTATTAACATGTTTGACACAATTCATCACATTAATTGAAAATAATTCATTCAGCTCATAAAAAACATGTTTTTCTCTTACTTTCAAATTCCGATAAGAATTAAATGGTTCTCAATCATGTTGAAAATGGCGATACAACAGAATACACAAATTGCCCTCTTCTTTTATTTTACCATATCAAAGGCAGACAATTACTATCAAATTTCTGACATATGTTCAATGTAATAAATACTGAAGCAGCACACAGCTTCCTGAGGTCTGGTCATTTTTGAATACAGAAAAAAACTCTTTGACAGAGTCTAGTGGAGTTGCTTATTCACTATGTTATTCAAAGTTGGATTTAGAATCAAACTATTATATCTGAACTTCAGTTTATGTATATACTATAAATTATGATGTATTTGTTTTAGAACATGGAATTAGTTAGGGGTGTCTGTTATTATACTGTACCTTTTGCTTCCAGAAATGTTTTTCTTAATTATGATTGAAAGCTTCAAGCTAAGCACAAACAAATTCAGATTAAACGTATCACGTAAACATTTGGAGAAACATGAAACTAACTTTGCTGCCTCGCAGTAAGGAGACCTGGGTTTGCTTCCCGGGTCCTTCCTGCGTGGAGTTTGCATGTTCTCCCCGTGTCTGCGTGGGTTTCCTCCGGGTGCTCCAGTTTCCTCCCACAGTCCAAAGACATGCAGGTTAGGTGCATCGGCAATCCTATATTGTCCCTAGTGTGTGCTTGGTGTGTGTGTATGCGTGTGCCCTGCGGTGGGCTGGCACCCTGCCCAGGATTTATTCCTGCTTTGCACCCTGTGTTGGCTGGGATGCTTCAGCAGACCCCCATGACCCTGTGTTAGGATATAGCGGGTTGGAAAATGACTGACTGACTGAAATGAACTTGTATTGAATTTAGTGTTCTTAATTGCTTAATCATGCTGACACATTGCATTAGTTATTTTGGTTTTTTACAAGAGCTCTTTAAATAAATAAATACATACATAAATAAATAAACACACATTTAAGTGTTAACAGATGCCAGAATGATTATAAAGCAAGAAAATTTAAAAAAAAACAAGAGAAAAGTTCTGACGTGGACGTCACAGTCGCACTGAGGCATTATGCAGACATATTGGTATAAAGGAGTCCAAGTAGCCTTTCTTGACACACTCTTGCTAAATAATTAGCTGGCTTAAAGTCCTCAGTATTAGTGTGTCAGACAGAGGATGTGTGGCATTGTTCATAATAGCACTCAGTTTTGTTTTAATTTTCTCTGTCGCTATTACCACCTGGGGGTCCAGAGTGCATCCTATAACTGGGCTTGCCCTTCTAATTAGCTTTTTAAGTCAGTGGGCTGCTCTTGAAGTGATGTTACCAGTCCAGCACACAACAGCATAGAAAATGGCCATCACAGAATTATAAAAGATGTGAGGGATTTCACTCCTCACATTAAAGGGACACAGTCTCCAGGAAAAGAGCCTGCTCTGCCCTTTGTTATATAATTTGTCTGTGTTCCAAGACCAGTCCAACCTGCCATTAATGAAGACCCCCAAGTACTTGGAGTGGACCAACTCTATAGTACATCCATTCCTTGAATAGTGACCGGAAATGGAGATTTATTCGTGCGGCTAAATACACTAACCAGGGGACTCATGCATAATGCTGTGCATAGAATTCACACTAAAAAATGGTGTACGGACAAAAGTGGAAATGTGCATACACACTAAAAAAATTCAGATGCACAAAACCATGCGTAAGCCAATATCCACGCACTTCAGCTCTATAAATCCTGGTCAGCGTGAAAAGTAATGCATGTGCATGTGCCTGCCACCCTACCCCAACTCCTTTCATAATTTTGAATATTTTAGTATGCAAATCAATATAAATATCACCTTCACCTTCAGCGTTTGGTTAAAAAACAATGGCAAAAGCATGTTAAAAAAAATTTTAGCGAATGCGAAGTGGAGGCAAGGAAAATCTTACTATTCGTTGGCTTAAGCAGCAGTATAAACAACAAAAAGGAAGTTGATCGAGTTATACAGATTGGCAGAGAAACTTGAAAGTTCAAGTTTAGAATGTCACACAGTACCTGAAATAAAAAAAGAAGTGGTCAGATATCGTAGAAGTCATAGTGAAAGGTCAGTCGTGGCCCACTGTCTTAGTGTCATATGTATTAGGGTACACAGAAAAAAAAAAAAAGGGACACAGTGAAAAAAAAGGTTGAAATGTCCACTTTAATCTCATAGTTTATTTTGTCATTAAAGTAGAACATTGCAAACTTAATCTTAAAATCAATGTTTAATTTACTAGAGTTTCTCAGATCCTATTGTAACTAAAGTAGCACATTCAATGCTTTGTATTTTGTGTTTTTCTATGTGCTCTATGTGTGTGAATCACTATGTGCTTCTTAAACAGGATTTCTCTTACGCTGACAGGACACAAAATACATTACATTCTTGATATTACAGTTCTGTGAACAATTTAAATACTAAGATGTATACTTGATATCGTTTTCATGATGAAATGGATTAAAGTATGTATTAAACATGGGAGCACTGTGGCACAATGGTAACGATGAGCTAATGCCCTGTCCAGAGATTTTCCTGCCTCCCATAAGATGTTTGCTGGGAAATTGTTTCTGAACTGCAAGGTCTTTACAGGAAAGGCTCTGAAGCATTTCTGAATGGGAGAAGTTCAAATAGACTGTGCGCATGGCTGAGGCAGCGAGTGCTATAAATAATCTCCAGGGCTAGATGCTGTATTCCGATGGTCCTCTGCGCTCTCGACACAATCCACCATACAGCTTTCTGATCAGCTTCTGTACAGCTGTGATTCCACACTCAGGTACAGTGGGGCTAAAATACTCTGAGTGGTACACTGAGATTAACAACACTAAAGCAGCTATGGTATTTGGAATAATTTGGCCATTCCGTGCACCATTATATTGTTACAGGTTGATCACAATCAGATGCCTTAAATTTATAAACGATATGTGGTTAATTTCAGTATATTTGATTAATCTGCATCAGGGATGTGAATCAAAAAAAGAAAGGGAAACCACACAGGAACAGTAGCACTGCTTTAATGCTGTGTGCCGGCAGTTTGCAAAACTGAGCAGAAAACGTGCGTATGCAATGGGTTGTGCTGCCATGAGAATGTGCGTGGCTTAACGGCAAGCTTAGTTTTTATACATCGTGATGGGAGCTTGGATACAAGTGTACGCAACATTTTTGTGCATACACACGGTTTACACTTTAGCCTCCAGGTCCTTGGCTTTGCTGATGTTATGATGCAGACAATTCTTTTGCACCAAGAAACAAACTTTTCCACTTGACTCCTATACTGTGTCTTGTCCCTTTTATCCATACACTCCATACTTGAATGCCTTCCATGCAATTTCCTTCAGCCCCACTAGCAGATCTTCAAACCACTTGTCATTGATGACAGGTCTAATTTGTGGACTAACAGAAGTGCCTTCAGTAGTCTTTGGATCAGTTATTCATAGAAGCAACTGTCTCAAATATCAAAATCCTTCATCTTCCTTGTTCATTGCTTTCACAACATTTTTCATTAGCCCAGGTTTTTTATAAAGAGGAAGCAAAAATATGTTTTGAGGGTCTTCAAGAGGTTTATGTGCCACACTTTTCCACCCTGGAATCAAATGCTTACCAGCTAGTTCTTTTTTAAGTAGTAAGATTCTTTAGCACCGCTGTCCCATTCCTAGAGATCATCAGAGATGTTTTAGTTGTATTTGTTGTACTATATATGGACTGTATGCTTATGATATGAGACGAAATCATAAAAATATGTAATTGCAATAAAATGGTACTCAATGTTTACATTTAAATGTGTTTTCTGTGATTAGCATGGTCAAAGTCCATAAAATGCTCCCAAAAAATATTCAGGTAACAAAATCTTCATTGTCCAGTTTTGTCAAATGTATTATCATTGAACCTCTCACAATCCCCTTGTATAAACAATGAAATGTACAAGGAATTAAAGTATAGGGGAAGAGTCTTTAACAAAAAATCTCCTTGTGCAAATGGTACAAAACCAAACTGTTTGTTATTATGTCTTCCTAAGAGTCTAACATTCTACACATACGTTCCATGGTGGTATTGATAGGATTCACCTTAAGAAAATTGCATTAGAGCAATTCAGTAAACTCTGATTTTATTACAGAGCAAAATGGCATACAGCATAACATATGGGTATGCTAACAATAGCCAATGCAGAACTATTAACAGAATATTAACAGACCCCACATCTGATGTTTCTGAGTTAGCTGTTCCTCCTCTGGGTTCATTTTCTGTTATAGGCTTTGGAACTCAGCAATATAAGAGCATCTTGAAGTAAAAGCTCTGCTTCACTGGACAAAAATAAGCTAATTCAGGTGGCTCATGCGTGTAGTTCAGATTTCACCTGGCTGTCTACAACTGGGATGTACCTGGCACATCCTGTGACTTATTCTAGGAATATCTATGATTTCCCCCAAAGCAGGTAGAGGAAGCTGCTATGGTTGGTGTGCCCTGGTCAGTCTAACTTAGCATACTTCCACTATGGCCCTCACCTGGAAAAACTAGAGGAAAGAAGATGATGAAGATGATGAGTATTCCTATTTTATTTAAGATCACGGCCAACAACAGGAGTACTTCTGCAGACCATGCTACCAGATTTGTTCCCACATCTTACCATATGTCCTTCCCTGATCTCGTTTTCCACAACTTTCTCACTCCCTTAGCATTTTTTAACAAGTGTTAGCAATGCCAACTCAGGATGTTCTAATACTGAGTTGTTCTGAAATATTAAAAAATGTGTACTAATGCAAACACTAACTTGTAAGAATCACTTGAATTTTTTTCTCCAACAGCAGCTGTATATTTAACAATCTGCAAAAGTCTCCTCAGTTTCTGTCATTAGCTGTTGTGACAGTATAGTGTGGGTAGTGTTATAATTTCCATAATCAGGCAGTAAGGCACTGCATATAACTGCACGATCTGACAATCGTAAATCTGAGCTGATATTTTTGGGGAATGTTTTTCAAAATTATATGTACTTTTTATATTGTATTTTTTAACTATGCCTTATTGTTATCAGTGTTCTGAGATTGAGAAAAGCAGTTTTCAATTTAAGAATCAATTGAAATTAGCTGAATTATTGGAGAGTTAATAGAGAGTTGCCAAGTGTCAGAGAACCAGCCCTGGACTGGGTGCCAGCCTATTAAAGGGTAAACTCACTCATACAGAGTCACCAGTAATCCTAACCAGATCATTATTGTAACACTTCAGAAAGCCCCAGAGGAGTTCTCCGAGGAAATCCCCATATGGACATGTGGAGAAGATGCCAACTCCACAAGGGAAGTATTGGGGCCTGGATTGATTACAGTTATTAGTGATTATTTTTAATAAAATTACATTCACCATATCTGCTTTTTACTACACATATACAATATGCCTACTATTTATTTAGAAAAACAGAAAGATAAACATCTTCACAATAAAAGCAATATACTTGTAGTTGCTACATGTTAGACTAAATTAATTGAAAAAAACAGTATGAGTGAGTTGGAGTCAACATGCTTGGTGATAGACTGCTACTCAGTCCAGGGTTGGTTCCCATCCCAATTCCAATTCCACAAGTGTATTAACAAATTGATGGATGGGTGATTGTGTGTGTGTTTGTGTCTGTGTGTTAAAGGTAGCAATAAAGATTAGATTTTACAAAGTTATGTACTGTATGCTTCAACAACAAGAGTAGACTCCTGGGGTTGAGTTCTTTGCCTGTATTTTTATTAAGTGTACAATATCCATATATGTCCAATATTAAGGTTTAAGGTTTAAGGTTTCTTTATTTAGTCGTGTTTACACAAGAAAACATGATATTTGCCTTCTCAGTTGCATCTAATAACAGACAGAATGAAATAAAACAGACAAATAGAAACAAGAAAGGTTAAGGTAAGGCAGTTAGATAATACATATTTACACCAAAAAGAAGGAAAAAAAGGTTACAGGATATATATCAAAACCTTAATCATTATCTCCGATATTTCTTATTGAAAAGTCGTATGGCACTAGGAAGAAAGGAGTTTCTGGAGCGATTTGTGTGGGTTTTCAAAGCGACTATCCTTCCTGATTTACTGAACTTTAGTTCTACATGTAATGGATGACTGTCATCAGTTGAGATGATTTCCAGTTTCTTTAACATTGCCCTCTGACACACACTAGTCAAATCATCTACATCAGTCCCAATAACTTTAGCTGCATACTTCATAATCTGCTGGAGCTTTTTTGAGTTTTGGTTTGTCAGACTATTAAACCAGGCAATGAAACTGAAAGTGATCACAGACTGGATCAGACTGAGATAGAAGGACAACATGAGGTCTTTGTCTACTTTAAATAGTTTGAGTTTATGGAGGAGAAATAAGCGCTGGTTGCATTTAGAAAATATTTTTTTTTGTATTTGTATTCCAGTTAAGATTGTTATCTAGGTAAGTTCCTAAGTAATTATATTCAGTCACTATTTCTACCTCCTCTCCCAGAACTACAATAGGTGAACATACAGATTCCTGTCTCTTAAAATCAAATATCATTTCTTTGGTTTTTTTTACATTCAGAGTGAGAGAGTTTTTATTGCACAAGTTTACCATACAGTCCACTTGATTTAGATAGTGGCTTTCATCCTCCCCAGATATGCGTCCTATGATCATGGTGTCATCCGCATACTTGATAATGGAGCAGTGGTCATTATTCTGTCTCAGGTCACTTGTGTACAGAGTAAACAGTAATGGTGATAAGACACACCCCTGCGGACTTCCTGTGTTTGATTAGGACATATAATGATGCAAGATAAGCAAATAAGACAGATGTTCTGTCCTTTTAGGTAGGATGCTAGGCTGGGTGGGTTTTAGGTGATATAACATCCTCAGATAAATAGTTGCTTACATCTTAAAAATCAAAATATCAGAAAGTCTAAATTTAACAGAACAATCATAATTCAAGTAAACATTTTAGTGTTGCTGAGATTTGGAAGGGAAGCCAACATCAACAGGCTGACTATTATTCTGATGAAATCAACAGGGCTACCTGGTTAGTCTTATTAACTACCTTACAATTTTAATTAAATCAAACCCTGTGTGGGTATGATAGAGCTTTAAGAACAATTTGTTTATGAGGTACAAAGAACATAAACAGCACGTCACTACTAATATCAATGACATATAAATTTGTGTTTACTTGTGCATGCATTTGTGACTTTGCAGATCAGAGATGACCACTCAAAATACTGTTTAACTGTGATTACCAAAAACTATGCAGTACTGTTTATAGACAACATTGCAGACAATAAGTCAGTGATCTTATCATTGTCAAATATTCCTTTGTATTATCAGGCTCAACAAGCCTTTGTCAAGATTAAGTTTTTTCTCAGGCTTGCCTTCATAAATTCTGCATTTCCCCTAGCAATACTCCTTTTACTGGTCAGAGATTCGGTCTTTGCTTTCCAGACTTATTAGTAGTACTAGGGTGTTGTACCGTGTTAGCCATTATGAATGTAGAGAAAAGCCAAGCAAAATGACACCTTTTATTGGCTAACTAGAAAGATTACAATATGCAAGCTTTCGAGGCAACTCAGGCCCCTTCTTCAGGCAAGATGTAATACAGAAACTGAAGGTTCCTATGTTTATATACACACTCTAGGACAAGAAACAACATTGGTAAATCTTTAAATGAGAGATTTTGTATGTAAAAAATTAATAGATTCATTCAGGCTAGGGTTAATTTAGCAAGAGAGAAAAGAACAATGTATTGTCAAGATCTCTGGATAAGATAACTGTCCAACAAAGTCTTTTGAAGTTTGTAATGAGTTTTTCAAAACAATGTGGGTCTGTAGACAGGTTGTCTGTCATTCTGAGAGATGTAAACAATCCTCATATCTGGCCATAAAACTCTTGTCTTTATTCAATCCATGTTGTAAAGTATTAAATTTTAGCATGAGTTTAACTTCCCATTCTTTTCTCTCTTGCTGTGTTTTGAAGTTGCCCATAAGCACTGTGACCTTAAAGTCCTTCTCACAGTGTCCATGGCTGTTGAAGTGGGCTGCCACAGGAACATCTGTGTTGCCATGTTTAATGTGGAACCTGTGTAAGTTCATTCTCTGGCGGAGTGTTTGCCCAGTTTCTCCCACATAGAGTGCAGTGTCAGGACATTTCATGCAGAAAATTAGGTAGACTACATTAGATGATCTGCAGGAAAATGATCCCTTGATGTGATGTTCGAGTCGGCAGTGTGGTATAACTATACGGTCTGTATCATAGATGTGGGCACATGTTTTGCATCTTTTCTGTAGGCATGGAGATGTGCCATTTTCTGTTGGTTCACTTAGGGAGCCTCGGACAATTAATTGTTGAAGGTTTGGTGGTTGTCTGTATGCCAGGAGGGGAGGTTCAGGAAATACATTTTTCAGTGTTTGGTCATTGTTTAGTATTGGCTGAAGTTCTTTTATAATTTTTCGAAGTGTTTCAAGATGTGGGTTGTAGGTGACAACAAGGGGGATGCGATCCTTGTTGTCTTTGTTTTTATATTCCAGAAGGTTGTCTCTGGGTATGGCAGTAGCTCTTCTTATTTGAGTGTCTGTTGTTTTCGGGGTGTAACCTTGTTTGATGAAATCTTGTCTGAGCTCCTGCAGTTGTTGATCCCGGTCTGTTGGGTCTGAGCAAATACGATTGTACCGTATTGCTTGGCTGAAAATAATGGAGCGCCTTATATGCTTGGGGTGGAAGCTATCATTTTTCAGGTAGGTCCGTCTGTCTGTCGGTTTGTGAAAAATAGAAGTTACAAGGGTGTTGTCTTTCAGTTGAACGGTGGTGTCAAGGAAGCTGACTTCTGTTTTTGAGTAATTCAGCTTCAGCTTTATGTTGGGGTGAAAACAATTATATTCATTATGAAAATGGAGGAGGTCCTTTTCACTGGCAGTCCAGATTATGAAGATGTCATCTATGTAACGGAGATACAACATTGGTTTTACGATGCACATTGACATGAAATCTTCCTCCAATTTTGCCATAAAAAGATTTGCATAGTGAGGTGCAAACCGACATCCCATTGCAGTCCCCATTTGTTGTAAGTAGCAATCCTGTCCAAAAGAGAATAGATTATGTGTCAGAGTGAATTTTATCATTTCTATTACTGACTTTGTGGGTAAATCATGTTGTTTGAGGTACATTTCACATGCCAATATGCCATCATCATGGGGGATGTTAGTGTAAAGTGCCTCAACATCCATTGTGGCCAGTAAGGTTCCCTCAGGTAAGGGGCCTAAAGCAGACAGTTTTTTTAAGAAGTCAAATCGTATTTGCTCAGACCCAACAGACCGGGATCAACAACTGCAGGAGCTCAGACAAGATTTCATCAAACAAGGTTACACCCCGAAAACAACAGACACTCAAATAAGAAGAGCTACTGCCATACCCAGAGACAACCTTCTGGAATATAAAAACAAAGACAACAAGGATCGCATCCCCCTTGTTGTCACCTACAACCCACATCTTGAAACACTTCGAAAAATTATAAAAGAACTTCAGCCAATACTAAACAATGACCAAACACTGAAAAATGTATTTCCTGAACCTCCCCTCCTGGCATACAGACAACCACCAAACCTTCAACAATTAATTGTCCGAGGCTCCCTAAGTGAACCAACAGAAAATGGCACATCTCCATGCCTACAGAAAAGATGCAAAACATGTGCCCACATCTATGATACAGACCGTATAGTTATACCACACTGCCGACTCGAACATCACATCAAGGGATCATTTTCCTGCAGATCATCTAATGTAGTCTACCTAATTTTCTGCATGAAATGTCCTGACACTGCACTCTATGTGGGAGAAACTGGACAAACACTCCGCCAGAGAATGAACTTACACAGGTTCCACATTAAACATGGCAACACAGATGTTCCTGTGGCAGCCCACTTCAACAGCCATGGACACTGTGAGAAGGACTTTAAGGTCACAGTGCTTATGGGCAACTTCAAAACACAGCAAGAGAGAAAAGAATGGGAAGTTAAACTCATGCTAAAATTTAATACTTTACAACATGGATTGAATAAAGACAAGAGTTTTATGGCCAGATATGAGGATTGTTTACATCTCTCAGAATGACAGACAACCTGTCTACAGACCCACATTGTTTTGAAAAACTCATTACAAACTTCAAAAGACTTTGTTGGACAGTTATCTTATCCAGAGATCTTGACAATACATTGTTCTTTTCTCTCTTGCTAAATTAACCCTAGCCTGAATGAATCTATTAATTTTTTACATACAAAATCTCTCATTTAAAGATTTACCAATGTTGTTTCTTGTCCTAGAGTGTGTATATAAACATAGGAACCTTCAGTTTCTGTATTACATCTTGCCTGAAGAAGGGGCCTGAGTTGCCTCGAAAGCTTGCATATTGTAATCTTTCTAGTTAGCCAATAAAAGGTGTCATTTTGCTTGGCTTTTCTCTACAGACTTATTAGGAAAGGCAAAAGACCTAGGTTGAAATACTACATTCTAATCTATGACGGATGTCCTGAAGGTGTTTCACTTCACGGTTTAGAATTTCATCACTGGATGTGTGCCTTGCATCTTGTCTGCTACTGTGTGAGCCCTTTTGTAACCCCAGCCTGGTCCCCCATTAAGTGTATAATATCCTACTCTTATTAAATGAAGGCAATGTTATACACCAGTTTGAATCTGAAAGCCAATCAAAGACTATTTATAGCTATCCAAAGTTGGCACAACACAAGAAAGGCAGTTAGGGTATACACCCAAATTAAACATACACTGATCCATATTTAATGAGCTTTGGTTAGAAATAGGTGCTTCCAGAATCCTGTCTGACTGGATGCAATTTGAAAGCATGATGGATGATCTGTTTGATATTTCTTTAATATGACTTTAGCATTCCTGTCTCTTCCTTTTTCTTAACTGTACACAGCATTAAGACCTTATAGTTGTGTTAGTGAATTAAAGGAGTGGATGGATGAGAACTACTTGTCTTTAAACACTGCTAAAACAGAGATGTTAATTATTAGGGGGAATGATGCTGATTGCAACAATATTTTGTCATCATTTAACTCAGTTGGAATCCCCATTAATTTTACTGAATCAGCCTGCAATCTAGGAGGTATCTTTGACTCTAGCATGTCATTTAAAGCACAAATTACAAAGTTGTCTAAATCATGTTTCTTCCATCTTAAAAATGTTGGGACATTAAGGCGCTTTCTAAATAAAAAGGATTCTGAGAAATTAATTCATACATTTATTTCTAGTAGGATTGATTACTTCAATGCGGTGTTCACTGGTTGTTCAAACTGTTCTCTATACAGCCTCCAGTTAATCCAAAATGCTGCTGCAAGAATTATTACAAGAACAAGAAAATATGAACACATAACATCAGTTCTTAAATCCTTACACTGCCTCCCAGTTAAGTTTAGGGCAGATTTCAAAATCCTCCTTTTAACATATAAATGGTCAAGGTCTGGCTGACTTGTCTGAACTTATCATGACTTACAAACCAGAGCGCACATTAAGATCTCAAGATGCTGGCCTGCTTATGATTCCAAGGATTAATAAAATAACAGTGGGAGGTTGAGCTTTTAGTTACAGGGACCCAAGGGTGTGGAATGGTCTGCCTGCTACTACAAGAGATGCCCCTTTGGTCTCAGCTTTCAAATCCCGGCTGAAGACTCACTACTTCAGTTTAGCATATCCTGACTAGAGCTGCTGATTAATTATATAAACTGCATCTCTGTTGTTAGTTATTACCACTAAAACATAAGTAATTATTAAGTATTATTATTATAGTTATAATTTGTTACTAACTCTTACCTATTCTGTTTTTTTTCTCAGTACTCAAATGTGGCACTTGGTGCCACTGCCCATCTGTCAAGTTGTTTTGCCTGCCTAAGGTACAGTCATCTCTGATGGAGAATCACAGGAATCATTGGGTAGAGGGGTTCTTTCATCAAATTGGCTGGCTCAACAATGACTCAGCTGTGGAATGGCCAATAGGGGGAGGCAGCTTGATGGCCAAGATCTCCAGGACTCTGAACAAATCCAAATCGTATTATGAGATAGTGTTAAATTCTGCTCTGTACTTGTAAGATTTCTATTGCACTATATTGTATTGAGGATTACTTGTGTCCTGTTTTGTGTATTGTATTGTATTGACCCCCTTCTTTTTGACACCCACTGCACGCCCAAGCTACCTGGAAAGGGGTCTCTCTTTGAACTGCCTTTCCCAAGATTTCTTCCATTTTTTTTTCCTACAAGGGTTCTTTCTGGGAGGTTTTCCTTGTTGTCTTAGAGAGTCAAGGCTTGGGGGCTGTCAAAAGGCAGGGCCTGTTAAAGCCCATTGCTGCACTTCTTGTGTGATTTTGGGCTATATAAAAATAAACTGTATTGTATTGTATATGGTCTTTCTCACATCTCCTCTATTCAGCTATCCTCTTTTCTCTCCTTTCAGAGGGCCAGTTTCTGTACTGTACTCATACATTCTTCTATAAATCCTTTCTCCAAATCTGTTTGTGAGTATCTGGATCTCACTATATCCTGATCTGCTGCTACTTGCATTTTTTACTAAATTAATTGAACCACAAAATTTAAAAAATACACTACTGCATAAAAATGAGAAAGAAACAATTTACCATTGATGTTGTACACAGCATCCAATATATACAAATATTTTTAGCTTTACTTAATTACCGACATCATAAAGTCAAGATAAGGAATACATCCAAATTATTTTACACAAAACAAATTGTTATGGCAATTTGATTATTATTAAAATGTATAGATCTTTAGAAAATACGAGCATATATTCAATAATTAGAATATATTCTTAAATGGTCATTTATTGTGCTAAAAGTGAAAGGGAACCGAGAGTGAGATACTGTTTTTAATTTAGTTTTATTAATAGTTGAATATTAGTGCCATAGCATTTTTTCTCCAGAAGCCACTTTTAGAAATTATTTTTGTAATTAATTTATGGTAATTAAAAGCTAATGATTGCTGTGGTTGTAGTCTTACATTAATTAATGAGAATGGATAGTAACATTTGAGAGATAAGCAAAAGGTAATTTTAAATACATTTTTTAATTACCATAAATCAGTAGAAAGAGTAAAAAAAATGTATGCATAAATGAACTCTTTAAACCCTTAAAATAATTGGATTTACTTTCTAAGTTTTAATGCTGAACAATCACATTTTTGTAATAGACCAGAGGCTTCAAAATGTGTTTATTCTTCATGGGAGGTGCTCACTACTTCAGTTTAAGCTGGTGCACTTTCATCTTCCTTACCAGTTTGTTCGCATTCTCGAAGGGAGTCTATATGTGTTAAATGTAATTGTTTAATGTGATTTAAAAATGTATATACAAGGTTGCACATACAGTAGTAATATAGACACTCTGCTTCTCCTTTTACTTTAAATCACTCCCTAACTGTTATTAGTCTGTCATCCAGGTCCTGTGTCTCCATTTATTGCTGTTTGTAGTATCCTCTGCCATTAGACCGAACACCTTCAACTCTCTTGCTACCAAGTCCCTCTGCTTAACTTCTGCTTTCTTCTCAATCTTCTTCCTTTCACTGCCAGCCACCATTCTTTTCCAATTGAGCTTATCTTCTTATGTGCAAAGCTTCTGAAATTCTAAGAAAATATAAATCTGTCAAGGGGCATAAAAAACTCCATGATGTGCAAGTTCCCGAGAACACAATCACACTCAGCATTTATGATTGGAAAGAACATGGAATTCCCCAAACACTTTAATATGTTTATTCCTAATGTCAGCGGCACATTCTCCAATGATTGTTATGAAAACATTCCACAACAAAATATAAAAAAAAGGTTGTTGGTCACCTAAAAACCAAACAAAGGGCAGATATGTCATATTTTCAGATCTGGGCCCACTAGATTTCCCACATCCCAGGCAGCTGAACTCCAACTCAACACCAAAAATGAGGCAAAACTTCTTTAAGATTCACAATCTATAAATGTCCAGAATAAAGAATGGGAATAACTATAAACCCAAACAAAGGTTACTTTAATATTTGCATATTTATTGAGATCAAAAGGGACTGTATAAAACAAAGACAGGAGGAACAAAATAGGTTTACCAAACATCAAACCTGAAATCAAACAAATCCAATAAATCGCTAACCAGAATATTGTATCTGAAAGACAAAGTAGGGGTCAAAGGAAGAAAATCCAAACAAGAATCACAAAATCTCTAACCAGGAATCAAGATTACAAATATAATGCAGATGCTGTTGATCGTTTCTAGTCATTCATGTTATGGAGTGAACCATGATCATTTTGGGATTGCAGGCAGTAAATTAAAAGCAAGGTGTGATCTGCTTTTTGCTCAGATGGACTGCAATGACCTGTAAATTAAGTCTTTGGACACAGAGCAGCATTGTGAGTGGCACTGTGAGAACGTTTTCTGTTTTTGTTTTAATGCTATGTATTTTGTACATTTCCCTTTTTATGTTAGCTAAGTCTATGACCATTTTCTTTCACTATTATTTAAGTATATAACTCAGATGGTAGATGGATGTAAAAGAAATGTTACATAGGTGTGCCCTTGACAAGATAAAACGTTTGTACATACTTTTGTGATTAAAGCTTTTAGACAGAGCTGTCCATTATCAGAGTAGCTGGTAACTGTAACATGACAAGGCATGGAACCCCATCTTTGCCATTTGGTATAAAGGACAGACTGTCCGAGGGTGAAACAGAGACATCAGAGAGAGACTTTCCATTCCATTAGGGATACTCCATTCACCTGGATGTCAAAAAAACTATCGATGCATCAGCTTGACTGCTGAATCTAAAAGCCCCCCAAGATAACTTCTCCTTCAATGCTGATGGTTTTATTAGGGCTTTACTTCCCGACTTTACTATTATTCACTACTTTCTAATATTTATTTAATTTAATTCATTTGCTATTATTCTGTTCTAAATAGATAATATTTTGCTTATCAATTTCTATACTTTGTTTGCATATCTTGACTGACTGAAGTAACGAAGTAGATGCAGGGCACCTAGAATGAGGAGATGACACTTTCTTTCTTACATGTAACAACAACCAAGGGCCCTAATAGAGGGCTTCCATAGCACAATGACAGTAATGCATCATTTACTGGTAAGTGGCCTTGCCCAAGTGTATAAGCCTCCATATGTCTAGGTTATTCTCATTGACCAAGGTGTGTCAGACTTTAGGTCTAGGTTATATTCAGGAACACCATCAACACGTATTAGCATTTATGTGTCTAGGTTTATCTTGTTGATCAAGCCTTGTCTATACTATATCCAGGGCCACTTGTGGGTTGTTCTTGGTTAACTACCAATGCTAAGAAAAGATTTCTTGTTCCTAATCAGTCAGGCATCAAGAGTGTCCATTCCATTGAGATGGCTCTACTTACTGTTGTCGACATGTTAGAGCTACCAATGTGCCGCTTGTCCTCATCCTGCTAAATCTCTCCTCTAGGAGGATAAGGACAACTCCTGGCCCAGTCTTTGGTCTTGTCACATCTGGATTGCTGCAACTCTCTGCTAACAGGAGCACTTGCATGTATCACCAAGCTGCTGCAGACCATTCAAAATACAGTGGAACATCTGGTGTTCAACCAACCCAAGCCGGTTGCATATCACTTCTCTTTTCAGATTACTACATTTGCTCCCTGTAGCAGCATGTATTGAGTTCACATCCTACATGCTTGCCTACAGAGTAATCAGAGGGTCAGCACCTATATGTATGTGGAGACACCTGTGAGATCCTGTGCTCCTTCTTTACCCCTTAGTCTGTTGATGAATAGTGTCTAGTGATGCCACCTCTGTGTGGTATCAAATCTCAGACCAGAATAATTTCTTGTGTAGTTCCTGGCTGGAGGAAAGAGCTGCCCACCTCCATTTGAAATTATGACTCCCTCCTCTACTCCGCCTTCGACACAGTAAACCATCAGAACCTCTTTGCCAAACTCTCTTACCTTAGAATTATTATGACTGTCCTCAGGTGGTTTAAGTCTTACCTCTTGAGCAGATCCTACTATGTGCCCTGGTAAGAAGAAATGTCAAGTGTGCACCATGCAAACACAGGGGTGCCCCAAGGACTAGTGCTGGATTCTCTTCTCTTCTCTTTTCTTGTCTTCTCTTTATATACCACCTGACTAGACCTATATACCACCTGACTAGACCATTATGTTCCATGGTCCTATAGTCTGTCCTTTTGCCAAAAACAAGCAGTAGTACCTGCTATTCCTTCCAGACGACCACATGGTCCTCTGTGACAGTGCAGGTTGGCTCCACTCTCCCATACCTTTAACGTTAGCTTCTTGAAACCGCATCCATCAATAGTTATAACCAAGTACAGTATTGGGCCCTGGCAAGTGAGGACACACATAACGACTGCAATGGATGGTATAAAAGTGTAATTTCATTTATTCAATAAGCACTTTTAAAAGAGAATCCAAAGAACAAAACAGTCAAAAAGTGCAGTGCATCTTCTCAATAATAAATCCATAAATAAATTTCCATATCCTAGGTGAAGTTTGAAAAAACAACAAAATAAATAAGTTAAATACCAAAAGTTAAAACAAAGTCAGAATTTACTCCTTCTAAAATCCACAGATGCGAGGCATCTGCGCTGTATCTCTCTCAGCAACAATCATTCTGCTCATCACCGTCTTTCCTCTCTTGCCCTGCTTTACCTCCATCCTTTCTTTTCTTTTCTCCTTCTGCTCAGCACATTTCCCTTTGTTGTCTTGCCTACTCACCCTTGCAGGCTTCACAGTTGTCAATGATGTCAGCAGCCATGGTCCCTTCTTCACCTGGATATCGGCGCAACAGCCTCCTCTGGCACATTTGCCATGCTGCTACAAGCTGGTTTCTCCTGTCTTCGTCACACCCAATCTGGCATGTACCAGTTCCCTGGGGGACCTTCGATCATCCCCCGCTACTCCATGCCTCTTTATTGGGGAACCGATTCACCCCAAGAATGATGATCAATCATTCCTCCATGGGGCCTCTGACTGCTTGCCTCCACTCCTCCGTATGGGTTGATCAAGCAATACCTTCACCTGCTCTTAGAGGCCCAGTCTCGTTTGTCCCCTTATCCTTGTACTCTTGCTTTCCAGGTGTTCTTTTGCCAGCTCCCCCTTATATACCTCTCTGGGTGTAGCGACTCTAATGCAGACCACATAAATCCAATGAAGCAATGAAGGCAGACCACACCCTCATGTGACAGTGCACCCTGTCTTGATCAATTCACCAACTCCATCCAGCCACGTGAGCCTGCACACCCACAGAGGTTGAGACGGCCTCTTATTTATCTATTTATTATTAGGATGAAGGACCCTTGCTGCTTAGCTGTAGACCCACCATTCTACATCCTCACCTAGAATCTCTGCATGTCTCACTGATATTGCAACATGGATGAAGAAGCAATATCTCCAACTCAAACAGGCAAAGACAGACCTTCTTATTAGCCCAGCAAATCCATTTATTCATCTCTTTTTAGCCTGGCTCATTATTGCGATCACCCACCAAATCTGTACACAGCTTTTGGTGATGATCAATGACTAGCTGTACTTCATTGACCATGTCACAATGAATTTATCGGCCCTGCACATTCACTCTACACAAAATCTGCAAGATTAGACCATATCTGACTGAGAATGCAGCACAACTCCTGGTATGGGCTTTGGTCTTGAACCACTTGAACTACATGTGTCACCAAGCTGCTGCAGATGATTTAAAATGCAGCGGTATGTCTGGTATTCAACCAAACCAGGTTTGCACATAGCACTCCTCTTTTCAGATCATTACATTGGTTCCCTGTAGGGGCACACATGCTAAGTTGAAAACCTTGGTGACTGCCTACAGAGTATATATAAGGAGACACATGTGAGCTCCTATGCACCTTCTTCACCACTCAGTTCTGTTGATGAACAGTGTGTCAAATCTCAGTCCAGACACTTTTCATGTGTAATTCCTGGCTGGTGGAAAGAGCTACCCACCTTCATATGAAATTCTGACTACCTCAAAGTGTTTAAGAAGTGTTTGTGGAGCTATCTAGAATATTGGTCTGAGCTCTTCACTTGTAATGATCAATTTTGTAACCTTGTTCTGTAACACTTGTTTCCACACAGTCCCCCAGTCTGATATTTACTTGTTTATGTTGCCCCCTTCTGTAAGTGGATAAAAGCATCTACTAAGCAAATAAATGTAAGTAAGTATAATTAGTAAGTGTCTATGTGGAGTACTAAAGAATGATAAGCTATGCAGGTGTCAATCATGATCTCGAATTAAGTGGATAGGATCTGTGTGAATGTTGAGCTCACCCCACAATAATATATTCCATAATACATATCATTGCTGCTTTCCTCATACTGTATAAAATTTTGTTAGAGGTGACATTCTCTAAAACAGTATTTCACACTATTTTAGAGCTTCATTACCCAACAATTTGCAAATGTTCATTTAAAGTTATGGCATTCACTTTCAAGAACCATTTCTATTTATCTGGTTATGAGGCTTTTTCAGTGACAGCATTTAGATCCAAAATGACATTTTTGAACACATCAATCCCTTTTCTGAATTACACCGACCCACGGCAAATTTACTGTCACAAACTAAAGGGCAGCTGCACCTCTGCTTTCTAGTCAGGCAAGTATGTATATATAAAATGTTTAAAGTCAGAGAATCTTACAAGCACTAATTGTCTGTTTTAGTCCTCACGCTTGTGATAAACATAAACATAGAAATTATTGTTTTCTTTATTAAATAGTTTATAGTATGTATAGTAGAATACTTTAAATATGTTTAAAGTATTTTTCCTAAGTTTAAATAACTGTAGTTTTATATGGTGCATTTGATTAATATAATCTGTGACAAATGGAGGGCAGAAAGGTTAAATTAGTTGAGTAGGTGTACATAATAAACCAACACTGGGATTTAATCAAGTGATTATATTGTTTTAATTCCAACAATATTAGCCACAAGCTAACACAGCCTGTCTGGGAAAACATTTCCTATGCAAAGATTGATGCAGAATCATTAATATTCCTTATTCGTATTGCATTACTTACTTGTAGAAAAGAAAATGTTGTGAAACTTTCAGTATAAAATATAAGACAAATAAAGCACTGAAAAGCTCCAAAGCAATCAATAAACTTGTTAAATGACATTGATTCTTTCTTGGTTTTTGGGAGCTTAAGCAGGGATTCAGTAGATTAATTTACCCATGGACTGAGACTCCAAACTCTGAAGAAGTACTTTTGTAGTCAAACAAAAGCAGGTGTACTGTCTGGTCAAGAAAAACAAATGTAAACTGTTCAGAGATGAAATTATATGTAAATAAAACACAGAACCGTGAATGTGGTACATGTTCTTGCAAGCAGTGCATACCCTTTTAAAATGAAGACACTTTTAAAATTTTTAATCATTTAATTACAAACATTCTATGAAGTAAAATGAAATGCCAGGCTTTCTGAAATTATGGCCAGGGCTCTATTACCACAATATATGGCAGTATCTTTTCTAATCAAACAATGCGTCATGATGCAAAACTGAAAGAAAATGAGCTTGAGGTGCTGTATCATCTGGCATCTCCTGAAAACGTAAGGCTCTTGGGAGCTGACCTCACTGAAGCTCATGAAAGACTTCATGATTAAAATATGTTTGAGTGACAGTTAAGCACTTTTTAGGTGCATTCGCATATAATGCATGAAGCACCAAGAGCGACAGCCATGTCTCTTCTGTCTGTCTGTCCTCATGAAACAACTCAGCCCCCTGTTAACCATCCATCCATCCATCCATTGTCCAACCCGCTGAATCCGAACACAGGGTCACGGGGGTCTGCTGGAGCCAATCCCAGCCAACACAGGGCACAAGGCAGGAACCAATCCCGGGCAGGGTGCCAACCCACCGCAGGACACACACAAACACACCCACACACCAAGCACACACTAGGGCCAATTTAGAATCGCCAATCCACCTAACCTGCATGTCTTTGGACTGTGGGAGGAAACCGGAGTGCCCGGAGGAAACCCACGCAGACACGGGGAGAACATGCAAACTCCACACAGGGAGGACCCGGGAATCGAACCCAGGTCCACAGGTCTCCCAACTGCGAGGCAGCAGCGCTACCCACTGTGCCACCGTGCCGCCCCCCCTGTTAACCAATTTTGTTGAAATGATTCTTCAAAGAAATTTGTCAAGACAGTTCAATTTTCATTGCAATATGTTAAACAGATCATCCTGTACAAATCATCATGGATGAATTTGCAAACTCTTCTATCCTAAAATAGAGAAACATTATGTGCTATGTCAATTACTACTTTACTGTGTTAATTTTCCCTTGACAGTGGTGACATTAACTTGCATATTTTGGAAATATTTAATCTTTTTCTCTTCTGATATACACTACAGTAATCCCTCCTCCATCGCGGGGGTTGCGTTCCAGAGCCACCCGCGAAATAAGAAAATCCGCGAAGTAGAAACCATATGTTCATGTGGTTATTTTTATATATTTTAAGCCCTTATAAACTCTCCCACACTATTATAAACATTATAAACAATTATACAGCATAAACCCTTTGTATTCTCTTAGATATTAGGTAAGATTCGTTGAAATTATGTATGTAAACACAGTTTACATACAGTAAAACCTAAATATTATTTTAAAGATATCGAGCGTCTCCGATATCACATATGTTACAGCCATTACGACAGACAGGCCACCATCAATAAATACGTACAATGCAAGAAAAATTGTATACAATAAAATGTGTGTACAGTGACACTAAACTATGTACATGTAATAAGTATTGTACGTAAATAATTAATTATGGTTACTCACCAACAATGACACGACGACTTGTCCGATAACGATGAGTTTAATTTTACTGCACAACAAAGGATAGCGTTACAGCTCTTCTAAAGGAGCCTCTTCGGGCGACTGTTTAGCACCGCCGTTGTTCTTCTTCCATCACTCTTCAATCCAAATCCCTAAAGCAGGTTCCATCCAGACTACTGCCTTACAACGTACACTTGCAACTCATTTTGCGCCCTGGTTAAAAGACACTGCGGCCGTAGATCTTATATGCTTTTCCTCCTTTTTAAATAAAAAGAATCGTGGACTCATTTATGCTATAATGGTGTCCTGCAGCAGTGTAGCTGTTTCCTTCCTTCAACATATCCAAAACTTTTACCTTTTCTGCAATCATTTGCATCTTCTGTTGGCGCTTGTGCACGTTAATTCTGAATGAGTGAGATTAGTACTTCCTGGTTAATGCAGCACTCCGTCGCTGAGCCAATCAGCAGCACACAGGAACTTAAACGCATGCTCTGATTGGGTAGCTTCTCAGCCATCCACCAATAGCGTCCCTTGTTTCAATTCAAATGGGCAAATCAACTGAGGAAGCACACGTACTGTAGACCGCAGACATCCGCGAAGCAGTGAAAAATCCACGATATATATTCACATATGCTTACATTTAAAATCCGCGATGGAGTGAAGCCGCGAAAGACGAAGCGCAATATAGCGAGGGATCACTGTATTGACGGCAAACAGGTCCCCAGTACAAGTTAATGAGAAACCAGCAAACTGTGAGTGCAAGGTAGGAGGTCATTGTCATTTGCTGATTGTGTGCATTTTGCACAGCAGCCCTCTACCGACAAGTCCAGTTTGGTGCATGCATCTTCAATGCAATTCCCCCAATGCTATAAGTCACAAAAGGTAAATTAAATGATCTTAGTAACTGTAGAAGTAAAATGGAAGTAAGGAGAAAAAGGGTTATCCAGATATGAATGAAGTACCCTGTGGAGTGTATGCCACCGTGCACAGAGCGAATAAACAGTTGGTACTATTTTCCTTACAGTAAATCAAGTTCACGGCTTCATTATCTGCACATTATAATGATTTACTATTTCACTGTGGTTATAATTTACCAGAGTAACCAGACATTTAGGTGTCAAGGATAGTCTTGATTTTGGGCTGTCACAATAAGTAACTGAAGAAATATCAAAATATTTTAACAGGCTGCCCACCTAATTAAACATTGCTCAGCTGAAATAAACCTCCTTACAATATACTTAGAACACTGCATATGAAACTCCAAGGATTAAGAAGTTGTGTTAATTTTGAAGAGCATCGTGCGGATGACCAGAAAGCAGACAAAAACAGACATTACTGCCATTTATTTGTTTCCACTTTATGTGTCGAATCCTATGTGATCATTTGTGAAAATGTTTTTTTTTCCCATGCCCCGATCCCTCACTGATGAGGATGATGAGATAAAGCAGGCATTGAACAAATGAGGATTGACTTAATGTGTGGGCATACTGTACATGCTACACAAGTGTGCTGATTTGAAAAATGTGGTTTGAAAATCTGGTCACCCAATAATTTACCATCAGAGTGCCACATTCACCTGATATCCATAATGGTCAGTCACTGTAGCTACGTTTGCCTTTCACTTCCGTTTTTCCCTCTCATTTTTCCTAACTGAATAGATTTTCGGGTTCCATTTCACAAAAATTACTATGGCCCAATTTGCTCAAGCAAAGGAGGAATTGATTACAAAAGTTTATTTTTTTTCATTTTAAATTTAGGTTATGTTAATTGACATTTGCAAATTGTCACTGTGTGTGAATATGGCGTGTGTGTGTGTTTACAGTATATGTGTGTGCGTGAATGAGAGTGGTCTTTGTGATGGACTAGAGTCCTGTCGAGGCCTTCTTCCAGGCTTTTGTCTTGGCCTGGATATATAGTCTTTGACTCCCACAATCCTGAAATGCATTGAGGTTGCTTCTAGAACCAACCTACTGAACCCAGTCCCCTGAAAGGTACAGTGCCAACACAGTCCTCAAATGCACCTGAATGTAATGCCATGTGTACACTTTCTAACTTGTTAAAATTAAATCTAAATTATCAACTTCACTATGGCACCTGTTTAATACCTACTGGCCTTCTCTAAGCCCCTCTATTCACTGTTTAAGATGTCCTCATAACTACACACATTTTTACTGTCTCTTACAGACACATTTAAGCTGATTGCTCAGTACAGTCCACCAGCAAGAATAATGCCAGCGTGCAATACACGTTCTGTATGTCAGCAAACCTCATATCAGTCCAACAGCCTCAGTAAACAAAGAAGTAACTGGTAAAGTGCAGTTGGGTAGTTGAGTGGTGAGAAGAGGATCAGTTCCTTGTGAACAAAAGGTCTGGTTGCCTTCCTTACAAGAGGAGATTGAGTGCAAAAATAAAAAGAATGGGGGTTGTCTTAATTGTAACCACAATCTGACACTCTAGCTTCACATTTCAACTATTTCTAGTAAAATGTCATCACACTTGTGTCTATCTGCTGAGTCATAGCTTCTATAGAGCAAGAGAGGACATTGCACTTTCAGGTTACTTAATTTAAAAAGTGTCATACACAGTAAATACTTTTGTCAATTTAGGTAGAAATGTTTTTTTTTTTGAAGAGCTTTCTTCTCAGAATTTGTGGCTGAAAAATATAAGAAAATTTGTGAATAGGCAATGAAGAGCTTTGTGGCAAGGTAAGATTGAAATATCCTCAAAATGGCTGCCTTCTTGATCCTTGCACATCGTCGCTCCCTTATCATAATGCACAGTTAATGCTTTTGATTTTTCATGGCTCCAGACTCCAAGGGATGCAGAAAACAAGACATCTGATTGCTTCAGTGATACAAAGGGAAACTATATTCCTTGTGTATTGGGATTATTTGGTTATGAAAATGAAGGATTAAAATGGAATTAATAACACAACAATTTCTTTCTATGATATGCAAACTCCAGTAGAATAAATCATAAAAGCAGATATAGTCAGGAGCCTTCAATGCTGTAAAGAAAAACATGTTAAAACATATATGATATTATTATGACAAGACAGCTGATAATTTAGTATAATGAAACAAGAAACAAATTGTCTATATAAATATCGGTTTAACATGTATCATCTAGTCCTAATAGAAGACAAATTCACTTACACTAAGTCTTCCATTTCGATGCACTCAGTGGCACAGTGATTAGCACAGTTGCCTCACAACTTCTGGAGTCGTGTGTATATACATAATGTTTAATTTTATGTTTGTACTCATTTTGTGTGTAAAGTATGTGTCTTTTATTAGTATTGCACTTCTGTTACTAATCTAAGGAGACATAAGAGTTTCAATGTACTATGTACACATGACATTAAACTTGAACCTGAACAACCTAACTGAGATGGCAGAACTAAATGCACATTTCTTCTTTATGTTAGCTGTTTTTTGTTAAAAGTACAGTTTAATAACCAAGTACAATTTTACAGTACACAATCAAATGTAGGAGATATAAATCCACTATTATTGTGACTTGTTAAAGAGTAGTTGAAAGTCTACTATAAGTCTATACTATAAACTATAAATATCTGTCTAAGCGGCCTACCATAAATATTTCTGCAGTCTCTTTTATTGCCTTCTTGCATTTCCAAAACCTTGCTACACAAACTCCCTGCCAGTTAAAATAAGATAAAGCTTTATTAATGTATTAATGATGAATCCTCCTTTCTGACACTAAAATTGAGCTGAAAATTCACCTGTTCTTTTTTGCATTTTAAAAATTGCTATTTGTTATATGCAATTCTGACCTCTACTTATGTCTTTTTCATATACCATCCTGTTGACTTTACTGAACTCTCTAAATCTGATCTTATGTGATGAACATTCAGTTCCCAGTTTCATTTATCTTGTCCTGGAATCTTGTAATTGCTTTACAAAGTTCTTTGTATAGGAGCTTGGCATGAAAAGCGCTATATGAAATGAAGATTGATTGATAGCCTTTAAATGTGTGATGGACATGTGTATTGATTTACTCAGATACAATGCAAGTAGTTGCTTATCTGCCATTAGCACACAGAGAATGGCAGGGGAAATTAAAGTTTGTCAAAGTGACTCCCAGTATTTGACCTATTACTTTAACTTCTAAGTACCATCTTCTCTTTCTGTATATCCTGGATTTTTATGCATGGCATACATAGTGGCACAAAACACAGCATTCTTTATGTTTCTCTGTCCGTGCTTCTTTTTGGGAAGTTCAGTTTTAGACCAAAGAAATATTACAAGACCTTTAAATCACTTGTTACAGAAGTATTGTATATACAACTAAAAAAGCATTTAGGGGTACATTGTGGACATGAAAGGATGCACATTGTCAGCAATAATGCTCAAACAGGCCATGGCATTGAAGAAATGATTAATTAGTAATAACAGGCCCAAAGTGTGACAAGTAAACATTCCCCACATTATCAGCCTAAACTGTTGATAACAGGGAAGATTGAGTGCATGGAATCATGTCTGTTGGCACCAAATTTTGACCTTAACATTTGTGTGTCTCAGAAGAAATCAAGATTCATCACACCAGGCTATGTTTTTCCAGTCTGTAAATGTCCAGTGTTACTGAACCTGTGCCTACTGCACCTTTAGCTGTCTTTTTCTTGGCAGACAGCAGTGGAATCAGACTTGGTTGTCTGCTGTTACAATCCATCTGCCTCAAGGTTTGACATGTTGGTAATTCTGAGATGCTTTTTTGTTTAGCACAGTTGCACAGAATGGTTATCTGAGTTACTGTAGCCATTCTTTCAGCTTGAACCAGTCTGGCCATTCTCCTTTTACCTCTCTCATCAACTAGACATTTCCGCCTACAAAACTGCTGTTCCATGGATGTTTTTTTGTTTTTTTGGTATTCTGAGTAAACTCTAAAGACTGTTGTGCTTGAAAATCTCAGAAGTTACAGAAATACTTCAACCAGCCAATCTGCCACCAATATTCAAGGCATTGTTGAAATCACTGAGATCACTTTTTTCCCCATTCTGGTATTTGATGTAAACATTAACTGAACTGTATATGCGCAATTTTATGCATTGCATTTTGCTGCTGCCTCTTAATTGGCTGATTAGATAATTGTATGAATAAGCAGGTGTAGGTGTTTCTAATAATTTTCCCAGTGAGTGCATATAGATTACTTATTTGCAAAATGGATATAGAATCAGAAAGTGGACTACACATCCATCATCATCTTAGAAGATGCGACTGAGAGGGAGAGCAGCTTTAAATTTGTCATAGTGACCATCACTGATGAACTGAAGTAGGTACAGCAAAAGTTGGCTATATCATCAAGAAATGCCTTTACTTCCTCAAAGGTTTGAGGAAAGCTCTGATTTTTCTATCCGTTCTTACAAAACTTACAAAATAGAGTTCACCCTCACTGAATGTATAACATCCTAGTACAGCGTTTGGTCAGCTGAAGATTGTAAAGCACTCTATTCTGAAGTTATCCCCGACTCCTTACCTTTTGTGTTTGTTGATTGATGGGTTCCTAATTGAATTAACTCCTTCAGTTAAAATGGTCATTCTACAGTTACCTGAGGGCTGTTAAAAGGCATCTGTTGACATAGCCGTTTTATTTTGAACTGTTTTACTAGGCTGCAATTTGTGTTTTCACTCCTTTTTTGTATGTTTAATGGTCTTTGACCATTTAGATTACAATCTGGACTTTGTTCTATTTTTTCAGCTTTTTTTGGCATCTAAAAAATCAAGATATAGTTTTGGAGGTTTGAATAATCAAGGAATTTAATGGACTTAAGTAATATCTTTAAAAAGATTCTATTAATTATTTTTTGCTCTTCAACTTTTATTTATGTCTTGCATTTTGGATTGCGATGCAAACTATTTTGGTTGTAGATCCTCTTACTACGTTTCTTGGCTCTACAATTTTCATTATTTGATGCTTACAAAATTGCCTTGTTGTAACCATCTCCTGAATCCATTTGTACGTAAAACTGTGCCCTGTGCAGTCAGCACAAGTTAAATTTAGAATAGCCCAAGTTGCTTTGCTTTGCTATTTTGAATTGAGAACTTTCAGTTTGTGGACTTTTTGCTTTTTATGCAGTTAATGTTATCCAATTTAAGTTCTTTGATTTATTTTCTTTGTTTTTGAAATTACAATATTGACAACATCAATAACAATATTTTGAAAATGTATTTTGGAATGTTAAATCACTGAACTAAATTGAATAATTCAGAGTTTTGTCTGGAGAAGGTGCTTTTGATGATTTTGCCCTTCCCACATTTGCCTCTTTTCATAACATTCAGGACGAAATAAAGGAAAAGTTTGATCTAGTGCTTGCAGAAGCTCATTTAAGCAAGAGAGGAGCATTTATCTTCATCTAGACTGTCTGATATGAACACTGACATGTACAGTACACCTTAGACGGTTATGGTTCAACTGTATTTGTGTTCATTGCATCTAAAAAGTGATAACATGACATTTCAGTTAAAACATTAAACAAATGTTCTAACATGGTTGTGACAGTGTAATGATTGCAGATAGTTTGCCATATCTAATCTGGGAGGCTTTTCTTCATAAAGAAAATCAAGAATAATGCACTGAATAAAAGGGTTTCTCAAGAGATTGTCAGATCATCTGTGATTGAGCTGCAACTTAAACACAGATGGAACATGCACTAAGATAATGATTTGAAACACACAAACAAATCCAAATCAGAATGAGTGAAAAAAAATTATAGTTTTAAAATGAATTATTTCAAGTCCAGATTTTAACTGTGTGAAGATTGTGTGGCAAAATTCAAAAACAGCAGGTCACACTTATATATAGTTGTAGATGTTTGATTGAGTCAAAATTTCCTCAAAAAACCTGAGGAAAATAATCACTAACTACAAAAAAGGTGATACAATACAAAAAAAATGGTTAAAGGTCATTTCCACGCTTTAAAGTTACACACTCACATGTTATGGAAAGGGCTCTTAACCAAAGCCAGGACCAGACCTTGTAACGTTCAGTCTAAGAGAAATTCCAATAATGAAACAAACAGATCCCCCATTCTACCCTAACCTACCCCAGCTTTCTTATAACTTCATTTTAGTTTAATCCTGACGCTCTGTATATTCAATTAATTATAATTATTATTCATGGTGGCTCCAAAATCCATACTAACCCCTACTCTCTCTTCTGTTCTTTTTCCGGTTTTCTGTGGTGGCGATCTGCACCACCACCACCTAATCAAAGCCCCCTGATGTCTCTACATTGATGAATTAAAGACCAGAAGTCCACATGACCGTCATCATCAAGTCCTTTCATGAGAACCCTGAATACAATGAGGACTGATTTAAGTCATTTATGTTAGGTAGAATTAGTGTTCTCTTATTTTAATTCTTATTTTGTCTTTTTTTTTCTTTCTTCATCATGTAAAGCACTTTGAGCTACATTATTTGTATGAAAATGTGCTATATAAATAAATGATGTTGTTGTTGTTGTAACACTCCATCTTTTCCATCAGACATTAAACAAAATGTCCTCATTTTGCAGACTCATCCTTCCATGAGAACCTTTTTTGATAGCCTTACCTTGATCTCATACTGTTGACCACCTAACCTGACCTATGCAGATTTCTTATCCATGGCTCACTCCACAGTGGAGAGCCACATTCCCAAACCCCAGGCAACAGGAGCTGCTGTGTCAGTTGTGGCAGATTGCCGGGGTCATTACCTGGCTGGGATGCCTAAAAGGACCGGAAGGTGGCAGGGATAGCTTCTGGGCCATGAGGGAGCAACCGCCCTGGAGCAGGAGAGGACCACGGGAGAAGAACAAAAAGCTTCTGGCCTGTTCAGACCCGTGGCCACCGCCAGGGGGCGCCTCAAGCCTCGTAGGACTCGAAAATAGTTACTTCCGCCACACTCGGCAAGATGGCGGAGGAACCTGCCAGGGACACCCGGAGTGCTTCCAAGGTAAAGGGCAGCACTTCCGCCACACCAGGAAGTGCTGCCGGAAGGACGTCATTAGACACCTGGAGCACATCCGGGCAGGGATAAAAGGCGCCGCCTTCCAACAATCGGGGAGCTAGAGTCGGGAGTGGGAGTTGGACAAAGCTCCCAGGAGGAGATAGGCGGCCAAGGATTGGACTGAGAAACAGATTATTTGGGGTGATTAATTGCTGTGTGCATTGTGTGGTGTTTGGGACTGTGAACCTGGGTTTATTTATGAATAATAAATGTGTGGATTTTATAAAGATGTGGTTTCCGACTGGTGGTGTCCGGGCAAGTCTCACACAGTTCAATATTAAACAATGGCTCATGCCAGTCTAAAACGTTTTATATATTATATTTGTTGTAGAAAGTGTCCAGCCACCCACACAGGTAAAACAAGGAGATGGTCCGCAAAACCCTTTAGGGAGCATATTTATGATATCTATACTAATAAAAGGCAAAGCCCTCACTGACTGACTCACTCACTCACTGACTCACTCATCACTAATTCTCCAACTTCCCGTGTAGGTAGAAGGCTGAAATTTGGCAGGCTCATTCCTTACAGCTTACTTACAAAAGTTAGGCAGGTTTCATTTCGAAATTCAAAGCGTAATGGTCATAACTGGAACATATTTTTTGTCCATACACTGTAATGGAGGAGGCGGAGTCATGTATCGCGTCATCACGCCTCCTACGTAATCACGTGAACTAAAAACAAGGAAGAGATTTACAGCACGAGTCGCACGCGGGAACGAAGGTAAATGACGTTAATTTTTGACTGTCTTTTAATACTGTGTAAGCATACATATTAACACATGTGCAATTAAACGTGTGCATTTACGGGGTGATTTCTCAGGCTTAAAAGCTCACCTTTTATCAAACGCGGGAACAAAGGTAACTGACGTTGTTCACTGTCTTTTAATACTGTGTAACCATACATATTAACACATGTCCAATTAAACGTGTGCATTTACGGGGTGATTTCTCAGGCTTAAAAGCTCGCCTTTTACTAAAAAGGTAAATGCAAAACTATTTTCAATCAGTTTATTGAAACGCTCCCGTTAAAGATTGCAATAACATATTCGCGAGATAAAAGAACGAAGTAGGGGGAAATGGAGGAACAGCCGCAAACAGCGAAGAGCAAAAAATTAATTAAACAATTGAGAACGGAGCGAGTTAAGCATACAAGCATGTTCATAAGGGAAACAAACCACGATGTAAAACGTAAGTTTAAATAAAGTTTATAGAAACGCTCCCGCTGCGGATTGCAATAACATATTCGCGAGATAAAAGTTTAATGAGAAGACATGAGGTATAAACGAACCACACGCCGTGGCGCAACGTTAGGGGCAACAGTTTCAAACATTCTATGATCTGCTTCTCGCAACTGAAAGACGGCACATGGCGGATGTTAGCCGACTTGCTGACCGCAACGTTAGGGGCTTCAAGTATGGCGCTGACGCCACATCTCAGTGCCAACACTTTGCAGACTGTACTTAAAAGACATGCCCTCCTCACTGGACAGTTAAAAACACCAATCAAACTAACGATGACATCAAGTATTACCCAATCAAAAGTAGGAAAGGAGGCATCTTCATAAAATGCGTGTGGGATGATTTGCATGAGACGCTGCTTTAAAAAAAAAAATGATTAAAAAAAGACGGGATAAATCCCGTCCAGTATTGATTCAAAACGTGACACGCAATTTCATTGTCAAACGCGGCACGATTCCGTATTTTAAAGGACGGGTGGCAACCCTACAGTGCCAGGTAACCACCCATACAATCAGATTGTGATTCAGACTAAGAATGCAATGAATGTAATTACCCCGATCTACATACAAGGCGAAAGTCTTGCAACATTCAAAGATGATGGTTTGGGATAATTAGTACTTATTAAGTACACCATGGAACATAAAAGAGCTTATGAAGCCTTGAACCGAAAAAAGCAACATCTCAGAGATCGTACAAAAAAAAAGGAGGTAATGTCGTTTTACTCGCTGTACATTTTAGTGAAACATTACCAGTTATTCCACGAGGGAGACCAGCAGATGAACTCAACGCTTCTTTAAAATCCATGCTTCTCCCACGGTCGGTTATATGTCGCGTGTTCTCGGGTAGGTACACCAAAAAATGTATACATTTAAGCATGTAATGGGCAAAGAAAAAATGAGGTATACCCGAAGGCACTGCAGTAGTACTCAATGTAACTTTACTTCTTAAATGTTAATGTTTTACTGTTTAATAATTTATATGCTTCTTATATATTGGTCAAATTCTTTTATCAAAATACCAGTGACAGCGCAATGCACGATAACATGGAGTGAATACACCATACGCATCTGCCCACGGCCGCCCTGGTGTGCGCAGATAGGAGTTGATTCTAAAATAAAATAAACATAAAAAGAGTAATACAATCATCACCCATAATGCGGATAGCAGACGTGACGTATTATATGTGTACCAGATTTCAAGTCAATAGGTGAAACAGTTTGCAAGCTACAGGTGATTTAAAATCCTGGACAGACCAACGAAAAGCCACGGTAGCAAATTATACAAGAAGATTTTACTGTTTAATTATTTATATTTATATGAAATGTGCTTCTTATATATTACTTCATATTCTCATATGATAATGATGTTAATGTTGTTTACATTGATTTCTATGTTATTGTAAGTGCATCTATGTGTGTATATGTATGTATGAATGTATGTATGTGTATATATATATATATATATATATATATATATATATAAAAAATATATATATAAAAAATATATGTGTATATGTATATATAATATATCTGTATATGTGTGTATATGTGTGTGTATATGTGTATATGTATATATATATGACAGCAACACTCATAACAATGACAACACAATTACATTGACAATCATGTTACGTTATTTTTAAAATGTTTCCTTTACTTTTTCATAACCTCTTTAACACACTACTTCTCCGCTGCGAAGCGCGGGTATTTTGCTAGTTAAGATATACAGTGCATCCGGAAAGTATTCACAGCGCATCACTTTTTCCACATTTTGTTATGTTACAGCCTTATTCCAAAATGGATTAAATTAATTTTTTCCCTCAGAATTCTATACACAACACCCCATAATGACAACGTGAAAAAAGTTTACTTGAGATTTTTGCAAATTTATTAAAAATAAAAAAATTGAGAAAGCACATGTACATAAGTATTCACAGCCTTTGCCATGAAGCTCAAAATTGAGCTCAGGTGCATCCTGTTTCCCCTGATCATCCTTGAGATGTTTCTGCAGCTTAATTGGAGTCCACCTGTGGTACATTCAGTTGACTGGACATGATTTGGGAAGGCACACACCTGTCTATATAAGGTCCCACAGTTGACAGTTCATGTCAGAGCACACACCAAGCATGAAGTCAAAGGAATTGTCTGTAGACCACTGAGACAGGATTGTCTCGAGGCACAAATCTGGGGAAGGTTAATGAAAAATTTCTGCTGCTTTTGAAGGTCCCAATGAGCACAGTGGCCTCCATCATCCGTAAGTGGAAGAAGTTCGAAACCACCAGGACTCTTCCTAGAGCTGGCCGGCCATCTAAACTGAGCAATCGGGGGAGAAGGGCCTTAGTCAGGGAGGGGACCAAGAACCCGATGGTCACTCTGTCAGAGCTCCAGAGGTCCTCTGTGGAGAGAGGAGAACCTTCCAGAAGGACAACCATCTCTGCAGCAATCCACCAATCAGGCCTGTATGGTAGAGTGGCCAGACGGAAGCCACTCCTTAGTAAAAGGCACATGGCAGCCCACCTGGAGTTTGCCAAAAGGCACCTGAAGGACTCTCAGACCATGAGAAAGAAAATTCTCTGGTCTGATGAGACAAAGATTGAACTCTTTGGTGTGAATGCCAGGCATCACTTTGGAGGAAACCTGGCACCATCCCTACAATGAAGCATGGTGGTGGCAGCATCATGCTGTGGGGATGTTTTTCAGCGGCAGGAACTGGGAGACTAGTCAGGATAAAGGGAAAGATGACTACAGCAATGTGCAGAGACATTCTGGATGAAAACCTGCTCCAGAGCGCTCTTGACCTCAGACTGGGGCAGCGGTTCATCTTTCAGCAGGACAACGACCCTAAGCACACAGCCAAGATATCAAAGGAATGGCTTCAGGACAACTCTGTGAATGTCCTTGAGTGGCCAGGCCAGAGCCCAGACTTGAATCCGATTGAACATCTCTGGAGAGATCTTAAAATGGCTGTGTACTGACGCTTCCCATCCAACCTGATGGAGCTTGAGAGGTGCTGCAAAGAGGAATGGGCGAAACTGGCCAAGGATAGGTGTGCCAAGCTTGTGGCATCATATTCAAAAAGACTTGAGGCTGTAATTGCTGCCAAAGGTGCATCAACAAAGTATTGAGCAAAGGCTGTGAATACTTATGTACATGTGATTTCTCAGTTTTTTTATTTTTAATAAATTTGCAAAAACCTCAAGTAAACTTTTTTCATGTTGTCATTATGGGGTGTTGTGTGTAGAATTCTGAGGAAAAAAATGAATTTAATCCATTTTGGAATAAGGCTGTAACATAACAAAATGTGGAAAAAGTGATGCGCTGTGAATACTTTCCGGATGCACTGTATAAGAAGATATTAAGATATATAAGAACAAAGACCTTACAAAGCTTTAACACATCCTATGATCATAGCCAATTAATCTGTTTGTGTTCTTTCACAGGGATTCAAAGACACTTTTCTATGGAAAACAGAAGAGCCTTATCTCATTCTCAGCCTGGGGTCACATGTTTCTCCAGGTCTTAATGACCAACTAATTTTTAATCACCTCCCTTCAATGTTTTCTCTTTTACTCCCAACTTTTCTTTTTTCATTTGCTTTGGCTTTATTCATTTCTTTTGCTCCTATATATGTTACCTACTTTTTCTTCTTCAGTTACACACCTGATGAAGGTTATACAGTTGACTTGTGGTGTCTCTTAACTTCTTTCCTTTACAGCATGGAGTTTACGGTTTGTTCACTGGTGGTTCTTTTCATTTACTGTTGGATTTTAGTTGCCAGTTTGATAACATTTACTGCAAAAAATATGTTGTAAATACCAAACACCTGACAGGAATACCTACAGTATATACAGATGACAAATGATATACATGTATGTATGGTGTTTTTACTACTAATATATTTCATTAGTAAATTATCTAATTGAGTTTCACTTTTTCTGGGGTGTGATATAAGAAATTACTTACCTGAACTTATTTATTAAGGTCGAGCTTACAGATAAGCATTACTGTATATCATATGTTGTTATTAAAAACATTGAGGCAGTGTATTGACCAAAGATGTCAGCACAGTCTGGATTTTCTACTACTTAAAGCTTCTAAAGTTAATCACAGTATCTACAGTAATTTTCTCTTTCTGACATTTTTTTTCACAAAGACAGTGCTTTCTATGAAACAAAAACATCACTAATGACAAAAACAGAGAATTCAAGATCCAGTGCATTTTATACTTAAGTGAAGTGTAATTTCAAAGCATATGGCATTATCATTATTTGTTTTATTATAATGTAAAAAAAAACATTTTAGAGAAAATGTGTGCAAATGCTAATGAGTTTCCAGGCTGAAGCACACATACAGTAGAAGCAATATGGGAAAGTCATAGTTACCTTTATTATAAGGCTGTATTCATCAAATTCATTCCTGTTGTGATTATATGTTAACAGAGGTGGCAGATGCATGAATTAGGCATCATTTTTCTGTCTAGTGCTTGGTAGTTTGTTTATTGCAATGCTATTGGAGATAAAGTCCATACGTTTTTATGTGCAACAATAAAATGTTTTAAATGTGTTGCTACGATAGCAAGCATTAGCTCATTCTACACTGTATGGAATTGCACAAAGTAGTAGAAAATGAACATTATTATTAAGAGATACCTATCAAAAATAATGTGCAAAAACAAAATAAATCACACAGTTCTTGTGTTTCTATTTAACAAAGCAGTAACTTCTGTGGGTATCTGACTGACGTGTTGCGACGTGAATGCAACAGTCTTCGTCTCTTTCTAATGTTTCAGTTTTTTAGGAACACATTATTATTTCATTTTTGGTATTTTTGATATGGGTGCCTCCATTTTGGGGCTGTGAACAAAGTGTGTTGCCAGACAGCTTAGCATATACTCTGACATACATGACATTAGCACAACTGCAAACACTTATTTAAGAAAGTTTCTGGATTTTATTTAGTTATGTTTACAACTTTTTTTGATTTTGCTCTTGAAAAAGATTAACAACTGTTGTTTATTGGCAACTGTTTACAACAAAAACAATAATGCCTCTAATTTACTTCAATAATCTTTGCTAATTGCAATTATTTATATATCCATGAGGATATTCATTCATGGGCGGCACTGTGGCGCAGTGGGTAGCGCTGCTGCCTCACAGTTGGGAGATCTGGGGACCTGGGTTCGCTTCCCGGGTTCTCCCTGCGTGGAGTTTGCATGTTCTCCCCGTGTCTGTGTGGGTTTCCTCCGGGCGCTCCGGTTTCCTCCCACAGTCCAAAGACATGCAGGTTAGGTGGATTGGCGATTCTAAATTGGCCCTAGTGTGTGCTTGGTGTGTGGGTGTGTTTGTGTTTGTCCTGCGGTGGGTTGGCACCCTGCCCAGGATTGTTTCCTGCCTTGTGCCCTGTGTTGGCTGTGATTGGCTCCAGCAGACCCCTGTGACCCTGTGTTCGGATTCAGCGGGTTGGAAAATGGATGGTTGGATATTCATTCATTGCCCAAAATACTATTATTTTAATGCTTCACTTCTTCTACTTTAAGTTCTTAATTGGCAAAATGATCTCATTAACTGAGATTTGGACTTCCGAGATGATGGGCCAGGCCTCCGATATGCATGCATGTTAACTGACCCCTATATCTGTGCAAAAAAAATTAGATTTATAATGGAGGGTAATGCACAGGCAGACGCTTGTCTGCTGCATACTGCTCTTGTGATCATTTTTGGAATCAGTTTGTCATGTTAATGGTAAGTCTTTCAGGAACTCTCAGGCAGCATCCCACTATTAGTTTGTATTAAAGCCAGGTTTTCTAAATTTGCTTTTGTGAGAAAGAAAGAAGAAATAACATCTTTAATTTTCTAGTTTCACTAATCATCAGATACAAATTGGTTTTCCTTTGACGTCATTATTACTGCTTTGAAGCTTTTCTGTTGTATTGTGTATGAAAAGACTTTTATGTAATTTTTTAGGGACACCCCTCATTTCAAATAATAAAAACCTGTAGGAAAAATAATTCACAGACAGACGTGATGACAAAGCAAACTATATAATAATGATGATGGTGATGATTATTTTTTTATTATATGTTTGGAAGAATATCACAGAAGGACGTGATGACAAAGCAATTTATATAGTGATGATGATGATGATGTTTTTATTATATATTTGGTAGATACATTTATCCAAGGCAACCTACAAGATCTGCATATATTTCAACTGGTTATAAACGTTTTTTAAAGTCAGAACACAGGCAGGTTAAGTTACTCATTCAGGGTTTTAAGTGTATCCTGCAGTAAAAGAAGTGAAAAAGGCCAGTTCATTCTGTTTTGGGTCACAATTGTAAAGGAAATGTCTCCTTTAAATGATAAGTTTGGTATTTTTCACATGGAACTTATTTCATCACTATAATGGCATATATTAGTTTGCCACATTTAATTGTGTTCTAAAATGAAGTATTTTATATAAATTAAAAAAAATGTTCTTATGTTTTAAAATGGGATTTAATTGGCACCAGTTAAAACATGAAAACAAAAGCCTTAAAACTTATGGAATAAGATCACATTCCAGTGCAAAACATTTAATTTACAAAAACACAACTTCCATGTTTCTGGGGCAGGTTTGTGACAACAAAAGTAACCTACAAGTAGATAGATAGATAGATAGATAGATAGATAGATAGATAGATAGATAGATAGATAGATAGATAGATAGATACTTTATTAATCCCAATGGGAAAAGTAATACAGTTTTATCACAGATTCTTGGTAGTATTTCTGTAGTATATTGTAGTCTGGACTTTTGGGGATTCCGTAGTAATAAGGAATTATGGGTATTGGGGAGCTTTGAGGAAGTGATAATAATAATACGGCTGTGTAACGTGTACTCTGAAACGATCTTAGTAAAAGAACCTGTTAAAGTTTACTACTTTGAACCTGTCTCCGTCTTCTTCCTTTTTATTGGTACACTATTATTGCCCATAGATATAACAATTTCTTTTCAGGTAAAGATGCGTTTCCTGTTTGCCTGTCTGCTTATAGTTACTATTGATTGTGGAAATAGTTTTAACTTGAAAAATACTAAACTTAATTTAGGAAATTTTTAAAATAATCTTATGATTTGAGGCTCATATACCTTGGGGAAAAGGAGAAGAATGCATGAAATTGCAGGTGGTCTCACCTGACTGACTTTTCAGGGACAGTGATATCTCCTAAACAACTCTTTTGTTCCATATTCTGTATGTTGGTGTGCCTGTGCCTACACTCTTTTAAAGAGAAACATAAGAAAAGAAATAATAACAAAAGTAACTGTTTACTGAGTTTAGCATGCTACTTTATCAAAATTGTCAAGGTTAGCATTAGTATTTAATGTTATAAGGTTTCAATACATTATGCTTAACAATTCTAAAGGGCCAATTATAATATAGCACGTTTGAATATTAGAATATGTTCTTTAAATAATACAACTTTTTTCTATATAGCATTGTTCACTAAGTGTAAGCACTAAGTGCTTTGAACAAATTCTCAGGTAAAATACAAATACAGATTATACTAATTACTTAATACAGCATTAAGACTTTAGTACATTGTCTCACACACACACATGAGTTAGGGGCATTCTCAGGTCCTGTGTAGAAATTGCAGTACCACTCCAGGTCATGAGGAGGCGTTGACGTTTACATTTTCCCCTCTTTGATTCACAGATTGGAGGCCCCAAGGCTCAATGGTAGATGAAGATCTATCTACTTCTGCAGGAAATCCCTCCCTTATTGGGAAAGAACCCATATAACGGCCACAACTACATGTAGCTGACAGCATTGTTGTAGACTAGCATCTGGAAAAATGTTCCTTAATTTTCTGCTTTAAAACTGCAGTGTGTATCTTTATAATATCATAATACACAGGGATCTCTGACTGGTGCTGGAACTCTTGTCTGGTGTGTTGCCTTATCATCCATCCATTATCCAACCCGCTATATCCTAACTACAGGGTCATGGGGGTCTGCTGGAGACAGGAAACAAACCCTAGGGCAGGGTGCCAGCCCACCACAGAGCATTGCCTTATCATTTTATAACATATAAAGATACAGGTTTTTTTTAAACACAGAAACTGATTGACATAAATGGAAACCAACAATATCTGTAGATTAAATATAGAAAGCTGACAATGGAGGAGATAAAAATAGTAAAATAGAAAGTCAAAGACAAAGTTAGATACAGTTGCAATCCTAGAGGGCCCAACTGGCCACCTACCCATTCTGGGGTATTCTCTAGTGGAGTCTGCTTGCTGTTCAATCTGATGAGAGAATCTTTCCATCCAATGATTTCAGTGCTCCTTTATCACAGGTGACCTTTCCGTGTACAGGTGAACATATTGGCAGTAGAGCAGTGGCACCAAGAGAGAAAAGAGAAATAGAAACAGAATGCCTGAAGACCTACGTTCTCAAAATTATTTTCTGCTTGCAGTCTACTACAACAACAAATAACTATCTATTAACAACAACCTTTGTAAATATACTTTTATATTAATTTATTGCATCATTTTCTCTGAGGTCTTGTATACTCATACCTTTATAATCCTTAAGATACTGGTTTGTATGTTAACATGAACAAACTGCGAGCTATAGCATTGTGTGTACAAATTGAAAGCCTGTTGGGCCCCAAAACATTACTCAGGCTGAAGTGATACAATTTCATACAGTTTAACAAATTATTTTATGGTGAGTCCTGCCTTGGTGAAGCCTCAGTTTTCAATCAGCTTTGGAATGTTTATAGGATTGGATTCATTTTTCTTTTCTGAGAGCTCAGAGACAGGAAATGTTTTATTTCCATATTGTTTCAATTGCTGGTCCCTGGACAAAGTCAAATCTTCCTCTGTGAAGGACTAAACCCCCAAAGGGCACGGAGTAAATTGCAAGTGGTTTATTCTTCCCTGACACTTCTCAGTGTGATCCTAACTGCCTTTTGTACTGCAAGCTAGCTGCTCAAGAAACTCCTATTCATCTCGGTAATAGTTTTCTTTCCCACAGGAGGCTTATGAAGATTTGTACTATATGCTTGCTTTTTATTAGCAATGAGTGTAATACTAATTGGTAAGTTATTGCAGCAGATTCAGGCTGAAGGAAAACTTAAGTGACATCAATGCTTTAATTATAGGGTTAATGAAAGCAAGGGCATTATTTGCACTGTTTAATATGCTGTTAGTGGAAGACTGTCAAAATTATCTTTTCCTTTAGTGGAAAATGAATATGTATTTATTTTTCTAACTTTGAACCAAATTAACATTTTATGAAAACACAATTTTTGCTATTTATTTCAAATAGAAATGTTAGAATAAATACAGGGATACCACCAATAATAAAGCACCTGTGCAGTATAGTTTTAAAAAAAATTGTTTAAAAAATGACAATAAAAAAAGAACCTGACAACTCATCCTTTTTTATGTTTTACATCCCAGTTTTACAAATTTAATGTTATATAGTGCTTAATGTCCTTTAAATGAAAGCTTATATATTGAAATCTGTTTGAGCACTCATGAAATAGATTTTTTTATACTTGCCAAATGAAATGCTTCAAAGTTGTGCATAGAAGATGAATCTGCAAAATGTACTATAAAGACCTACTGTATATTAGAATATATTTATATATAAAACCTCTAATAACAAGTTGCAGCTTTCCCAAAATGTTCATATGTATTAAGTTAATCTTTGTGTCATTTAGTATGTCCATTATATTTTGGCTGCAGTTCATTTTGCTTAGTTGAATGAGTTTCATTAGTTATATGTAAATGCAGGCTATTTTCTTTTCCTTGTCTGACAGGATTTAACATATGCATGCTAATTCTAGAAATTAGCATTTGCATTTGCAAATTAGCATTGGCATGCAGCATCTTTGCATATGATAGAAAAAGCTTTACTTAATATTTTATGTGCAAATTTTAAACATTTTATCACATTTTCGATGAAATGACCTAAAGTTAATCTGATACATATACACAAATTTAACAGGAAAACATGGAGGTTTAAAACAGCAAGGAGAAAATAATCATTTTCATTTGTAGTTCTTAATTTTTGTTAACATAATTATACAGTTATTTTGATAAATTTCATCTTTCAGAAATCACATGATTGGAATGTTAGTTAAATACGTACACATATTTATAATTTCAAAGCAGATGGACTGTCATTTTTCAAAATTTTAGCTGCTTTTAAGAAATACAATTTAAATAAAAGGAATACATATACTTTTGTTTCATTTGTGAAATTCTCAACTGCTTTTGTTTTCTCCAAGTCATATTTAATTGAAAATGCACTTTGAATATAAATGGTAAGCTGCACTTTCATAAAATAAGAAGCCAGACATCTGTGTAATAGTACCGTACTTCCTGTGGAAATGCATTAAAAAAATTCACAGGACAGCTAGTAGCAAGAACATTTTATTATACCAACAGATGTTCTTTGCAGTTATTCTATTAATTATATTTTAGACGATGAATAAAAACATTATCATCTAAATTATAATCTGCATTTCTGTAGCAAAATAATGAAGCTGGAATTCTGTATTTCTGGATTCCTAGATCACAGTTTTAGTTTTGAATTTAAATAAAAAGCAGACAGGCATCAGTTAAAATGAAAATGAAAAATAAATGTAAAATATTTGAAAGGTTTGCATTTTGGCTGGGATGGCAGGCTGTAAGCTGGCCCCAGTGACGCGACAACAGATATACACATAAGTGTGCCCAGTGGGGACTGGTGCCCTGTCTGGAGCTGCCACTTTTTCAGGATGGGGTTAAGCTCATTTGAGGTTGAAAATGGATAAAGGAATATCTGAATAAAAGCAAAGGTTTGGAACCCATTGAAAATTACAAAGTGCTACATGGAGATCGTAAGTAAACGGCCTTTTTCAAGCCCAGCCACAAATTCCCAATTGGATTGAGATCTGAACTCTGACTCAGCCACTCCAGGACATTCACATTGTTTTGGCTTTATCCTTGGGGCTGCTGTCTTGGTGGAAATCAAATATTCTCCTAACATGCAGGTTTCTTCAAGACAGAATCAGTTTCACCTCCAGGATTTCCCTGCATTTTGCTGCATTGACTTCCTCTCTAACCTCACAAGCCTACCAGGGATTGCTGCAGAGAAACATCCCAGCAGCATGGTGTGTTTTGATAATGTGCAGTATTTGGCTTACGACAAATATGGCGTTGAAACAGATGGCCAAAAAGCTCAATTTTGGTCTCATCAGACCATAAAACCTTCTTCCATCTGACTTCATAGTCTCCCATGTGGCTACTAGGAAACTCTAGCTGAGATGTGCATGCTTTTTTTTATGGTCTTTTGTAACAGTGGCTTTCTGTTTACCACTCTCCAATAAAGCTGCAACTGGAAAAGCTACTGAAGCTTGTAACTAAGAGTTGTCATGAGTTTCTTGGTGACCTCCCTTGCTAGTGGTCTTCTTGCATGATCACTTGGTTTTTGTGGACGGCCTGCTCTAGGCAGATTACAGATGTGGCATACTTTTTACATTTCTAATTGACTGATTTAACTGGACTCCAACAGATATTAAGTGACTTGGATATTTTCTTATATCCATCCCCAACTTATGCTTTTCAGTCATCTTTTCACAGAGTTGTGAAGAGTGCTCCAGGTTCGGCTACCAGACTGACTCACCAAAAGTTGGGCCTTCCAAATATTGGGTTATTTATGCTACAATCAATTAAAACAGCTTTACTATTTACAGGTGATCTCCATTATCTAATTATGGGACTTCTAAACCAAATTGCTGCACCAGTGAGGATTTAATTGTTTCATATTAACACTAGAATCCCTGAAGCCTACGAAAAAACTTGTAATCCGGGCCCACCTTGAATTCCTTTGCACCTCTCCATCAGCATCTTTTGTTTTGTAAATGTGTCGATCAACACAAGCAGCAAGCAGCCTGCTGTCCCATCCCTCCCACCACTGCAGCTCAACTCGGACAAAAAGCTCTCCCAGCTCAAGCCTTCTTTATCTCGGTGTGAGATTCCTGGTGTTGTATAGGGCAAATAATATATCGTTATTTGGAGGACATGCATTTCATGTGTGTTCCGTGTCTACAACAATCTATGTAAATGTAAGATGACAGGAAATGCGAGAAATCCAAGAAATGTTAAACACATACCTAAAACACTAACCTTTGTCATATTTTAGTACTAACAACAATATTTTACATGAAGTGTGTAATGTGTGAAGACTGATGTCCAAATATTAAATAAACACTTTTACAAAAGGCACATGTATAACAAAACAAGTGACCTTTTATTCAAGACTATATGTAACCAAAGATTAGGAGTTTTTTCATAGGCTTCAGGGATTCTATTGTTAAATTAGCAGAATGCTTATGCACTCACTTATTTTGTGTAATTCATTTAGGCCACTTTGCAAAGATCTAGTTTTCACTTTGCCAATTAAATACTCTTTTTTATGATTAGTGTTGAAAAAGCCAAATTAAATCCACTGTATTTCAATGTTATTAACTAATAAATGTGAAAACTTCCAAAGAGGTGAATACTTTTTATAGGCACTGTATATTTTTACACCTACCCAGGATATGTGGTGTTTCTGTTTTTACAATCTGTCTGTCGTGGCTACACTGCACTATTGCAATAAGTGTTTTTAATTGCCAGTGATTTGCTATCTCTGGAGGAAATATGGAGGTAAAATGATTTGCTGGTTCAAAGCTCCAGTGACATGGGTTCAGTTCCCATGTCTTTCTTGTTCTTGTCACATTTTGTGGAGTTTGCACATCTTCCCCATTACAATGTGCATTTTCTGGAGGTTCACTGATTTCCTTAAACATCACTAAAATGTGTGTGCTAGATTGATTTGTGACTCTAAATTAGCTCCATTTGATTTGGTGTGAGAGTGTCTCTAATCAAGTGTTGCTTCTTTTTACTTCTACGTGATTGTGCAAGGATAATCTGTGGCGCCAACAGTGGAGTAAATGTCATTAGAAAAAGGATGGATGGATGGTTGTATCCAGTTATTCTTGGCAATTCACGCTTATATTTCTCTAGCTGTCTCGCATAATACAAACAAATATAGGCATGTTATTATAAAAGCAGATATGGGTATTGATTCACTTTCAAAACCAGATTTTAAAGAGTGCATGAAAGCATTCATATATTATGTGTTGATTCAGTAAGTGTATGTGTGTGTATGATTTACTGTTTGTGCTGAGCTAGTCATATCCTTGAGAAATTGCTCTCAGTAACACTTGCACCTAATATTGTTTCAAAGGCTGGGGAAAAATCTTTTGTGATAAAAATGAGAACAATGATTAATCTGGTATTAATAGAAAGTGGACATTGTCAGAGAATGCTGACTAGCTTGGTAAATAGTGTTCTCAATGTGAAGTCAAGGGGCCATTATAACATGTGATTCAGGATCTATTTGTAACGGGAGAAGTTAAAAGGTCATAAAATGGCTATTATATTCAACACAGAATGCAATTTGCTTACTGCACTTTTTATGATATAGAAATACAATGCAGGCTGCATTTGCGAGTTAATATATTTTGGTGAACATCCACTTTATACCTTTTTATACCCTATAATTAAGACAGAAGTTCCCTGCATATAGCACCTATTACTAAGTTAGATGTTACTAAGCACATTGTATGTTAACTAACACAGCACTAATTTTCTTATTTTTCATTTTCAGTATTTTTCATTTTCAGTAAAGAATGCAAATTAATTCTAAATGTTTAGTTTATTTTTTTTTCCATTTTTAACTTTCATAGAGCTGGGGCCTGTTCCCAAAAGACACACCCACTCTCACTCGTTCAGTGCCTTCATTCACTAATTAACTTAACTTGAATATCTATGAGATGCGGGAGGAAACCAGTGTACCTAGGTATACCGAAACACAGTTTTTCCATGAAAAATCCACAGAGGCAGTGGCAGACGATCATGATAACAATATGTTAAATCCAATAAATGTAGCAGTGCATTGTGGCAGAAAATACATAGTAAATAAAGAAGAGTCTTGAGCCATCATTATAAATGAACTCCAACATGATATCCATTATTTATACCAACTAGTGGAGCCCCACATGCTTTGTTTAATACAACATAGCAGACTGTAGAAATCTAACAGAAAACTTCCTTTAATCAGCTAAGTTAATTTACTTATAGTACAATGACTGTGGAGCATTTCAGTTACACCAATCAGCACACATACATGTATAACAAAAACCCTGGAGAGGCAAACACAAATCTGACTTAGAACTTTCTCCCAGAATCCTAGATAGTTTTCTAACTAATAAGATGTAAAAGCAAACTACCAGTCTAGGGTAGAGAAAGGTTTATGATTCATTTGAATATTGTGTATTCTCTGAAATGGTATAGCTTTCAGGGGTTCAGTATTCTGCTTTCCAGTGAGTCTCTGAACCATTTGTCAAATTTGTTTGATTCCTCCATAGTCCAAAATTCACCTAGATGAAAATGACCTGTATAAAAATTTGAGATCTGAACTTAAATGGCAAAAAGAGGTTTAGGCCTCTAAAAATACTATGAAAGCCACAGAAGAGGCTCACTCTAGACCAGCTTACTCCTAAACACCATCTGCAGGCTTCAGCCTGACTAGGCCCAAAATAGGAAAACATTACTTTAGAGGTCAAATATACTTTAAGGCTCCAAAATATCAAAAAGCTTTGCAAGAGTAAGAAACCATGAAAACTCCAGCTTGAACAGGCACACCAAAATGACGAATCTTTATAAATTGAAAGACTCATTTATCATAAAAATCGAAAAACAGAGCAAAAATCACAAAAGAGCAAATAAGGATTTGCCTAAAAGTCAGTTTTATGTAAACAAGTCCAAAAACACTGTGCATAGCAGAATCACAGAAAACTTGCCAAGAAATCACAAAAAATGTAATTCAAAGAAATAACAATACCCATAAAACTCAAATATGATCTGAATGTTCCTTTGCTGAAGCTCTCTCTCTCTTTCCTGACTGAATATAAAGCCAAAAGGAGGACCCAACAGCAGTTATGTCACGGTGGCCTTGCCTCCAGGGGATCTATCCAAAAAGCACAGAAAATAACACTGTATTAAAAGTCATAGAACACAAATAACAAATAATAAGCAAATTTAACAAAACAGCCATAAAAATGAAATTACACCTAAACCAGTTAAAGAATACTTTCATGCCCATTATAGCTTATCTTCAAATTGGATGTCAACATCTATTTTGCTGTTTTCTTCTTGAACTATGACTATGATAAGTTGCTTTGACCATCAAGATTTCTCCATGAAGTCCTGAGAGACCACTTTTAATTAAATCAATTTTACGGACATTACAGAAGGGCAACGACAAGCCGTCATGGTCATAACATGAAAAAGTCAGAAGACATTGTCAGATTTAAGAGAGTTTGCTAAATGTGTGATCAATCACAAATCTGTAGTCAATACCTTGAAAAATGCACACAAGATAATTGCCTAAAAACAAAGCTCTTCTACAATTTTTTTCCTTTACGTTCCTATGAAGACTCCACTACTGCATCGCCAGATCCTCCATTCTCTATATGAGATTGAACATTCATTCATTTATTTACTTATTTGCCTGACACCTTTATCCAATGCAACTTAAACATTTATGATGCAATTGGTTACGTTACTTTTGGTTTTCCAATTGGAGCACAGGCAGGTCAAGTGACTTATTCAGGGTCACACAGTATGGGATTTGAACCCACAACCTCAGGGTTTAATTCTCTGTATTTTTATTTCCAAGCACATAATCTCAAAATTACGCTTTCTTTTGTGTGACCATATTACATCCCCACATTTTAATACTGAGACTTAGGTCAAGGTTTTTTAGGACTCCTTTGCTATTGTTCTTAATGTGAAAGCCTGGCCTGCATTCTTAGGCCTAGTCAGGCCTGAAGCCTGCTGTTTTTCTGAGGTCAGGGATGCCTTTGAGTGAGAGTTTTTCCAGACCTCACCCCTTTGTTAATTTAGCTGCCAGAACAATCATAACAGCACTAATGATGATCTAATGGATTGAGTTCAGGGCTTAGACTGTGCATTGTTGGACAGTCACCATTTTGTAATTAAACCACTCCAAGGTTACTTTAGCCACATGATGAGAATCATTACCTTTCCACCCAAGCTTTAGTGTTTTAGCAAATTGAGAAAGGTTCACTTGCAATGCATGCTTGTTTTTTTTTTTCTCCATCCATTCTTTCTTCTATTTTAACCAAATGTCCAGACCCTGCAGATAGATAGATACTTTATTAATCCCAAGGGGGATTTCACATACTCCAGCAGCAGCTTACTGATAAAAAAACAATATTAAATTAAAGAGATGAAAAGCTCCACAACATAATAATAATATTAACATCGTAATACTTTACTGGATGTAGGGAGTGTTACATCTGTACCAGACACATCTGTTTGAACTTTGTCCAAAAAGCTCTATCCTGGTTTCATCTAACTACAAGCCCTTTTGGTTCTTTTTAGTAATGACCTCTTTAATTCCACCCACTCATATAGGCAGGCCAGTGCTATGTAGAGCTTGTGATTTGGTTAACAAGTGTAATTTTACTTTGGCTCCTTCATAGTGATGGTTGCCTCTCTATGGGTTTTCTCACAATTATCCTTATTGAATATTTGTGGATTGACAACTGGGTGGTTTAACCATGCTTTCACTTTCACTGATGACTGACTCAGCAGTGCATTTGTATGTTTTATCTCTTTTACTACACATATAATTTATTGTTAACACCTACTCATTTTACTGATTTTTCCAATGCTATTCAAAGGCAACTTACTGATAAATCACATTTTTGAAATTCTCAGTCCTTTTATATATTTGTATCGAACTCTAATTAAATGTATTCTACTTACAAATGTGAAATTTGCATTTGGAAAATCTGTCCATGCAAGTAAAACCAGTCCAAACAGTCCAACATTAGGCTGAGAAAACAAATAAACCCTTTAAAGAGATAGCAGAAACTTGAGGAGTGGTCAAAACAACCATCTGGTACATTCTTAAAAAGAAGGCACACACTGGTGAACTTGGCAACACCAGAATGTCTGGAAAACCACAGAAGACAACTGTGCTGGATGACTGCAAAATTCTTTCCTTGATGAAGTAAAATCAATTCACGACATTTAGTCAAACCAAGAACACTCTCCGGGAGGTAGGCCTATCATTGCCAAAGTCTACAATCAAGAGACAACCTCATGAAAGCAAAGACAGAGGCTTTGCCACAAGGTACAAGTCACTGGTAAACCTCAAGCTTAGGAAAGACAGATTAGACTTTGCCAGAAAACATTTTTTAAAAGCCGGTCCAGTTCTGGAACAATTTTCTTTGTACAAAGGAAACCAAGAACAATATATACAGTTAGGTCCATAAATATTTGGACAGAGACAAATGAAGGGATTTTGTTAAAACAATACTTTAGTTGCCTCACATTTTTATGCAATCGTTTTGTTCACCCCACTGAATTAAAGCTGAAAGTCTGCACTTCAACTGCATCTGAGTTGTTTCATTTAAAATTCATTGTGGTAATGTAGAGAGCCAAAATTAGAAAAAAGTTGTCTCTGTCCAAATATTTATGGACCTAACTGTACCAGAATGTTGGAAAGTGAAAGAGTATGGAGAAGAGAAGAAATGGCTCATGATCTGATAAATACCACATCATCTGTGAAACATGGATGAGTCAGTTTTATGGCATGAGCATGCATGGCTGCGAATGGAAGTCAGTCACTGGTGTTTACTGATGATATGACCGCTGCAAAACTGACAGGACAATGCTTCACAGTACAGATGGACAGTGAGCCAAAACATATTCCAAAAGCAAACCAAGTTCTTGCAAAAGTAAACCAAAGAAGTGAAATATTCTTCAATGGCCAAGTCAGTCAACTGACCTCAGCCCAAATGGAAATGCATTTCATTTATTGAACACAAAACTGATGACAGAAAGTCCAATGAACAAGCAGCACCTGAAGACAGCTGTAGTAAAGGCCTGGGTGGTAATGGTGAAAACACAGCACTTTGAGATGGCCATTGGCTCCAGACCTCAGGCAGTCATTGACTGTAAAGGATTTTAAACCAAATATTGAAAATGATAATTATATTTATGATTATGTTAGTTAGTCCAAATACTTTTGAGCCCCTGCAAATAGGGGGGCCATGTATGAAAATATCTGTCTTTCCTAATCAACACATACAATATTTGGTGAAACCCCTTGAATTAAAGCTTAAATGTCTATACTTCAATCACATCTTGACTGCTTCATTTCAAATCCATTCTTGGTGGCGCACAAAGCCAAAATTATGAAAATTGTATCACTGTCCAAATACTTATGGACTTGACTGTATTTGAAAATAGCAAAAACGGAGAACTGTTTTTTGTATTGCTTCTAAAAGGTAAAACTAGACATATTACTTGTAGATATTTTATAACAATTTCTTTGGGTGCTCCTGACACATTCACTGACACGTTTAAAGTGTTTGGAAGATTACAGTATTCCAACAACTATGGAAATAAGAATAACATTCAATATTCTGCTGCAGCATATGTGTACAACATAACTAATTCTCCAATTGTAAAAATTTGGAAAGAGAAATGTCTGACCTTTATTTTGAAGGGCAGAACATGAATATTGAATGAAGCATGATGAAGTTATTGCCAAACTAACCAAAGCAGCAGCTTAAAGGGTTACGTAAAAAACCTAACAGGCAAAAGTTTAAAATAAATATATAGGACCAATGAGTAGTTATTAAGAATACAGTTAAAACTTAAGTAATATTTTGTTTTATTTACATAATAAGTCATAGGAAGGATGCTCAGCTGTAAACCACTGAATTTTGCAGTAGATTTTGTTCTGTTCTATTAGAGAAATGCAGTGTTTCTAAAACATACTGTACCTCATAGCTTTGCAAAAAGAAATTAATAAAGCTATTATTACTGAAATGCATGCAATAAGTAGTCTTACTATTTTTAGAAGGTCATCATTTAGAATATTTCTTTATAATGAACAGGTAATGAAAAGGTGACAGTCTTTTGCAAAAACTCTAATTTCTAGATGAATTTCTAAAGCAATGTGCTGAATTCTATTTTAAGGCAATAAAGAAACTCTGTGCTTTGACAGTTCTGTTCCCCCACATGGTGTGTAAATCATAGTGGGCTGTTCAAATTCTAAAAAGAAGACTTAGCATCTATTGTGATTATTTCTGCCGCATAGTCTTTCAGAATGTTAAATGACAAGTGCAAAGAACATCACAGAGCTTCTTCAGAATCGCAGTTTAATTTCCTGACCTTTTTATGACTGCTAACAGGCAGTATGGCAGCCTTAATAACACTTATAATACATGTATTTCAAAGCCATCATTATCATAATCATAAACAATTATTCTGTAATCATTTTGCTCACTGTTGTCTATTTATAGACAGTTTAAGTTTTGTTAATATGTATTTACCAACATCCTAAAAAATGAAAGAAGTGCTAGGAAATTGTATCAGTAGTGAATAAACTGAAGCCACTGTACAAAACTGCTTTTAACTGAAACTCTTATCCTTTAAGAATAATACAACGTAAAGTAACACACAAAAAGGCAATTGTAATATTAAAAAATGAGATAGATAAAAAGTTGTCAAGTGCAGTCTTAAGTATACTATAGCATAATAAACTTTATTTTCCGAACCCATTTTTTATCACAGGTTCATAGGATGCTGTAACCCATCCTAGTAGTAATGCACAAATAGAAGGAATCACCCCATAATGGCACAACAGTTCATAACAGGGTGCAAATACTCATAGTGGGTCTATTTAGAGTTCAATGAACACAATATTACAACTTTTTGGAAGCTGAAAGAAAACATTAAGATAAAACAGGGTAGAATGTGCAAACACTAAGCAGTAATTATGTCACGGATTTACTGCAGCGTTAACACAACAGTGCTAAAAAATACAACATCTTGTCACAGTCAGCATAATATTAAAAGGTTTACTATGAAGGTTTATAAAACACAACATAAAAATATTTATGTTTATTGTCTAAATGCTTTTATTATTTTTAAAAGACTTCTAAAAAGGTACATGCCATTCTACATATTTTTGGCAAACAGTGCAATTAAAAAAATAAATATGAAATATAACTATGCAAGTGGCACAGACCACTATGCCAGGCTTTGCTTACGTTAAACCGGGGAGTCATTTAAAGTAGATAAGCTATCTATTAGCAACTCTTATTCAATCAGCTTTTCATTTGTTACATCCCATAACTATGATGTTTATAAACAGTTTTTAGAAAACGAGCCATTAAAAGATTACTATTATTAATATAAAACATACCTGAATCGGTCCGGTGCCGCTAAGATTCACACCGTCAAGAAGACGGTGATTTTTTTATTTTTATGGAGGAGATCCCAGGGATGCTCCCAGCCTTGGCTCGACCCATACACACTCATAAACAACACTTAAAGAATATAATGAAATTAAATTAAATAAATGAAAACAATACCACCCCTGTACCCCTACGGCGATATTACATTAAACACACAAACACGAACAACCCCCTACAGCAAAGTCCATGGTAAACAGCACCGGATGTAATGAAATGATGAATATAGTAAGTCCAGAGATCTGTACGTTGAAAGGGAATGAAAAGACAGTCCTACTGGTAGTCCCTGAAAATGGTGAAGATGGGTGGACAGTTCAAGAGCGCTCCTTTTCTTGCTGGAAGGCCATGAATCCTCTATCAGTCCTCAGCACACAGGTAGACAGAAGACAATCCAGACCCCAACAACAAAACAATCCAGGACACAACGACTAAGTATGGTTAGCCAACCAAAGGCAGACAGACAGGTACATGGAACTCAGATTACAAAATAAACACACCTCCTCTTGGGACACTGGCCCTCCTTTTAAGAGCCACTCTAATCACCTTTGACCCCAACAGCCCCTGCACCCCAGACAGAAGACCAATCAGAGCCTCTGCAGGGACTGCTGGGAGATGCGGTTTTAACTAATAATAGCACTGCTACATACCAACATGCAACTTTAGTATCCTATTGGCAGAGCTCTAAAATACGTTTCTAACATTGACATGTAGAGAAAAGTCAAGCAAAATTACACCTTTTATTGGCTAACTAAAAAGAGGCAACTCAGGCCCCTTCTTCAGGAAAAATGTAATCCATTGACATGGAAAGACTTAACACATAAAGTACAATCACTATAGTCTAAAAGACTTTTGTGTCATAGTCACCATTTTTTTGCAGTTCTTCTTGACAAGTAATACCATCATAAAATGCATAAAATGTTTGTACTGCCAGAGACAGAAAATTAATTAGTTCAAAACTGAAAATAAGGACCATAAGATGAATTGCTAAGTCATGAAGCATTGCAGAAGTCAAAACCGTGAAGAACAGAAAATCTTAAGTCACAAAACAGTATCTAATTGGTATCTAGACCCACACAAAAAGTAAGGAAAAGTAAGGAAAGGGACGATCCACAAAAATATAAGGAAAATAATGTAAATTCCTCAATCCAAGGCATGCCCTTTAGTAGGCCAATTAAGTCGTATCACTGTGTTCAACTGTAGCCAGGTTTCCTCATTAGCATTAGTGCATTTCAAAAGTCACGAACAGCATTCATGGCATTGTTTTGCAGTAGTCTGATGAATAAGAGTGATATAATCTTGAAATGTATTTTAGTCTAGATATTCTATATGGAGTTTTCTAAACATTTATGTCTGCAAAGTAACACACAAAACACACAACATGACATATTGTTTAGGTGGTTCTAACAGTATTGTAAGAACCAATCCCAGAAAAGTAATGTTAGGATTAAATTAACATAATTATTTGTTTAAGTAGAATAGTTTATATAGCTGCTGTACCTAGATAATGGAAAATTCTGTTTTATTTCCTATAAGCTAAGAAGTCAATAGGAACATTCATAACACTTTTACTATATTTCTAAAGTAGCAGCAGAATAAGTTCAGTTGAAAGACAGATTGTTTGCTAATGGACAATGATACAGGCATACAGTTTTCTGACCATACTGTATGTCATATCTAATGTACTAATGTATGTCATGCCAATGTAGAAACCCATATAGTAATTTAAAGAAATGTACTTAAGATGTAAGCCCAAAAATTGAAACATTATAAGTTTTTTTGTGTATATTTTCAATTTTTCTCTTGATTTTGTTTGAACTGTGTTTACTTTGAATTTCACTACTTTTAAAAATGAATATACCTGAAGTATGGATTTTTTGTGTACACATCATATTCAATGTTTGAACCTTTCCAATACTGAGAAAATATCTGAAACTTTGAAGGAACCCAACTGTAGGTATTGTTTGTGCATATTGTTTGTGCATTGGAGATAAAAAAATATTCTATTCATACGTCTCAGTAAACATCTGTTAATTTCCTAAAAAAAATACAATTAAATGTAGGCCTGAACAATCTTTCTTCATATAGGGAGAAACAGAGTTAAAATATACCAAAGCCGAGGTCGGCTGTGATAATTATATACAGTGCATCCGGAAAGTATTCACAGCGCATCACTTTTTCCACCTTTTGTTATGTAACAGCCTTATTCCAACATGGATTAAATTAATTTTTTTCCTCAGAATTCTACACACAACACCCCATAATGACAACGTGAAAAAAGTCACCTTGTTTGTCATGGCATTGTATCAGTTGTACCAACAGTGTACAACAACATAGAAAAATCAAAAATCAAAAACCAAATAAATTAATAAACCAAATAATACACAGTACAAAAGAAAGACCAGGACAGCAAAAAGTGAATATTTAAATCAAGGGTCCATTTCAACTTCACACATTTTTGCAGCGAGTTTGTAAGAAAGTATTTTGTAGCAAGTCCAGATTTTACCAATTTGTAACTCATGATTAATAATGCAAATAATGAGGGCACTTGTACCATCTCTTGTAAGAAAGTTATGTACAGTAGATTAGTTGAAAGTCAAAATTAAATATAGAAAATGTCAAGCACATTTGACAAGGGTTCAAAATTACATAAATTAGTTACCTACAGTATGATATTCATGGTATACATGCAATGGCCACATATCTAAACCATATGCTGTAAAAACAATGTTTTAGTTTCAATCGTGTGTAAAAGTAAACATTCACAGGACTCTTAAGAATAGACAACTTTGTTTGCCATTTGCAGAGATAGCACCATACTACCACTGTACCATGACCAGTATAGTAGTACGGTACTAGCAGGGAATGATCTTTAGGTCTAATTAATCTTGCATTGAACAATGAGAGGAGATCAGCAGTAAGTTTAACTAATCCGTATCTGCAGCTAGTCCTGTTGTTGACTGGTGTTAACATCAGCACAGCGAGCTCGCCATCTGAGTGCTTGTGTTGAGCAGTGTACAGGTAGTGACTTACTGTGAGTTTAATCACATGAAACATTTGTAAACATTACATTAAATCGTATCAAAATTACTGTTGTACAATTATTGTAAATATTCACTTTGGAAGTAATGAAAAGGCATTGAAATTCTCAAATATGTACCATTAACGTTAAAAACAGCACCTAATGCTGAATTTAATAATGTAATAGCATGTTCTTCTTTTAAGTTGAGTAGCATTAACCAACAGGTCCAGAGTCTAAATTCTGCACTGTAATTTCATTGAACAAGGGAGTATTTAAGGAAATCATATGTTCAGTAAATCCAGAATTATTTAACTAATAATTCCTTATTTGCCAACAGGTATATTACATTTTATCAGATTTTGGAAAATATCCGTAAGGAATGTCTAATCCTATATCAAAGTACACCCTAGAGCTCTACCTATATATAAGGCACATTGTGGAAAATTTAATGTCAGATACTTCCACAATTCTTAGAAGGAAAGCAGCATAGAGGAAACCTGCATCATCTTTAATTTGGTAGTTTACTAACTGTGGGGCCAGCTTTACCATTTAGGTGGGCTGAGCAGTTGTCTAGGTCAGAAAAATTTGGCAGGTGACACTTTTCTATACAGTACAAACTCTGACTTACAAACTCTCAGACTGAATAAAACTGTTTGATTAAATTGTTTTATACTATTTTTGCATACTACTGATGTTTGGAGGTAACATCAGACGATCTACTTGCAGTCTTCCAAAATCCCAGTTTCTATATGTTTCTTTGTCTTCTTCATGTGCAGGTTTGCAGTTTTAATTTTGTTTGTAGGGGCTCTGACCTGTCATAAAAGTCTAACAATAACACAAACAACAAAAATAATAATAATCCTAAAACTTAAAAGTTGTAGCATAGAAGACACAAACGTGGCAAAATAAAACTAAACGATCAAAGCAGCAGATCTTGAATGCATTGCTAAAAGATAATTTAATTCAATCCATAAGTATCCCCGAAATGGACTTACGTTAAAAATTGCATTAAAACTTGGCAAACGTCATTCTCCAATGTACACCACTATGAGGTTTGTACTTTAAAAAAAGCTTTAAAACGTTGTCCATAGTCTGCCGGTTACAAAACTCCCTGAAATCGTGCAATGACTGGATTGTTATATTCCATTATTTGCATATGTGGGGATACAAAAAATAGCAATTATGAGTAAATGTCTAACCTCAATTGCATTGAATTTTTGTGATTGCATTAATTTTGCCAATTTGTTTCATTAATTTGATTGATTTATTGTAAGGAACCTCATTAGTTTGGTTGTTTAAATAAAGACTTACAAGACTCATTATCAGTTTAAATAATGATTATATGAAACATTTTTTCTTTAAAGAAATGTTGAATACCAAAAAAATAAATACATAAATGATAAAGTCTGCCAATACATCCCAATCCCAGATGTTTTTTGAAATGTCACCCCTTATGAGCATATTTATCTAAAACATTTTCATAAACAGATATTTCTATAAGAAATCATACATTCCCTTAAAACTCTCAACTTGTAAAATCACTGTTTTATATCCATACCCTTCATATTTTGCGTTCCCCAGTCTTGCTCCTCTCTTATTTCTCCAGTTTTCTATGAACAGGCCAGGCAGTGATGATTCCACCAAAAGCAAAGGAAATGGCGGAGTGCCATTAACAGCTTTGCCTAGGGCAACAAAAATGCTAGAGCCAGCCCTGAGTAACTACAATACCAATACTGAAAAATAAATAACAGATGTGTAAGGCAATTCTTATTTTCTCACTAGGCAGAAGCACAACTTAAATCAATCAATAATAATTTTTACAGGCATTACATATCATTTCCATTGTGAGTGGTTTCAAAGTTCAATCCTGATGAATCAATGTAGCTTTACATTTTTCTTCTAGCCAGTATAATTCATAACTTACAACTTTTGTATGGATCCCAATTTGTGTAATTCCATGTATTGTACATGTTTTTATTGACTGTAACAGTTTGCATGGTGCATGCAGGTATTCATTTTATACTAGTCGCCATTATACTAGTCAGTTAAACCTTCTCATGAAATGGTTAAAGTTAGTATGCAACTTTGTTCCCCTTTGTCTGTTTCAAGATGCACGCCACAACAGTCGTTATTAGTCCACAGCTAGTCTTGAGTCATTGCTAGTATACAGCTCAAGTCCCCACTGCAACAGCACTGAACCCAACAGACAGTCTTCTTACCATACAGTATAGTGAACAAAACTGAGATTATCTCGGGATGATCCCATGTTTAATGGATACAAAAAATGACCCCAAGTGTTGCAGTAAACATTAAAAAGACCCCAAACAGGCAATATATGCTACATTATTAGTGCCCTGTAAACAAAACTTTACACACTTCAAACCACTGACAACCACAAATTGTTTACAAACCATTAACTCAGGCACATCTTGATAACAGTAAGCTGGTGTCTGATTATTCTTACACCAGTCTTAATGAGTTGTTCAAAATGCAGCTCAGGGATTTCACATGTGTCTTGTCACATGTATCACTGAAGTCAGTTTCTTTTTCTTTTTTTGTTTTTTTGCATTTTATTTTTTTTGATGTCTTTTGGCAGGCGGTCTCCCATTTGCAAGATCCACAAGAGCTCCAGTTATGTGGTAAAAGGCTTATGGTGTTCATTTGTATCTATAAAAAGAAGCCTTCAACATGGTTCATATTGTCAGTTCTTCTAAATGTCTCAGAAAAGGATGACTCAATCATTTTGATATCTCTTTATGCTTAGCTTTTATAGCTAAAAACCTTCTTCAATTGTTTTTATTTTAGTGGTACCGGTATGATGTATTTATGTGTATAAAGAACAATTTTAGGCAGAGGGGCAAAGCAAATCCTTTTGTGCATAACCACGATCTGTGTTCTTCTGGTTCTCCATATGAGTGGGTGCCTTTTGTTGCAAGTTCTTATTAATTATATTTAATTTTTCATTTTGTATTAATGAACTAGAAAATCCTGCATTGTTTAAGGGATCTGAAATATATTACATTTGGTGATGTGTTTTGGCAGCTATTTTGCTCGACTAGAAAAGCAGATCTGGAAGTGATGTTGCAATTATGACAGGGAATAGAAGCTTCAAGGAGGAAGATTTCACATGAAGTTCCCAGTAGGACTATATGGAGGAAAAAATGCTGCCTGAAGTCACTAATTTATGATATCACCCCAATCTCCTACTGCATTTCATCAGAAAAAATGGAAATACAAATAACACTTGGTGTTGTGTAATGTGTATCATTTATCAATTAAGACATGGTTTGGTTTTATTATACTTTTGTAGCCATACAGCCAGTACAAGGAACACAAGGATTATTTCACTTAAAGCTTATTGACATTTATGTTATTATAGAAAGTTAATCCATTTTTTAATTTTGCTTCGCAATGTTTTGCACTAGCAAGGCCATTCTAGGGTTGCCACCCTGCAAACACTTGCTTTGGTTTGTGTAAAAATCAATACAGAGTTGTCAAGAAATTAAATATTACTGTCTTAAATGGGAGTCAGGATCATAAAAAAAGCACTACAAGAACAGGCCAGGATCTTCCCTGGTTGGTCCAAAATAGACTTACCCCAAACCAGCCAGCCCGCAACACTTAACTGTAGGCATCAGCCTAAGCAGGCCCCAGTATGAGGAAACAGGCTTTTAATTTCCAAAAAAGTAAGAAAGGATAGGATATCTCAAAAATATCTCAGAAGGGAAAGAAAACGTAAAAAAAACCTCTGGTTTATATAGACAATGGAAACAAATAATCTTTATAAAGATTTTTATTTGAAAATCACAAAATAGAAGCGCAAAATGGCAAAAAAGGTAAAAAAGGACACAAAGGATTTGCCTAAAATTAGGCAATCCAAAGCAAACAAGTCCAATTTGCAATCCAGTACTCTGTAGTTCAAAACCAGAATTAAGGAGTCTAGAAATTGGAATAATCAAAGAAAAGCAATACTTACAAGTCAAACAACAATCAATGATTGCTAAGGGACTCTCTTCTCCCAGGCTGAATTTATAGGCTGAGAGTGGTTCCCTTTAGCTGTGAAGTAAGGGTGGTCCTGCCTTTTGAGGTTCCACCCACAAAATACAAGGAATATTAGAGAAAAAAAAATTACCAAAAATTCCATAAATACATGAAACATGAATGGTGTCAAAAACAATGTGTTAATAATTTACAACAAATTTACATTTCACACTTCTAATTATTAAGCTTGCTTCTGAAAATTATACTTGTGCTTCTGAAAATTATGAGTACGATTCTCAAGCGCAAACAGACTGTCAAAAATACATCATTGGATGCAGAAGGCATTCTCTGTTGAGGAAGAAATAATCGAATTCTGTTACTATGCACTTACCCATCCAGCCAAATTCACAGGTATTCAACTAGTTTACTTGTTGTTGCACAACATTTTTTCTTGGTTTACAGGGCCTTTCTTAGTTTACAGAAGGTATAAATTAAAGATTGTTATACTTTATTCATACTAATTATTGCTGGTTATTACTTATTATGCAAACGTATGTAGCCCCTATAATGTAATACTTTTAATGTTTTAACTAAACACTCTTCTGATTTCTAACAAAAACAGAATATCAGTACAGTTCTTTCTGCTAGGTCAACTCTACCTCTATTCATTGAGAGGGGTTGTGTCAGGTACAGCAACAAAATAATGCATTATGAATTTCTTCTAGGATGACCTGTAGGATGTTGAGGATCATGGTATATGTACTATTATTAAAGTATTATTAATAATTACCTATCTTCTCCAAATGTGACACCTTTTGTTCTCTTTTTCTTTTTTTAAGAAGACAAGAATGTGAAAGAGAACCAAGCAAAAATACCTGTTGGCAGTGTCATGTAATGTATTGCTGGACAAAGTCACAAACCTATTCTCCCACAAGAAAAGGAGGAGTTCAAGATAATTATTAAATACAATCATGACGGTGATGTAAACCATACTCTATGTTTTCCAGTTGTGAGTGCATGTATTAGAACAATAATATTTCCAACAAAATTACACCTTTTATTGGCTAACTAAAAAGATTACAATATGCAAGCTTTCGAGTCAACTCAGGCCCCTTCTTTAAGTAAGATGCAAAGACCTTTGAGGATTTCAAGAACATTATGGACTTAGCTTTACATTATGGACAGTCATTTGACAGGGTCTGAGACAACCACAATGGTCAGATATCTTAAAATCTTTAAGAGCTTCACAACTTGTTGGTAAATAATTAAATTTACAATGTTTTTCTACACAATATATACACATTTTGAGATGTAAATTCATGGGTATAGTGACTGTATAAAACAATTCCAAGTAAATTTATTGCATTCAAACATATCTTTCAGATAACAAAATACTTTCTACATATTGAACCAATGCAACTTGTCTCGCCCACACAATTCAGACTGTGCTGTAGGATTGATGGCAGTTTTTATTCTTTCCATAACTGTTGGGATCAATGGACATTCAATTTCTGGAAGTTCCTCATTCACATAATCAAATGATTGCCAGTCTGATCCATAGAGGTCTAGATTCTGAAAGAAGTTGGAAAAAATAAAGAAAAAATATGTTCTGATCAAAGTTGCAGTCCATATTTCCAATCAGTTTTAATAATAGTAAAGGATGTAAATAAATGTAAATGTAATGATTTTGTACTGCCTTCAGAAAAAACGAGAGGGCTGAACTTAAGTGATTATTTGTTGCTGGTTCAAAGTACATGATCTAAATATAGATACACAAAGAAAACAGGTCAAATATGTTAAAATGTATTTGTTAAACATCACTTAAAACATACATTTGATTTTTAAATTGCATTCATTTAGGGTTTTATAAAAGTGAGCAATGTTAGCTTGTGGTTAAGATGTTTTAAAAAATTACAAGTAATTATCCATACTGTTAATATTTAATAAAAGTGTAACTAATAATAAAAAATCAAAATTGTTCAAGTGGTGCAACAGAAACATAGCTCTCTGGAGTATCCATGTATACTCCCAAATATGACAATGTGTTACCTTGAGAGAAAAAAAATTTAAAAAACACACAACATAAGGAGCAAAAAATGTTTTTAATTTATTAATAAGACAGCTTTTATAACAGGAGATAATATTAACTCTGTAATGCATAAAATGATAAAGAAGCCTTAAAAATTTTAAAGTACTTTATAAGTTTATGATTAGTGTCCAAATGAACCAGGGACAATGGGTCTCACAATAAGTATGACCTCCTGACAATACAGCCAAATTAGGCCATCCTTTCCAAAATTCCAGAAGCGTCAACTCTATGCAAGCTTTCTTGACACAACTCCACTGAACTCCGACATCCTTTAACAATGCAATATTCAGGAATTGGTAGTCTTCTTTTGATAGACATGACTAAACTGTCCAGCTGTTCATCTAGCACAATTCTGTATGTTAATTTGGTTGATAAGCCAATCTCCCTCATACATATGAAGATGTTTGCCTCACTAACACCTAATATGTTTGTTATACAAGACCCTGGGAGTGACATGTTTATTAGATATCCAAGCCGCTCACCTGAAAACACAAATTTTGGACAACCTCAACCCTTGCGTTACAAATGCAACAAAGTCCTCTTGTGCAACACTTCTCTGCAGCTTTCTTTGAAGGTCAGAGACAGTGTTGATAATTTCAAGTGGAATATTAAAAACTGTCAAAGAGAATGTCAATATATTCACTTCTTGAGTAATCCAAATTCAGTTGTGGTTGATGTAAAATGTAAATTATCCTGTGTCTTTCTGACTTGGAATTCTTTGATGCAAACCACCTCTTGTCTTATTTAACTTTCTCATATATGAAGTATAGTACAAAGGCAATTGGTCTATTTCTTGCCAGCCTTAAATTCTGTATTTTCACCACAAACAACCAAATGGTATTTAGCATATCTACTAATTTTCTTGGATTAAAGCCACCATTGTTACTGAATATTTTAAAAGATAATAGCAATCTGATAGTCAAAAAACCTTTCCCTCCTTTATTTTTAGTTGGCATAATTTTCCTCTTACTAGCTTTTCAAACACAGATCCTCAGAAGCAGCTGCCTGTTTAATTTCCCTTCATATTCTCATTGATGCAGCATTTACTGTTGCTATGTGCATCAATTTGGTCCCAATTATTGTTTTAATTAATAGGACTTTCCCTGCTTTGCTTAGATCCCTTGTTTTCCATAAACTGGTAAGCTTTTTAATTTTTCCTTTTAATTCTTACCATCACTTTTTGCAATTCAAAGCTTATTCCTATTAGTTTAATTAATTCCTTTTGGATTTTTATTCTGATATCCTTTATTTTTTCCCAAGCATTCATTTCCAATCACATTAAAATTGGAACCTGTTTGCCACAACATTTGTGAATATATTGTATACAAACATCCTCGTTCTGAATGGATGCAAAATTTGGCATTGCATCTTGTGACTTTTAGGACTTAATGGCCTAAACTCTAAAATTCCTTCACAAACCTTAAGACACAAAAAAACCCATTTTTAATCAACAATAATTACATAACAACAATGGTAAAGAAACAAAGAGCAAAACAGAGTAATAACAAGGAGCAGATGAAAAAGAAACAAAAAAGTTCAAAGAATAGTCCCCATAAATGTAATTCTAGATGCAAAAACCACAAAAAGACAAGGAAAGGTTAAAGACAGAAATCACAAACAAGAAACACTAGAAATTATGAAGCAAGAAAAAAGTCTAAATCAGAAAATCAAAATTAAATAATATAATTTTTAAGCACTAAATATACACCTTAAAGAGATGAAGGCCAAAGGCACTGCCACAGCAAACAGCAAAGTATCAAGAGATCATTGGATTTTTCTTAGGTGTTTGCAGCCCTATTAACTTCAACATCTGAGGGCCACAGACCAATAGAAGCCCCACCTTACATGGCTCCAGATTAAATTAAAAACAAGTAATAAAAGAGGTTAAAGAGTTCAGGATCATAACAAAACAGCAAAAACATCCAAGCCATGGAGAGGACATGGCAAAGTGATGACACTGTTGTGTCAAATTTATCAGAAGTCTAAATAAGGTTTGACTCTTTCAATGTGTGTATCAGCCAAACTCAACAACAATAAGTTGAGGCTTGAAACTGTTTGGTAATTGTCGACAAAAGTCATCCACAGAGGATTGTTTAATTTTATTTTCTGGATGGCAGCAAAGACTGAAAAATTATCTGAGCCTCACTTCTTCAGACATTTGTTCTGTTTACAGCATGGTGTCAAATATCTGCTGTCATTTGCTAAGCAGGATCTTATACTACTTGGTTTTAAATGGTACTATTTTTATATATTAGCAAACACCATTTGTTTAAGTTGTTTATATTCATGTTAACGTTTTTAATTATTTTGGATATCATTTTGAAGTATTTAGAAAATGGGTAGCGTCATATTTTTTATTGCAGAGAAGCACATTGACGGTCACGAGGATGTGATATATGATGTCATACAGGTGCAATATGTGAAATGATCATTACATCTTCACTATAAAAATGGCACCCAGTTTTCACATTCCTTGGTGATCAAACAATTGCTTAAAACAAAGTATCTTAGCATACTTGGGGGAACGTTTGCCAACATATTGTTAGGTTTGCTTTCTGGTTTTGAAACTTTTGTTTTTGACTTTTGCTTTTTTCCTTTGAATTTTAACAGTTTAATAAAACTTTATTGCTTGTTTACTGACAATGTACCAATCTTGCTCGCTTTTTTGAATCCTTGGTGTTGCTTCTAAAAAAAACAGGACACTGCTGCTGTGTATGATACGCAGGATAACAATGGCAACATTTTTTAATATGTCTTGTTTTTCTGACAGTCTCCAGCCTTGATTCTCTAAGAAGACAAAAAAAAAAATACTCCCAATAAAATTGCAAGAAAAAAATGGAAGAAATCATAGGAAGGGCAATTTAGAGACAGACCCCCTTTCCTGTAGGTTGGGAGTGTACCCTTGAGCAAGGCCCTTAACCTTCAATTGCTCCAGGGGCACTGTACAATGGCCGACCCTGCACTCTGACCCCAAGGGGTATGCAAAAAACCAAGTAATTTTCTTCAGGATTAGTAAAGTATAATAAAATAAAAAATAAAAAAAAAATTAAAAAATGAGGTAAACCACAACACACAAAACAAAATACAAGTAGTTCTGTTTTCAGAGTTAGATGATTAGTCTATCATTGCCACCTCATAAATTCAATACAGCAGTAGAAAATACTTTGTTTTTGCGAGCACTCCTCACCAAGTGCAGGTGCATTAATCAGTAGCTCTAGGTAGGGTATGCTAAACTTAAGTAATGAGCCTGAGATTAAAGGGGCACCTCTTATAGTAGCAGGCAGCACATTCTACAGCTTTGAGGCCATGTAACTAAAAGCTCAAGCTCCCACTGTTATTTTGGTAATTCTTGTAAGCATAAACAAGCCAGCATCCTGAGGTCTTAATGTGTGCTCTTGTCTGTTAGGAATCGTAATTTCAGATAAGTAAGCAGGGCCTTGGCCAACCCCACTACAGGGGAATGCACAAACCAGTGTGTTTCTTTGGGCCGGTCCCAAGCCCGGATAAATTGGGAGGGTTAAGTCAGGCAGGGTATCTGGTGTAAAATTTTGCCAGATCAATATGTGGACAACAATTCAAATTTCCATACCGGATCGGTCAAGGCCCGAGTTAACAACGGCCGCCACCAGTACGGTTAGCCAACAGGGTGCTGAAGGAAACTGGGCTACTGTTGGCTGAAGTAGGAGAAGAAAAGAAGGGAGATGTGTCCAGAGGCAGAAGGACAAAAGGAAGGTAAAGAGAGTGGAACTGAGGGTAGGTACTTTGAATGTTGACAGTATGACTGGTAAGGGGAGACAGTAAGTCAATATAATGGAGAGAAGGAAGGTTGATATATTGTGCATGCAAGAGACTAAATGGAAGGGGAGTAAGGCCAGGTGAATCGGAGGTGGATTCAAATGTTCTATCATGGTGTGGATGGGAGGAGAGGGAAGGCAGAGCAAAGGATCAAATGGTGGAAGTTGAAAAAAGAAGACAGCAAGGTTGAGTTTAGGGAGGAGGTAAGACAGGCACTGGGTGTCAGTGAAGAGTTGCCAGAAAGCTGGGCAACTGCAGCAGAATTAGTAAGACTGACAGGAAGAAGGGTGCTTGGCGTGACATCTGGACAGAAGATGGAGGAAAAGGAAACCTGGTGGTGGAATGGGGAAGTACAGGAGAGTGTACAGAGGAAGAGGATGGCGAAGAAGAAATGGGATAGTCAGAGAGATGCAGAAAGTAGACAAGAGTACAAGGAGATAAGGCACAAGGTGAAGAGAGAGGTGGCAAAGGCTAAAGAAAAGGCATATGATGAGTTGTATGAGAGGCTGGACACTAAGGAGGGAGAAAAGGACCTGTACCGATTGGCTAGACAGAGGGACTGAACTGGGAAAGATGTGCAGCAGATTAGGGTGATAAAGGATAAAAATGGAAACATACTCACAACTGAGGAGGGTGTGTTGAGCAGATGGAAAGAGTACTTTGAGAGGCTGATGAATGAAGAGAACAAGAGAGAGAGAAGGTTGGATGATGTGGAGTTAGTAAATCTGGAAGTGCAATGGATTAGCAAGGAGGAAGTAAGGACAGCTATGAAAATGATGAAGAATGGAAAAGCTGTTGGTCCAGATGATATACCTGTAGAAGCATGGAGGTGTTAAGGAGAGATGGCAGTGGAGTGTTTAATCAGATTATTTAACAGAATCTTGGAAAGTGAGAGGATGTCTGATGAGTGGAGAAGAAGTGTTTTGGTACTGATTTTTAAGAATAAGGGGGATGTGCAGAGCTGTAATAACTACAGGCTGATAAAATTGATTAGCCACAGCATGAAGTTATGGGAAAGAGTAGTGGAAGCTAGGTTAAAAAGGGAGGTGATGATTAGTGAGCAGCAGTATGGTTTCATGCCAGGAAAGAACACCACAGATGCAATGTTTACTCTGAGGGTGTTGATGGAGAAGTATAGAGAAGCCCAGAAGGAGTTGCATTGCGTCTTTGTGGACCTGGAAAAGGAGAAAGCATATGACAGGGTTCCTTGAGAGAAGTTGTGGTATTGTATGAGGAAGTCGGGAGTGTCAGAGAAGTATATAAGAGTTGTACAGGATATGTATGAGGGAAGTGTGAAAGTGGTGAAAACTGCAGTAGGAGTGATGGATGCATTCAAGGTGGAGGTGGGATTACATCACAGATCGGCTCTGAGCCCTTTCTTATTTGCAATGGTGATGGACAGGTTGACAGACGAGATTAGACAGGAGTCCCAGTGGACTATGATGTTTGCTGATGACATTGTGATCTGTAACGAGAGTAGGGAGCAGGCCCAGGAGACCCTGGAGAGTTGGAGGTTTGCTCTAGAGAGGAGAGGAATGAAGGTCAGTAAGAACAAGACAGAATACATGTGTGTGAATGAGAGGGAGGTCAGAGGAATGTGTGAGGATGCAGGGAGTAGAGTTGGTGAAGGTGGATGAGTTTAAACACTTGGGATCAACAGTACATAGTAAGTGGGATTGTGGACGAGAAGTGAAAAAGAGAGTACAGGCATGGTGGAATGGGTGGAGAAGAATGTCAGGAGTAATTTTTGACAGATGGGTATCAGCAAGAGTGAAAGGGAAGGTTTACAGGACAGTAGTGAGACCAGCTATGTTATATAGGTTGGAGACGGTGGCACTGACCAGAAAGCAGGAGACAGAGCTGGACGTGGCAGAGTTAAAAATGCTAAGATTTGCATTTTGTGTGATGAGGATGGACATGATTAGAAATTAGTACATTAAAGGGTCAGCTCAAGTTGGATGGTTGGGAGACAAAGTCAGAGAGGAGAGATTGCGTAGGTTTGGACATGTGCAGAGGAGAGACGCTGAGTATATTGGGAAAAGGATGTTAAGATTAGAGCTGACAGGCAAGAGGAAAAGAGGAAGGCCTAAGAGAAGGTTTATGGATGTGGCGAGAGAGGACATGCAGGTGGTGGGTGTAGCACAACAAGATGCAGAAGACAGGACAATATGGAAGAAAATAATCCACTGTGGCAACACCTAACAGAAGCAGACGAAAGAAGAAAATGAAGAAGATGCAGGGCCTTGGCCATTTCAGGCTTTATGTTAAGAGTAAGATTTTGGAATCTGCCCTAAACATAACTGGGAGCCAGTGTTAGGACTTAAGAACTGGAGTTATGTGTTCAAACTTTCTGGTTCTTGTAATAAATCTTGCAGCAGCTGAATTAAGCTGTATAAAGAATGAAATGAACAACCAGTGAACACTGCATTTCAGTAGTCAATCCTACTAGAAATAAATGTGTGAATTAATTTCTCAGTATCCTGCATATTTTGAAAACACATTCATTTTCCAATGTTTTTATGATGAAAAAAATATTTTTTGGGCAATTTTCTAATTTGTACTTTAAATGATATGCTAATGTTGAAGATAACAGCTAGATTACAGGATGATTCAGTAAAACTAATAGTGATTAAAACTAAGTTAAATATTGACAAAATATTGTTGTACATAATAAAACAGAAATGTTAATGTGTACAAAAACAAATAGTTTTCATCCAGCTTTTTATATTTTTTAATGCTGTCTGACCATGCAATTTGAAGGACGTGCAGCTTTGTTTCTCTCCGTCGGCGTTCCTGTTTCTGACAATCTAATGTAAGAGTTTGACTGCTCTCATTAAACCAGAGTGAGTTTCTATGCACTTTAATGACTTTTATTTTAAGGGAAGCCACTGTATCAAGTCTCTCAAAATCGCTTTATAATCTGATGTTAGCTGATCTAAATTGTTTTCCATGATTACGCTTGAATTTACTCAAAATATCTACAAATTTTGAAGCAGAGTTATGATCTAGATGTCTCACTGTCTTTGTTTAAATCTATGAATATATTGTTAAGGGCAGACCAAATCAGGTAGTTATCAGAAATAACTAACTAATGGAGCAATATTTAAATTTGGAATTTCAACTCTGTAAGTTATAATTAGATTTAATGTGTGGTTATGATTATGAACTGGACTGTTGACAGTCTGAGAAAATCGTACTGAGTTTAAAAAGTAAGATACAACATTTGCTAAAAGTGTCAGTTTCCACATCAATGTGTATATTAAAATCCCCCATCAACACTACTTAATCATCATTTATAGCTAATCAGATAAATAAATGTAATTTTACAGTCACTTGTGCAAACAAGAACTATAAATCATATTTTGTAGTTTGTACCAACAGGCAGAAACCTGTCACCAGTGCAACATGTATTTCAACCTGTGTAACTAACCGATGCATTTGGTTGCTTGCTTTGAACAGTATGATATGGTTTAAATTGAAAATGTATAGTGTATATAAAGTTATATATTGTTATATATAAAGTATATAATGTTTCTCAGTTGAATGTTTTGTACAGTTTCAGTAAAATAAAAGAATTTTGACATCTTTCGCAAAATGTGACTTTTTCTGAAGAAGAAAAATCAGTCTCAAAAAAGTTAATGGGACTTGAAGGTGGATGATTGTCAGTAAGTACAGTTTTCTGAAACCTTAAATTTAAAAGTGTTCAGGTGACACAAAGGAGATGTTTGAATGTCTCTGCATCCATTTCAGTCAGGGGCTTCAACTCTGTGTCAGTCACTAAATCACTAAAGCATTTGTTGATCAGACAAAAACAGCTCAAACCCTGTTTTTCCAATTCTGTCTTTCAAGCATTAGTGCCAGCTTAGCTGACAATTTGTGAAAACCTATTTGGAAGGATTTGACACCCACTGAAAGCATTTCCTTTGGTTTTTATTTTCATGACTAAACTGTGACCAGATCTATCGTTTTCTTTTGTAGCAATTAAGCAGCAAAATAATAGTAAGCTTCTTTATTCCATCATGTTGTTTCCAATCTTCTGTAAACCACAGAAAACATTAGAACAACCTAAACAATAACAGGCCATTCAGCAAAACAAAGCTCATCAGTCCTAATAACTTAATTCTTCTAAAAGTATTATCAAGTCTAGTTTTGAAAGTCCTTAAAGTCCTAGTGTCTACCACACTACTGGGAAACTTCCTAATGTTAGAACAGAACAAAGAGGGAGGATGAGAAGTCATAACTGATAGAAACTCCCGAAACCATGAACACAGCACAAGACAGTCAAGCTCTCTTGATCTTCTTGGAATGTACAGACTCATTTGTTCAGGAAGCGACTTACCCCAACATTCTGACCTTCTCAGTTTACACTCTTTGTCCCAGTGCTCAGGATAATATGTGTTTCTAACTCCATCCATCCATTATCCAACCCGCTATATCCTAACTACAGGGTCATGGGGGGGTCTGCTGGAGCCAATCCTGGCCAACACAGGGCGCACGGCAGGAAACAAACCTCGGGCAGGACACACACACCCACACACCAAGCACACACTAGGGACAATTTAGGACCACCAATGCACCTAACCTGCATGTCTTTGGACTGTGGGAGGAAACTGGAGCACCCGGAGGAAAACCACGCAGACACAGGGAGAACATGTAAACTCCACGCAGGGAGGACCCGGGAAGCGAACCTACCCACTGCGCCACCGTGCCGCCATGTTTCTAACTCACCTTTTGGTACTTGTTCATGGGGTTCGTATAGTATTTTGTATTTTATTCCAGTTGATTGTCTCATACTAATTCAGAGCTTTGTGTTTCCTGCGATAATTTTTTATTTATTGTTTTTGCTGATAATATTTTGTATGCGGTGCTCTATTTTTAATTTGTTTTCCTGTGCTTGTTTTCCCCTGTTGTTCACTTTTAGTTTTTGTGAATGGGAAAGGGACTATATAAATAAAATGTACAGTATAATTCTCATCATTGTCTGTTATTTTCATATTCTTCTGCACGGTTGTTTTTCCTGTGCTGCTGTGTGTTTGTTCATTGTATTTTTGGGAACCCTATCTCTTTTATTTAATTCTGCTTTTAGCATTTGCTTTGTCATTACACTATGATGAGGGTACCCATTAGCGGTTTAGTTATACTAGGCAGGTGCCCACACATCAGTCCTCAGAAGTCTTCACAAGAGCTTACTTTTCTCACTGAATCTGAATGTCATGTTAGCACATTGCCTCTGATCCATCATACTGGCTCACACCCCCAACTGTCTCTTCTTAGCTTTCTTTCTCAATCCTTTCCCTTTTTTCTCTACTCAGACTCCTTTTATACCTTTGTGGATGCAATTGCTTTGCTTATCAACCCAGCGAGTGTCAATGAGGAACAGCTGAGCTGAAGCGTCGGCATGTTAACAAGCAATCAGCCCGTTTCTCCATTGAACACCCTGCGGCCACGCAGCTTTCCAGCAGCACATACCCACACATACACCTGAGTCACACTGTTTTTATTTAAAAATTCTGCACCCCCCCAGACCCCTAAAGTGCAGCACCACACCTTTGTCTTGAATTATTTGCACTGTTAATTATAAGTTATGCTGTAGTCCAGTAAGTAGTAATGGACTTTTCAATATTATAATCCTTGATTAATTCCGCACTTGGTTCCATGTATTGAAGAATTCATGTTCTCCTCATGTTCTTCTTGCAAGGAACTCTAGTTTATTAAAACACTCGTACTGATGCGATACAGGGGAGCCTATTCATGTCCCCTTGTTTCTGTCTTGCCACCATTGGTGTTTGTAAAAACTGGGATTGGTGCAAGACAATAACAGATATACAAGATCTAGAAAGTATCAGGATGATCTTCTAAATTAGATCAACTAATGTTTACTCTTTCAAAAGAGTAAATGTAATAAGTGGATACATATAAAGGCTAGAGAAAAAAAAACCAAAAGTATTGTATAAACAGGAACACTTGTTAATATTTTATAATGTTATGATTTCCCTAATAAATACTTGCTTTAAGAATCACACAAACATACTTGCAAAAGGGCATTCACAGCAGAACGGTGAAATCAGCTTTCAATTTCAAAGAGAAACAGTTGTTTAATTGTCTATCCCCAATCCTGTCTGATTCTGTTTCATCAAGAATCAATATATATTCAGAACTGAATGCCAAAATATGGCGCTGTAACGCCCAAATATAAAAGCATACTCAGTCATAATTATACTAACAGCTGCAACAAATATTATGGAACATTTTTCAGTGAGCAATTTGCTCTATATTAAGCCAATTATTGGCCAAAAATGATCCTGTAGAGGAAGCAAATTGTACCCTGTCAAAGACAGGAATCCATAATCGTCCAGTTTAAATCCTTGGTCACTCCATGCCATCCAGTTTCATGAGTCCCTTGAAACACTCTGTAACAGATACATTATTTTTTAATATAGTGAACAGCAGTTTTTCATGTGGCTTGTAGCCAAATGAAACTTAACCTCTCAAGGAACTTGATTAGCCACCCTCTCACAATATAAACTATAAAATAAATATATTGCATTTGATGTATGACATGTGTTATACTTTATTAAAAAATCCTTACTATTTTTTGAGTATCAGGCACACCAAATATTCTCAGAGGAATCTCTACAGCATTTATAGCCTACTCATAAATGTCTATCAGGTTTGTAGGTGAACTTCATTACTATGACTGAAAGGACATATAAGTTTAAAGTCATCAGCGTTATTGTTCTTCGAAGGTCAAAACCAGTGGAGTGTATAAAAGTGAAATTAGATGACATACCAGAAAAAGAGCTTTGAGATAGGTGTTCTGGTTCAAAGGCTTTTATAGCACTATATTTTAAATTCTCAGGGTCTTTATACCTAAAAATCATACTGTGCATTAAAGAATAAAAAAGAGTTTTGTTTAAGGATATACATGCTTATATACACTACAGTATATGTTGTATAGTTAGTATGGCACAGTGAAATCATGAATAAGCTCTCAATTTTATTTAAGATGGTTTGTTAAAGAATATAAAAAGGTAAAAAATAAATGTAATTTGCTACTCTCATAAAGAATGGTATACCCCAGGGCAGAATAATGAGTTGTGTTACCTGAAATAAGAACACTTTCCCTAACATCTGTTCCTGTATTTGTGTTGTATAATTTGGAAATAGCCAGATGCTTATGTAATGAAAATAACCTTCACGTCATACTTTGTAATTTATTATCATCAAAGGCAAGTATTGTGCTTCCACAAAACATTACACCTGTGAAAAGAAAGTATGTGAGTTTCAGGGTTTCTCTTTGTAATTAATATGAAAGCTACTTTAATGTTAAATAGTGCATATTGTCTTACTTTATAAAAGGTGGAATTTTGTCTACACTGAGATGAATCTGCTTGTCACTTTAACTGATGAATAATCCATTGCTGAATTCTTAAACAATAAATATTGTCACACACGTGCGAGTAGAAGTCAACTAAAAGGCCTGAATAATAGTAATTCCACATCCGACCGGGGGTGGCAGGATGCCTAGCTATCTTTCTCGATCCCTTGCAGACTATTCTCGGGAAATCCCGCAGGGTTCCGGGGCCTCAGATGATGTCACTTCTGTTTCTGGTGCAGTTCATTATGGCACTTCCAGTCCTGCCTCTCATGACATCACTTCTGGACCCAATGATGTCATTTCCTATACTGGCCTTTAAAGCAGCCATCTTGTCTCTATACTGGCAGTTCAGTTGTGGACTCCGATCTGTAAAGATCTGTGTACTAAATCCTAACCATTTGCAGCTTGGACATAATATATGGGTGGCTGCCCCAAACCTTCTTAATGTCTCATATTGATTTTTGTTACAATATATATAACACATTAGAAAATATTCTTGGTTAATTCAACATGCATTTGTTGTAAGTCATTTTTAATATTTTTGACTTCCACAGAGTAATAATTCTTAACCTTACTTCCTGGAGTCTTAATCCCTTGATAACTAAACAAGAACAGCAAATACAAATGTTTTCTTTGATACCCGCAGAGTGCTCAACAGCATTTTTTTGTATGTCTGTGTTTTTTGTTTTTGTCCTCAATTATTATTGCTTCCAATAATATTTTATTTCTAAGTATGCATAGTGGCATTGACGTCATGACATTTTGCTTTGGGTGTTGCTATGTGCATCAGCATGAAATTTCATTTTAGTTATTTTCCAAGTGAAAGCAAACCCAGGGCAAGTTAGGATTATCAAAAATCGTAGTCGAAAGATCATTCCATAACTGTTGGTGCAAATGTTTCTTTTTTAAAACATAAAATCTTGGAAGATAGGAATAACACTTCACAATTTTAAATACCCTATTGGTGATAATGTCATGAAAAAGAATCCTTTTCTATATTATTAAACAAGAGAAATATAACACATCAGAAATTATTCTTTGTTAATCCAATATATCCATCCATCCATTTTCCAACCCGCTGAATCCGAACACAGGGTCACGGGGGTCTGCTGGAGCCAATCCCAGCCAACACAGGGCACAAGGCAGGGAACCAATCCTGGGCAGGGTGCCAACCCACCGCAGGACACACACAAACACACCCACACACCAAGCACACACTAGGGCCAATTTAGAATCGCCAATCCACCTAACCTGCATGTCTTTGGACTGTGGGAGGAAACCGGAGTGCCCGGAGGAAACCCACGCAAACACGGGGAGAACATGCAAACTCCACGCAGGGAGGACCCGGGAAGCGAACCCGGGTCCCCAGGTCTCCCAACTGCGAGGCAGCAGCGCTACCCACTGCGCCACCGTGCCGCCCTTAATCCAATATACTGTAAATGTATTACAAGGTAGTGATGGTAACATCTTACTACCAACAATATGGCTTCCAGGCTTAAAATAATCACAAAATGGTTGCATCCATTATAATAAAATGACATTGTACTGTACATAAAAACAAAAATAATGGTAAAAATAATAAGACAAAAATGATCAAAATAAGTATGGAAATGTACAAAAAAAAGTCCAAAATCCCATAATCACAACAGTAGTTCCAGTGATTAAATAAAGACAGAAGAGCCTTTGGAAAGTTACAATTGCAAGAAAAAGCAAGTGAACCCTTTGGAATTCCCTGAATGTCTGTATTGATTACTTTAAAATGTTGTCTAAGTCCAAAATTATAGGCAAATCTATAGACAAACACAATCTGATTAAACTAATAACACGCATACAGCTTTACATTTCTTATCTTTTTTAACTTACTGATCAATCATTCAGAGTGCAGGCTGGAAAAAGTAAGTGAACCCTTCATTTGAATAAATTGTAAATACTCCTTTAGTAGCAATAACCTTTACCAAACTTTTCCTATAGCTGCTTATAAGATTTGAGAATGCATTTTGGACCATTCCTCCCAACAAATCCTCCCTTTGTGCTAGGGGTCATTGTCTTGTTGCATCACCCTACTTCTCTTAAGTTGAGGTCGTGGACTGCTGCTCTTAGATTCATCTGTAAAATGCTTTGATACCCCTTTGAATTCATTGTTCCTTCGATGACTGAAAGGCATCCAGGCCCTGAGGCAGGAAAGCAGGCCCATATCATCATGTTCCATCCACCATGCTTCATAGTTGGATGAGGTTTTGATGCAAGTGTGCAATGCCTTTTTCCCCCAAACACAGTGTTGTGCATTTGTGCCAGAAAGTTTAACCTTTGTCTTATCTGTCCAAAGAACATTTTTCCAGAATCACTGTGGAAAATTCAAGTGGTCTTGGACAAATTTAAGGTATGCTGCAGTGTTTTATTCTTTTGTGGTCACCTTCCATGAACACCTTTCTTGTTCACTGCTTTTGTTGTAGTGTACTTATGAACAAAGAATTTCACAACTTTTAGACTTTTCTGGAGACCATATGCTGTTACCCTTGGTTTCTTTGGCATCTCTTTTAGGATTGCCCAGTGTGCTCTTGGAGTGATCTTTACTGGATACCCAATCCTAGGGAAAGTAGCTGCAGTCCTGAAATTTTCTCCATTTGTCTTACCATCGATTGATGAATACTCGGGCCTTTAGCAAATTCTTTTGTGGCCCTTTTCAGCTTCATGCATCTCTATAATGCATCTTCTAAGGTCCTGTGATAGTTGTTTGGATCAAGTCATGGTTCAAACTAACAATTCTTTCTTGAGAACAGATTTGTCAGTATCCAGACTTTGTGTGCCTTTAATTAGAGAGTAAGGCACATGTGCAACCCACACTTTCAGTCTCCCTTAGTTGTAACACCTTTGTCCAATTAGGTTTTTGAGAAGTCATTGACACCGAGGTTCATTCAGAGTACAGGATGCAAAAAGTCTGTGATTACTCAGTGTGCTCAATAAATACATGCAAAGTACAACTGTGTGTGTGTTATTAGTTTCGTGAGATTATGTTTGACTATTATTGTGACTTAGATAAAGACCACACCAGATTTTATTAGTAATCAATGCAGAAATCCAGGTGACTCCAAAGTGTTCACTTACTTTTTTTGCAACTGTATATTCAAGGGAAAGGAACAAAAAAAAATGTTCCAGGTGTGTTGGGATCACTTGACAAAAAATCGGGAGTGGCCTCCCCTAGACTTTCTCGTATACTCAGATATGAGGATGTATATTTGAGGGATAAACCGCAAGACAATGATTATATTTTTACATTATGTACATTAAAGAACAATCAAATTAAATTAATAATATATTGAACAATTATTATAAAAGTAAGTTGAATAAATTGGACTCTGCAGCTGCATGAATAAAAAATTTCAGGTAAATTATCACTTCAGTAAGCAGAAGTGGGTCAAAAGTTGCAAGTGACTTTAGTAATGTCTGTAATGTAATACTTGTACACAAAATTTCATTTACGTAAAGCAAAAACATTCTCAAATATGTATGTATTACCATTTGAAAGTCTAATGGAAAATTGCGATTATCTCAAAAACCTTTTATTTTTTGAAAAAATGCAAAGCGACAAACAATGTTTAGAATGTGGTGCTTTACCATAACATGATGTGAAATTATCAAATTTTTAAATGTTTTTGGGAAACATTTCAGGTCAAGTACCACTTCAGGTTAGCGGAAATAGCTCAAAGGTTGATGGAAATCTATGTTTTGTACCTAATACTCTCCCCGTGTCTGCGTGGGTTTCCTCCGGGTGCTCCGGTTTCCTCCCACGGTCCAAAGACATGCCGGTTAGGTGGATTGGCGATTCTAAATTGGCCCTAGTGTGTGCTTGGTGTGTGGGTGTGTTTGTGTGTGTCCTGCGGTGGGTTGGCACCCTGCCCAGGATTGTTTCCTGCCTTGTGCCCTGTGTTGGCTGGGATTGGCTCCAGCAGACCCCCATGACCCTGTGTTCGGATTCAGCGGGTTGGACAATGGATGGATGGATGGATGTACCTAATACTTGTATGCAAAATTTGGTTGACCAAAGTGAAAGTGTTCTCAAGTTATTGTTTTTACATGCTGTGGCATGCGTCTGGGGGTGGTACCCAGCCGGGACACCCAAGAGGACCGGAGGAGGGCTTACGCCTCCTCCAGACCACGAGGGGGCGAGCGCCCTGGTGGTTTTAGGGACCACGGGTACAGAGCTTTAAAGCTCAACCTTGTAGGGGCCCGTGGTCACCACCAGGGGGCGCCCCAATGCCTTTGGAGCCCTGGCCCTCAGCACTTCCGCCACACCCGGAAGTGTTGGGGGGAAGAAGACCAGGGACCCCCAGAGTGCTTCCGGGTACGCAGCCGGCACTTCCGCCACACTGTGGAGTGCCGGCGGAAGATTGTCGGGAGGCACCTGGAGCACATCTGGGTGGTTATAAAAGGGGCCACCTCCCTCCATTCAATGGCTGGAGTTGGGTGAGGAGCAGGACAGCACTCGGGTGGAAAGGAGAAGAGGCGGCCTGAAGAGTGAGGCAGTGACTGCCTCACTCTTCAGGCCTGGACTTTGGGGGAATCTTGGGGGTTTGTGTGCACTTATTATTGTATATAGTAGTTGTAAATAAACATGTGGTGGTGACTTTAAACATGTCTACCTGTCTGTGTCCAGGGCTCGTTCCACAATGCACACATACACAGAGGCAGGCATACAGGCATAATTCCAAAAATGGTATTTTCGGACTCAGGGAGTTCTAAAACGTTGAGATTCATCAAAATCTCAAAATCTAATTTTTGGACGATTCCAATACTTTCCCTAAACTTCGTATACGAGAAAGTAAAAAAGTATGCACCGTCAAAATGTAGCTACAGAAAGCAGGAACTTTAAATGGAGATTCTTTTACTTCCCAAACAAAACATTCATAAGAGGTCTGTGTCTGCCACGTTGCCTTTATCCAAAAGGGTTGTCACATACATAGCTATACCCCGTATCAGGTAAACATGTGAGTTTCTCCCAATTCATAATATGCTGGAATCCAAAAAACAACTAGGAAAAATAAAAGAAGAAACCAAAACAAAAGCTTTAAATAAAGTGTTCCAGAAAACGTGGGAAATTACACAAAAATGTCCCTAATATACTGGTACTCCTGGTAAGTAACCCATGGAATGATACTGTATTAGTTCACAATTTTTTTAACTGTACATCATTAGTACATTTGACACTTCAGAATAAAAATACATGGTACCTGTGGTGGAGTGATATGTAGCATACAACTTGATAAATATTTTGTGTCTATTTGCAATATTAAAGAGTAAGGAAGCTGGACAAATGCATCTTCTACCCCCACAGTTTTGTTGATCGAGGAAAGAACCATCTGGGCTAGCTTTATACTTTAATTATTTTCTTGCCTGTTTGTCTGGCACTAAAGAAAATACTAGACTTTGGGTGGAGCATGAGCTGCTTCACCAGTGAATGTTACACCTCCATACTGGGATGGGGGCTATGCCTGAACTGTTTCATTGGTGAATGATCTCAGGAGAGGTGTGTCTGTCAGGAGCTGCAGAGGGAAAATAAAGGACACCTGAAAAGGCATACTCTATCTCTCATCATTTTGCCATTAAGAGAAGATTGCATGTCTCTCTGGACGTTCCTCTATGAAGAGAAGACAACTCAGTAGCCATATTGAGACAGGCAAGCGGCCAGTTTCAATACTCTATTCAAAAGCCGAATGGTAGCAAAAATCAACCTAGGCTACACTGCTACTTAGCAGTAACCAGTAAACCCCTGTTTCTCTAAAGAATCGCAAATCCAAGAATGGCAATTACTTTCGCTTCCCTCCAATCTTTGTAGGGATGTAAGATCATGGAGGGTGGGAGCGTCCTGGGAAAGTTTTCATTTAATGAAAGAAATATATTTGTAGTAAAGCTGTTTCATTTTGGAGCCATGACTCGTTTGGTTCTGGTGTTTCAGAAGCGCGTTGTAGGCGCCTTCGTTCATTGTTTTTATCCATGCAGTCTCGTTTTTGTTTTTCTATGGGTGTGTTGTTAGCTAGACATCGCTTGCTGTTAGGAATCATAATTGAACCCCTGACCGCAGGCACTTTGGAGTAGCTGACTGCTGGCACTGTCAGTAGTCACCACTACCTCAAGTTTAAATACATACACATATATAGATAGACGCACGCCACATTCACTGTGTTTCCCAGTAGACACGATACGTGAGCCTTATTGCGAGTGGCAAAAGTGCAATTTAAACTAATACAGTTAGACGTGGAAACTGGGTTTTCTGATGAAAAAACAATAACGTTTAAAACAGTATCGTTTACATACAACAGATTTTGGTGAATCGTTTAAATGCATTTATTAATATCCATTTATACACTAATAATGGCAATTATTAAATAATAATAATTATAATTATTATTATTAACCATTCCTCCCATATAAGTAACATTTCGGGGACTGCCTTCACACTCCTCTCGCTCACTCAGATCTTGTAATTTGAGAGTATTAAGTCTGGCAATATGGTGCAGCCTTAGTTTGTGGAAGACAGACACAACTAAAGACATGAGCATAAAATGATGGTTGTCAATTTCAAACTGTGTTTCCTCAATGTGCTCCTTGAGAAAAAACATCATCAAGTTTGAGACATGTTAGCAGCTAACAACAATCTACACAGTGACTAAATACGTTTAGCCAAAACGTTGTTTGGAGGCTCACTTGAGCACATAAATGCATAGCTTTGCTAGCTTAGCCTGGCTTAGCTAAAGTAAAGATTATAAAACGGGATTTTCTAACGGCCAAATATAACCAAAACAATTGTTCAGCCTTACCTATGAAATGTAATCCCCCGGGATCTGGTTTGGAGCGTACAGCGGTTTGTACAATCCCAAGCAGCACATTATTCATTACTTCACTCCACAGCAGTGCCACTCACAATATGGCTGCGACGTTGACGTACGATTCTGCTAGTCATGAGGCGTCTAGTTATTCTATGTCAATGTTTAAATATGTCACCATGGCAACTTGTTGGCGTACACGCTTTACGTCAAGTTTAGTTTACAGGTTGTGTTGTGTTGTTTGGGCACCACTTACTGACTTTGGGAAGCCGCTGGGTTTGACTGTTGGGCGCTGTGCGAGTGCGTGTGCACTTTTGGCACGGGTTGCATTTGGCGTCTGTGTATATATACAACCTTCGTAAACATTACTAAACGAAGGTTTTATATGCGGTGGTGTGAGCGTTCAGTATTGTGACCTGAAGTTTAGTTTATAAGTTGTGTTGTGTTGTTTGGGCGCTACCTGCTGAGTCTGGGAAGCCGCTGGGTTTGACTCTGGGGCGCTGAGTCGCAGTGTGCGTGCGCTTCGATGCATCGATGCATCGTCCTGCGTCCGTCATCCTGTGTCCGTCATCCTGCGTCCGTGCATATATACAACTGTCGTTCAGTAATATAGACGGTATTTTTTTTTGTCACACTCATTTACTTTGTTAATTTATGCATATTATTTATAATATATAATTAATTCAACGTGTAGCTCTTCTGCTTGTTTCTTTCATTCAACTTAATTGCCTGTGGTTTAGATAACGAATGGAAGAGGAAGGAAGTGCTGAACTGAAGTAGTGTACCTGACCAAAGAGTGTATGGAATCTGGGGCATTTTAGTAACGTCTATACATCAAAGCAGGGGTCCCCAACCCCCGGTCCGCGGCCCACTACCGGTCCGCAGCCGTCTGACAGCTGGGCCGCGAGAGAACTGCCGGCAACGGCGACTCACTCAGACTTTTCAGAACGCTTGGCGGGCGGGGCTTTGCAGCGGTGCAGAGAGAGGAGAGAGACCGAGGTGAGACAGTATTACAACAAAGTATTTTTATGGTCCCGACAGTTTCCCCATATGACACGAGTCTATAGAAATCACGTTACTACGAAGTACATTCAACAGATGCTTTCATTACAACGAAGTGACCTTGAAATGCTTGAACGAATCATCCACAGAGCAGTTAGATCTGTGGTCGCAGCTCAGTTGTGCACATTTGCACAACGATCCCCAAACAGAAACATTGTAAAAAAATCTCTTTCTTCGAACTTTCCTCGTACTGTTTTTTTTTTTATAGCAGTGTTAATGTTTGTGATGTGCAATCTGTAGGAATGGCAAATGTAAAGCATATGTCTTTGTTATATGCAAAAAAAGAAGAAAAATCTCAGATTGCAAACGTATGCGAACTGCTTAATAACTTTAATAATAATAGAAATGTTATGTAAATTGTGTATAAAACTGCCCCCCCCCAACCAAACCCCCAACACCCACCCCGCACCCCCCCCGGTCCATGGAAACATTTGCATCTAATAAAGTGGTCCTTGCTGTCAAAAAGGTTGGGGACCACTGCATTAAAGAATATAAATGAGAAAATAGGGTCACCATATGACACTATAGGGCAAAACAGTACTCTAAATGGAGACAAAAGATAAAGCATTTCCACTGTCATTAGTACAACATACCATTATACCAGTTGCTGAGTAAAATGTTTAATTTATTCTCAATTTTTGATTTAATTTTGAAATTTAACTTCTTCAACACCATATTTTGGGCATAGGAGCAGGCACTTTTCGCCCTTGTGCAGTTGCTAGGCTGTTACTAAGCCTAATGACTAGAGGCCTAGTGTCCACATCTCATGACGTCATTGCCATAATGGGATATTGTATTGGAGTCACATTATAGGTATCCTTGAAAATGTGTTTGTTTTTTTGCTGGTTTATTATTTTTGCCCATTTTCAAATGCCAGTTTGTTGATGATGAGGGTGGCTCTTTTTTAAATGAAAGGTTGTTCAACATTTGCCACTATTATTTAGCAACCAAAAAAGGAAAAGATGTGTCCTAATTTTGCTTTCTGTTTTCAGGAACAAAAATATCTGGTCTATCTGAGGCCTGCAGGAGATATTAGATACAGGAATCTTATTTTTTTCCTTTTCTAGTTAAGCCAGCCATATTACTCTGTATGTGAGGCTATTGCCTGTTTTGATGGTTCCAAAAGAGCATGTAGATCACTATTCAGTGCCAAATGTCCAGTTTCTGAGGTGCTGCATGTATGTAAGTAGTAAAAGTCCAGTTGTACTACTGGAATGTATATTCATATACATTTCCTATTTATTACAGCCTTCTTTGTGTGAACGATTAGCCCCCAACACACACAGTCACAGAGACACAAGTGCGAAATACACCCTTTTAATTTCTTCTTTTCGGCACACAGTGCACAAATCACCCACAATTACCACTATGGCAAAGTTTCTTTTTCTTCTTCTCTTTCTCTCTCTTTTCTTTACCGCCTACATTCCTCCAAGCAAGCTCTGTCCACCACCTCCTGACTCCAGCTCCCGGAATGGAGTGAGGCGGCCTCTTTTATAGTCCAGCCGGAAGTGCTCCAGGTGCACTCTGATGTTCTTCCGGCAGCACTCCAGAGTGTGACAGAAGTGCTGTAAGGGTCCCTGGAAGTACTCCACATGTTCCCGGATCCTCTTCCGGCAGCACTTCCGAATGTGACTGTCCAGGCACTCCCTGGCGGTGACCACATGCCACAACAGGGTTGAGCCTCCCAGCTCCAAGCCCATGTCCCCAATGCAATCCAGGGGCCCATGTCCACAATGCAATCCAGCGAGGCTGCCCACTCGCATCCTGGGGGAGGTATTGTTGTGGACATGTCCTCTCCTCTGGTTCTTCCATCATCGAGGCTTTCTGGCCAGGCAATTGTCCCAGCCACATTTGATTTAACAATTAGTCTGCATTATATTTAACTTGAAACATCAGAGAGAAGAACCAGTTATCCAGTGGTCAACAAGGAAAAACAAATCTCTTTCTGTTCTTTTCTTGTGTGCCTTACATTATGTTCAGTACTTAATCTCTGCCACTTAGAAAGTTAAAGCAGTCGAGTGAACATTAATTAATTAATTAAAAGAATTATTTTATTTTTTAATGTTATGAACCTTTCTAGATCTGCGGTGGGTTGGCACCCTGCCCAGGATTGGTTCCCTGCCTTGTGCCCTGTGTTGGCTGGGATTGGCTCCAGCAGACCCCCGTGACCCTGTGTTCGGATTCAGCGGGTTGGAAAATGGATGGATGGATGGACCTTTCTAGATTATCACACAGCTAGCAGTGCTGTTAATACGTCTTTGTTAATACGTCCCAACACTTTTGTGCTGGGAGGGGAGGCCGGCGCACATATGCTGTAGCCGCTCCTCCCTGCTAACAACATTTTTCGCAAAACTCGCTTTAATTCTACACATTCTTACGCTTGTTTTATTTCCTTTATTGTACGTATAGTTCGTGGATGCAGCTGACTTAAATTGTATGGATTTGGTTAATACTTACAGATTTTATGGACTCTACTTTGACTGGGAACAACTGAACCTGTGGATCACGGGACAAGAACATTTCTTTGTACCTGGCGATCTAGGACCTCGGGATAATTTGTCTCCTTGATTATATTTGCTATTCTGGTCTGCTCCTGATTCATTTTACAGTACTGTTCGACTAAGAACTGATCTGATGTTCATACCCACCTGGCCAGTGGCTCCGGGGTGATCACACCTATAATACCCAACGTTACTGTTTATGGCTGTATGCTGGAACTTCCAAATCCTGCTACCTTCTCCTGCTATGCTTTCTGCTGCTTTGCTATTGCCGCTCATCTACGCTACCACACCTGCCTGTCCTACTGGGTCCGCTGTGCTGTGCTGCTTCTCCACTGCTATCAGATACAGTAAGTATTACTCACTATCATGCTATAATACTCTCATGACAAATTCCTTCTTATTAAACAGTTTGTTCAGAGCAAATGGTCTGACTGAAACATCCTAAAAGACACTGGGATTTTGCAGCGCCAGAAATATGTACATTGCAGGTCAGGTCGCTGCCACCGCCAAGCTGCGAATGAAAAGACCACTGGAAGCATTTGCTCAGGAATACGCCATCTTTCTCATTGCCCTGGAAATACAAGTGTCAGTGTGCCAAATTTACATTATGTGAAAATAAACTCCGATCATGGCTCTGTGCAAAAAGAAGCCTCATCAACTAATATTGCATTGTTTAATTCGAGATCTCTTAATGGCAAAGCATTAGTGCTGTCAGAATTCATTACTGACACCAAACTTGATACACTGTGTCTAATGGAGACTTGACAAAAACCGAACGAATTTACGTCTCTCACAGAGGCGACTCCACCTGGATTCACTTATCATACAGAGCCCCGCAGCTCAAGACAAGGAGGTGGACTTGCAGTAATTCTCAGAGTAGACTTAAACATCAAACGAATCCCAATTGATTGTCCATTGTCTTTTAGTGCCTGGCTCTTAAACTAATAACGGAATCAGGTCCCGTCTTACTCATTGTTCTTTATAGTCCTCCAAAATACAATGCATCCTTCTTTGATCCATCTAAGTTCTCACTCTCAGAGAATTATCCTTCTTGGTGATTTCAACATCAATATTGACATCCCCACATCTAAACTGAGAAATGAATTCCTGGACTGTTTTGACTTGACACAACATGTTGATTTTCCCACCCACTCTGGTGGTCAAATATTGTATTTGATCCGCACATCTGGACTATCTGTTGCCAACATTTACAGCACTGATTTGGGACTCTCTGACCATAAAGCACTACTTTTCACTGTCTCATTATCTCTCCCTCCTTTTATCTGTAAACGATAAATTTCTTACAGAAACCTTAAAAATATCTGTCCCTCTATCCTTTCTGGATCCATTTCTGATCTTTTACTGTCTTCACCTATTCCATCAACACTAGATAGTCTTGTTGACCACTATAACACAGCCCTTCATTCAGCATTAGATAAAACAGCTCCTTTAAAACATAAAGAGGTTTCCTTTAAGCGTTCAGCACCTTGGTATAATTCAGAATTGTGATCTATGAAAGCAGCTGGTCGATGCCTTGAGAGAATGTCACGTAAGTCTGGCCTCACCGTGTACATCCAGGCTTTCTCTGACCACCAAAGAGCTTACAGAGAAGCACTAACTGCTGCCAAGAACACCCATTATGGCAGAATAATAGAAAGTGGCCACGATAACCCAAGGGTTTTGTTTTCTGTAGTTAATAAACTAATTGAACCCGTATCTGGCCCAACTACCTCTTCTACTGAAGTCTGTGAGGAATTCCTCCACTTTTTCCATAACAAAATTAAAGATCTAAATAATTCAACTAACATAAATACATCATGTGTTTATATCTCTTCCTGTTTTTCCACTCCATCCAGCTCCTTCTTTAAGTTCTCACCAGTCATATCTGCGTTTGTTAATAACCTGCTTTGTAAGATGAGGCCGACTACTTGTGTACTGGACCCCATCCCCAGCACACTACTTAAATCCTGCTTTCATGCCATAATCCCGACTGTTACAACAATAATAAACTCATCCCTTGACACTGGCTCTGTGCCGATCACTTTTAAAATCGCTTCTGTAACCCCAATGTTAAAAAAGTCTGGTCTTGATGCTGACAATCTTAACAACTTTCAGCCTATTTCCCACTTATCTTTTCTGTCAAAAGCTTTTGAGGGTGTTGTAGCTTCCCAATTCACTAACTACTTAACTTCTAATAATTTGATGGAACCCTGTCAGTCTGGTTTCAGGGTGCAGCACAGCTGTGAAACTGCTCTGCTACGGGTAACCAATGATTTGCTTATGGCAGCAGACTCTGGACAAACCAGCATATTAATTCTATTGACTTTAGTGCAGCATTTGACACTGTCAGACATGACATTCTACTGTCCAGAATGGAGAACATGCTGGGTATCTCTGGCACTGCCCTCCGGTGGTTCAAGTCCTATCTGACTATCCCATTTTAATTTCTTATTTTGTCTTTTATTTTTCTTCATTATGTAAAGCACTTTGAGCTACTTTTTGTATGAAAATGTGCTATATAAATAAACGCTAGTCTTGGCAACAGCAGATCCAGCTCAGCGCCAGTCACACAAGGAGTTCCTCAGGACTCTGTCCTCGGTCCTCTTCTCTTCTGTATTTATATGCTTCCCCTTGGCCATATTATTCGTAGCTAAGGGCTGGGTTATCATTTTTATGCAGACGATACTCAACTCTACTTCAATGTTAAAAGTGGAACTTCATCAGAACTTACTCAGCTCACAACCTGCCTCAGTGAAATTAATACCTGGATGGAGCAGAACTCTTTAAAATTAAATTGCAACAATACAATACAATACAATACAGTTTATTTTTGTATAGCCCAAAATCACACAGGAAGTGCAGCAATGGGCTTTAACAAGCCCTGCCTTTTGACAGGCCCCCAGCCTTGACTCTCTAAGAAGACAAGGAAAAACTCCCAAAAAAAACCTAGTAGGGAAAAAATGGAAGAAATCTTGGGAAAGGCAGATCAAAGAGAGACCCCTTTCCAGGTAGGTTGGGCGTGCAGTGGGTGTCAAAAGAAGGGGGTCAATACAATACAATACACAGAACAGAACAAATCCTCAATAAAAAAATAAAAAATTTTTTAGAAGTACGGAGCAGAATTTAACAGTAGATGATAACACATAATAAGATTTAGATAATTTTAGACTCCTGGAGACCTCATCCATCAAGCTGCCTCCCCCATTTGGCCACTCCACGGCTGAAACAGTGTTGGGCCAGCCAATCCGATGAAAGGACCCTTCTTTGTCACGATTCCTGCGATCCTCCATCAGGGATGACTTTACCTTAGGCAGGCAAAACAACTTGGCAGGTGGGCCGTGGCACCAAGTGCCACATTTGAGTACCGAGAAGAGAAACAGAATAGGTGAGGGTTAGTATCCAATTCTAACTATCATGTTACTTATGTTTTAGTGCTAATGACTAACAACAGAGATGCAGTCTGTACAGTTAATCAGCAGCTCTAGTCAGGATATGCTAAACTGAAGTAGTGAGTCTTCAGCCAGGATTTAAAAGCTGAGACCGAAGGGGCATCTCTTATAGTAGCAGGCAGACCATTCCACAGTTTAGGGGCCCTGTAACTAAAAGCTCGACCTCCCATTGTTGTTTTATTAATCCTTGGAACTATAAGCAGACCAGCATCTTGAGATCTTAATGTGCGCTCTGGTTTGTAAGTCATGATAAGTTCAGACAAGTAAGCTGGACCTCGGCCAAATCTGCCCTAAACTTAACCGGGAGCCAGTGTAAGGATTTAAGAACTGGATTTATGTGTTCGTATTTTCTTGTTCTTGTAATAATTCTTGCAGCCGCATTTTGTATTAACTGGAGGCTGTATAAAGAACAGTTTGAACATCCAGTGAACACCGCATTGCAGTAGTCAGTCCTACTAGAGATAAATGCATGAATTAATTTCTCAGAATCCTGTTTATTTAGAAAGCGCCTTAATTTCCTAACATTTGTAAGATGGAAGAAACATGTTTTGGACAGCTTTGTAATATGCGCTTTAAATGACATGCTAGAGTCAAAGATAACTCCTAGATTGCAGGCTGATTCAGTAAAATTAATTGGGATTCCAACTGAATTAAATGATGACAAAATATTGTTATGATCAGGGTCATTCCCTCCAACAATTAACATCTGTTTTATCTGTATTTAAAGACAAGTAGTTCTCATTCATCCACTCCTTTAATTCGCTAACACAACTAATTAAAGACAACAAGGGAGAATCTTCATCTGATTTAAATGAAAGGTATAACTGTGTGTCATCTGCATACGAGTGAAAATTAACATTATGTTTCCTAATGATAGAAAACTGACCTCTTGCAAATTGGGACTAAAATGCAACTTAATAAAATGAGCTCCTTCCCAGTCCATCTTGGCAGTAATCTCATCAGACCTGCCTCTACTGCAAAGAATCTTGGTTTCATTTTTGATTCCTCCCTTTCTTATTCCGCCCACATAAACCACATTAAGAAACTTTCTTACTTTCATCTCTGTAACATATCCCGTGTTTGCTCCTTCCTCTCCTTCTCTAATGCTGAGAAACTTGTCCGTGCTTTTATCACATCCTGCATCGATTGTTGTAACTCGCTGCTGGCAGGTGCCCCTTCTAATCTTATATCACAGCTCCAGCTTATTCAAAACTCGGCTGCAAGAGTCCTTACACGGACCAGCAGCAGCGAGCACATCACACCCATCTTGCTCCGCCTTCACTGGCTTCCTGTGTCTTACAGAATCGAATATAAAGTCCTACTAATAACCTACAAAGCCTTAAACAACATTGAGCCAAACTACATCAGTGACCTTCTCCATCACTATGTGCCTGTTCGCCCACTAAGGTCCTCCAATTCTGGCAATCAAGTTGTGCCCTACACTAATCTACATTTCATGGGTGACAGGGCCTTCAGCTGTATAGTGCCCAGACTCTGGAATGACCTACCAAAATTAATCAGGTCAGCTGACTCCATGAATTATTTTAAAAAACAACTCAAAACTCATCTGTTCAGGAAGGCTTTTAGCTCTACTTGACTTTATTACCCTTCTCTCAGTTTACTTCTCTGTCAAGATGCTCATGTAACCTGTATGTGTGGTGCTAGACCATCAATTATGTTGTCTGTTAGGCTTTTTTTTTTCTCTGAATTTACTGTCTTAATCTTCTTTATTTATTTATCTAGTTTGTACAATGCTATATACTGTATACCCTGCCGTTCTATCTTAAACTCTGTGAAGTGCCTCGAGCATGGGAAAGGCACTATATAAATAAAAATGTATTGTACTTTCTGGCTATTATTTTGCTGAAACCAGAAGGAGATGTATCTTGTTCTGGTACATGCTAAAAGATGTTTTTTTTTTGTCTTTTCTTTTAAAACTAAGGTGTTTTTTGCTGTATTTTTGATGTACTAAACTAGGGGCTTTATGCTGAACAGTAGTGCAGGACATTTTTTTAAGTAATTCTGTAAACCAATGGTCTCATGATGAATATTTTCTATTGTCTTATCCTGTTAATGGACCATGTCTTGTTGAGGAGAAGCAGCCTGTTTTCTGTCCAGTCACTCATCCCTTATCACATAATAAATATATTAGCATTTTCTGTCCAGCTGGCCATCTCTAAGGTAGCTGTGCTGTTTCTGTTTTGTTCAAACAGCCAGCCCTCATGCACCCTACAGTATATTGCAGCAGTATTCCCTGTTTACGTAGCTGGCCTCCCCTCTGTCCAGGCTCTCGTTATCCTGTCCTAAGAGGCATGTGTATTTTTAAATTATGCAATACACTTTATTATGCGGTGTTTTAAATTTCACTGTTAAAGAGTAGCATTGTATTAAATTTATTTTAATAAGCTACGTTTTGTATTTAAGGGACACAGGGGTCTGACAGCTGTCCAGGAAGCCTGAGGCCTTTGGCCAAAACTATCCCCGAACAAGATGCCGCTCAACCCTATAACAAAAAAATCTGCTGCTATATATTTAATTGTTATATTAGCTGAAAATTCTATTTCATATTTCAAAAATGTAAATTTATTATCTCAATCTCTATTTTAATAACACTTTTGAAAAACTGGGTTCATATAAATACCTTCTGTGCAAGCCTAATAGTGTATTAACCTCAGGATAAATTGATATCCAAGTAAAAAACTAATGAGGTTTCTTGTTTATTTTCATGATTTGGGAAACATATCAATTTTGTGGAAATGCCATTTATATGCAAATGTCTTCCTAAAAGTTTCCTTTTCATGTCTAATCTGCAAATGATACAATGTAATTTAGAGTACACTGTAGAGAATAAATACAGTTGACATTAGCATTTTTAACTGGAAGAGATGAGTTAGTGAAGTACAGACACATTTTTTATATTCCTCCTGAAAATGACTGCTATGGAATTATTCAGCATTTCATTTAAAAAGTCTCTAATCTATGTCTACCCTAAGAATAGCGTGATGATACATCTCAGGTATGAGTCAAACAATTTATAAATAAGTGCACAGTAATCTGCCTTGGGTCAGGTGGAGTTTATGTGAGAATTTGTTTTTTTAAATCTAATTTTAAAGTTGGGTTTAATTTTTTATGTAAGATGACTGTGATTTAATACTTTTGATTTAATGTAACATGACTTTGTTGTGAATTCTGATTTAACAAACTCTATGTGCAGTGGTTTAAAAGATAAGTAACTTGTAGTTGACACAATGCATGATGAATTTTAAGATATATATGAAAAATATAATATATTGATAAGCCCATTTTATTTATGACTTTCAACTCAGCTCAGCTCAATTCAACTCAATTTTATTGTCATTCATTTACATACATAGTATATTATTGAATGAAATTTCGTTCCTTACATTCCCCCATTCATAGACAAAACAACATACTGTACGTTTAACATACACCAAAACCAGAGCAACAATTCAATATAACTAGACAAGAGATGCAGGACTATAAAGCTTGAACAAAGCTCAATATCCATATTAAAATGCAGAGTGCAAAGTGACAGTACATAATTGGGGAATGTTATAGGGATATAATACTGGATGACATGTAGGAGGTCAAAAGTCTGACAGCTTGGGGAAAGAAGCTGTTATAGGACCTGGCTGTGCTGCTTCTAATGCTGCAGTCTTCTACCTGACAGCAGGAGGTCAAACAATGCATGTGACAGGTGAGAGACATCTTTCACAATAGCTTATACTCTACAAAGACAGCATGTCTGAAAGATGCCCTGGATTGAGGAGAGGGAGACCTTTATGATCCTTCCAGCAGTCCTCACTACACACTGCAGTTATGCACTCATGGGCTTTGCTCTTCCCAAACCACATAGTGATACAGTTTGTCAGAAAGCTCTCCGCAGTTCCTCTGTAAAAGGTGGTGGAATGAATAACTTATCTAGTTAGAAAATTGTGCAAAGTTTTATTTTTGAACTTGAGGAACACAGCAACAAGCAGGATATCAAACTCTGGCTCTGTAGGGCAATGGCAACATATACTCTGTGAAGAAATTAAGAAATGCTTGATGACCACATAATGGGCAATGTATACAGTACATGTATACATATTAAGAAAACTCTTAGCCCACTGCTGATTCAAAAAGAATTGGAATTAATCCGAGCAGCACGGGCTGCCACATAAAAACTGGTTATGGATGGGAGATTAGGTCATAACAGGACAATGTAATCTTGCTAGTTAACATCTTCTTATATAATATGTTACCGTGGATGTCCGAAAGATTATTTGAATGCTCTCTTCTTTTTAAAAGGTCTAAAGAATGTCTTAACAACTAAAGAAACTGAACAACTTATTTATAAGTCTAGACAGCATTACTATGAACACAGAGAAAAAGCTAATAAGCTTTTAGCTCAACAAATTCATAAACAAGAAGTTCACAATGCAATACCAGTAATCACCAACAAGAATGGAGAAGAAATCATCGACCATAATAAAATAATGCACACATTTAGAGATTACTATAAGTCTTTATATTCCACTGAGCCCAAAGAAGACAACACACAATCTAATGCATTTCTGGATACATCACAGATACCCCAAATAGATGCTTTAAGTGCTGACGCTAACAGAATTACTAGACGCTATAAACTCACTACAAAGTGGGAAATCATCAGGCACTGATGGTTACCCCGTAGAATTTTATAAGAAATTCTCCACTCAGCTAGCTCCCCTCTTATTGGCAACATTTACAGAAGCTAGAGACAACCAAATGCTACCTCAAACATTTCGACAAGCATTAATCACCGTCTTTCCTAAACAAAATAAGGACTTGTTACAATGTGCATCATACAGACCAATTTCACTCCTGAATAATGATGTTAAGATACTCTCAAAAATCCTAGCTAGAAGGATGGAGAAAGTGCTGCCCTCGGTAATATCACAAGATCAAACTGGATTTATTAAAGGCCGACACCTATCTTCAAATCTCCGACGCTTGTTTAATGTTATATATTCACCAGCAAAATCAAACACCCCAGAGATATTACTATCATTAGACGCAGAAAAAGCATTTGATATGATTGAATGGAATTACCCTTTCACTGCATTGGAGAAATTTGGGTTTGGCCTGAATATTTGTGCATGGATCAAACTACTGTATACCAATCCAGAAGCTTCAGTTTGTATTAATAACATTTGCTCAGACTACTTTAAACTAGAACGTGGTACCAGACAAGGATGTCCCTTGTCGCCACTGTTGTTTGCAATCGCTATTGAACCACTGGCGGTTCACTGCCGAAATTCTTATCAGATAAAGGGGATTGTCAGAGAAGGACTGGAACAGAAAATTTCTCTATATGCAGATGATATGGTTTTGTATATATCAGACCCAGAAAACACTGTCCCCGCTGTTTTAACAGCACTAACAGAATTTCAAAAGATGTCTGGTCTTAGAATTAATCTGAATAAAAGTATACTCTTTCCAGTGAATTCACAAGCATATAATATTAGATTAGACACCCTACCTTTTACCATAGCAGATCAGTTTAAATACCTAGGGGTAAATATCACAAGTAAACATAAAGCTCTTTACCAACAAAATTTTGGCGTCTGTATGGAAAAAATTAAGCAAGACTTGCATAGATGGTCAACCCTTCATCTCACTCTAGCCGGAAGAATTAACATTGTTAAGATGAATATCCTTCCTAAACTTCTCTTTTTATTTCAAAACATTCCAATATATATCAATAAATCGTTTTTTAAACAGTTAGATTCAACAATAACCTCATTCATTTGGAACTCAAAACACCCACGTATCCGAAGAGCAACCCTACAAAGACCTCAGGCAGAAGGTGGCATGGCTTTACCTAATTTTCAGTTTTATTACTGGGCAGCAAACATACAAGCCATAAAAACCCGGACACAAATAAATGCACATACCCAGGCTTGGTCTGCAATAGAAGTAAAATCCTGTAGTACTTCTTTATATTCCCTGCTCTGCTCTCCAATAAATGAAAGTTATCGCAAATATACTAATAACCCAATTGTGCTTTACTCACTCAGAATATGGAACCAAATTAGGAAGCATTTTAAGATGGAAAATCTTTTATCAGTGGCACCTCTGCAAGGGAACCACCTCTTTCAACCTTCGCAAGTATATCCAGTTTTTAATACCTGGAAAAGTTTTGGGATTAAAATGCTCAGAGATCTTTATATAGACAACATATTTACATCTTTTGAACAATTACGTTCAAAATTTAACCTCCCAGCTACACATTTCTTTTACTATCTTCAAATTAGAAATTTTGTTAAACAGAAATTGCCCGATTTCCCCCACCTTGCACCCTCCACAATGCTGGAAAAAATACTGCTCAATTCCGAGGAAACAAACACTATTTCCGCAATATATAAAATCTTATTAGAGTCCCTACCTTTCAAAGACCCAAGAGGACATTGGGAAGAAGATCTCTTAATCAATATATCAGAAAAGGAGTGGAAGGTAGCAAAGCAGAGAATTCACTCGAGTTCTATATGCGCAAAGCATAGAATTATTCAACTAAAAATTATATATCGAGCTCATCTGTCTCGCTTAAAACTGTCCAAAATGTTTCCAGGCCAGGATCCAACCTGCGAGCGCTGCAACCAAGCTCCTGCCTCACTGGGTCACATGTTCTGGGCCTGCACCAAACTAACATCATTTTGGACAAAAATTTTTAAGTGCCTCTCAGACAGCCTTAGTATCACAATCCCTCCTAACCCACTAACAGCTGTGTTTGGTGTCCTTCCAGATGGACTGGAATTGGAGAAGGACAAGCAAACGGTGATTGCATTCACTACACTCTTGGCACGCAGACTTATTTTGTTAAATTGGAAGAATCCTAATTCTCCTCTTATAAGTCAGTGGGAAACCGATGTTTTATATTATTTGAAATTGGAAAAAATCAAATTTTCAGTGAGAGGATCTGTACAAAATTTTTTCAAAACATGGCAGGATTTAAACAATATTATTTTAGAATAAGAGAAATAACTATTATTGCATTTAACTCCCTTCTGCATCTCTTATTTATATAGATATTTACTTCTCCCCTTCTTTTGTCTAATGTTGCCTTATTAAAAAGCTTAAAGAAATTTTCCTTTAGCTAAGCTCTCCTTCTCAGGGGTGGGGTTTGATTTGTTTTCAAATTTGTTGGGTTATAAATTGATCTGTTTGTATGGAATGATTACAATGAAAATTAATAAAATAAAAATATTATAAAAGGTCTAAAGAATGTACAGTAAGTGCTGAAGAAAAAGCCGAGTGAAGGGATGGAGTTTACAGAGCTAACAAACTCACTTAGAATTGCACAAAATATATTTGAAATGGACTGTGCATAATTAGAGGACTCAAGCAATCTAGGGGTCAGGTGTTAGAGGGGAATGTGGACAAAGCTAAAGCCCTAAATCAGTTTTTAACAGATTTTCCCTTTTTTTGATCACCATCACCATTTTCTAATGACAGTGTCCTAACAACATCCCTACCACATTAATTGCTACTAAAACTTCAACTAGTATGGCCAGTGATGAGTCCACCTCTTATTATTAGTCCATTACTGATTACCAAGTGAGAAATTCAAGTTCCTAAGGCCTGTGCTGACCAAATTTGTGGTGTCCTCTGTCACCTGTTCAGTCTGTCACTACGGCTGCTAAAAGTGCCACTGCTTTAGAAAACATCATGCATTGTTCCAGTTCCAAAGAAATTTCTCTTCACCTACTGACTAAAGACCAATAGCTCTTACATCTCACATTATGATTAAATATACATTATTTAAATGAAGTTAAAAAATTGTCTTTATAATGTAATAAACATATTTTTCTGTATTTCATCTTAAAAATGATAACAAGAGCTCCAAGAAGATAATGCTTGGAAATCTAAATCAACTTAGAAGCCAGTCATCATCATATGTAACAACATGCTTTATAAAGTGGCTCAAGTTGTACAATATTATAACTGTAGTGTAAGTTTACAGTGAGGTGATTGTACTTATAAGTACAAACATTTCTACAGGGAGCACTTGATGGACTAATTGAGTATGTTTAGAGCTCTTGGGATGAAACTGTTTCTGAACCACGAGGTCCCTACCAGAAAGGCTCTGAAGCATTTGCCTAAAGGGAGAAGTTGAAATAGACTGTGCGCATGAATGAAACAGTGTGTGCTGGATGCTGTATCCCAAGAACCTGATCAGCTGCTGTATAGCTGTGATTCTACACTCAGATACTGTGGGTTAAACACTGAATGGTACACTGAGAGTGACAATGCTAAAGCAGCTGTGGTATCTGGAATAGTTTGGCCATTCCATGGACCATTATATAGTTACGGGTTGACTACAATCAGATGCCTTAAACTAATAAACGATATGCGGTTAATTTCAGTGTATTTGATAAAGCTTTGTCAGGGATGTGGATCTAAAAAAGAAAGGGAAACCACACAGGAACAGTAGCGCTGCTTTGATGCTGGGTGCCGCCAGTTTGCAAAATCGAGTGGAAAACTTGCATATACAAGGGATTGAGCTGGCGTGAGAATGTGCATGGCCAAGTTTAGTTTTTATACCTCATGATGTGAGTGTGGAAATGGGAGTACGCAACATTTTTGTGCATACGCACCTTTTATACATAAGGCCCCAGGTCATGTCAGTTGCAGAAATTCTCAGTTGTTTCCACACTTATGGGGTGTATTGTCAGGAAGATGGGACAGTGCATACAAGTCAAATGGAGAACTTTGTTTCCCAGTGCATAAAGAATTGTCTGCAAATTAATATCAGCAAGGAACTGGTTATTGACGTTTGCTACCCCAGAGAATCTCAATGTCCAGTCACCATTCAGTGACATACTTGGGTGCTCCACATCCATGACAAGCTGGACTGGTCTGTGACACAGAGACACTACATTAGAAAGGGCAGAGCAAACAGTTTTTTTACTTAGGAGACTGCTTTAATGTGAGTAGAGACATCCTTTATATATTTTACAACTGTGATGCCCAGTGTGATTTTCTACTCTATGATGTGTGAATTAAAAAGGCATGGTTAGTTATGGGATGCACTACCAACCTGCAGGAGCTAGTAGAGAAGGAGAGAATTAAAGGAAAACTAAGAGTCATTATGAGTAATTTAGACAACAATTAAGCAGAGGTGTGTCAAGAACTACTGGGGCTCTATGATACCAACAGCAATACATCTTTATAATGCTTCACTGTGACTGTGTGTGTTGCAAATGGATTATTGTTTATTTATAAATTATAGGTTATAGATTATAGGTTATTTTTAAATAGATTAGTCTATACTATTAATTTTTCTTATCTTTGCCACCAACACATTCAAAGAATTAACAATCAGTTAAAAGATTGACTTGCTTCTTTGATAACAACATTCCAGGTTTACTTTTAATTGAAAAGACAACAAATGCTCACAGTTTTCCCTGATACATTACTATCAACCAAAATGTCCCTTTATTTTTACATCCTACCTTCTTTCACTAGTACAGACATCAACAAGCTTATAATGTCATGAAGCAGTAATAGGACCTCCATTGAGGATTCAAGACTTAGTAATATTCATTTTGTAAGCTGTGGATAACTTAGATTTGCCTCCAATTCAACATTAGCCATGGCACTACTGGTTTCATTAGCTTTTCCAATCACAGACGAATTTGGGTATTAACTACAGCATTCTTTTGATTTTTCCTAGTGTCTTTCTCTTCACAACCAGAATTATATTTTTATACACTGTATCCGCAAATAAGTTAAATTATTGTTTGTACTACAGAAATTACATCCAATACATATTTAAAAGATGAGGTGTGCCCTGTCACTTCAAATGTGTGGAATAGTTTATCTTTATTTAATTTACATAAAGTCAAAACATTTTAGTGAAATGATAATCATATAAGTTACAAATACAGATGAACTATTTTTTAATAAGTAAATTGGACCATACATGATAAATCACAGAGGATGCCAATGGGAAAATTGGCATAACTTTTTTACTTGCCTTTTTTTATGGCAGTACGATAAGCAGGCTCCAGAGATTTTAGACAAGAAAATGAATGTAATTAATAGTGTTCACTATCAAAAGTCCTTAGTAAAACATTTCAATTTTTAAGAGGTGGTGAGAATATTTGTGAACACAAAATTATGTTTGGTTTAGTTTCAGCCATATCTGTTAGCAAAAAGTGGAAAACCTTGTAGTTGGTCTCAGTAACAAACAAATCCCTCAGATTCCAGAAGTAACAGAACACCTGCTTCTGAGCAGAGGTGTAAAGTAATGAAGTACAATGAGTACATTTTTCAGCTATTTGTACTTTCCTTGAGTAAATTTCATTCACGGCTGTTTTTACTTTCATCCCTTCACATTTTTAGGTCAAATTGCATACTTTTTATTTTGTTACATTTTCCAGCAATTCCTTGTTACACAGACCAAGCTATTATAAATTCAGAAAGAGTCTTATCATTTATTATTATTATTATTATTATTATTATTATTATTATTATCAGGAGTGTTATCAACTTAGGATATACTCTAGTTCAGCATTGCCCATACACAGCCAACAGAATACAGTACTGTATATCGTTTAAAAATAAAAGCATACTTACTTGGTAGGTTGTTCCCATGCTTTTTTCCTTTTCTTAAGCTGTTTTATATGACACCCCGGAAGTCCCAAAAACAGGGGTCTTTATAATTTTATGTAAACAAAATTATAGGGGCACAAGTAATATCTTGAGACCACAAATTATATATTGTGTGAACAATATCAGTATGTTTTATGCACAAGATATTATGGTGGATTCTTATATGCCCCATTACTGAAACCCAGCTGCAAAATTTGCTGATTAACTGGAAAAGACAGATTTGATCTTCAAGTGGGATTTTGTGGCCTGCAAGGGGTCAGAAGTATTTTTGTTGCTACCAGAGCACTACCTTGAATACCAGAATATAATCTAGAGCAGCAATGACTAAGGAAATTACAGGTAACTTGTTAAGTGAATATTCTAGCTTTTATTTACAAAAATTAAATTTTACAAGTGGTATAATTTGTCATTGTAAATTATTGAAGAATAACTGCGCATTTGTTATTCTATCTTTCACTAACCTGTAAAATGTGTGACTTATATTATCTTTGAACAGTCCTTATTATTAGTTCATTATGTGATTCAAAGAAAAGCAATAGAATTGACTCCTGTCCAAAGAATTCTTCAGTAGAACATTGAGTCTCAGATTTGTAATTGCCATTTTAATATGTTATATTGAAGTTGAACTGTGGTAGTGTAATAGCAAGACAACATAAAATAAGATAAGATAGGATAAGATAGGATGGGATTCCTTTATTGTCATTACATTACACATACAATGAGATTGCGGTACACTAACTAAAAAAAATCCCCAAAACTATACTTTTAAAAACCACACATCTAATATCTCACATATTAGACAATTTTCAGCATATGTAAAAAAAAAAAATTGTTTTTTTTATTACTCAAGTAAAGAATAAAAATAATAAATAAATGATAATGATGAATATGACATTTCACAATTTTGTCAATAAGGTCTGTGATTTCAGTACAGAATTTAGTGTAGTAATCGCTTGGGGGTAGAAACTGTTCATCAGTCTTGTGGTCCGCATGTATATTTCTTCCCTGAGGGGTGAAGTTCAAATCGTTTGTACACTGGGTATGATGGATGTCTTCCACAGACACCGAGAGGTGTAGTTGTCTTCCAAGGTAGGCAAAGTTGTGTTGGTAATTTTCTCTGCTGTTTTTATGATTCACTGCAGAGCCTTTTTGTAAACTGCTGAGCTGTTGCCATACCACACGAGTATCCTGTGAATCAAGACACTCTCAATGAAACAAAGACTGAAAGACACCTGAAGCTTTTGTGACAGATCAACCTCAGGAAGTAAAGTCGTTGTTGTGCTTTTTAAGCGGTGAGTTTGAGTTTATTGTCCATGTGAGATCTTCTGAGGTGTAGGTATCCAAGAACCTACAACTAGAGACTCTCTCCACTCTGTTACTGTTTATGTACAGTGGCCAATGGTTATCCTGCTTCTTCCTGAAATCAATTATAATTTTTCAGTTTTTTTGATGTTAAGTATCAAGTTATTCTTTGTACACTGGTAGTCTCCATACCTCTTCTCTGTAGGCAGACTCATCTCACATCAGTGATCACTGATCACTCCTATGCTGAGTGACAAGGTGGAGGAGTGGGGGGGACCCATCCTGACTGACTGTGGGCATTTTTTAAAAAGTCCTGTATCCACAGGCAAATGTTATGCTGGAGGTATAGGTTGGACATCTTGGAAAACAGTCTTCTGGGTATGATGGTATAAAAAGCTAAACTATAATTCACAAACAGCAGCCGTGCAAATGTTCCTTGCTGTTCCAGGTGGACCAGTACAGAGTGGAGGACAGCGGAAATGGCGTCATCTATTGACCAATTGGATCTATATATGTATTGGTAAGGGTCTAGAGTGGGTGGAAGAGCAGCCATGATGTACTTGAGAACCAGTCTTTCCAGACACTCCATGATTGCTGGAGTTAATGCTACTGTCCTGTAATCATTGAGAGCAAATTACTGCTGTCTGCTTTGGAAATGGTATTATGGTAGATGTTTTCAGGCAGGTAGAGACAGTGCACTGTGATATTTTTAAATATGTCCGCTAACTCCACAGCACAGTCTCAGAGAACCTGTCCTGGGACACCATCTGGGCCAGTCACTTTCTGTACATTGATATTTAGGAATTTGCGCATAACATCAGCAGATTATACAGTGAGTGCCTGGTTGTTGGTATCTGGAACTGGAATGGTAGTCATGACAGTTCCTGGTTTCCAAACCCCATGGTGGCCAAAGAAGTGGTTACGTTACTCTGTCAGTGAGGAACTGCTGCTACTGATAGCTGGATTGATATTATTGTTTTGTTTAGTGATGTGATGTATACCTTGCCATGCATGGGCAGGGGTCTGAGTTGTCAAAATAATGCTCAATTTTCTGCTTGTAGACTGCTTTGGCATCTCTAACGCCCCTCTTCAGCTTTAACCTCTAACAGTGTACTGCTGTTTATCACCAGAGTGGAAAGCTTTATTATGAGCCTTTAGCAAGAGTCGTACATCTCTTGTCATCCAGAGGTAGTTGGGGAAAGCACGGATTTGTTTTGTTGTAGCAACACTGTCTATGCAGCTCTTTATATAAAATTGTACCGCAGAGGTGTATATATCAATAGTGTCATCTTCAAATACAGTTCAGTAAGTGCTACTGAAGCAGACCTAGAGCTACTCAGAAGCTTCCTCTGGCCACACCTGTATATCTCTTACAGTAGGTTTGACTGTGTTGATAAGAGGTCTGTATACTGGAGCTAAACGCAAAGAGATGTGGTCAGACTGGCCAAAATGTAGGAGAGGTAATGCTTTAAGCTTACTGTAAACATTGTCAAGTGTGTTTTTTCCACTTGTGGGACATTAGACATGTTGATAGAATTTGAAGACCACAGCCTTAAAATTTGCCTGGTTAAGATCACCTACTATTAAAAAACACTTGGTCTGGGTGGACATTCTGTTATTTTCTAATGGCTGTTTGCAGAAAGCCCAAGGCAATTGTAATGTTAGCATTTGGAGGTATATATACGGCGGTGACTATAATAACTGTAAGTTGTTTTTTTTTTTTTTAAATAATCATTGGTACTGCTTTTTAAACACCAACCAACAAGTGATATTCATCCCTAATATTAAAGCAGAATTGCATGATGCATGAAATTTCACTTTCAAATCTCACTTGCAGATATAGTAGTAGTAGTGGTAGTAATAGTGATAATAGTAGTAGCTGTATACAAATTATATTTCTATTAGTTAATTATAACAATAAAAACTAAAAAAAATTATGATACTTTACTGATCACATCTATGTGAAAAAATAGTAATTTCATGCCTAAAATAAGGAGAAAGTTATGCTAGCCTCCAACAGCTAAATGATTGTTTCTAAATTTTATTTTTCACCATGTCTTTTTATTTTCATAATGTTATATGTAGTGATTTACTTGTTGCTAATCTTTGAATGCCCGTTTTAAAATGCAAAGCCTACTAGGCTTATCTTTCATTGGTTGATGGCTTGAAATGCTTGCAGTCCCTTCCAAGTTCAATTTCTGTAAGGCATTGAAGTGAATCTTTTTTTTAGAATGTGAGGGTATAACTTTGAAAATGCAGTGTGTAAAATAAATGAGATAATACTGTATGTGCAGTTGAACAGTAGCCTTTTAAAAGTATAACATAGCTACTGACTTTGCTTATTTTTTAAACCAGAGTTCATTTTCACAATTTTTCTTTGTTTTTCTTTTTTTAATGTTATGTTTTGTGATAGAACTACAGTAAATTATTCCTAGTCTTGGATGCCAGGTTTAAAATGAAAAGAATGCTACATTCTTCTTTAGCTTAGCGGTATCAAGTGATTGTTGTTTCTTCATATTTTAAATGAACTGTGTCATTTAGCTCTATTTCCACAAGGCGCTTTAGCCTCTTTTGTATTTTAAATGTACAAATGCTGGGATCACATAATGCCCTGTGTGTAAAGGGTACTTAGTGTGTGAGCTCTGTCCACTTTACTCTTTGCTATCATTTAGTAAGCTTGAATGTTAAATAATTTAACTTATCAACCCATAGTTCAATATGTCTTAGTCTGCTGACAAATTGCATATTGAAGCTGTGGACTCACCATTGAAATTGTCATGTGCTGTTGTAGGCACTGCTGACATTCATACTGAGTAATTATGAAATACCTGCTTCTGGACTGTCATGCATGGGTCACCTGTAGCCGGCATCTTTTCCTTGAACCCAGGACATTGATAGTCATGAACCAAGTGATTTAGATGTGCAATGATGACACATCAACATCAAGATTCATGCAAAATGCTGAATGATTTTTATTGTACATAAAATAGTGCAGTGCAGTTCAATACATATTCTTCAATAAATAATCTGATAAAAACAGTGAAGAAGATAAAACCCTCCAATAAATATTTCTTTCAAAAATATGTACAACCAGGAATAAAACCACATACAGGATCATCTTCACTCTCTACATTGTAGCGCTCCGTCCATTGTCTCACCATGCTCACCCACACAGGTCTCCTAAGCAAGGCTGAGACTCCCTGCATTTGTAGTCAGCCTTCTCCAGGCTCCTGTCCCGACCACCATCTTCCAGCCTCTGTTGGAACCAACACTGAGCCTGATTTTGTCTTCCTTAAGCCTCTATTGGGGTCCTCAGGATTCCTAGGAGGCCATGATTTCCCATGCTCTTACTGACTCAGCACGGCTGATCTCTCCAGAAGCACCATTCCCCTTGTTTCCCCAAGGGGCTTTCCTGACTGCACTGCCTCCTCACTGCAGCACTGGTCCACCTGCCTGCTCCTGCTCTTTTTCCTTTGGTATCTCTTTCTTCTGCACCTGTTTAATCCCCACTGAGTGCAGGAGCGACAAACAACCCATGGAGCATCAATGAGTAAACTGGCTTAACCGATCGTGCCTTCACATGCAAATGTGATTAACCAATTTCATCATCAGCCACTCTGGGGGCTGCACCACCATGGACCCCTTTATGCACTTTATCACATGGACCATACAAACTCTCTCGTAACCAACATATTGGTTCCTTTGGATGATCTGAATGTAAAAATGGTAAATATAAAGTTGGCGTAATCAAAGATTCAAAAGTCTATAAAAGTCTTGCATTTTTCAACTACGTCTTTCATAAGGAATCTGACATACTTAGACTAAAGCTTGTGGAATAAGCTGACAGACGTCAGTAAAATAAAAAAAAAATCGAATTGGCTAGAAGTAGAAAGGCAGATGCCTCCGTTTTTTTCTGGTAAAGGGCTATCCAGAATAGTTTCCTGTGTTGAATGTCATCACAAAGAAGATAGAAAAGACCCACATAACATTCTTTTTGAATGATATCCTTAACGTTTTAAGATATTTCAAAAGACAACAGGTATTGACTGAGCAACATGGTAGTATCTCAAAAAAGGAATGCTATGAATTTAGCCATTAAGACAGTGAGAGATGGCCTGTGCTCATTTTTTCTCTAGCCTGTGTCCTTAAATCTAAGCTTGGGCGACTCCGACTGTATTTTTGATTTTACTACTGACATGCCACAGCCTATTAACACCTTCCAAATTATACAGTCCTTATAGAGTTCTTTCCCACCTAATGACTCATTTTTTTCATTTTTATGTTTGACCTAAGGTACCACGGGACTAACGTTTTGGTCTGTGCTGATTTATTGCACTGTGTAACTAACTTATTATACTTAATGTGTTAGGACTATTATATGGTATATAGTTTTCATAAACACCCTGTTCCCCAGACTGATAACTGCACTTATTCAAATAGTTTAACATATTTTCAGGACTTTTTTGGGAGTTGTGGGGGGTGGTGTATGTATTTTTTGGTAAGAGTAGGAGGATGATGTCCTATGAGATGCCTTGCCTGCCTTGGCATTCACGGCTCCAGTTGACATCAGTACCTTCCTCCCAGAGTCATTTGCTTGTCCTTGTTAGCTTAAGTACTAATTTCTTTGAGATCCATGGAGAAGGTTGGATGATGGTTTGGGGTGGCTGTATTTTTGTGTTTCTCTATGCCTTTTTCCTGTTGATGGATTGATAGAAAGGGTCTGAAATCACTTGTTTCAATTTTGGTTGTAATTATGGAGCACTCCATTATTGCAAGCAGTTACTTTCATTGACTACTTTAACCTTCTATGCTTCTTATGAAAATGAGAAACCTCTCTGTTATCTCTTTGTATTTTAAGGACCAGAATTCAAAACTTAGCATTCAAGCTGTCTCTGTCTGCTCTACCTCCACCTACATTGATATTGCAGTATTACAGTAATATTATTATCACATTTCAAGAGTGATGTCAGACACTGTATGGGCCTTTTCATCTACACTCACTAAGAAATGCAGGCTGTTTTCTCTAGACACGTAGAGTTTACAGGCCAAAATCATTGACTTAGGGGAAGAGATCAATATGTTAGATTGCTTCATTTATTCATGCATAGAACTCTGTGTCAATTTATATACCAACTGCGCACCAGTTCTATTCTTCCCCAAAATAGCCTGTCACCTAGTCAGTTTTCAATTCTTTGATTAAAGTAAAGATATCAATCCTATCCACTTTCAGCTATTTCCTTTTCCAGTCATAAAAGTATCACCCTGAAATATGCCTTCCTCATTTGCAAGCAAGTGGAAATTCAGTACAATATGACTAAAAAATAATCAAATGTGCAATTAGTCATCTGCCAAATTAGATTTATTTTTGGAGAATACTGACACATTTGGAGATAGTTCCGGCTTTAAATCATTCCAAAAGTGTCAGTCCCACTTTCTTCTATTTTCTCTCATTTGAAGCTTTAGTAAGATTTTAATGACATTTGTGTTTTTGATCATTTTGCCCCACACCCACCTAACCTCTTTTCAGTGGGGCTACCATTCTGCGGTGTGACTTTTTCTGTTTAATTCATTAAGTCCCACATGTATTGTTTCATTCTAATTGCATTAATAAAATTTTGGATTAAAAATGTAGTATTGGCTCCAGAATGAACTAAACAATACAGCTGTGGATTTTTAAAAGGAATCATTTTTAAAAATACAATCATATTTTTCTTACTTTTTTCTTTTATCTCAATGTTACCAGTTATGACATAGATTGTATAAATGGCAGATTATAATATTAATGTTTTAATAAATTGGTGTAAAATCAATAGCCTGCTAAATTTGTAACTAATGGGTGATACAAGATGCTTGCTATATCTTAACATTTTTTTCTTTATGCCATATGTTTTGACTTCCTTAAGATTTAAATTGTACCACTAAAAACATGGCACACTAAGTGAATGATTTAATATGTTATGCTATTACGTTCAATTATTTTTGATGGGTTACCTGTATGGAGCTGACAGGGCCAGCATGTGTGTAAATTCTCAACCTCTGTCTAAGAGGTTTTACCTTTTTAGTTCTGCAGTAGAAACAAGAGAGCTATGTTAATGCAAAACCTGCTAGCAAGCAGAACATAACACAGATCTAACTGGGCATATACAGTACCGTGACATGTGGGAAGAAAACGGTTTATCAACAGTTTCTATGACTTCAAGAATAAAGTGTGCCTTTAAAAAGAACTGTTTTCTAGCTTCATTTTTGGAGCTCAGAGCCCAGAATGAGACTATATATACATAAATATTGTCAAACAAGTGTGAATAGGAGGCAGCTGAAGGGCTTGGAGAATAACGGTAACACATCTGCCCAGGGGGTGGTGGGGTGCTCTAACGCTCTTTCTAAATTCCCTGCAGACCTTTCCCGGGAAATCCCACCAGGAGCCACTGCCTCAACTCGGGACATGCCACTTCCGGTCCCAGGCCCGAGGACGACATCACTTCCGGTCCCGGGGCCGAGGACAACATCACTTCCAGTCCCGAGGACAACATCACTTCTGGCCCCGGCCCCGAGGACAACATCTCTTCCCCCAGACTTCCTATAAAACTTCACTCCCTTCCTCTGGAATTCAGTTCTGTTTTGGACGTTGTCTTGTAAACTTTACTTGCTACCAACCTTTTTACTTTTTGCATCCTGGAACACATTATACGGGTGGCTGCCCCAAACCTTTACAATGTCTTGGGTCTCTTCTTGTCACAATATATATAATATGTACTAGCTATGTTACTTGGATTCACCTGGGAAATTTGTTAATACAGTGGGCATCGGTTATAGTGCTGTCAGTTAATCAGATTTATTAAAAGTAACTAATTGAGTACTTTTCTGTTTACAATAGTTGTGTTTCTTCTTTTTTTCACCAGGGGCTACTATTATTAGATTGCTACATAGTAATATGGCAGATAGTAAAACATTCCTGCCCAGAGGATTGGCTTCTACAGGGTGGTCCAGATCTAACTATGCAACTTTTAATGCAATGCAATGATTGCATAGTCAGATCTGGACCACCCTAGATGGTCAAGAACCTATAGGTTCTTGATCTGTGACTAATTGGTGCAATGGGATAAAAGGTTGGGTTCCTTGTGTTATCTGGTCTGTTGATACAAACCTCCTAAATAAAAAAATATATATATGTATATACCAGTAATGCTGCACTGCATGATAACGTGCAGTGAATACACTTGACTTGAGCATTCAGTTTTCATACACTTTCTCTGTACATTTAGCATTTGTTTGCTCAGAGGTTGATGCACTTGCTATTTCCTGAGCAGCTCTTCTTTTCTCCACCCTAGCGGCCCACTTCTTCTCTTCTTTTGTCTGCATGTTTTTGCTTTAAAAATGATTAAGTCAGTGTTTGTGTTGCAATTACTTAGTACGTTTTCTTCAATTTTTTACTTAAGCTGGCACTTAAGTCTTCAATGTGCCTCAAGAAAGATTTAATATATGGAGAGGTAGGGGAAGTGACGGCGAAAGTGGTAGGGATGAGAACGACACCTGGCCACTGCCAAAAGTTGATTCTACAATAAAATAAAACAAAAATAAAAAGAGGAATAACCTTGGAGGTCAATCATCACCCCGAAAGCGGATAGTAGATGTCACATAGTATATCTGTACCAAATTTCAGGTCAATAGTTCAAACATTTTGCGAGCTGCAGGTGATTTAAAATCCTCGACAGACAAACGGACAGCCACGGTAGCATATTATACTAGAAGATATATATATATATATATATAATAATAAAAAAAATCTTTGGGAAGAAGACTAGGGAGACGAGGTTTGATCTTCTCGGAAGACAATTTGAAGTGCCGCGAGAGACATTTTAACTTGCCCCAAGCTCTTAAAACAATGACAAGCAAAACATGCAGCTCGCCAGCAGCAGAAACCCAACAGATGATCCGACCGCTTCTCCTTGCGTGCGTTCAGCCACCCAAACCCCCCTCCCCCCACCCCCTTCACAATGCGAGTGGCAGAGACGTAAAGTGGCAAAAGGACAACTGCTGTACAGGCTTTAAAATGATCGACGGGCAGCGTCACAGCAGCAGAAAGACAGCAGATGATCTGACAGCATCTCTTAGCATGTGTTTATCCACCCCCCCTTCACAACGCGAGCAGTGTTATACATCCAGCGAGAAAGAGATGTAACTACGCCTGGGGCCGGAAATAAAGGACAAGTATTGTTTTTACAAATGTTTTAAAGTAAAAGTGAAAATAATGCATATGTAACAATTCCCATGAAACTAACAATCTCTTTAAATTGCATATCCGGTAAACGAAACCCAGGGGTGGGCGAGTGAAGCGATCAGGGGGAGGAGTTAAAATAAACCTTTTGTTGTTGTGCTTCTCACAAGTTTCATTTGGTTTGACCATTTTGCCTGTTTTTTCCAAGTTCAATTCTTGTCTCTTGTTAGATTTTGTGGTTAGGTTTATTTTTATTTGTTTTGGATTCATTTTTTTATTCGCTTTTCCTGGCTTTAGCTCAGTAAAATGTAATTTGTCCATGTCTCGACAGGACACCAGATGTAGGCCTTGGTAACTGTTAATCAGCTCATCCGTGTATTCAGCATCCCATCCCCGTTCAGCTTGGTTCATTATTACTAACAGCTGCCAAGCAGGCACACAGCCTTGGTGTGATGATTGATTACTAGCTGTCCATAAGGAACCATGTTGCTATGGTCTCTCACTCTTGCAGATTCACTCTATGCAATATTAGCAAAATTAGACCATATCTGACAAAGTATGGACTAATACTACTGGTCAAGACATTGGACTTTTAGTGTGTGGACTAGCGTACTGCTACTTTCTCTTGGCAGGAATACTAGTATCTGTCAGCAAGCCACTGCAGATGATTCAAAATACAGCAAGCAGAATGTCTGGTGTTCAACCAGCTAAGGTGGGCACATGTCATTCCTCTTTTCAGATCACTACATTGGCTTCCCATAGTGACATGGATTAGGTTCAAATCCTTGCTGCTTGGCTACAGACAAGTCAGTGTATCAGCACCTACAAATATGGAGGCACTTGTGAGGTTCTATGCATCATTTCAACCACTAAAGTCTGCTGATATATGGCATCTGGTAATGGCACCTCTGCATCCTCAGGATTCCTAGGAGCCTATGATCACCCTTTTCATGTGTAGCCCCTGACTGGTGAAATGAGCTATCCACCTCCATTCAAATTCTGTCTTTCTTAATTTGTTTAAGCAGCATTTGAAGAATCTCTTGTTTAGTTAATTACTGTCTTTAGGTTTTGTGACCTAGGAATTGTAACTAACTTGTATTCTATTTTCAAACTCTTCACTTGTGATGATATATTTTATAACCTGTCCTGTAACACTTGTTCCGAAAGAGTCCTCCAGACTGATATTCATTTGATTATGTTGACTTATTTTGTAAGTCACTTTAGATAAAAGTGTCTGCCAATCAAATATATATGAAATGTAAAATGTAAGTTGAAGGTTTAACAGTAGGTTGGTAAACTTAGCAGGTAAGAAAGAAAGACCAGACATGAAAGTAATTCTGGAGATTGAACCCTGAAATACTTCCACATCAGAGTTCTGATTACGTTATTATACAAAAAGATGCCCAACCGCTTAACATTGCACTTTTTCTTAAATTTACTTAGTCTCATATTCTAGAATAATAAAGTATAAACTTGTGAATTAAACATAAGCATTTAGAATGACCAAATGTAAGTGCAAACATAAAAAATGTCCAGAAAGTCAAATTGGAGCTCTCTGGAAAAAGCTGAAGAGTTGTCCGTAAGCACTGAAGCAGCAAAAGGCAGTCACTGAAGCAATTTGAAGGGAAGCAATTTTTTAGAATGGGCAATCTTTAAACTAAATGTGCGAGAGCTGAATCTCAAAAATTTCATGCTGATATACAAGCCACACTGGATTACTTGTGGAAAGCGCTCTCTCATATTAACAGTCTTTAATGAGCATTATCAGGGATTAACTGCTGGTTAATAATGTTGGAACGCTGCTGCTAGAATCTGACCATTTAAAAATGGGAAACTACGCCATATGACAATATCGATGATTTATGAATATTTTAGAAATGCAATGAGAAAATAATCCAGCATCTTTTCTGACTTCATTTTTCACAAAAATATTGTAATAAATCTTTAATAAAAAACACCCTAATATTGCACTAGTCCTATAAAATCTCCCAGTCCAAGGTCAAAACTGGGCAGGTTTGAGGTAATGTTGAGGCAATTTCTGTCGAGCTACTTTGTTTCCTAGTTATAAAAAATGCTTATGTGCAAGAGATAAAGAGGATACTGATGTGTGGCAGTAAAGCTGATGCATAAATTTGTTAACCTCAGCATTAATCTTACATATAAGTATATAATCTTGCATCTGGACATACTAAAGTTCAATTTTAAAGACATTTCTCTTTCATTCCTGGAGTGGAAAAAGACACATTTCAAAATGCCATACCCCCACATAAGCCTACAAGAACAAATGAACAAAAGTGTAAATTTAGCAATGCTTAGGGTGAGACAATACAGCCAGGAAAACTGGATGAATTATTTCTGTAAAGTAAGAAATCAACCCCCCCAACATAACATTGTATTAGTGAATGACAGCAGATGGTATCTCTCCTAGACAAGCCCATATTGCCCTTAATGTAAAGTAGGCCTCAAGCATGATCCACCAGGTACCATAGTCAAGGTCAGTGAGCTGGCAGTGTCTTTTTAAAACCTGCAAACCATGATTATTAAAATCAGAGGCAGTCCAACAGCGAATCAGATATGGTCACAGGGTGTAGCAGGAGTCACAAACAGAGCTTGTTTGGAGGACAGCAGCAACTTATTTTTGGCATGACCTGGAAAAGGAAACTGCCTTCTGAAGAGTTTGAAGAAACTAGAAACACTAGAAAGTAATGACTCCCAACCAAAATATGGCCCTCAACATGTGCACTTTACAGTGCAGTGTAGTAAGCCCACTTCTGTACACCTTGTTCACCTGTGACTGTGTTTGCCACACAAAGCTCGAACTCAGTCGTTAAATTTATTGATGACACCAATATCATAGGCTTAAATATGATGCAACTTACAAAGAAGAGGTCTATCTGCTGACTCAGTGGTGCCAGGACAATAATCCACATACTTATTGTCAGGAAACCCAAGAAACAGAAGGCAGGCCACCCTGACATCTACATCATAAGGGGTGCAGTTGAAAGGGTGAGCAGCTGTAAATTTATTGGAGTGACTCTCACCAAAAAAATTAATTGATAACTCTTGCCAAAAACATTCACCAGCGTCTCTGCTTCCTGAAATGTCTAATGGCAGCTCACGTTCCTCCATATGTTCTCATAAGCTTCTACAGGTGCACGGTAGAGTCCATCATCACTGGCTGTATCACATCCTGGTATGGTACCTTCCAAACTTCAAGAACAGAAAGTATGTCAAATTGTGGTGAAGGTTATACAGAATATTACCAGCCTTCAGCTGCCTTACTTACTGTACATATATAACTCTCACACTCTAAGAAGGGCAAATAGTATTACTAATGACCTCAGCCATCCTATTGGATATTTCCTCACTTCCTCCTTCTGACAAATGGTACAGAACCACTGGCACTCACACAGGTAGATTCAGGGACAGTTTCTGAACAGTCAATCATATAATCAGATTTTATAACATAAAAAACAGTTTGTACTGTATATAGTAACACCTTGGCTAATGAAATAAATGCATTCCAGGACTTCGCCTCTTGTAAAAACTTCCATGTGACTCCATGTGCTCTCATCCATCTTGTCCACTGCTACCATCTGCCACATTTTCTTCAACACTCATCACTAGCCACATACCAAGGCCAATGGACTTTAACAACGTTATGTGACATTTCATTTTCTAAAGGTACTGCTGTATACTTTTGTGACATCCTGGCCAAATTGTATTTATTACTTAATTATATCAATATAACTACAATGCACGTAATACAACAATAGTACACGTAAAATAACTTACCATTCCACAGGAGACACAATATCAACAACAGACAACCATTCTGTGGAAGGAAGTTGCAGGGTGAATACAACAGCTTTCCAGCAGACTGGAAACTTAGCACTGACTTTATTATAAAGGAGTTTTGTTCTCAGAGGATTCATTAACCAAGTTTAAAAGTATGCATATATAACTGTATACATTATATATGTTGCATGTAATGTATAATTTTCACGTGTCTGCTTTTGGCATTTTAACATTGTTAACTGTTTTCTAAGTCAGAACTTCATTTTACTATGTGTGTTATGTGCTACATTCACATGACAATAAACTTCATGTGTGTTTCACCAAATTTAAAGGACTGAATGGATACAACACAACACAGAGGACACACCTGCTTTTTTCATACAGCTTCCAGGATTCAGCTGTTTACCTCCCGCGATGGGGTTAGAAGGATGGATACTGATCTGAAAAAAGTGCACACTGCAAAAACTAGACAAAAAAGCTTCAGTGAGAGCTGTTATGCTTTTATTTAGCAAAAAAAACATCTGCCAGTGGGGTAAGCAAAATTTACTTGACAAGATTTTGTAAAGTAAGCTAAATAATCGTAAATACAAATGTTTAAAAAGTCAATACTTATCTAAGCTGAATGCACAAAAGGACTTAATGGGGATCTTGTTACATTTCCCATCCTGGTTTACTTAAAGACAATGTAGACAGTCAATTATAAAGTGAAACCTCAGGCTAAACTTGCACTGTGTCCATTTTAAGATGCTTATTTTTATTGGATTCTGGATGCAATTACAATGCCATGAAGTTTCAGCCCCTACTGAGTTCCTGTGTTACTGCAAACATTTGACACTGAATGCTTTCAGATCTTCAAGGTAACCTCACTATTTAGTGATAAGCCAGCAATTCAACATGAAATTGAAGTTTCACTTTGCAAAATATTTCACATTCAGTGTATTTTTTAACCTTCATGCAATTCACATGGGAATAAAGATGTTTAGTTTCTGTCTGTGGTGTTTTCATTGGCTAATTACACATGTGTCTACCTGTCATTTAGTTTTTAAAACATAACTTTTTATTGAGCCATGAATGGTGTTTTGTGGCTGTTCTGGTAGTATGATGCCCGCTTTGCCAATCGTAATGACAATCTTAGGGATCACAGTCAGTGGAGACAATACTCAGTAGATTCCTCCATGGTTCTTGAAGCATTCATATCCTCTACTGCAGCTGTAGGAATCAAGAAACAGGAAAAGGCGGTTGCTACATACAGGTATAGGGCAGGATCCCCATGTAGTGCATTTTCCTATGGAGAATTTTGTTATTGGAGAATTATTTAACATATGTTTTTTCTAATTATGTATTTTCTGTTAATTTTATTCTGTTTGTTTATTATGAGGTGTCTATATGTGTGATATTGTTCTCTTATGTTTCTTATATTTTGTGGGTGGGACCACCCTTGCATCACTGCTTAGGGACTGCCCATAGGCTTTAAAGACAGGCTGAAAAACTCTCTTAGCGGTTCATGAGATGAGTATTTTGAAATTATTGTGAGTATTGTTTTACTCATTGGATTTTCTGGTTTGGCTGACATTTTACTTTGTTTCTTGGACTCTTCTACTTCTGGATTGTGTTTTGAGCCTGGTTTACCTTGGTCTGCCTTTTAGGCAAATGATTTTTGCCCTTTGGAACATTTTATTTTATTTTTCTACATTTGTGAATAAATGTTGAATTTATTCTGTCCTCCTGGCCATCTGACCTTATTACCAGACTAATCTTTAGAGACTTACATCATGGAATTGCATATAAGGATGCTACTTTTCTACTGATTATATATCTGTTTTATAAGATGTATAGATTCATTTTGTTTTTTCTTTGTTAATTATTCATTAATATTCTTGCCTAATCTTATTTGTTATTCTTCTCTTGAAACTTTCTCTTTGACATTTTATAAAGTACTGTCAGCTACATTTTATAAAATTGTGCTATATAAATAAATGCTGTTTATAACCTTTATACAGATTCTTGTGGGACTTGTCTCTATACAAGTCGCAGCTTTAACAGTTCTCCCTCTTGTGAGACATTTTTTGTTTTTTTATGACTTTAAAGGATTTTTTAACTTTGAAGCATGTTCTCCTTTTTTGGTGCCTGATTACGTCTGAAGTCTCCCTGGTGCCTAGGGTCAGACTTGCCTGGGTGAGACCTATATTGTGGCAGGCCATTTAGGATTCTGGCCTCTTTTTGTGTGTGTTTTTGAAAACGTTTTTTTTTTTTTTGGTGCCAGAACCATAACAGTACAATGGGTTTTGGGTTATCTTCATGTGGGAAATAATTATGAAAGTGTTTTGGACTGAAGACCACTTAGCTAGAATAAAATCTAACAATGGACCAGTTGTTTATGAGACATATTTGTTTACAAAATTCTGCAATACATCTGAAAAATGGCAAATACTTTCTTCATGGTGCTACATTATTTAAAATGTACTTGCCTTACCATTTCATTTGGAATATATTCTGTTTAGTTTCTCCATGTTGGCTAGAAACACTCTAGTTTCTCCTTGATGTCAGTAAATTATCTATTTATCTATGCCATCACCTTTAAACATGCCTGATGGAAACTTGAAAAAATAACTACTTTTGAAAAAATAACTACTTTTGCTAAGTACTGTAGTTTCTTTCTGAAATGCTTATGCATTTGTGATAATTAATTAATGGTTATTTTTTAGCGTTCATACAGCTTTCATTTTTTTGGCAATTGATATATAGGTATGGATGATTGGTGGATCTACTATTACTAGTCCCTGTCCCTATATCATAGGTATTTCAAATGGGTTGTTGGTAGTTAATGGTCATATGGTCTTTTCCACTTATTCAGTGTTTTATTATATATGTATATTTTCAATTTTTTAAGTTTATTATTGGTTTGCTGTGCCCTGAAGAAGGGGTTCTTCCTCGAAACACATCAGCCACATCTCCACATTGCATCATATAAATAGGTTCTGAATCCAGTGACACTTCTTCTTATGTTATGCCTATCTAGGCTCCATGATATATTCTTTTTGATAATTATTGTAAACACCTAGGACTGTTAGTTCTTTTTCCAGTTGGCTCACACTGTTTAATTTTTCTATTATTGCATCTGTTGTTTGCTATATGATTATACTTTCTTTGTATATATATATATATATATATATATATATATATATATTATATTTTGTGTTTGTTTTTAATGATAAGAGTAACCTCATTGACAAGTAACAAGACCATTGACATGTTATCAGTGGTCCAATTTTTCGCATTTTTAGCTATGTGACTCTCTGTATCATTCTGTCTACCAGAACTTTCCCAATAAAGCCAACTACAACAGCATCCCAACAAATAGGAGCATCTCCAAATGCTTAAGAAGACAAGACTATGAACTCCATAACTGTTCAAGGGGAACTGCATGACACAAAGCTTGCTGTGTGGACATTGATTTAAATCATTCAGGTTGTATATTTTTCATTTCTGTAACTCATAGTGTTTGGTATGTCTGGTTTCTCTGCAAATATAAAGGCAAACAGATTAAGATGAAATAAAATTTGCTATTGTCTTACTGAAACAATCTTGTATTTATTGACATTAGCAATATGCCAATGTGTTAGGTGTTGCTTTACTTCCTAATCCAGGTCCTTCAGGGACACAAGGGGACTCTTTTGTGCAGCCTTCACAGTTGTGGAAAACTGGGTGAAGGCAAAGAAAAAGTGAATGACTATACACCGTAGCCCCAGAAGTGTGCAAACTACTACTGTTGAAGTTCCCGGGGGTGAGTATTGCAGGGTGTGCATGTAACACAATGCCAATAGGTTAAGGCAGGGGTGCCCAACTCTAGTCATGGAGGGCCGCAGTGGCTGCAGGGTTTTCATTCTAACCCTTTTCTTAATTAGTGGCTTGTTTTTGCTGCTAATTAACTTCTTTTGAATTAATTGTAATTGACTTGCTCTTGAACACTCAAACTCCTTAATGGTTTCTTTTTCCTTAATTAGCAGCCAAACAATAATGAGATACAAAATGAGCCAAAACATGGCAAGCAAACTCTCATACAAAATCTGAAAATAAAGAAAGGTGAAGGTCTCAGGAATGCTGATCTGCTCTTAGAAAAGAGAAAATTCACAATTTCAGAAATGTCTGGTATTGCACAATGAGAGCTGCAACAAGCCATGGAATTAAAGAACGGGTTTAATTAACGACAAGAATCGGCGCCTAATTAAGCAACTGCTTGGAGTGAAATTGGTTGGAGTTTGAGGCCCTGACTTAGTTGGTCCTCTGTTAGCTCCCACACTTCACATTTCACTTCTGTTTGGATGCCACTTAAGTAAAGAAATGAAGCAATTCAGAGGTATGATGAAGAAATTCAGGGAAACGTTTCTTAAAAACCAAGTCAAATAAAATTAATTCAAAAGAAGTTAATTAGCAGCAAAAACAGATCACTAATTAAGAAAATGGTTAGAATGAAAACCTGCAGCCACTGCGGCCCTCTAGGACTGGAGTTGGGCACCCCTGGGTTAAGGTATTAGTTTAGGGGCATCTCTTGTCCACCAATTACAAAAGAAATTAATAGGCTTACATAGTGCATTTAATGAAAAAGTAACATATTCATAAAAGTAATAGGAATTCATGATAAAATAGGAGATTTTGTTTTTGGGTTTTGGTGGTGCACATGATGCTCCCAGTTAAACTGGTCAGAATATTTTGTGATAAAAGCATACGCCTGCTTAATATAACATGAAAAGAGATTATCTTAACAACTGGCACAACTTGTACCTTTGTAGGCTGTCTTTTCTGCAGGAACATTTGAAGTATTTTTTCTTTTTTGCTTAAAGGCATCTAGCAAACCTACAACCTTTGAGAACAGTTTTTTTAACTAAATTTACATTTGTGAAAAGTGACAGTAGGAATGTTAAAATGCAACCAATTACAACTTGAGGGACATAAGACTCTTTAAGAATGTTTTATATGTAAAATATACCATATGCATTTATTTTTCATCTTTCATTGTAAGTCTTTTGCATTCAAGTTCACTGACATGTATTATCACATTTTTAAAAGCAATTCCATTCTGTGAAGAACAGGCATACCCTGGTAGGCTCAGCATGAAAGCATCAACATTTTCTGTTCTGTATAATCCTGGGTGTCTTTAGCTCTGTAGGGGTGTTCATTATCCTCTTTAAATGTAAGAACCAGCCTATAGATAGAATAGTAAATAGCTGTGGGCTGCTGGATCCCAACTGCATAGCTCTTAGAGAAGAATGTGATCTAACATTGTTAAGAATTACATAAGCTTGTTCAGTTCATCAAAGAGTTCAATCAAGTAAGTAACTGGTACAGTGCCTAAAAAATACTCACCTCCTTGAAAGTTTCCATATTTTATTATTATACAACATTGAAACAGTGGATATAATTTGGATTTTTAACACTGATCAACAGCAAAACAGTTGATTGCGTAGGTGTTTATTCCCTTCAGCTCAGAATTTAGTAGATGCACCTTTGGAAGCCATGACACCCTTGATTCTGTGTGCACAGGCCTCTATCAGCTTTGCACATTAAACACTTCAGTTTTTACCATTTCTGCTTTCCAAAACAGCTCAAGCTTTATCGGGTTGTATGAGGACTGTAAGAGAACAGCCTTTTTCTAGTACATTACAATACAATTTATGTTTTGTATAGCACGCTTCACAGAGTGCAGGCACAGAATGTAGTGAACAATTCTTAGTTAAAATACAAGTACATACTGTGGACAGTTGGGGAGTGCTCCAGCTCCCCAAACTCAACACAAACAGGCATTGACACAGGTTAAAGGCAAAGAATCTTTTATTTTGGGGAATCTCCTCTTTTCTAAGAGTTTCTCCCCACCTCAGTCACAAGTACAGCAAGCACAATAAAGCACACTCTTTGCCTCTTCCTCTCTCTGTTTCTCACTGCCTCCTCCACTCCTCTTGCGAGCTCAGTCCTCCTCCTCCTCCTCCCGACTCTCTGATGTGAGGCAGGCAGCTCCTTTTATTCTAGCCACCCGATCTTTTGCACACGTGGTCTGTCAGCACTTCTGGGTGAGACCTCCCAAATCCTGCAGCTCCCTCTGGCGGCCCCCACGGGACTACAATACCTGGCATGCCCTGCAGGCACCTATATGGGTATCTGAGCCTGGGATCGCTGCCATCTAGGATCCCAGGGAAGATAAAGGCTTGTATAAGCTGTCTCACCCATCCTTCCATCCTGAGGGTGGCCTGGCTGGGTAAGGACACCTGCCGACCTTCACAATACTAATGACTAAATACAGAATGAGTTCACATATAATGCGGATTTGTTAAAACACACAAAGAACAACATTGAATCTTATTAAACATATATGAAACCAGCAATATCTGTCTGTTAAATCAAGATCTGGCTAATCCAGGGCATTAACATAGTTGATTTGAAGCTATTCCTGTATAGTTTTAAATGTATGCTTAAGTTCGTTGTCTTGCTGGAAGAAAAAATCTTTTCCCAATGTACAGGTTTCTTGCAGACTGTATCAGGATTTGCTTGTACTTTGTGCCATACATTTTACCGTCTACCCTCACAAGGCTTCCAGGGCCTGCTATAAAGAGGCACCCCAACAACATGATGCTACCACCACCATGATTCATGGAGTGTTTTTGATAATTTGCTGTGTTTGGTTTATGCCATACATGGTGTTTAGTCTAATGGCCAAAAATGCTCAAGTTTGGTGTCCTAGGACCATAGAACCTTCTTCCAGCTGTCTTCAGAGTTTCACATGTGCCTCCCATAGACAAACTCTTGCTGAGAGGTCATGTTCATTATTTTCACTTTGCCACTCTTCCATAAAAATGAGATAGTCACAACAGTTGTCTGCACAATCTCTCTAGTCTCAATCATTGGTACTTCGAATTCCTTCAGTGTTTTCAATCATCACTAGTCTTTTGCTTGCACGATCACATAGTGCTTTTGGACTGTCTGCTCTGGGTAGATTTACAGGTGTCCCATACTCTTTCCATATTTTACTGTTTGATTTAAATGGACTCCAAAGGATATTCAGTAACTTGGATATTTTCTTCTCTCCATCCTCTGAGAATCCCCTTTCACAGGCTGGCCTAAATTGTTCTTTTGTCTTCATTGTGTAGGTTTGGCCATGATACTAATACACCTCAAGCTGGACCTTCTAGATACAGGAAAATTTATACTGCAATGAATGGAAATGCCTTGACTACTGACTGGTGATCTTCACTGAACTAATTATGTGACTTTTAAAACCAACTGACTGTACACCAGTGATGAGATTAGAACTGATTGCAGCACATATTTAAGATATTTTAACAGGTAAAACAGTTAATGTTAACTATACTGAAACATACAATACATCATCTTCCATATCATATATTCATGTCCCATTAATCAGTCTACTCCAGGCCCTTATACTTTACCAGAAAAGAAATTTGTTTAGTACAATCCAGTTTATTCCTTTAAAACATTGTTCTCTAAAGCTAGGTCAGAATAATTATACAGATTTTCAAATTAAAAAAGTAAATAAAAAGTACAGTATATGTAAAACTTAAGAATTTTAAATGCCTTTTAAAATTAATCATAATCATTGTGTAAACTTTTGCTTAAAATATAATAGAAGTCATTTAGATAATAGAAGATTTGGCCAGTACAGCATATGTTGGAGAGTAAAATAAGTAAAATCTATCATGATCCAGGCTTAAAAAAAAGAAACATTGATTTTAGCCTTGATACTCAATAGATCATTCTTGTTATTGTTTCAAATGGCATAGCTTAAGTCACAAAAACAGAGACAACGAGTAGATGACACCTAAACCCATTGGATGCACTGTCTGCATAGACTTAAAAGTCTTTGAAAGGCAACCAGTTGGTTATGTATTATAGACACAGGATGTAGTAACTGTTTTTTGTTCAAGAGCTAGAAGAGAATATAGAGAAGACAAAGGCAATGCTGGTGAAGAGTGGGTTCAGAAGTGTATCAAATAGGGACAAACAAAAGGTTGTCACTATGTTACAGAGAGCATCTGCACCAAAATGATGAAGACTTATTAGAAAGCTACTTCAGTCAAATTAGCTTGAGTAAACCAACATTGCAGAGAGTTATGTGGGTAGTGCCAGTGAAGAAGTAGTGGTGCCACTCAGCAAACGGCATAGCCAGCTATCATATAACTGCTTTCTAAAAGATCACTAAATGGATAAATCAAGTTAAAAAATCCCCATCATATTAGGAACACCCACTGAATTCTAGGTTCCAGACACTGGAAAGGAGATATTGCTTCCTCCTTAGCCTTCCATTATCAAGACCAGCTAGGACTCTGATATTTAATACAAAATTGCAGTTTTTGTAAACAAGAGGTCTGCTTTAGTCAGGTTTTATGAGCAGTAGCATTCCTGGTTGTAAATAATTCGGGAATAACTGAATCTTACAATGTTTATGCCCATTTTTTAAGTAAAATGGCTTTTAATTCTTAACCTGTCTTATTTCCACTTGCTTTTTGCTATTTCTCTGTTTTATTGGGTCCCCTGACCTGTTTTTAGTGTCTCTGTTTTAATTCTCTCTTAATGTTTGTTTTAATATTTTGCTTTTAGTCTTGCTTGTTTTAACTGTACAGCGCTTTGGTCAGTTGTAATGCTGTGTTTTTAAGCGCTTAACAAATAAAAATGGTATGGTATGGTATGGTAAATGGCATCATACATGAATAATACTATGTAACAGGGTACAGTACTGTGCAAATCAGGAATAGTGATACTTTTCGAAAACAGTCCTGCATATAAAAAGCAGGATAATTCTAAATGAAATAAATATATGCTATATTATAGATATATTTGTGTGCAAAAGCAAAACACACTAGTACATTGTAAATATATATTAAAGTGGATGCACTCCTAAGTATATATGATCTTTCATGTGATTTTTTTTTGGACTTCATATCTATGCTGTTCCCATTACAAACTATAACTACTTGTAATTATATTTATATACTTAGTGTAAGTCACTTTTCCCCACTTAAACTGACCTAGTGGATCACGGCCTTGAACAGACTGAAACAACCCACAAGGTCATGATTAATTCAGCTTTTTAAAAAGTGTTTGTACAGATACAGAATAAAATATTTTCTGCTGTAGTAGGAAAAAGCTCGAATGGAAAGCAGACAAACTCCTTTTCTGGAATGGAACAATATCTTATGGCTTTTATTTATTACCAGTTGACTAACTGAAGTCACCATAAATTATTCTTCCCATTGGTTTTCTGCTGAGAATTAGTATTTCCTTCTGTTGAACAACAGCTTACATTTTGGCAAATATGAGCATGGGTGATTGCATGTTTGTATGTGCTTATGCTTGCCTGCAATGGTGAATACAGTTTTGCATATACACTGTGAGTGTGTGGCTGTGCACATTTATTTTTCAGTTGCAGGTTACATCAACCAGTAGAAGTCTCAATAAAAATATTTTTTCTGCCGTGTAGTGGGAGGAGCAATCTTAAACTCTATTCTCCTTTTCCTAATGTATTGAAGACAAAAGTTAAGTTTCTTTTTTTGCTCTGTTTTTAATTGTGTACTTTCACACATAAAAAACATCTAGACAACATTGTATCAGGAGAAATTGATATCCACGTTTATGGATTAGTCAGAATTTATAAACCTTTTTTACATGGACTTAAATACCAAAGTGCTTTAAATATCAGGAATTACTCAATGTACTTTTTTTCAAACATTTTTGAAATATTGGAAGTAGCACATCAAGTAATTGGTACAAGTGTTACATACTTTCATGGAGGAGAACACCTCTAATAGCGAGAGTGCTGCTCGGCTGCAGTAGTCTCATTAATAACAGATTGGGTCTCGAATGCCAGATGATCGTCGCTCTTAGAGCAGGGGGTTCTTAAACTTTTTGATTTGAGGACCCAAATAAGAAAATCAGTACCATACTGGGACCAAAGACCAGAATTACTATCAGAATGAGAGCAGAGCCAAACAGACAAATAACAATAACCATATAATAGAAAACATTAAATGTTTTTGTTTCCGTTCAAGCACATTTTCCACATAAATATTGCTAAAAAAAATAGTGGAAAGCAAACATATTAGTAAAACAATAAATAACATTAAAAACAGGGAATAGATTCCTAAAGTATATCACTGCCAGTGTAAATGCTTAGTGTAACATTTAGTTAAGCTAAGAAAAATACATTTTTCAGTATAAGGGATATAGCTCAAGGATATGATGATTTATGAAAAGATAATGTGAATGGCGGGTAGCACAGTAATAGCTCTTCTGCCCAGCAGTAAGGAGACCAGGGTTCAAGTCCCAGGTCCTCCCTGTGTGGAGTTTGCATGTTCTCTCCGTGTCTGCATGGGTTTCCTCCAGGTGCTCCGGTTTCCTCACACGGTCCAAAGACAAGCAGGTTAGGTGATCTGGCAATGCTAAATTACCCCAAGTGTGTGGTTGGGGTGTGTGTGTGTGTGTGTGTGTTCGAGTTAGAAAATGACTGGCTAATACGAATGGTCATTTAACTTAGCTAGCTATTTGAATCATAGCACCTAATAAATAATGTCATTTTTTTTAAATACATTTTTGCAAATGATCTCCACCATTAACACATTCTTGTAAATAAGCTGTAAAATTGTTCAGCATATCTCTGTTTTCTTTTAACAAATTAATAACCAATGTGAAGAAAACACAGGAACACAGTTTAAGGGTTGGGGAGTCCGTCCCTGTATACTGTAAGCCATAGTTAGAACGCGGGAGTTCAGTAACAATGGTCAGGTTGGTATTAAACAATTGACAGACAGTGGCAGTTACCCGGAGCAATGTATGTGATTGGTAACGGAAGTAGGAATGAAGGGAGGATGACGTGGAGGATCTTGAGATGGAGGTGACGTCATCTGTAAGCAACCAGAGGTGAAGTCATCAGGGGGGGTTTAGGAATAACTGAGAAGCTCCTCAGATGTCTGGAAGAGGATTTTGACATGAATTCAAGGTGCCATGGGTTTTTGTTGCTCGTCTTTCCTGGTAAATCAAACAGAGAGGCGTCAACACGCTGCCTTAGTACCCCGTCTTGTGATTTCGTGCGTGTCCTTTAGCTGCCCCCTAATTGCTCATGTGTGACACCAAGTACAAAAGTTTGAGTTGTGTAGCTAAATTCTTCCAAAAAAAAATGTATTACTTGTATATGGGTGATAGGATAAGTCTTGATTAAGAATTTGGCAAACAATCTACTTTGAAGTGTTTAATGACCATGTGGTGAATGCCAGAGCCTTCACACCTTGCAGCTTGCCTCACTTTTTTTGAGGACAATTTTTTGATCCTGAAGGCAAATCAATTAAGAAGGGAACAGTGTAACCTAATGACATGCCCACCACCCAATCCCCCAAGTCAGAGCCTAGGTCCAAAAAAAAAAAAAGAAGTATGTATAGATAAAGGGCTTTACAAAAACAATAAGGAACTAATCAGAAACTTATCACAACTGCAACGACAGAAGAGAAAATAAAGTGAATGATAAAATGAGAACAAATATAAAACAGCGTGGCAGCTGGAAAGCTCATCTGTTCATCTAAAAGCCACTAGGCTCAGAAACCCATCCCATACCGTTCCACAACCCATCTTTGACCGTGTGGATTAAGCAGAAAACCAAAGCTGAAACTCGCTCCCTTCAAATTACAAGATACAATTGTTGTGGGGAATATTCATTATATTTTCATGGAAATGATAGCTCTCTGTGAGGAGTCAATAGTGTTGTTTGTAGGCTACATCTCAGATTGCAAATACCACAATTAATACTATGCTAAATAGAGGGCAATATATCATTCCCCATAGAATTTGCACTGAGACTAATTTGGCTAATTTTACCACGCAATCCTGTGGCGACCTATCACAAACAATTGGGGCACGACCTATAGTTTAAGAAGCACTGGATTAGACTATTGCTGGAATGTTGGGAGACTACTTTAGCATAAAAAGGGGTACGATGTTCTATTAGTCTTCAGGACAAGTTAACCACATGAAAACTAAATAGCATCGGATATACCAAGGTGGTCTCCACATAAGACACATTCAGTATAATCAAGTGAGACCTGACTGCTTTTCCATTAGCCTTCATACCAGGCTACAAGTCATATTATACTTGGGTAAAGAAATAGCTGGAATGAAGTCAAACAAAATAAAACAAGAATGTTCATTGATATAGCATTGAATTCTTGCATGAGGACTTAGATTACATTACATTTTCATCTAGCTTATCTGTGTTAGTGTGATTATCAACTCATCCAAATGCAATTAATCATACAGCTTAGAGAGTGTACAGAAAGCACTTGTTGCAAAACGGCCTTTTGTTCTTCCTCTTCCATGCTGTAAGCATAATAATTGTACAAGTGATATCAGAAAAGCTTATCCACTTCTTCGCCCATCATCTCAATAATCGAGCTGCTTTCCAGTTAACCGCAGAAAATGACTCCTAGAGCAGGAAGTCCATAGTCAGGACTTCACAAGATTTTATGGCAATACAATTCCAGGAATATTTAAATACATACCTAAAATTAACCTTTTAGCAATCCACTAACACATTTTCTATACCATATTTGTCTGAGCCCTCAGCAGGTACTGAAATAAACTACATTTATTCATTCTTCAAATGCTGGACAGTTTATTTTAAACATGAGTTGTCCACCATGCAGAATAAGATTATAAAATAAAAAAGAACATGGAATCACAACCAATAATCCAAAGAGAAGATAATATTTAAAGTAAGATTACATTATTTAAAAACTGAAGAAAAATATAATTTCCATAGGTGTGTGACAATAAAACTGAAAAATATCTTTAAATTTTCTGAAGTGTTCTAATTCTAAGTGTTTAACAATAATTATCTTTTACATTCTGCATTGAAATTCATAGAACATTTTTTATTTACCGTATTTAAATTAAACTTCAAATGCCATATGTGGTATGTGCCCAAGTCCTACTGCAATACTTTCACTGTTTCTAGGCTATCCCCAAGTTTAATGTAAACTGCAAATGTCACCAGCTTGTTAGTAATTCTGATCTCTATTGTACCCTACTTATAATATCACTCAATTCAGAAAATGTCCCTTCCACAAAAATGTCCCGCTTCTTGTGTCAAAGCCACCTTTGCATCCTTCTGTACATTGCATGCATTAATTCTCAAATTTGACCACTAACCTTTCATGTATTACCATATCATAAACCTTTAGAAAATCATAATAAATAATATTGTTTGTGCAACTGCTTCCTCATAAATCTCCACTATATTTGTGAAACACAATATTCTACTTCTAAATCTGTGTATGATTACATGAGTACAGTACATCTCAATTTTATATGTATTGTTCAATGTTTGTTGTTAACAATTGATTCTATACATTCTTTTTTTCTATACATGTGAAGCTAACATACCAATAGTTATAAGGCTCAATGTGTATCATCTTTTTTAGAACAGAAACAATATATGTTATGTGCTTGTATATATGTACATGTGCTTCTGGTCTTTAGAAATTTCCCCAGAATGCAATGATTTTTGGAAAATATGCTAGGACTTTTACACACACACGCACACACACGCACACACACACACACACACACACACACACACACGCACACGTAAACACACACACACACACACACACACAGTGGATTTAGTAAGTATCCAGACCCCTTCACTATCTGCACACTTTATGGTGTTGTAGATTTAATTTTAATTAGTTAAATCTGCCATTTTTGCCCATCAATCTACACTCAAAAACCCATAACGACAAAGTGAAAACATATTTTCAGAAAGGTTTGAAAATTAATTAATAATTAAAAACAGAAACCTCCCATTCATATAAGTATTCAGATCTTTAATTCAGTACTTTGTAGAAGACCTTTGGCAACAATTACAGCCTTGAGTCTTCTTGGGTAAGTCTCTGCAAGTTTTGCATTGGGGCAGTTTATTCCATTCTTCATGGCAGATCCTCTTAGGCTCCCTCAGATTGGATAGGAAGCAGCTGTGAACTGCCATCTTCAAGTCTTTTCACCCATATTCTATAGGGTTTAAGTTTGTGCTTTGGCTGGGCCACTCAAGGACAGCTAGAGTCTTGTCCCAAAGCCACTCCGGCTTGTTTTGGCTACTTGCTTTGGGTCACTGTCATTATCAATTCCCTGAAGTAGTTTCAGAAATTATACTGAAATACTTAACATACTTAACTATCACATCTGAGTCCAAATACCCCACCCCCAGTCACCCCCCACCAGCAGGCAGATGAACCGTTTAGGGTCACAAGGTTTCACAGCAGAAATGATCTGTTTTTGTTCTGTTTTGCATGAATGCTTTGCTTATTAAGGCTGCCAAACATTTATATCTATAGATATTCTTTAAACAAAAAATAATCTGATGCTATGAAGAAGCTCTGATACATGTGAAGTATAGGTGATCACAATTGCAACAGTCAATTCACTGTTTGGGGAATTCTATTAAAAAACCGTCTGCCTGCAGCACAGATTGTTGCATAGACACATTTAATTGGAATGCTTCTAGGGCGTGAAAACTGACATTTCGTGGTTTACAAAGTCAATTGTATTTTGATATGAAAGTAATAGGAAACAGTCAATTTCACACAAAGGAGTTAGTTTTTGCATTGCTTTCTTTGCAAACATAATTCAGCTCTATGGCATTCAGGCACATGAAAACCCTCCCTGTGATCATCCATTTAATTGTAAATTGCTGAAGGTTTCCATCTTATTTTCTTTCACTCTAATGGGGACATTCTTTCTTGATTTCTGTGATCAGTTATCTTTTCTTATTTACTTTACTTGTATTTCTGCACAAGACCTGTGTACATTTTATCCTTATGTTGTGTATTCTGCATTGTTCATTCTAAATACACATGAAGTGCTTTGTAAATACATTTTTGGAGATACTATGAGATATAAAGTTTGATTAATTATTAACATGACAATACTACCACCACTACTACTGCAATCATAGATGCCTTGGATTGCCTGTACTGTTAATTTATAGTAGATACAGAATTTTGACTCTTTACGTTTGAACTGTAAAGTGGTTTACATTTATAAAACACTGTATGGTTAGCTGTGACGGTGTTTCATGCTTATTTGCCTGAAAACAATGTACGGTACTGTATGTGACAATACTTCTACTACTATTATGTGAAAAAAGGAAAGAAATTAAGAGAAGAAAGTCACTATGTTCATGGTTGCAAGGTACGGGCGTTGCACTGGATGCACATGTACAATTTAGGACTACACTGGGAATTAGCGTGGAGGTCCCAAACTTATTGACTAATTAGGTAATATATATTCAGAAGCTCTCTATGGCTGAATTACACAGCTTGTTTCATTTGGTCACTGACTGCAGTGGTGCAGAAACAAACTGAGCTCAAATCAAATGTCTTATGTAAAAAGAAAGTTTGCCTAAAGGCCATCAGTTCCCTGATATGTGGATGAAAATTTTGGAACTCACAAAATCAGAGTTATGCTAAAAATCCCTCTGTGCCATTCTGATGATGGACAACTACCCAAAGAGGTGATAATATGGTGTCTGTTGCACAGACTGAAATGCTGAATTGACATTATGAGAATTGCTTAATTGGTTATGGTTTAACAAATGGTCTTTGTTTTAGCATTCTTGTAAAAATGGACTACTGTTAAAAACCTTTGCACACTTGAGCATCAATATTTTCAAGTACAGTACTGTATTGTGATAAACACCTGTGATATTACAACATATATATCATAAACCAAAAAATTTAGTAGTGACTGACACACAAAAAAATAAAAGTAAGAGTGGAATTAACAAACACTGAAGTCCCCCCTTCACAATTCCAAAGAAAGGAACTGGTTACAACAGTACAATGCCTGCAAGAATCTAATATGGCACACAACCAGTGTAGTGTGTACTCCTGCAGGTCAGGTCAGGTACAGGTCAGGTGTGCCACACGCACCACATGACGAAAGAGCTTGGGATGCTGGTTGGCAACCCCCCAGGCAGACATGAGGTCTAGTCCCACCCTCTGGAAATGCCCCTTTATCTGCCGTAGCCAGGTGCTACGTGGGCATCCCCTTAGCCTGGTCCAGCTACTCGGGTCCTCAACAATGAGGATCCTGCAAACCGGAACACCCTCGGGAATCGTAGTGCCATAACTGACGCTCCCTCACAATGCAGGTAATGTGCCTTATTCGGGACTCCATGAGCAACTGCTCATTCAACACAAAGTCAAACCAACGGTACCCAAGGACTCTCCGAAGAGACACAGTACCAAAGGAGTGCAGTCTTCGTCTCAGGTCACTGGATAGTGTCCATGTCTCACAACCATATAGCAAGACAGGAAGCACAAGGACTCTAAAGACTTGGACCTTTGTCTTTTTGCATAGATATTGGGAGTGCCACAATATCTAGTGACTTCATGACCCCCCCATGCTCTCTCAATCCATCTACTGACTTCATAGGAAGAGTCATCAGAGATATGAATGTCACTGCCGAGGTAAGTAAACCTCTTGACAAGGTTGACACTCTCTCCGCAGACAGACACACTGCTGATGGCTTTGCATAAGAGGTCATTAAAGGCCTGAATCTTGGTTTTTATTCAGGACACTCGCAAACCCAGACACTCAGTCTCCTCACTGAGTCTCTCGAGAGCCCAAATCAGAGCCTCCATTTACTCCGTGAAGGTCACAGCACAGCAAAGTCAGGATCAGTGAATCTTTCTTCGCCAACAGATACCCCACAGCCGCTGGACCCCACAACCTTACCCAACACCCAGTCCATGCAAGCACTGAACAGAGCAGAAGCAAAAACACACCCCTGACGAATCCCAGAATCAACTAGGAAAAAAGCAGAGGTTCTGCCTCGACTCTGCACAGCACTCACAGTACCAGTGTACAGGCCAGCCATAATATCCAGCAACCTCCTGCCTACATTATTTATTAAATAACCTCAAATGGACACAACAACTGCACAGCTGAGAACAAATAAAGCAAAAATGGCACAACATAAACTAAAATCTCGATGATATAATAGTGTGTAAAATTACAGTCAGAAAGAGAAAAAGATGATTAACAAATAGCACAGTTTCCACAAAATGAAAGTAGCCTAGCATGTTCATATTAACCAGAACAGTTGACAATCTTTCTATTGTTTCAGGCCTGCCTTTATATTGAGGAAAATGACCATCATCAAGTAACATACTGACTTACGTACATAAGCCCATATGTAGTGGGGCTTTCATGATAATACAACAACATGGCCATCTTGAATTCTTGAAACAATGTAAGATCACCAGAAAGCAATTGAAATGAAAAAAAAACAATCTTTACAGAACTAAAAATATAATTGTAATGAAGATTCAATGTGATCCTGGCAATTTCAACACTTCAGCGAAATGCACGCAGATGGCGCAGTGGTAGCACCTGCTGCCTCGCAGTAAGGAGATCCTGGGTTTGCGTCCCGACTGCTTTGAGTAGTGAGAATAACACTATAGAAATGTACAGAATTATTATTAAAAGAATTATTCTTCAATAATGAAAAAGCTACAAACAGATTGACTGAAATTACATTCATTATTTAATCAAATAAGATTAACAAATGAAATAAGATTTAGCAAATTAAATGAGTAAAGTGGAATTAAACAAACACTGATGAACTTAATTACTCATTAAACAGAAGAGTTTTTAAACCCTGATGTATTACTGTTCCGGGTGAAGTTACCAAAATAAGATAACTAAGGGGGAAAGGAAAACAAAAGAGAAATAAAAAAGTCAAAAAACCTTGAAGGGAAACTCTTAAATTAGCAAATGAGAAAACCACAAAAATTAAAGATGCAGTATAATTTTCAGTGTATTTGTCATAATTATAACTAACTAAATTAGAAAAGAATAACAGAACAATATAAATTGGTAAATTCAAAACCAAATTTGTTAAATATTTAAATGTGAAATTAAATGAATTATTCAAAGGGCAAAGACCAATAGCAAGAGAACTAGCTACAATAACCAGATGTTGTAATGTCCTAACAACTGGCTGTCCAAAATAAGTATCTTCATGAATTTCCATCCATCCATCCATTTTCCAACCCGCTGAATCCGAACACAGGGTCACGGGGGTCTGCTGGAGCCAATCCCAGCCAACACAGGGCACAAGGCAGGAACCAATCCCGGGCAGGGTGCCAACCCACCGCAGGACACACACAAACACACCCACACACCAAGCACACACTAGGGACAATTTAGAATCATCAATCCACCTAGCATGTCTTTGGACTGTGGGAGGAAACCGGAGCGCCCGGAGGAAACCCACGCAGACACGGGGAGAACATGCAAACTCCACGCAGGGAGGACCCGGGAAGCGAACCTAGGTCCCCAGGTCTCCCAACTGCGAGGCAGCAGCGCTACCCACTGCGCCACCGTGCCGCCCTCTTCATGAATTTCATGCATAAAAAAAATTATTACCACAAGCCATATATGTCCAATAAGAGTCTCATGAAAATCAGAGTCCCATCCTGCATAACACATAAACTCTAACACAATTGAATTTTGTCACAACCGTGAAATAACCAGGTGGCATCCCAGGGAATGTGTAGTAGTGTCTTTACATAATAGGTTTACATAACAGTCCCAATAATGTGTCATGCATGCGCATCAGAGGGTCACCACCCGGGTTCCTCTCAGATGCCACTGTGTCATTTTCCTTTGCCTCCACTGTGCCAAGAAACTGCCCAGAGAGGGCAATTAACTCCGCCCATTTTGGTCCCAGGGCCATTACAGCCCAGGCGTCCAGAAGGAGGAGTCATTTTTTGACTAGCGAGCAAAAGAGATAGAGTTCCTCCAAGCTGAAAACACCTTCTATAAAGAAGGCTTTATAGGCTGCTATTAACTTGTCATAAAGCCGGAGGGCAAAATATTCTGGCTGTGCCATATTAGATTCTTGTATTTGATTATAAATAAATGGGGAAAGCCAGGCTGGCACCCCAAGATTTAGTGTAGTTTTTCACCTATCATTATCTCAGACGACCACATATGAAAAACACGTTTTTGCAGTTCAGGATTACGCGCATTGGTTATAGTGGAAAAAAGAACTGGCAGTACTGCCTATTGTTTTGACTACTTCATCATCATCCTTTATATATCATACAATGTTCTGAACTTCTTCAGAGGGTTGGGCTCCCCCCAAAAATGGAGGTCCAAAAGTTTCTGATATACATAAATTACTTAGGAGAGCACGGTGTTGGAAGTGTCAAATCTCATTGAAAAGACATTTTTATTAGTTAAGAGAAATGCCAGTATGCATACATTATCCTAACACATAAGAGGGAAGTGGTGTATCTGGTGATTATCCAAATAGTTTCAACCCACCTCCAAGATGGGAGAGACAATTTATTGCAGTGCATGTCACACCCTGTAATGCTCACTTCAATTTTTACTTATAAAATCCATTCATTCATCCATCAATCCATCCATTTTCTAAATCAGCTTATCCAGATCAGGGTCCACATAAGTTGGTATAATTCTGCACAACTGCTGTGTCATGGTGTAGTAATTAGAGTTGCCACATCATACCTCCAGGGATCAAGTGTCCAGTTTTGTGCACTGTTGAAAATTTTCACTGGTCTTTATCACCCCTTTGGAGAAGCCTTGTGAGAAGAACACCAAACAGATGATAAACACACTGAGCATCTAAATCAGTGAAGAATGCTGTGTTAGTTACAGTACAGTATAACTGTAATTTATAAGCTTATATTTTCAGGAAGAAATGTGCAGTCAATTAATTGTTATTATATATTGATATACTGATGGCAGCAATTAAATACTGTAATATATACTGTATGATACAATAATACACATAAATATGGATGGAATTTAAACACATTAATATTAACCCTTTGAGATTTGTTGGTTACTGCGAAGGAAGGAAGGAAGGAATATTAAATGAAAGTGGGAGGTAAAGTACCACATACTGTATTGTAGAGTACATATGAACAGTGTTATCTGCAAATATGGAAAGGACTTGCTAAAGGGGGATTTAATGCCACATTCAGCCCTTAGTTTTATTCATGGAATAAAAATGTGTTGTGCATATTACCCTTGTATGTCTATTTTTCAAGTTACAGGAAAATGAACTCGCCATGAAGAGCATTTCCATTTGATTAATGAGAATAATTTAATTGGTATTCTAATGCTGTGGGAGTGATACCGCATATAAATCAGTTCAACAGATTACAAAAAGTGCAGTTTCATGGTACACTGAATTAAACTCATTGCTTTAAACTTTGCAGACAAGTTACTTTATTCCATGCAAATATTAAAAAAACCTGAATGTGAATATTCTGACTGACAGGAGCTGTACCCCTTTTTACACTACACTCATAAAATACTAGGCTTGCTGTCTTATTAAATATTTCATTAAAAAAAATCTTTCAACATTACTTAGAATAGAGCAGTGCGTATAAATATCTGAAGAACAATTTAGGTGAACCCCTTCCAACAGATTGCTTTTATAGGACACCAGTGACAAGCATACAAGAACAGCCAGAAATATCTGGAAACAGGGACCTGGGGATAAAAAGCAATGGCAGCCAATAGACTTTAAAGGGTCTCTGATGTCCTCTCACAGACTCATTAAGAAAAGCAAGGGATCATCTGTTTAAATTAGGCTCCTTACTTCAGGCTAAATACATCTTTTGGCTTTTAAGCAAAATATTACATATGTTTGTATTTTAGGGTTGTTAAACAGAATGACCAAGATCTAGTTATTTGTGCTGTATATGCTTGTACTAATCTGCAACAGTCTACAATTAATTGTAAATTAAGGGTTATTGAGGGACAAACAGCAAATGTGTTTTTAAAATGACTTGTAAATCATTGCAGGAATACAAAAATGTCTTTTAAGAACAAATGTATCAATTTTAAAAACAAGATTCTGCATGAATGTAGGCAAACAGCAAGGCAAAAATTAAGCAAGGAATTATTTTATTTATTAGTGTGGTTTGAGTCTACTGTAGACTGTATCCCAGTACAGTCTGAATTATATATAAAAGTAATTTAATATTTTAGAATAACTTTGTAATGTTTTAAAAAAATATGCAAATATACAGTATCTTGTTAAACTGGTAGAGAAAATATCCTTTGTTCGGTAGAGCTGAAAATTAAGCTTGTTGTGATCACCTTGAAGACTCTCTCGAGATTAAGATTGACCTGCAGCCAGTTAATATTAAATTTGATATCTTGACAAGTTCAAATTAATTCTTGTCTCAAATGACTAGTACTACCTTCATGAAAGAATTATGACAGTGTGTTTTTATGGGCAAGCAGGTGATGCTGATAATAGCCAATTTTAAATTGACCAAGCTTGCAATCCTGGTTTTGGCGAGGCTTCAGTTTCATGCTTCGTGGTTTGATTTTTAGTTATTTTTGTAAGCTGTTTTGATATTGTTAATTTGTTTATGTTCATTTCTTTCTATTTATTCTTTTTTTCTTTAAGCTTTCTCTTTTTTGTTAACCATTCCGTAATTATTCTGTAGTTTTCTTGTTGTGTTGATTTAATTTGTGATATTCTTGTCCACATTTTCAGGTGTGCAGCTAACAGGACAGCTACCTGAAGTCGTATTAGACAGCTTAGCCTACCCCTGGCTGATTGCTGGGGTAATAAGTGAAATTCTCATTGTTATTGTCAGAGGTTTAGATCTTTTATGGTTTGTTTCTTTTAATTTGGCCCTTTGTTTATTTTGGTTTTTGTAATGCTTTTAGGCCTAAATGTAATTTGTCTTTTTTATAAATTTAGTTTGGGTCAGAAAATATTATTTAGTAACTTTTGGTCTTTATTATAGAGATGTGTTGTGCCAGCACAGGGTGATCAGATGCTATTTAGCTACTCTTGTATAGGGTTTTTAGTTCACTACCCTAAAACAATCTGCTCAACCATTCACTGGTGATGACTATCCTTGACTGTTGGATGAGAGTTTGGTTTTGATGGATCTCTTCTAGCAGCAACGGCAGCAAATGGCTAATTTACCTGAAGGTTTACCCAGTTCAAATTATTAGGCCCTTTTGCCTACTGGGATGGACTCACTGCTGTCATTTCTTCTGCCGCTTTTGTCACTAATGGTACCAATACACTGTTCCTCCTCTGAGTGAATTGCTAAACATTTCAGGCCTCTTGCAACATCATACAATCTCTTCAAAGTGGCAAGGTAGTCTTTTTTCCACCTGTAGCTATGATGCTGATGGGGAAGACACACTTGGTGGGGACGGACATTAGTGCTGTGCCATCAGATGACACAGATAAAGAGTTGGGTGCTGTGACCTTGTGTTAGTAAGGTGATTAGTGAGGCCACTGTACTTTTGTGGTGGTAAGGGGTTAGTCAATTGTGGTGCACCATTGTCTCCTGATATACTGTATACTGTCTTGGACAGCAGGACTATGATGATCCAAGACCCACTTTATGGCACAGTCTTTTCTTGTGCTACTGGCTGTATAATGTGAACGCGACCCCAAGGGGACGTGGACGCTCCTCTGAAACCCCCTCTTAAACAGAGATTCAATCGGAAACACACACCGCTCCTTTTCATCTCCTCTTTGCAGTCAGGTGATCGCTAGGCTGTAGTGGATTCCTTTTCAGGTACAATCTTACACCCTCTTCAATTGATCACTGGAGTTCATTAGGTGATCCAGTGCAAAGGTGTGAGTGACTTCCAGGCTCTAATGCAGATCTTGTACATACTGTTTCTTTGCTGTTGTGCTGATTTTAGATTAAGGCAGTCCCCAAAGATTAGGGTAACTGGAATGTGCTGCTCTTTTCTGAAAATCAGGATTGCGGGAAATGCTGGTCCCAATCCCAGGGATGTCCTGCTATTAGGACAGTTGATCAGTGTCTGTATAAATCTCTCCACTAGGCCTCCATTCTGAGGGTGAAGTGAAATGGTCTGGTAGATGTAGAAAAGCCAGCACACCTTTCTTAGGCTCAGAATCCCAGTCTTGGTTACTGTGAAGGTCTTCAGGTGCACCAAAGTGTCAGAACATCTTTCCCAAGAGTTTCCTGGTATACGTATCTCCACGCTGATTGAGAACTCCACAAGCCTTGGGCCACTTTGCAAAGTAATCCATAGCCATTAGGACACAGCAGTTTGCAATGTCGGTGGATAGATTGAGGCCCCAGTCAGTTCGGATAGGCTGCAACACTTCCAGCATCATCACACTGAGCACTGGAGCACCGCAGGGCTGCATGCTTAGTCCACTGCTGTTCACCCTGCTGACTCATGACTGCACAGCCATGCACAACACCAACCACATCATCAAGTTTGCGGATGATACGACGGTGCTGGGACTGATAAGCAGGGATGATGAAAGAACATACAGAGATGAGGTGGAACAGCTGTCTGCATGGTGTGAAGACAACAATCTATCTCTCAATGTCGACAAGACAAAAGAGATAATCATGGACTTCAGAAAATCACATCCTGCCCACATCCCACTCAGCATCAATGGTTCAGATGTGGAGACTGTGAGGAGTACCAAGTTCCACGGTGTGCACATAACTGAGGAACTTACGTGGACACATAACACCTCATCACTAATCAAGAAAGCCCAGAAGAGACTACACTTCCTGAGGCGGCTGAAGCGAGCACATCTTCCCCCTTCCATCCTCACCATGTTCTACAGAGGCACCATTGAGAGTGTTCTGACCAGCTGTATCACTGTCTGGTATGGCAACTGCTACATATCCGACCGTAAATGCCTGCAAAGAATAGTGAAGACAGCAGAGAACATTATTGGGGTGCCTCTCCCTTCACTACAGGACATATTTTACAAACGCAGTGTCCGCAAGGCCTGCAGCATTGTGCAGGACCCCTTACACCCCTCACATGGACTTTTCACACTTCTGCCATCCAAGAGAAGATACTGCAGCATCAAAGCCAGATCTGCCAGGCTGCAGGAGAGTTTCTACCCCCAAGCTGTCAGACTCCTTAACACCAGGCTGCCCCCTGGGACCTTCCACACGGCCTCAACCACCTCTAAAAACAGAACTTTTATACATGTGAGCCACTGTCCTGCAAAGACGAGTGTGCAGGTAGAAAAGAACTGAATATCTCCTACTGACCTTTAAGTATTTTGACACTCTTGTTATCCTTCTGCTGTGAAACATTCTGACCTGTCATTGTTTACACATGTCTTAAAACAACTATTATCATACACTGATAATTTCTGTATTATCTATATCTATTATTTATTATTTATTTATTATATTACATATCTTACACATCGATATTGCTGCTACTTCTTTGTCTTGTCTTTGCACAATGTCTTGTCTTGTTTGTGTTTTAATTTTAATTTAAATTTTAATTCTATTTTTAAATTATTATTTGCACGTCATGTTGTTACACTGTGGACCCTGAGCTTCGCAATTTCGTCTATCTGTATACTTGTATATGGTTGAGATGACAATGAAGTTCACTTTGACTTTGAGTTGACTTTGAAATACTGAGATGTATACTTGATACTTCATGATGATAGGAATTAAAGCAAGTATTAAACATGGGAACACGGTGGTGCAGTGATTGTTCATGCCTCACGCAAGTTGTTTGCTGCGCCATGCGCGACCTTCAATGAAATAATTTATGGCAGCAGTACTGTCTCTTTCAATCGTACTAACCCCCAATTCCTGTCCTTCCTTTTCTTTCTCCAAATACCCAATCACCACACAATCAGCTCTGTAATAGACGTTAAGCCATCTATAAGCTGAGAATGCAGATTCTTCAAAACTTTTAAGGAACATTGAAATATCTTCGTAGTACATGTTTAAGTATTCTATCCATCTATCCTTCCAGTGTTGCGCCAGCCCCAGCAAGAATACAGCGCGAAGCAGGAACAATCCGTGAACGAAGTGCCAGCTCCTTGCTAGCGCTGCAACACCGTGTCCTCACATGTTTAATTATTAACAATATAGATTATTTAAATTAAGTTAAAATTTCATCTGTATAATATAATAAGCATATTTTGCTGCATTTCATCTTAAAAATGATATCGTCATCATATGTAAATACGCGCTTTATAAAGTGGCTCAGGTTGTGCAATATTATAACTATATCGCAAGTTTACATTGAGGTAATTGTACTTATAAGTACAAACAGTTCTACAGGGAGCACTTGATGGACTGATTGATTGTGTTTATAGTTCTTGGGATTGAAACTGTTTCTGAACCACAAGGTCAGTAGAGGAAAGGCTCTGAAGCGTTTGTCGCATGAGAGCAGTTCAAATAGGCAGTATGGTTGAGGCAGTGTGTGCTTGATGGTGTATACTGATAATTCTCTTTCCGATTCTCTTTACACACTCCGATACAGTGATATAAATACTCCGAGTGGTGCAGTAAGAGTAATATGAAAAAACATGACCATCTGTGGCAACCCCTAATGGGAGCAGCTGAAAGAAGAAGAAGAAGAAGGTGCAATGAGAGTAACAACAGTAAAGCAGCTATGGTATTTGGAATAGTTTGGCTATTCCATGGACCATTATATTGTTACAGGTTAATTACAATCAGATGCCTTAAACTAATAAACAATATGCAGTTAATTTCAGTGTATATGATAAAGCCGCATCAGGGATATGGAGCTAAAAAAGAAAGGAAAACCACACTGGAAGAAAAGCACTGCTTTGACACTGGGTGCCGCCAGTTTGCAAAACCAAGCAGAGATCTTGCATACGCCAGGGTTTGAGATACCATAAAAATGTGTGTAGCTTTACGGCAAGTTTAGGTTTTATACATTGCGATTTGAGCGTGGAAACGGGAGTATGCAACATTTTTGTGCATACGCACCGTTTATACACGAGGCCCCTGGTGTTTCACAAAATCGTTGTACAAGTCTGCACCAGTCCTGCTACTGACACCAAGTGCAAAGATATGCTGGACCAGTTAAAGTGGATTATGATGGAAAAAAATATGTTTTTTTTTCAGCTTGCTGTCTTAGAAAAGACTTTTCACTTAGTCATTGTGGATAACTGTGACCATGGCAGCACTGGAAGCAGACAGCTAATTTGCTTAATGGTTCTCCTCATCTAAACCATTATGCACCTGCTGGGATGCTCTCATTGCTGCTGCTGCTGCTCCTTCCACTGTTATCACTGATGGCACCATTACAGTATTTGAGGACTTCTTAATAATTTGTTACTTTCTGTTTTGTAAGTTTTTGATACTTCTTAATATTGCTTTGCTTTATAGTTGTTAATTAATCAATTAAATTCACATTTTGAGATTCACGTCTTCCTTTTACATTTCCTTCTTCATATCTTCAAAATCATAACAAATTTAGATTAAATGAGAATTAGCTAAATGATTAGCAGCAGGGCCTCATGAGCATTTACTAAAAAAAATAACTACTGCAATTACAAAAGTAACAAGTTGTATGTAGTATTGGTGTTCTCTGCATTAATACTTAACAATGACGGCTTTAGTCTTTGTATTATTATGCCTTTTAAGAGTATATTCCCAAGAAAAGAATTTTACAAAGGCCAACAATTGGAACATTAAAAATATATGGCATTTTACTAAGTATCTACTATATAATAAAATGCTAGTCTGTGTGTTTGTGTGTGCTCGGTCACTCTGAGCAATCTGATTGGTCAGTTTGACTTTGGTGGCACAGTGGTAGGGATGATGGCATGATACTTTAGGGGTGCGAAGTTCCTGATTGTGACTTTTTTATTTCATTTAAAATAAAACAGAGTTAAAATGGTGCTTTTCAATGACAATAAAGAAATGAACATGCCAAGTGACACTGTGTCTCTACAAACTAATGAGGTGCAACCCGAGTCAAAGTCTGGAAGTATTCACAAGAACACAAATTATGTTATTACAGTGGGTAATGGTGGCCTGTGTACCACTGTTTACAGTCAAAGAGTGGACAGGTGGTGAGCAATGCATATCAAAATAACAGAATGAGGAGCAGGCTTCATGGGAATGCGGTTGAGAGAAGATTCACTAGCCATTAAACGTTGAGACACACGAAGATAGTGAGGAAATGCACTGGGAAAACACTGCAGGTACATATAGGGCAAAAGAGGCTAAGACACGCAAACATACCAAGGATAAGCGTGGGAAGAATGCTATTACCTTGACAGGTGAAGTAATGTAGCTAGTCAATAATAAAAACAAAATCTTATCACATACTGTTGTCATATGTATTGGTTTGGTGTTCATTTTTGGAAATGATATGAAGGGTGTACTCTTCGGCTCACAGACAAGAAGGAAATGACCTGTGTGAAGAACAATAACTACCCCTCAATGTTACTGCCTGTCCTGGTTTAATTAAAAAATTAGGCCAAGACTCCAAATGAGGCCTGAAAAAATGGTAAGCCTTACTCTTAAAATTGAGAGGTAGCCTGCATGGGCCAAACAGGGGGTAAAGTCTGATACTTTTTTGAAAAAAAAAAAACCAACAAAAAAGAATGGGCATCTGCAAAATAAAAATCAAAATTGTAAACCAAATTTCAAACCTAAAGGAAAAATAAAATAGTTTGTGATCCAGCAATCAAAAAACAAAAGCAGAGCAATAAATCTAGAACCAGAAAATTCCTAAAAAGAGGAAAATGAAATCTAATGTAGAATTGGCCATCAATATCAGAAACACTATTGCACTTGCACTGAGGCTTTCTCAGACTTCCATAGGTTTGGGTGTGGTCCCACAATTACAGTATCAGGAGGGGCCCTGCCCCCCTAGTCAAAGTGCATGAAGTACTAGTAATAAAGACATAATAATAATAATAATATAATACTGTATTTCATATAATGTACCATAATTAGTAAACAAAGTCACAAAACAAAAACATACAAAATAATATTCCAAAGATTAAATAAAGATTAAAAAAATATTAAATAAAAATAAAAACACACTTGAGCTAGGGATGAGTTATAATGTAACACTCAAGGCACACATTTAACTATGCCCCTTACAATTTCTTCCTCCTGGTGAAATAGCAAACAAAACATGAAGTTGTACCAAAACACTATATATGAGTTTGACTCTTCTACTGTATGTTTAAGGTACAGTAACAAAGCAGAAGATATGCCCTCCAGTGCAGAAGAGAGCCTAGCACTGACAAAGTCAAGATGTTAGGCTATAGTATGTGTGGACAATATTTAAATATATCTTGTAATTAAGAAGAATGTGAAATATAATAATAAAATCTACTGCTATGGGTATAGTAACTTAAGAAATTATCTGATATTCAGCATGGCTGGGAACAACAAGAAGCCCTGTTTTATGAATGGAGTACTGATTTAGATAATAGTGAGGCTACTGTGAAGCCTTAGGGATAACAGGCTCCACTCTGAGCCACTCAGAGCTCCAACCTGGGGTCCTTGGTCAAGAAACAGAAAAGTCTACCCTGAAAATACTTCTATGGGAAATTATAGTAAACAAAAAAGAGTTTACTGGCGGGGGCTTAAAAGAGACTCCTGGCCATTAGGCAAGAGTGTTTAGGAACCAGATGTCTTGTAGAAGAAGCAAGAGCTCAACTGGCAGCTGAAAAAATGGTATGTGAGGTAAAAGAAATATGGAAGGTAATTATTGGGAGTGTGCTTTCCGTGCATCAGACATTTCATGGGAGTAGTTAGGAAACCACATGTAAAGTTTTCTTTATTTCTATTACTGTTCACTCTTATGTGTTTACCTTCCCTTGTGTGTTTAATTTCATAATAAAACAATATGTCTTTTGGATATTTTACAACTTTTGACCCTTTTTTGGGTTTGGGGACAACTTGAAAGCACCTGTTACATGCCACACACTGTTAAAATGTTAGTCTGAAACCTACAATGGAATGTTTTCTAATAGTGTAGTTAATTTAAATCTGTTTATAAGTAGACCTCATTTTTACCACTTTTCTCCATGTCTCAAACTTAGGCCACTGTTAGCCAGATGTTATTTCTTTTTGTAGTATTAAAAGATTTACTGCAATTTAAGGAATTCAGTTGGGGTCATGTGTAGCATGTATTCACAGTGGAACAGCCTGTTAGTAAATATGCACAATTGTCTTTAGACTAAGTCAACTGCAATGTGTCTATTAGATGCACATTACAAAGAGCCTAGTTGTGTGCTCTGTCTTAGCCCCATTGCCGTGGACTATTTGTAATGAATGTCAACCTTGAATTAATTAAACTATGAAATTTCAGCATCTCAAACAATTACTTCTTTACTGAACTGTGACCAATCTAAATTATAGTAATTGGACCATATATATACGGGGAATCTCACTGAAATATTCTGTTCATGCACAAGAAAAACAAATATTTGAAGAGCAGTTCTATCAAGTTACAGGCTCTGTTTCAAACATTTGCCAAAGATGTTATATGCTTTAATCGTTTTTTATTAGTTTTAAAGATTCAAAATCCTGCTTTATCATTTGTAATAAAATTTTACAAGAGAATGCCTGTCAAGCTATGCTGGGCTACAACCTTACTGTTAAACATGGATGTATCTTTACTGATATCTGTCTGACCACAGGCACGCTCTTCTTCATCCTCTACAGACTTCAGTGGTTACTAGCCATGATGCTTCTCCCTTTACTTTTGCTTAAGACACAGCGGTCCTGTCATTTTGGTCTGATAAAACCACAGCTTTCTCTCATTAGATATAAATGTAACTTCTCCTCATGTTAAATGTGTTATTTTATTTTAAAAGCACAGTTTCACTCTACTTCTACTTCAAAGTTTACTTCTTTCTTTCATTCTTTCTTTCTTTTTTTTCTGGAGTATCCTATTTGCTCCGCCAGAGCATATTTGTGTGATTTTTACTGGCACTTGACTGTGTAAGTAACTACTTATGAGGCGTTTGACTTCCTTTCAAATGATGTTTGTAAGGTTTGTCTTGTCATGCAACATGGCTTTCCTCTCACTTTTCTTTTATGATGACAATGTGGTCTTCTTCCCATGAATTCATGAGGAGTTTTTAGTTGGTTCTGCACAATTTTTGTTCTGTTCTTGCTCCTCTACCTAACACACAAATCAGTCTGACACGATGGAAACTAAAGCATTGTACACAGTCATGTTTTGCAGCTTGTCTATATTATCAGATTATGTTATTTGAATTGCATCCACCCAATCAATTGCTTTTAGTTATAATGTTTTCAGATGCTTTTTCCAAGGCCAACTTTTCTTTTCTCAAACGTCATTACTGTGATCCTTTTTGATTTGAGACTGATGCTGTTAGTATCAATAAAGAGTCAGCTTCTTATTGTTACTTATTAACTGTTTATAATTTTATCATGTAAAACTTGCTAGGACTCATTGGAAACAGGGTTAAGCAGTACATCAGTTAAAAAGATTTGTGTTTTCAAATGAATAACAATTATATCTTTTAATGCATAACTGCCTTATTTCAGTGACAAAAGCAAATATGACTACCACATTAAAATCAAATCAAGTTAAATCCAATTTTATTTATCATATTCAACTGTACACAGTGCAATATGTAATTAAATAATGGAATCAGTAAAATAATAATAAACAACATCTCCCCAAACACATAAGTAAGAACTTATGAAGAACGTCTGTCTTGAATAATAAAAATACATACATAAGATACACAAGAAATTTTACAAACGAGTAGAGACCATTCAGCCCATCAAACTCATGTGTTCAGCTAATAGCTAAGCTGTCCCAATATCTCATAGAAATACTTCTTAAAGGTTGTCAAGGTTTCTGTTTCAACTACATGTCTCAGAAGTTTATTCCAGATTCCGACAACACGTTGTGTAAAAAAGGGCTTCCTGGCTTAAGTCCTAAATGCCCTTCCCCTTAATTTCCACTGGCATCCTCCAGTATGTGATTCACTTTTAAGTTGAAAGAATTCTGTTAGTTCTACTTTATAAATGTCTTTGAGAAGTTTGAAAACCTGGATTAGGTCGTCATACAGTCATCTCTGCTTGAGACTAAACAGGTTTAATTCTCTGAGTCTGTCCAAGTACAACATGTGCTTTAGTCCTCAGAAGTATTTCATTGCTCACCTCTGCACAGCTTTAAAACGGTGTAAATATCACCTTCCATCAGAATCAGAATCAGAATCAGAATCAGCTTTATTGGCTAAGTATATGTACACATACAAGGAATTGGACTCCGGTTTTAGCTAGTATTGTCCCTGATGCTGTGAGATTGACTTAAGTGTTCATGAGAGTGATGGCTTGAGGAAAGAAACTGTTCACATGTCTGGTAGTTTTGGCGTACAGTGCTCTGTAGCGCCTACCAGAGGGAAGAAGTTGAAAAAGGTTGTAACCAGGGTGTGATGGGTCTGCAATGATGTTATCTGCCCGTTTCCTGACTCGAGATCTGTATAAGTCTTGAATGGAGGGCAGATCAACACCAATGATTTTTTCTGCAATCCTGACTGTCCGTTGAAGTCTGTTCCTGTCCTGTTTTGTGGCTGAGCCAAACCAGACTGTGATAGATGAACAGAGAACAGACTGGATTACTGCAGAGTAAAATTGGATGAGCAGCTCCTGAGGCAGGTTGAACTTCCTGAGCTGGCGCAGGAAGTACAACCTCTGCTGGGCCTTTTTAACAATTGTGTTTATGTTTAGTTCCCACTTTAGGTCCTGGGAAATTGTGGATCCCAGAAACCTAAAGTTTTCCACAGCAGACACAATGCTGTTGAGTAGTGTGAGAGGGGGCAGCACTGGGGGGCTCCTCCTGAAATCCACTGTCATCTCCACAGTTTTAAGCTTGCTCAGCTCCAGGTTGTTTTGACCGCACCAGAGGGCCAGCTGTTCGACCTCTCGTCTGTATACAAACTCGTCACTGTCCTTGATGAGGCCAATGACTGTCATATCATCTGCGAACTTCAGGATTTTAACAGACGGGTCTCTTGAGGTGCAGTCATTTGTGTAGAGGGAGAAGAGCAGAGGAGAGAGGACACATCCCTGGGGGGCGCCAGTGCTGACTGTTCGTGTGCTGGATGTGATTTTTCCCAGTCTCACTTGCTGCTGCCTATCTGTCAGGAAGTTTTTGATCCACTGGGAGATGGGAGCTGGTACAGTGAGCCAAGTGAGTTTGGTGTGGAGGACTTCTGGAATGATAGTATTGAACGCCAAGCTGAAGTCCACAAACAGGATCCTAGCATATGTCCCTGGAGAGTCGAGATGTTGCAGGATGTAGTGCAGTCCCATGTTGATTGCATCATCCACTGACCTGTTTGCTCGGTAAGCAAACTGTAGGGGGTCAAGCAAGGGGGTCTGTAATGTCCTTCAGGTAGGTCAACACCAGTCTTTCAAAGGATTTCATGACCACAGATGTCAGGGCGACTGGCCTGTAGTCATTTAACCCTGCGATGGAGGTTTTCTTTGGAACCGGGATAATTGTGGAACGCTTAAGGCAGGAAGGAACTTCACATAGCTCCAGGGATCTGTTGAAGATCTGTGTAAATATGGGGGCCAGCTGATCAGCACAGACTTTAAGACAGGAGGGTGACACACCATCTAGACCTGGTGCCTTCCTGATCTTCTGTCTCCTGAAGAGCTGACTCACGTCCCCTTCACAGATCCTGAGTGCAGGTATGGTGTCAGTGGGGAGGGGCAGGGGCTTGGTAGTGAGTGCTGGGAGTATATTTTGATTGGCGTGAGTGAGAGGTGTGAAAGAGGGATTATCAAACCTGCAGTAGAACAAATTCAGCTTGTTGGCCAGTTGATGGTTCTCTTCAGTATGGGGGGATGTACTATTAGTTGGCTTAAGCAGTGGTATAAGCAACAAAAGCGTGGTGGAGACGCTCAAAATTTTAAAGTTATTAAAGACACATAGTTCCCGAAATAAAAAAGAAGATATCACACTCGATATGTAAATGTGAGTTGCAGCCTGCCATTTGTTTATTCTGTTTCAGACAATATTACATAAGGGTGGCACGGTGGCGCAGTGGTAGGAGACTTGGGTTTGCTTCCCGGGTCATCCCTGCGGGGAGTTTGCATGTTCTCCCCGTGTCTGCATGGATTTCCTCTGGGTACTCCAGTTTCCTCCCACAGTCCAAAGACATGCAGGTTTTGGTGCATTGGTGATCCTAAATTGTCCCTAGTGTGTGCTTGGTGTGTGTGTGTGCCCTGAGGTGGGCTGGCACCCTGTCCAGTGAATTGTTCCTGCCTTGTGCCCTGTGTTGGCTGGGATAGGCTCCAGCAGACCCCCCTGACCCTGTGTTAGGATATAGCGGGTTGGAAGATGACTGACTGACAATATTACAAAAGTTGACCTCCGTGCAATAGTGAGGCGGTGATTGTGCTGCTGTGCCAAGCATGTGTTTGGGTGCTGGCTGCACACACACCTCTGCCTCGGAAACCGAGGTGCAGACGGATTCTGTTCTGAGTAACAAAATGCAATTGTTTAAATGATGTAGCCAATGAACTAAGACTACAGGGCTGTACTATGTGATACTGACCACAAATTAAATTAATTGGTTAAACAATAAACGATGCATTTGATTACCTGTTTTTACATTCTGCTAATTACAATTAAACGAAGTTATAACGCTGTCTAATTTGACTGCTCATTTAGTGGGTCAGGGTCAGGTTCATCATGCAACATCTCTTCAGGTATAGGCAAGCCACTATTGTGTGCCACATTATATATGCAGCAACCTACAGGTCTGCACAGTGCAACATACGTTCTGTGAACTATAGAATAGCACATTAATAAAGTGGAAAACCTTTCTATTTACATAAGCAAATTCATTCTCTGAAGGTGCCTTTATTGTGTAGCATTGGTGCCGATCATCACAAAGGATTGATTATCTGCACTTTATCCTTAAAAGGACTGCTTGCCTTTTGCCACACTAGTTGGAAAAAGCACCTGCGACTATGCGCAGCTGCCGTTTTTATGGGCACTCCTGCTATATATGATGTAATGCCAGGTCGTTCTTTGATTCATCCCTGGCTGATGTAACTTGTCTGGCACTGTTGTACTCCAATTACATTTGGAAAACCGGACGTTTCTGTGAATTGCTCTTTGATGTTTCCCAGTTCTCCCGCAGTGTAAGGAAATCATATCTCTGAATGACAAGCGGATAATACCATTCGATACAGCTGGCATGACACAACTCAGTTATGACTGAGAAATACCACATCAGTCAGCAAGGCTAAAAACCAGAGAGTGGACAGAACCTTCAAAGAAGCAGGTACAGCACAATTCCTTGAAGTCTCCTTTGTAAAGCTGGTGCCAGTTCAGCACACAGCTCCAAGAGGATAACTCTTGGAAATTGAAATCGACTTAGAAGCCAGTCATCATCATCATCATCTATAAATACGCACTTTTTTCTAATTCTTCCATTTGCAATGTCTTCTAACAATGCTAAAGCAGCCATGGTTGTTTTAATAGTTTGGCCATTCAGAGGTCCATTATACTGTGTGGTGGACAGCCGGGTCCTACAACCGGCGGGGACACCCATTCAACATATGTTCCGGGGGAGCAACCATGGACTACTCAATACCTCCCCCGGGATGCTTGGTGGCAGCCTCCCTGGCTGACGATGGTACCTCAGTTTCCTGCAGGGCTCCATGGGAGATGGAGTCCTCCACAGCCCTGTTGGGATCTGGGGTGGCCACCAGGGGGAGCTGCATGGGTCCCAGAACCCTGCTGAACAAATCTTCAGGCTCACCCGGAAGTGCAATTGGAACCAGGTGGTCAAGCACCTGGAACACTTCCAGGTGGGCTATAAAATGGGCCAGCCACCACCACTCAGGGGCCAGAGTCAGGATGAGAGGATGAAGCTTCAGTGCAGGAGTGGTGGTGGCAGAAGTGCGTGTTTTGGTTTGCTTTTGTGCTTTATTTGGGACTGTGTTGTGCCAGTGGGGTTCATGGGGAAGATGTGCCCCACAGGTGAAGAAAAATAAATATTTATTGTGTTATTTTATACATGCCTCCATGTGAGACTGTGCTGGGTCGGGTGCCAGAAGGTGATATTCTTACAACTGTTACAGAATGATTCCAATCAAGTGAATTAAATTTGTAAACAATATCCAATTCATTTCAGTGTATTTGATAAAACCCACATCATTGATGTGAATCTAAAAAAGAAAAGCAGACCGCAGAAACAGTAGCACTGCTTTGACTCTGGGCGGCGCCAGTTTGCAAATCCAAACAGAAACTTATGTATGCACAGTGTGAGGCTGCCGTGAAAATGTGCGTGGCTTTACACCAAGTTTAGACATACACAACATTTTTGTGCGTATGCACCGTTTATACATTCAATAATCCAGATGAGATTTCACTATTGTGTTATATAATCTGAGCATAACATCCCTTGATTTACACTATATTCAACTGTTTTTACAATATACCCTAACAATTTATTGGTTTTATATTAGTTTCTGCACATTAGACAATGAAAATTTTGTGTCAACATAAACCTCTAGATCCTTTTCAGAGGTTCCTTCCTTTAGAACAAAGTTTCCTGTCTTGTATTTATTATTGATGTTCCCTTTGCCCATGTGTACCACTTCACACTTTTCTCCTTCTCACAGTATAATATAATTGGAACACATTCTCAAATGCTGTTGTGCCACTCCTATACTGTATATGCATAGCCTAGTAGCAACCAAAATAGCAATATATCTAATGATTACAATGATTACTGTCATCAATATATGTAATAATCCCAGCTACTTGCTAATATCTCCAGCCAATTTCGAAAAAACAATGCATGATATCCTGTTTTGTTGCTCGTTTCACTCACTTTATTTTTTCCTTTGTAGTATCAAATTCACTGCACCTTGCATTCTTTCTCTTCATGATTATTAAATGAAATGCAATGCTCCTTAATAATTTGTATCCCATAGTAAATTGGAGCTTTTTATTCTCAAAAATACAGATGATCAAAGAGATATTTACAGCCAGACAGTAGCACTTAACTTGCATTTTTCCCAACTACTGAAAAATGGATTTATGAATTCTGAGGGTATATATATATATATATATATATATATATATATATATATATATATATATATATATATATATATATATATATATATACATATATGCTGCTCAACAGCATACAAGACCTTTTTCACTTTATATTGTAAGTGGCCATAAGTAAAATTGCTTTTCTTTTGACTGCATTGTCAGCACTTCTCTTAAAAATGAATGTAAAATAAAATGATACACAGGAAATCAGCAAATTTCAGAGAAAGGTGCAGCACATCTGTACCTATAAGCAGATAAAAATTCTTGATTGACATGTTGTATAAACTATAATTAACTAGCCAACCCGCGGCGTAACATACGCTGCATAATTATGTATTGATGGGTGAACACTTGCTGAACGACACAGTTGTCCAAATGGGGTGGGTTTGTGGATACCACTGTGAGTGAATGAAAAGATGGACCTCTGGAGAGAGCAACATACAATTGTCCGTGACTGAAAGTGGGATCGTCTGTGACGATGGAGGCCACGCTGGTGAAAGTTACTTCGTCGGTAGGGATAAGTTTCAGCACTTGTTCATTAAGGTGTAACGAGTCTTCGTTGTTGATGCTTAATATAGCTTGCGTACTGAGTTGTTCCGGAGTCACAGTTGAGAAACACTTTTTTAATGTCTTTTAAGCACAGGGAAAAAAATTAACATGTGAAACATCCGTAATGTAATAAGCCACCAAGAAAAGTAACATTGCAACAATGCACGCTACGATCCGATCGCTGTAAACAGAAGTGAAAACAAAATCGAGGCCGGTGCATTCTTTAACTGCCTTGTAGTGCAATGGTAGTGCTGCTGTTTTGCAGTAAGGAGACTGTGGAAGATTTTGGGTTTGCTTCCCGGTTTCTCCCTGTGTGGATAGCGCTTTGAATACTGAAAACACTGGTATATCAATGTAATGAAGTATTATTATTCTTATGCGTCTAACGCTCTCTCTCTCGCGCACCTGTATGCGTGTGTGTGTCGCTCGCTCTCTCTCGCTCGCTCGCTCGCTGCACGTGTTCCTGCAGGCATACCAGTAAGTGAATGAAAAGATGGAACTCTGGAGAGAGCAACATATAACTGTCCGTGACTGAAAACTGGTTTTGGCAGATACATGCACATCTTTTTGAAAGTTTGGCCCTGTGCCTTATCAATTGTCATCGCACAGGCAAATCTAACAGGAAATTGTCTTCGTGTTAAAGTAAAAGGCAAATTATCCGCGACAATCTGTTTTACACGCTGCATACCAACCCACGGCGTAGTATACGCCACATAATCACGCCGCTTTTTTAATGTTTTTTAAGCAGAGGGAAAAAATGAACATCTGCAAAATCCGTAACGCCACTTTCAGTAAGTACAATGCACACACGTTTAATTTGTCAGCCACTTTTTGCCAGCCATCTTTTCTGGTTTGGGCTGCTTTTGCAGTGTTACCGCTTGTGCATATTAAATCTTGAAATCCTTCAAGTAACTAATTAACTAACTAACACCCACCCACGCAGCTTGTGAGAAAAAAATGTGCCCGTTCTTTCATCATTTTGTTGCAGCCTATCAAAGACTTGCTGGTCATGTTTTCTAGACTCAATATACAGTGGAACCTCAGTTCACAACCATAATTCGTTCCAAACCTCTGGTCGTAAACCGATTTGGTCGTGAACCGAAGCAATTTCCCCCATAGGATTGCATGTAAATACAATTAATCCATTCCAGACCTTACGAACTGTATGTAAATATATTTTTTTAAAGATTTTTAAGCACAAATATAGTTAATTATTACACCATAGAATGCACAGTGTAATAGTAAAAACATTGAATAACACTGACATAAACACCCAGGCTCCCTGCTCAGCTGCATGCACAGGCTCTCTCTCTCTCAGCAGCACGCGAGCCTCCCCAGCCCCCCCCCCCCTCTCTCTCAGCAGCACGCGAGCCTCCCCAGCCCCCCCTCTCTCTCAGCAGCACGTGAGCCCCCTCCCCCTCTCTCAGCAGCACGCGAGCCTCCCCAGCCCCCCCTCTCTCTCAGCAGCATGTGAGCCTCCCCAGCCCCCCCTCAGCAGCACGCAAGCCTTCCCAGCCCCCCCTCTCTCTCTCTCAGCAGCACGTGAGCCTCCCCAGCCCCCCCCTCTCAGCAGCACGCGAGCCTCCCCAGCCCCCCTCCCTCTCTCTCTCTCTCTCAGCAGCACGCGAGCCCCCTCCCCCTCTCTCAGCAGCACGCGAGCCTCCCCAGCCCCCCCCTCTCTCTCTCTCTCAGCAGCACGCGAGCCCCCTCCCCCTCTCTCAGCAGCACGCGAGCCTCCCCACCCCCCCCCTCCCCCTCTGTCTCTCAGAAGCACGCGAGCCCTCTCTCTCTGTAACATTGCAGCAGTTGTATAAACACTTTTTTTTAAAATGAGTTTTAAGCACAGGGGGGAAAAAAGGAACATTTCAACAAATCCGAACTTTATTTAAAAGCCAAGCAAGATAGTAACATTGCAGGAGTTCACCATTTTTAATCAGGCGACTGACAGTAGTGGAGTCAAGCACAGAGAAGGTCAGCTGCTGAGAAAACGTCTCGACTGTTGCAGGGCGGTGAAGCAGAAGAGACGCCTGTGAAAAAGAGGCACTGGGTTTATTGGTTTTTAAAGACTGCTTCCTTCATTGTGTTTTAACCTCAGTTTTAAAGGATTGCGCGGCTCTCTCTGTCGCGCTGCCTGTGTTTGTGTGACTCTGTCGCGCTGCCTGTGTGTGCGTGGCTCTCTCTCTCGGGCTGCCTGTGTGTGCCTCTGTCTCTCTCTGGCGCTGCCTCTGTATGAACCAAGGTTCCACTGAGGTTGACTAATGAAAAGTCAACGTGGCTCAGAGCTGCATGTGGACTGTGGCACAGACAAACAGAAATGATGGCATGTTTTCGGAGGCGTCGCGTCCGAGTTGGTGGGCGTGGCTCTGTGAGTTGTCGTCGTATCCAATGGGCTTAGAGTTGGTGGGCGTGGCTCCTTCCTGCGTGCGCCATGGGTGTCTTACTTGTCGGCAGCTTAGTGAATCCACGCCCCCTTCCGGCGTGCTTTCCATGGTTGTCTTGCCTTAGTGAATTATATATATAGATAATATGGAGCAAGACTGCACAAGTAATTAAGAGACTAGTGTTATATTAATAAAAATTAAGTCCAATCAAATGTAAAAGTATAACACTCTGTTCTTTTTTTAGCAAGTATTTTTTATGGTTGCTTAGCAAAAAGTAATACTTTGGAACACATATATAGTACTACTGTAATACTCATTGTAGTATGCTTAAACTTTCACTTCAAGACCTATGATGAGCAAAACATTGCACGTTATTTTATACAGAATTTAGTGGCTAGAAGTAACAATGTAATACCTAAATAACATGAATAAACTGATGTTTGTATATCAAAAGCAACTTAAAGTGGCAATGTCACTTTCATGATGAACGATGAAGCACACAAATATTATGCTGACATCAAGATAAAATGATTATGTGAAAACGCACTTGCCGTGCTAGGTCAGAATGATTAACTGATAGATGTTACTGGCGACCTAGCCCTATAAATAAAGAAACAGTAACTTCCAAACTTAAATGAAACAATTTTTTGCTTCTGATGAAAAATCACAGTGCTCTTTATTGTCGCTCAACTGAAAAAAAACTGTTACCGTGCCTCATAGATTGTTTAGCTTGAGGCTATGTTGGTAAATGTTGAAATGAAAAAAGGCAGATGTGAAACTAAGTTTAAAGTGTACTAATAACCTAATAGTTTTTAATAGCATTTAATATGGTACCACAAGAAAAGTTAGCAATCAAACTAAAATAATTGGCAATTCAAAGAGTAGTGTATACAGTAGGTGGATACAAAATTGACTCAAAAACAGGAAACAAAGAGTAATGATAAAGGGATTTTTTTCAGAAAAAGTGGTGTCCCTCAGCAGAATCAGGTAAATTGTTACAGAGGAAATTGGAATGCATCCAAAATTAAAAGAGATTTGTGGCAGATTAAATTTACTGTCAGCAAATGTAGGGTATTACACATAGAAAGTATAAATTTTAATAATAATAATAATAATTGTTTACATTTATATAGCACTTCTCACTACTCAAAGTGCTCTCCACACAGGGAGGACCTGGGAAGCAAACCCACAATCTCCTTACTGCAAAGCAGCAGCATTACCACTGTGCCACCATTTGAATGCACAATGAGAGGTCTGAAACTTGAAAGTACACCTTATGAGGAGGATTTAGGAGTCAGAGTGGACATAATCATCATCTATATCAAGACAGTGTACAGAAGTAATCAGTTAAACTAATAGGATGACATGTTGTAATGGATGTATAGAGTTAAGTTAAGACTATGTTAAGTTAAGCTGTGGAACACTTAGTGAGTCCTCACCTGGAGTACTGTGTTCAGTGTTCATCTCTATATAACAAAAAAAGATATAGCAGTACCAGAGAAAGTATAGATGAGAGCAACTATGTTGATTCTGGGACTGAAATATATAAGCTGTGAGGGGAGATTGTTAAACTATTTCAGTTTAAGCAAATGGAAATTAAAAGGTGACATGATCTGAGTGTTTAAAATTGTGAAAGGAATTAGATTTTGATTGGTATTTTACAAAAAAAACATGGAAACACATACGGAAACTTGTTAAGGGCAAATGACGCACAAATGTTAGAACTTTTTGCCTTCACACAAAGAACAAAAGAAATATGGAATACATTTGCAAATAAAATAGTAGAAAACAGTGTTTTGTTGTTGTACATTAAAACAACAACAACAAAACAATTATATTGTTAAAAAGTATGGCATCCCTGGACAGACAGGCAGATGATAACCTAACAAATCTTGTGGCCTTCAGCCATGGTTCACATGATACATATTGACATGTATAGCCTATGCTTATTTTTAAAAATTGGTGAAAATAATTTCCCTAATCTGAAGTTATGACACAAATTGTGTTAGTCACTTTGATTAGCCAATGAATCAAGATGTATAAAAAATAAACTTGGTGTAAAGCCACGCACATTTTCACAGCAGCCTCCCCCCCTTGTGTTCATAATTTTCTGCTCAGTTTTGCAAACTGGCTGCACCCAGCGTCAAAGCAGTACTACTATTTCTGTGGTCTGCTTTTCTTTTTAGATTCACATCTGTGATACGGGTTTTATCAAATACACTGAAATTAACTGCATGTCGTTTACAAATTTAATTCACTTGATTGTAATCATTCTGTAACAATACTGTATAATGGTGCACGAAATGGCCAGACTATTCCAACTACCATAGCTGCTTTAGGGTTGTTAGAAGACATCGCAAATGGAAGAATTAAAAGAAAGCGCATATTTAGAGATGATGATGACTGGCTTCTAGGTTGATTTTGATTTTCAAGAGCTTTCCTCTTGGAGCTGTATGCTGAACTGGCACCAGCTTTACAAAGGCAGACTTTGAGGAATTTTGCTGTATCTGCTCCTTTGCAAGTTCTGTCCACTGTCAAGTTTTTAGCCACAGGAGCTTTTGCTAACCAATCAGATATTTCACAATCATCAATGAGTCGTGGCATGCCAGCTGTATAGGATGGTATTATCTGCTTGTCATCCATATATATAGAATTTCCTTACAATGCAGTTGAAGTAGAAAACATGAAAGCGCAATTTGTACCAACGTTCGGTTTTCCAAATGTAATTGGAGTGGGCAACTCCACACACATTGTTATTGCAATAGCGCTGGACAAGCTGCATCAGCCACGAATGAATCACCAAAGGAATTAGTTGGTATTACATCATATATAGCTGGAGAACTTAAAAAAATGGCAGCTCCGCACAGTCACAGGTGCTTTTTCCAACTATTGTGGCAAAAGTCAAGCAGTCCTTTTAAGGAAAGAAAATCACCAGAGAAGAGCCATGTAAAGAGCAGGGAATTGATCCGTTGTGGCACTAGGTGCCAACGCTACACTATAAAGGCGCCTTCAGAGAATGAGTCTGGTTATGTAAATGGAAAACATTTCAACTTCATTAAAGTTTATGGCTCAGGGGACTCTGATGCATACAAAGCAGCCAGATACGACCTCCGGAGGTCCATCAAGAAGGCCAAACGGAATTACAGGGACAAAGTGGAGTCAAGCTACCACAGCTCTGACTCCAAGCGCCTGTGGAATGGACTGTGCTGCATCACTGACTATAAAAAGAAAAACACAGTCAGTGTTCAGCCCACTGCATGTCTTGCAGACGAGCTCAACACTTTCTATGCTCGTTTTGATGCAGCCAACAAAGAACAGGTGCTATATCCTCAAGGGGGCAGTGAGTCTGTCATTCTGATCCTTCTGATGTAAGAAGGTCCTTCAAAAAGGTTAATCCTCGCAAAGCTCCGGGACCAGATGGCATCCCAGCCCGTGCCCTCAGGGCGTGTGCTGACCAGCTAGCAGGTGTGTTCACCAACATCTTCAATCTCTCCCTGAGGCAGTCAGTGGTCCCCACTTCCTTCAAGGCATCCACCATCATTCCTGTCCCAAAGAAACCGGTGGTCTCCTGTCTGAATGACTATCGCCTGGTTGCACTGACATCGGTCATTATGAAGTGCTTCGAGCAACTGGTCAAAGGTTACATCTGCTCCTCCCTCCCCAACACGCTGGATCCTCTCCAATTTGCTTACAGAGCAAACAGATCGACAGAGGATGCCATTGCGCTAACAATAAACACTGCCTTCACCCACCTGGAAAGAGGAAATACATATGTAAGAATGCTGTTCATAGATTACAGCTGAGCATTCAACACCATCATCCCCTCAAAACTCGTCTTGAAGCTTGATGACCTTGGGTTGGGGACGACCATCTGCAGATGGATTTTCTCTTTCCTCACAAACAGGCCCCAGGTGGTGGGAGTCGGCAAACACACGTCCTCATCACTCATTTTAAACACAGGAGCGCCGCAGGGCTGTGTGCTTAGCCCAGGGGTGGGCAGATTCAGTCCTGGAGGGCCGCAGTGGCTGCAGGTTTTTGCTCCAACCCAATTGCTTAATAAGAAGCCCTTATTGCTCAAGTAACACTTCAGCTTCACTTTAGTTGTCTCGCTCGTTAAGATTTTGAACCCTTATTGCTTATTTTAGTCTTAAACAGCTGTAGTCTTGGTTTTTAATTGCTCCTAATTAGCAATACCATGCAAATGACATAAGAGACCAGCATTTCTCCATTTAGCTTGTTACCATTTACACCTGTGTGTATTTATCACGCACTATTAGGTTTAATTAAATACTTGGAAGGAAAGTGAAGAGAAAAAAGTGAAGCACTGAGAATTACTTATCTGTTTTAGACTTCAAATCATTTGGATGATATCCTTAGAAAGGAAAATAAATCTAGGATATGAGAATGACCTGACATGGCAGAGTTAAAGCGCTAGCAAGCCATGAAATTAAATAATTGACAAGGATTGGTTTTTAATTAAGCAACTGGGTTGGAACAAAAACCTGCAACCACTGCGGCCCTCCAGGACTGAATCTGCCCACCCCTGGCTTAGCCCCCTCTTGTATTCCTTGTTCACCCACGACTGTGTTGCAAAACACGGCACAAACACCATCATCAAGTTTGCAGACGATATAACCATCATAGGCCTTATCACTGACAACGATGAGACGGCCTACAAAGAGGAGGTGCTGGCATTGAGTAATTGGTGCCTGGATAACAACTTGTCTCTTAACGTCAGCAAAACCAAGGAGATGATCGTGGACTATCGGAAACAACAAGGCAGAGAACACCAGGCCATCTACATCAGCGGCGTAGAAGTTGAAAGGGTTAACAGCTTCAAGTTCCTCGGAGTAAACATCACCGAGGATCTCTCGTGGACCCTTCACATAGACACTGTGGTTAAGAAAGCTCACCAGTGGCTCTACTTCCTGAGGAGGCTGAGGAAGTTTGGCATGAATGCCAACATCACCTCAAACTTTTACAGGAGTGTGGTCAAGAGTCTGCTGATGGGCTGCATTACTGTCTGGTATGGGAGCTGCTCTGCCAGCAGCCGGAAATCACTACAGAGAGTGGTGAAGGTAGCAGAGCACATCACGGGCAAGAGTCTCCCTGCCATTGAAGACATTTACCTCCATCGGTGCTTGCGTAAGACAAACAGCATCATAAAGGACCACAGTCATCCAGCACGCCAGCTGTTCTCCTTGTTACAGTCTGGCAGACGATACAGGAGTCTGGCTGCTCGGACTACAAGACTTAAGAACAGTTTTTGCCACCAGGCCATTTGACTTCTCAACAGCAACACCTGAACACTTACATACACTTACATTACATCTACATTGCATTACATCTACATTGCATTACTCACACACAAACTGTACCTGCACAAACTCTGAATACTGACTGGAACATGCATCTGCACTTTATGGAATATGCATCTGTATTTATAAAACATTATCTGTGCAATAACTGTCATTTGTACTTGCTGCACATTCAACTCATATTGCTCTATAACTTCTTTTAAAACGACACATTTTATTTTATATGGCTTGTCTATTTTTAACATGTAATTTTTTTTTTTTAATTATTTTTTAGCTTTATTGGATCTAGGCTGAGTGACTTGTTTTTCTCGTCATACACATTTCATTATGTTGACCCTGTGTTAACCTATATATGACAAATAAACCTAAACCTAAACCTAAACCTATGCACTGAAATTCTTTTTTTCTATGTACTTTTGCCATTGTCTTTTAACAAAGCACTGAAGAAAAGGGGCTATTTATATTGATCAGATATAAATTATAAATTTGATTATATCAAATATGCAAAATTCTGGGAGGAGTCGAGGTGAGGCTTTAGGCATGTGCATGTATGTTAAATTTTACTTTGTTGGGATTTATAAAGGGGAATTGCGTAGAACCTGGTGTACGCACAGATTTATGCATCTGGATTATTTTGTGAGTATGAACATTTCCACTTTTGTCCCAAAACCCAAAACACTAAACAAAATGTAAATGTTTTATCCAAAAATTCATTTTAACCTTTAAGAAACAACAAAGAATAACCACAGTCTTTATTAGAAGATCAACAATGTTGGAAGTCCACCGTGCCTACCTCTATACTTTGTACTTTCATGGTAACAACATCAAACCTTGAAACTTTTGCGTGTCATGTGATAACAACAGTGTTGTCAACAACAAAGCATCTTATCTGGGGGGTATTTTTAGTACGTGGATTAGTCGTTTAGCCGGATGTAATTGTTGACGATTTGGCCTGATCCTGGATGTGTCGGTTTTTCAAAACTCTTGCTGGAAGTGTTGTCATAGCAACACATCCTAATCCTCAAACCTGCTGCGTAAACAAGGATTAGTTTACACACGTAATCAGTGACGGTGCGTGGAAGTCATCCAGTCATGGCTTCGCCGTTCATGAATGAGCGACCAATTGATATTGGTGCACAAATTATATGAAGAGAATTTCATATAGAGAGGGTTTTGCGCAATCGGCAAGATCCTTTATTGCTCCCTGAGGAAATTCTTTTCGAAAGATTCCGCTTTAGCCGAGGGGGGATATTGTACCTCAAAGATTTATTAGCACCTTATATTCGAAGTCAAACTAGGCGAAGTCAGGCCCTCACAACCCCACAGACAGTATGCATTGCTTTGAGGTTTTTTACAAGTGGCACTTTTTTATATACTGTAGGCGATGCGAAAAATCTAACTAAAAGTACAGATTGCCAAGCAATTCGTAAAGTCTGTTTGGCTCTGAAATATTTCCTTCGGGTTTTCATAGTGTTTCCTGGACACCTGCGTGTGCAGACAATAAAAGAGGCGTTTCATGCCATTGCAGGTAGATAATACACAGGCTAAAACACCCACAGTTCCATGAAGAATCTCAATCAGCCTAACATTCTCATTACCAGGATTTCAAAATGTGATTGGGGCACATGGGACTGATCAGAGTGGAGTTTGATCAAACATTATTTGGAAAATGTACCTCTCCTCCTGATGAATAAGCAGACACAGTGTCTTCATCAAATATTTGACCTTCGTCAATATCTCGTTGGTCAGACACAGGTTCAAGGGATATGAAATTCCCTGCAACTGACCCAACAAAAAAGAGGGCTACATGGAACATACCTATGGCAGAAAACGAAGAGGACCAATATATGCAATAACCATCCTTTACCTGAAATGAAGTGACCAAAGCATCCTGCCACTGGTTCTGAGGAAGAGCTTCCCCCTGGAATGCCCTCAGAAACAGGGTGATGGGCAGTTTGCTGGACAGCCAACTCTTCTGCAGGGGTTAGGTCTGGACCGCGTGGACCTCCACCTGTGTTTTGCTTGTCTGCCTTCTTATTAGCTTTAAAATTAATATTTTTATATTATATATGATTATTTATGTCAACAATTCTTTAAATAGTTATATACCAATATTTACCAGTTTGAAGTATATTCTTGTACTTCACTTTAACCTGTTCCCATGTTCTCCTTGTGCTCACGTTTGATCTGGAATTATGACATATTAAATAATAATTAATCTGACACATAGGATATGAAACGCTGCATTCAGTAAGTACAATGCACACTACTTAGCGTTTAATTTGTCGGCCACTTTTTGCCAGACGTCTTTTCTGGTCTGGGCTGCTTTTGCAGTGTTACCCCTTGTGCATATTAAATCTTGAAATTCTTCATGTCCTTCGAATAAAAGGTCTTGTGCCGCGTGTGTGAAAAAAAAATGCGCCCGTTCTTTTGTCATTTTGTTACAGCCTATCAAAGACTTGCTGATCGTGTTTTCTAGACTCAATATATATGGGCTTTTCACTCAGCGCGGGCGCGCGCATTCATCTCGGATGATTAGATCCACCTCAACTAATCTAATACACGGCTGCGTTTGAAAAACTGACCTATCCCGGATGAGTGTCACCGGCATTAACTCATCCAAGATGAGGCCTCTGATCTCGGATGATTTAAGCGACGTACGAAAAATACCCCCCAGGACCTCAAAATGGTAACACCCATGGAAAACAAAATGGTGTTGGAATAACATGGAATAACAAAATGAGAACTGTAAAGAATAAGGACTAGCTTAAAAATGTTTAAAAAAATATTTTAATTCAGTATGAAATTAAATCTTAAAATTGCAATAAAATAATGTTTAGATGTAACATTTGACTAGAAAATAAAGATGATCAACCTGAAACCAGAAGGAGAACATACAATGATTATTTTCTGAATTCTGTTTGACTTAGAGAAAATGCTTACCTGAGGTGCGCCATCTAAGAAATATGCAGAAGTTTTGGTCTCCTGTACTTCTTAATTCGAATGAATACAAACCCATAGTTTATTTATTTTTCTTGACACATTTAGCTGTGCATCAGGCAATTTGTACAGTACACAAGATAAACAAAAATGTAGGTTATAGTTTATAAAAAATTGAAAGAGCTGTCCAAAGAAAAAACGTTCAGAGAATGGCTCAGGTATATACTTGGTCAACATGTTTGGTTGATTATTAGCTATCACCATGGATATTTTTAATTGTTTTCAAACAAAAATAAGGTCCACAGTGACAAGAGATTTCCTTGACTAATGAAAGTTCTTAAAAACAACTAAGCAAACTGCATTCTTATATATAAAGCATGTAGTTTGCTCACTTTGATGTCAGACACTACACTTTACATACAGATTCTAAGCAACAATGTCCATAGCAACACATCCACTGTGGTATACTCATTAGCATTATATACGTAGAAACACTTTGTTAGAAAAGCATGCCTTTGATTCCCTAGGGTTTTACTGTTGAAGTTGAAACTACATAGCAGATGGTGTTAAATAACCCCTAAAAGCCTCCAAACAAACTAAGGTAGAAGTTATAATGACAACATTATGGTTGAATCTGCAAGGATTTGCTTCACTGACTTTATCAAGAGTGAGCAGAAGCGAGCACACACCAACACTAAACTGTTGAAATATGGTAAACAAAATTAAAACAACAAAATGATGTTTGAAGTAGAAAACATTTAAACAGACAAAAGATTTTACAACAACAAGAAAATGCTGACTGAATTGCATATCAAAATGATTAAACTCTAAAAGTGAATTCAAAGAGCTGAACATCCTAGTATATTTTAGTGTATACTTTTATAAGAGGAAAATGGATATCATTACATCATGACACACATATTTGAGTTATCACACCCAACAGGTTATGTAAACTATGCTTCTAAAATATTACGTCACATCCATCTTACCCAGTGGGTACTAGATAGCATTTTGGAGCCCCTGCAGAGCCTTTTTTTCTCCAGCTTAATTCTGTCTTCCTTAGACGTTATCATCAGATTTGTCTTTAGAGACTTTAAAAAAATAGTACTATATACAAGGACTGTACCTTTTGCTAATTATATATTTATTTAATGTAAGTCCATATTGATTCATTTATTTTTGTTATTGTCATTGGCCAAGAGGAATGCACAAGTCCAAATGAAATGTTGCGGTGCCAACTGGGCCTTCCTGTATACTGAAGTGATAACAGGCGCACAATGGTCCTAGAATGAACAAAGGACCGTTGCCTGGATATATAAGGCTCTGAAGAGTGGTCAGGCCTTCAGGATCAGAGCTCCAGGGTGAGATGTCCCCTTTCTCGAATACTCTGCTCTTAGAGCCACTAGCCTGGAATGGGCAGAGTCATTTGCTTTTATTAGGCATCTTCTTGGAGCTGTGAGCAATTGCACCCCCTGCTGTCTCAGGTGGGTACTGCTTTCCTTTGACCAGCCTAGATCCCATGTACATTCATGACATTATTTCTTCATTATTATTTTTATATCATTTCAATTTATTTTTCTTTTCTTGCAACTATTTGTTTGACATTTTGTTAAGCAATTTGAGCTACATCCTGTGTATGAAAATGTGCTATAGTAATAAATGTTCTTGTTGTTGTATCCATAAAGACAACTGAAATCACTAGCCAAACAAAAAGAAGATAAAATGCACAAAGACATCCATCCATCCATCCATCCATTATCCAACCCGCTGAATCCGAACACAGGGTCACGGGGGTCTGCTGGAGCCAATCCCAGCCAACACAGGGCACAAGGCAGGAACCAATCCCGGGCAGGGTGCCAACCCACCGCAGTGCACAAAGACAGCAAAAAATTATCTTTGTATGCCATAGAACAGCAGTGTATTGAATCAATCTATGAGTCATCAAACACTGCCTTACAGAGCAAACATTATTATAATGTGGTAGCAAATTTACAGCTGATCAGTATAATAAGTTCTTTACAGAATATCAGTGTTAAACTATAAAATGAAGCTATGAGAAAGCTGCCTCACCACTTCTTTTAAGTTTAGCTCTTGGAATTCTAAGCAGACACTCATTTGAAGATCTAAGGTTACGATTTGGAGTGTAAGGTGAAAGACATTCTGAGATATAGCATGGAGCGAGATTATTTAACTCTTTGTAAACCATAAGCAGTATTTTAAAGTCAATTCTAAAAGACACAGGTAACCAATGTAGTGACATCAAAACTGGAGAGATGTGCTTGGATTTTCTTTTCCTAGTTAAGATTCTGGCAGCTGTATTCTGCACTCGTTGCAATCGATTGATGTCTTTTTTGGGTACTCCTGAGAGGAGTGCGTTACAGTAACCTAGCCGACTGAAAACAAAAGCGTGAACTAATTTCTCAATATCTTGCAATGTTATAAGAGGACTAATTTTTGTTATATTTCTTAAGTGAAAAAATGCTGTCCTAGTAATCTGATTAATATGTGATTTAAAATTCAGGTGAGAGTTAATAGTTACCCCTAAATTCTTTACCTCCATCTTAACTTTTAATCCTGATGGATCAAGTTTATTTCTAATACCATCACTATATCCATTTTTGCCAATCACTAAAATTTCTGTTTTCTTCTTATTTAGTTTGAGAAAAATACTACTCATCCATTACAGACATTGTGTCAGTGAATCAAGAGTGTCTGGGTCATCAGGCGCTATTGATAAATATAGTTGTGTGTCATCAGCATAGCTGTGGTAGCTCATGTTATGCTCCAAGATAATCTGACCTAAAGGAAGCATGTAAATCGAAAAGAGCAGTGAACCCAGGATAGAGACCTTGTGGAACACCATATAGAATATCATGTGTCTTTGAAGTATAATTAACACAACTAACAAAGAATTTTCTATCTGCCAGGTAGGACACAAACCAATTTAAGACACTGCCAGACAGGCCCACCCATTGACTAAGGCAATTTCTAAGAATATTGTGGTCAATGGTATCAAATGCGGCACTCAGATCTAACAGGATGAGAACAGATACACAGCCTCTGTCTGCATTTACCCACAAGTCATTTACTACTTTAATGAGTACAGTTTCTGTACTATGAAAAATACAAATAAGTACAAAAATTGCCTTGCTGATACTGTCATCACTAAAGTGTCACACTTCAAACTGCTTGAATACTTCTAACAAATTTCTTTAATTATCTACAGAACAAGGATGGTGAAGGAAACCTGCTCAGGGGATGCAAAACCAATTAACCAATTGAAAAGGCCACATATATTACAAGACTGACTGTCGGCACACTGGAGGCAGTGGCAGAAAACACGCTGATGGCAAATATTCCCAGATCTTGAATTATGAAAAACTGCACACCTAAAAAGTCCATAACAACAAACCTAACTTTAGACATTGCAAATACATTTGTCATCCCTCTATTGACATGGGATTTCTCCAGGTATTCTAGCATTGTACAAAATACAAAAGACATGCACATATGGTTAATTTGGAACTCTGATTGTGAGGTATGGAGGACCAAGTGTGCCCTGGATCAAGATTCACCTCATTCAGTGTTGGTTGTTTCCATGTACCCTATAATGATCAAATATTTTCATAACTTTCCATACCATTCTGAAATCTGACAAATGTGGGATTATGCATAAGAGATGGGAAAAGGAATTGAAAACCAGTATTTACATATACAGTATATAAGGTGGTCTTAAGTCCAAATTTAAACTGTTTAGTCACATTCTGAAAGGGATTTCATTGGCAAACAATGACAATCTCAATGACAATCTCATTACAATAAAATTATCTGAAAATAAATCCATCATATGAACACTATGGACTCTGAAAAGAAAAAGACATAAAAATAAATTTAAATATGAGGATAATTATTACAGTTAATTAAAAAGAAATCTAAGTGAGTAATATGATACTACCCTCAGCAGCAGTTCTAATATGAGAATGTTATGCTAAAAAACGAAGTATTCAGCTTTGCTTCAAAAGCTGAGACCAGTGCGACCTCTCTAATATTGGTATGCAGAATTGTTCTAGAATTTGTTTGCCCTAAAGCTAAAGGCTCTGCCTCTTACACTATTTTAATTTATCTTCAGAATATTAAGGAGGCCCTCATCTTTAGATTGCAATGTACACTTGGGAGTATACACACTAATCAGTTTTGTAAGGTAAAGGGAAGCTAAACCAAGGTCATAGCTCTGTGATCCTTGTTGCCATGTTTTGAATTAACTATTGTGTAATAAGTGAAAAATTTAAACAACCTACCTATAAGGCCTTAAAACATTCAATTCTGCATGACAAAAAAGAATGAACTAACTTTTCAAGTAGTGCAGCTTAAAAAAATTATTAACAATATTTCATAGCTAGAGAAAGCACACATTAGAAAGTTCAGAAATGTAATGGCAGAAAGTAAGCCCTTGCTAGTGGTAACTTCTAAATTTTGGATGGATTCTACTAAATATTCAAGCCTTTTGAGTTAAGAGCATTTAGAATTTTTATTATTTACAGAAATACCATCCAGATTATTCTGAATTTAAGTATACATAATTATCATTTATCCACTGTTTCACATCAAAACAGATAATGATGTAATTGAAGAATTAGTACTTGGTTTAAATGATAAATTCAACTGAGTGCCATCAGCATACTAATTAAAGTAATTATTTTGTTTTGAAATTACTTCTCCTAATGGCATTGTATATAGGAATAGGGGAATTGGTGCCAGTACTGAACCCCAAGGGAAACCATATCTACCTACTGACAGGAATGTTGGACTACACTCTCAGACTTCTGCAAATGTTAGAAAAAAACATTGTAAGTATGACGCCAACTAAATTCACCAGCCTTTGTGTTAGAATAAAATGCAGTCTATATAATAAAAAGCTAATGGCTTTACATGTGTTCAAACTCTCCAGACAATCTGATTGGTCAGTTTGGCTTTGGTCTGATTAGTGAGTTTCACTGTGGATTGTCAGTCAAAAGCAATGAGACATGAAGCACCAAGCAAGGGAGGTTTATACATACAATGATACCAAGTAAAAGTATAGAAAAGTATAGAAAAAATGCGGAGAGTCACCTTCAAACACGGGAAGTATTCACATCATTTTGAATGATGTTTTCACAGTTGTTAAAGAAAACCATTGGTGGTAGTCAAAAAACAGACAGAAGGTGAGAAGCAGGCTTTACAGGAAAGGAATGAGATTGGAAATGCAGGCCAACACAGGTTGAAACACACAAGGATACCAAGGAAAGGCCTGGGATGAATGCTGAGGGTACACGTAAGGTAAGAGATATCAAATATTTATAAATTTACTTTATCACCTATCTTCAACAGGTAACATCACTCGTGATCAATAGTATCAACAGAAGCACTTAAGCTTAAAGGTATAATAAAGGTGACAGTGACCTCCTTAGCATTATGTTTACCACGGGGAAAAAAACAGGCCAAAAATATTGGAATTTATTTTAGCAAAAAAAAATGTTATCACATGTATAAGAAACATGTAAATACCAAAGCATCAACGTAAATACAGTAGGGATTGTATGCCTAATTGAAGTGTACTGATGCAGATTTACTACACATCTTTCGTGTGATATGTTTTGAGATGGTAACCAACACAGAGCCCAAAGTTGCAATCAGGGCAGTAGAAACGTGTTTCAGTTGCTCTTTCCTTACATTTTTTGTTCTTTCTTGTACGTGAGAGGGCAGAATGTCATGATTGCATGATTGACGTGCTTCTTGTGTTATTGCAGTCTACATCAGGGCAAGGCTTAGTGACTTCCACATTTCCTCTGACAAAAACATAGACAGTTACATTGTCAACAGTGCTTAGGGGGCAGATGTCTTGCTTGTCTTTGTACCTGATTGCAATTATTTTGCCTTTTTGCCATGTGGCTACTGTCGCACGCTGATGAAGCTTCACGTGACTAAATTTTCCAAACATATCACAGCGGTTCAATTATACAGTGCCATATCATGCATCAGTTTCACTTTCCGTGTCTGTTGAACAATTCACATCATCATCACTACTGCTCGACCAATAGTTCACATTCAGTTCATTCTAAAACTGCCTTTACTTTTAGTTTGCCATTATGTTTTTTGTTGGAGGCTCCAGCCCACTCATGAATATTGATGGGTTAATTTTTAGAGTTACTATAAAGTGGCAGAGAGCATAGATTAATGATTTATTTTTTGTGAAGCAACATTAGTGTGATGTTCTTTCATTCTGGCAGCAGAATACTGTCCTGAACGTTATTTATGCTTATCACTATAAAGCGTATCATTACATGTCACAACGAGTACCTAAGTCGGGTTTAACTGTAATTTTATAGAATTCAGAGTCACATTTGGGGTTTATGTCAGGACACAGCACAAATTAAAGCAATTTCTCTACTGTGATATGGTTGAAAGTCAGACTGAAATTTCACAAAAAGACAGTTGTCCAGTTTCTCAAAAGTGTAGAAGGGTACCTAAAAATAAATGGAATTATTTCAGTCTTTCTGATTTTGTCAAATTAAGTATCGTTCTGAATAAAACTTGACAGTTCTTAATATTTACACTTTTGATGAATCTGGAAAAGTGATAGAAGAGTGTGCCTTCTTGTACTTTCTTATAAACTTTAATACTTTCAGGTCATTGTTGCTAAAATAGTTGTTGACCTCCATGTATGCTCTACTTAAAAGCTTTAAGATGGTGTGTGTTCTTATTAAACTAGGTGAATGCTTTTTCACTTTGCTTGCCTTTGTTTGGAGCAGACACACTTTCATATATGAGTAGTAATTGTTTGAAACCTCATTTATATTAGTAGTTCTAAAGTTCACATTTGAAATTGCCATAATTTCAATAAATATTGAAATTCTAATATTATCTAAATGTTTCAGAGTTTTATGTTTAAATTGAGTATTTACTTGTAAGATTAGAAGCAAATAAAATGTAAGAAAATAATGATCTAAAATGGTCTATTAAGAAGAGGGTTAATTACATTCTGAATGTTACTGCACTGAGTGATAATTAAGTCTAAAGTGTGATTACAAGACTGTGCTGGATATTTCACATTTGTGCAAACCACGTAGAATCAAAGAGAGAGAAAACCTTTACTGAAGGCTTCATTCTCTATATCTGTATGAAGATTAATGTCACTCAAGATTACTTTTTCATAATTAATGGCTAATTCAGAAAAAAAAAATTCTTATTTACAATAGTTTGAAAACTACAAAAATAACTATGTTTAATTTAGAACAGAACATTTCTAACAAAGACAGACGGATTTCACATTGATCCTACTTTCTGGTGTCACACACGTGCAATTGGGAGACAGCTGAAAGGCCTTAAGAATAGTACTACCATTCCAGACCAGGTGGTGGCGAGCTGCACTATCTCTCTTTCTCAATCTTCTGCAGACCATCCACAGAAAATCTTGCTAGGTTCCGACGCCAGTGATGATGTCAGCCATAGCTGACGCCACTTTTGGTTCTGAAGACATCACTTCCAGTCCCGGTGTCAGTGATGACATCACTTCCAGTCCAGAAGACATCACTTCCGGTTACAGTCCCGATGACTTCACTTCCTGTCTCAGGCTTTAAAGCTGCCATCTTTTCATTTTACAGTCAGTTCTCTTTTGGACTCAAACATGTGAACATCACAACCAAATCAACCCATTTGCAGCCAAGGCACAATATACAGGTGGCTGCCCCAAACCTTTTTGATGTTCGTGGTCTGCTTTTGTGATACTGGAAAATACCCCAGACCTACCTGTAAAGAGTCAGCTGAGAGAAGGTTGTTATCTTTCACCTACTTTACTATAATCTTCAGACTTATCCATCTTATTATTTACATTTTTATCAAGATCATTTACACATAGTATGTATGTATCAGAAAGATCTGCAACTCCAGCACTCATCTCTGTGTGATACTATTTTTATATCACATATTTTGGAAACCTTTAGCCTCTCATCTCACACCTTAACAAATACTTTCTAAAAGTCAAAAATGTACTTCTCTGATCATATAAATTTGCTGCTTTTTCACAGAATTCTAGGATATTAGTGAAACACAATCTGCTCTGTTTAAACCCTTGTTGACTACTACTACACTACTATATCTGCTCTTGACAAGTGCTGCTTGATAATTTTCTTAATAATTGCTTCATGCTATATGCTATACTTTTCTGGCCTACAGTTAGATTCATCAGTCCAATCACCATTTTTGTACAGTGAGACACTTGCTAGCTTATTATCTTTGGAATGTCCCCCATGTCCAGTGATCTCTGAAAAATAAACAAAAAAGTATTGTCAAGCACATGAGCTTCCTGAGACATCCTGAGGGATCTGAAAAGGTAGGCAATACCATCCTAAATAGAGAGGGAGCTCTTTCACTAACATTATCTCCTTTTTTTCCTGAAGTTCAGAGGTTCACCAACTGGAGAATGAGTGGCATAGTTTCCACTTTCGCCTATGAAGCCCTGCTCCTTCCATGTCAGCACTAAAAAGATTTCAGAAGCCACTGGAAATGGATGTTCTTTCAGGGCCAACATTTGTGGAAGTCAGAGCTCTACCTCAGTATCATCTTTTGTGTGTCAGCACCAAGCCGCTACTTTTGAAACTGCATATGCTTTTTCTTTTACTTGGTTTTAAACCACCTTATTAAACGAGGTTATTGGCCGATACCCCAACTTTTTGTTAAATGATGTATTTGGTTAACTTACAGCATTTATGTTTATTCTCACGGTAGTGCTATGCCTTATTTAGAAGTGTAAATGATGATATCTTTGAAATATTAAATATTTGAAACCTGGTTTTACAGCAGCTCCTTTTTGACTGAATTTTGGAGAAATGTTATACAATATTTTGAACATTTCAACTTCAAGTTTTGTGGAAGTTTTATTTGATAATGATACCTGCTGGTCTGTTGCAGTTACTACATTCCTCTGAATTAAAAATATTGTAATTAATTAAGCAATCATTTTTATTAACAGTACTTTATGTTTGGTCTGTATTGCGAAGGTGAGATGCGGTTTGCCCCACCTTGTGAAAATAAATTCCTAAAGCACTCAAAGATAAATGGTCTATGGCCCAGACAATTTATTAAATTTAATAAATTTCAGCATTTGTAATCACAGCAGTACTTCTGTCAATAAAATATATCCGAATCACTAAGCATCTCATTAACACTCCAGTAATATAGGGGCTGTTATCAACCTCTTTGCACCTCTTTCACAATAAGAAAATGTGAATGTAGAGGATTTACTATTAAATGTATATTTACATTCACCATACTGTTTCTAAAACACCACACCACCTCATCATCCTTGTCTATTCTTTCACTGCTTTTACTACTATTAAAATAATCACTTTGACTCAAATTTAGAATTCCAAATAGTGCAACATTATGCAGACTAGGAGATGTTTGAAGTACATGATTAAAAATCAGTCCAGCTGATTAAAAATCAGGCCTTCTTGGAATGTGTGAAATTATGGTGATAAGCAAGACCATCAAGGGGAGACCGATATATATATCAGCCAGCAAGAAAACAGGTACTTAATACTAAAAATAATGTTATTGACAAGAACTGATTTATTTCCAAATGAGGTCATATATAATAAAACATGTTTAAATGCTTTGATGTAAATGAGCTCATTGTTTATGTGAGATTTTAATATATGATTTACACAAGCACTCCTACTGGAAGAGACAATAATAATTAATATATCTTTTATTTTGAAACTGTCTGAAATGAAGCAATTATGCCAGTCTTATCTTTTACCATTTTGATGGATTCTGTTGTTGACATCACCAATGACATCATTTCACATTCTGCACACTATTTTAAATGGATTAATTTGCCTTTTTTATCCATTATTCTACACTCAATAATTCATAAAGACAAAGTGAAAATGTGTTTACAGGAAGCTTTGCAAAATTTATTAAAAATCCAAAATTGAAATCTCTCACTCATATAATTATTTAGACCCTTAATCCAGTACTTTGTAGAAGCCCCATTGGCACCAATTAGAGCTAAGAGGCTTCTTGTGTAAGCCCATACAAGCTTTGAACACATGGAATGGTGCAGTTTATCCCATTCTTCCTGGCACATGCCCTCAAGCTTCATCTGACTGCTTTTTGTTTTGACATGATTTGATATGTTTTATTAATCCCCAATGGAAATTGCCTTTTTGCATGACCTCTGTGGGGGCCGGGATGGGAAGAATCTGTAAATTGCCATCTTTAGGACTCTGCACAGATTTTTTATGTGGTTTAATTCTGGACTTTGGCTGGATCACTCAAGGACATTCAAAAACTTGTCCTAAAGTCACTTTAGTGTTCTCTTGGCTGTATGCTTCAGGTCATTATCATGCTGAAAGGTGAGCCATTGCCCCAGTTTGTGGTCCCATGCACTCTGGAGCAGGTTTTCTTCAAGGAACTCTGTATCTGGATGCATTCATCCTTCTCTCAATTCTGACATGTCTTCCTGTCCTTGCCACTGAGAAGCAGCATCATAGAATGACGCTGCCACCACCATGTTCCACCATAGGGATGCAGGAGATGAGTAGGGCCTGAGCTGTGCCAGGCATAGTGCTTTGAATTCTGTCCAATAAGTTAATTTTTTGTCTCAACAGACCAGAGTCATTTAAATACACTTCGCCAGACTCCAAGCAGACTGTCATATGCCTTTTACTGAGAAGTGGCTTATATCCAGCTATTCTGCCATAAACACCTGATTGATGGGGTACTGCTAACTTTACCACCAGTTCTCCCATATCAGCAGAAGGCATCTGAAGCTCTGCTAGAGTGACCATTGTGTTCTTGATCATCTTCCTGACTAAGGCCCTTCTTGCCTGGTTACTCAGTTTGGTGAGATGGCCTACTCTAGGAAGAGTCCTGGTGGTTCCAAACTTTTTAATATCATAATTATTAAGGCTACTGTGCTACTGGGAACACTTAAAGCCTTACAATCCTTATCCCAAGGATAATTAAAGCAAGAAGGATCCTCCTGTCAATTTTGAGTTCCATAGCAAAGTGTCTGGTTACTTACAGTATATGAATGACAAATTTCAGTTTTTGATTGTTAATAGATTTGCTAACCTTATTAAAACCATGTTTTTACTTTGTCTTTATAGATTGTTGAGTGTTGATCGATGGGCAAAAATAACACATCCATTTAAAATTGAACCTACAACACAATAAAGTGTGCAGAAAGCGAACAAGTCTTGATACTTTCTGAATCCAATGTATACATGTGATGTCACATGAGCAGTCTTTAAAGGACCAAATTGTGAATTAATTGGTATATGTGCTTAGATTCTTCAAAGAAAAAACTCATTAGAACAGGAAGGTTAGCTTCTTGACCAATTTCATTTGTTTACAGATATTCTTTTTTTTGTTTTTTATCATTGTTTATTAAATATTTGTTATTAATAAAGTTGTATGTATGTTAGTAGACTAGGTTAAAATTTGACTCATAGGAGAGTCTCTTGATGCTCAAATCTTAAGTATAAAAGGATACTACACCAACAAAGATGCTGTTCCCTAAAAAGACTTTATTTCCATTTTTGTTCCTAAATATTTCAGGTTAACATTTTGGGCTTCTTGTTTCAAAGCCTTATTTTGCGTTCTACTTTATGATTCTTCCCATTACCAACAGGCTTTTTTTAAAGAAGGCTTTACTGTCCTTATTGAGAGTGTACTTAACATAGTGAACTTCATCATTAGATAAAGGGGTCTTCCCTGACCGTTTAAAGACTAAAGTTGTTAAAACCCTGCTCAATTCTTCACTCCTCTGTCTTTAATAATTCAAGAAAGGGCAGTTAATAAGCAGTTAAATAATTCCTTGATTCACCATTCTATTCTTGACAAGTCAGATTAAAAAACGTGGTACAGATACTGCACTGGTTAAAGTAGTAAATAATTTAAGGATTAATGTGGGCAGATTCCATATATCTGTTCTTGTTCTCTTAGACTTGAGTGCAGCATTTGACACCATAGGCCACAGTATTCTTATAAATCGCCTTAGACAATGGGTGGGCCTCTCTGGCAGTGTCTTACATTGGTTTCAGTCTTACTTAACACATACAAAATTCTTTGGGAATTGTGGTGATTGTACTTTGGAGACCCATGATACTGAATATGGTGTATCACAAGGACCTATTCTGGGTCCTTTGCTTTTTTCAGTCTCCATGCTTCCGTTAGGTCAGATTATCTCAAAGCACAAGGTGAGCTACCACAGCTATGCAGACGACACACAATTGTATTTATCTATAGCGTTCAACAACCCTGATACTCTTGGCTCTCTGATCCAATGTCTTAGCAGTATTTCCAAATGGATGAGTAGAAACTTTCTCAAACTAAATAAGGAGAAAACAGAAATCTTAGTTATTGGCAAACATAGATATAACAAGGGCATTAGAAATAAACTTGATCCCATTGGTTTAAAAATCAAGGCAGAGGTAAAGAATTTAAGGATAATCATTGACTGTGGCCTAAACTTTAAATTTCATATTAACCAGATTACGAAGACTGCATTGTTTCACTTGAAAAATCTAGCAAAAGTCAGATCCCTTACAACTTTACAAGATGCTGAAAAATTAGTTCACACTTTTGTTTTCAGTCGACTAGATTACTCTAATGCACTCCTAACAGGACTACCTAAGAAAGATATCAATCGACTGCAATTAGTGCAGAATGCAGCAGCCAGAATCTTAGCTAGAAGAAGAAAATCTGAGCACATCTCGCTAGTTTTAGCGTTGTTACATTAGTTGCCTGTGTCATTTAAAATTGACTTTAAAATATTACTAATGGTTTATAAAGCCTTAAATAATCTTGCTCTGTCCAATATTTTGGAATGTCTGTATCCCCACAGTCTAAGCTGTAACCTTAGATCTTCAAATAAAAGTCTTCTTATAATTCCAAGAGCCAAGCTTAACATAATTGGTGAGGCAGCCTTTTGCTGTTATGCACCTAAAGTTTTGAATACTTTACCAACAGAAATTCGCTAGGCAATACTGTGGAACTTTTTAAAAAACTGCTTAAAACTCATTCATTTAAATTGCCATTTTTGTAGCTACATTTCAGTTGTTTTCCTTATAGACTATATGGGTATAGAATTATATTCTTCAGGGATCCGCATTTTTACTCTCTGGTGTCTTATCCAGTTCTTCTGTGGTGACAATCGGTGCCACAACCACCTGATCAAGGCGCAATGAAGCCCCCTGAAATAATGGAACAAAGGCAGGTGCCCCAGCTGTTCATGACAGAGGACTGATTTAGAAACTTTTATGTTAGGTTGAATGCCCAGTGGGAGCTGGGTGGTCTTTTGGCCTTGGAACCCCTGCAGATTTTGTTTTTTTTTTTCTCCTGCTTAACTGGAGTTTTTTTTGTCTGTACTCCTGGCCATCTCAACTTACCTTGTTTTGCTTTTATTTATTCTTTAATATTATTGCCTAATCTTAATTGTTTTTCTTTTCTTGTAACTTTCTCTTTGTCACTGTAAAGCATGCTATGTTATGTAAAGCACTTTGAGCTACATTGTTTTGTGAAAATGTGCTGTATAAATAAATGGTTTTTTATTTTTCTTTTTGGGCTCCTGTTGCTTGTAATTCACTTATTGATATCCTAATATATTTTCTATAATGTTTAGATGATCCTTCTGTGGTATTTCAAACGGTTTAGTAATTTGTTGTATATGGTAAATGATATGATACGACATGATATGATATTTAAAAATATTTTTTAAAAAATCTTTTCTCCTCATGGTTACTTTAATGAAAATGGTCTTTTTAAAATGTCAGTTTATTGTGACATCAAATTCATATTTTTTCTTAACAGAACCTGTTAATATGTCAGCCTTCCTCTATATAATTTATAACTATAATATTCTAAATTATGTTTACACCTTCCTTACTGTTGTATAATAAACCTTTTTTTCCTTTGTGAGCATGAATCTTGAACAATTTATTGCTTTTCATTTTTCCTCTGTAACACCTCAGTGGTTTATTTGTATGTGGTGCTTTTTAAATATATGGCACTTTCTGTTTCTAAATACAGCTCTGCAATTTATTGATTGTGCTTAAACTAAAAGCAGCACAGAATTATTAAATGGCTGCAGTAAAAACTCAACACAGACAGAAATTAGTTCATCCATGATACATGTATGAAATGCTTCAGCTAAACTGATTCTTTACAATGTACAGAAATTACAATCTTTTTCCATAAGATGCACAATTGTTTACAAGTTTATAAGTATAGGATGTAAATGCCAAGGTAATAGAATGATTATTGAAAAAAGAAGGTAGATGATAGATATCATTGCAATGAAACATTTTGTGTTTGCAACATGCTCCAAACTGTAATTTTTTTCATGAAGTAACATGATTTACAATTTTAGAAGCTCAAAATGCTTTATATTTGAATTCCACATCACTGCCCCCAGACTGATTGATACATAATATCTAATAGCTTTTCATTTAATAAATAAGGCATGAAATGAGCTTTTTGCTCAGTGATATTAAACCTCAGTCACTTGCAGAGCTTGGCTTCATGCGGTTAAGCAAGTGGGTCAAAGAAAAATGAAATGAAAGAAATAATTTTACAGCATGTTTTTTTGAATGATTTTTTATTAATAACATTACAGTAGTGTTATATGCTCTTATTTATATTCTATAGTCAATATAGAAAATAGGAATCCCAGTATTTAGAAAAACACTAAGGTAAAAATATATGTGTATTTTTTAAATACAGCTGGTTTACTTGCTCGTTTTAAACTAGGAACATTCTTTTGCAGCCTTTCTTGATGTTATGTATTGTTCTGAATAACGTGGTGGTATTATGATCAGCATGCTATGTCACAAGCTTTTCATTAAGGTTAGAAATATATAACCTGAGGAGTCTGGCTGTTTAAAACGTATTTTAATGATACTTTGCAATGCTGTATTATTAACCTGTATTTTCTGTATTAATGTTAAAAAGAGATTCTATACAGAAATACTGAATACATCACAGGCAGTACATTCATTATCTACTGAATTGCAGTACATTAAAAAGAGTCATTTTAAACGTTATACACATTAATTGAAGTATATAATATTGTCATGCCCCTGCAAGAGCTTAATCACTGGGCACCTCGTAATTTTTGACTGAGGTACACCAGGGTGGAAGTAAGAAACACAGACAAAAATTCTGAAGTAAAAACAATATATCTGTTTAGTCCAATGATGTGCTCTAAGAAGGTGATTACTCTCTGTAACATCGCATTCAAAAACGCACACGTGTACATGCCAGCGTGTGTAGTCTTTGCTATTTCTAGGTAAATACCTTTAACAACCATTAAACTGGATCCTTTTTTATATACAGTATCTGTTGTCATGCATGTACGAGAGTGGATCATTCTCCAGGCCATGCTGAGTTATGCACTTCCACCCCGGGCCGAGAGGGGGCGCTGGCAATAACCATGTCCTCTATTTTTCCCTCCATAGTGCAGAGAAGACTCCCATTGAGAGCATTTGACTGGGGCCCTTCTGGCTCCACCGCTACATATCCCATGCTTCACAGAAGGACATGTCGCTTGCTACAAGAACACACTGCAGGATGGCGGTCCTTCCCACCGTCCATCGATGGAAAGCTGCATTGCTAAGATCCCCGTTAAGTGTATGCTATTTACAAAAGAAAACAGGCTATAGTTACTAAACTTTAAACACATTACTCCATGACACAGCCCATCACACATACATATTTCTAGTAGGGTAATACTGCTTTTTATGCTGCAAAAGAAATATGTTGTGTAAGACAAGTTTTAATATACCAGTAAACACAATTAGCACTGGGAAATGTTTAATATTGACATAAAGTAATTTATCCTTGAGATGAGCTATTTTATTGCCATAGATAGCTATAACTGTATTTGTCCCTAAGAGAAAATGTGGCTTTTTACAGAAGCTCTTTAAATAAATAAATACAGAAATATGTAGATAAGTAAGTGAATAAATAAATATACACTTTGGTCTAACACACACCAGAATGCCTATAAAGCAAGAAAATTAAAAAGAAACAAAAGTTGTAATTTGACTGTCACGGTCAAAGTGAGGTGTTATGCAGGTATATTGCTGTAAGTATAAAGTTTGCATCTGCTAATTACCCTGACATAAGAATTCTGTTTTAAAATATAAAAACAAACTACAAGATTAAACCTGTTTGCTGTTATAGATTGTGACACAGACCAAAAGGCCTCTTACTTTTTTCTTTTTAGTACCAAACCCAATCGAAAGTTACGTTTGGTGTATGTTTTGTTTGTTTTTTTTTGCACATGGTCACTTGTGGTACTTTCAGTTTTGGTCATGAGTCACATGTTAAAAAAATGGCTATGTATTATGAGCACTTGGAAGTAGATGTTACAGGAGACAGGGCATGGTCTTTGACTAGGACTTACAGTTCTTGTTTGGTGATGGACGCACATCATATCAGCTTAACAATAAAACTTTAAACCAGTAAGACTCTCTGGGTTACATAATATAAATTGCTGTAATTGTAGAAATGTTTTTGTTTATGAATCTGTAATTTTAAGAGTTTTAAAGAGTGCGACAAAAGCAATGAAATGCTCTGCCTAAATAATTACAAATGTATAACAATTATAAAACAAAGGAATTCATTTTTATGTAGGACACAAAAACATTTGAGTAATCATTGATGAAGTGCCTCATAACTGAAATCATCTTAGCTGCTTTCTATTTTTAGTTGTATTTGGGCTTTAAAAGTACGAGTTTGTGAAAAAATGAGTTTGTAAAACTACTGTAATGTATAATGCTGCTTTTATTTTTAAATAATGTGTATGTGCGAGTCATAATGTGTTCCATTGGGCTGCTATACTTAGATGCCATTCTGTTACGACGTGGGTAGTTCAGTTCTATTAGTAATGCAATAAATACGGACTTCTTTGCATCCTCCATTTTCTGTTACATCAATGAATGTACATTAATACTGTACTAATGTAAATATTATGACACTTAGGATGTGACATATACAGTAGTGCCAGTAAACACTGTTAAAGATTTTTAGTTTCAAACGCAACTCTACTTGCACCTGCACACTGACGTAGCATTGTTTTCATCACCTTTATGGATGTGCTTACTTGTGTTTATAAGCTTTTTGCATATTTTTCTTACTCCTAAAAAATTTTTTAAATGTTGCCACTAACTTTTTTGCTACTGTTTTTTCTTTTACACTAGAGTAACCCAAGTAAGTGAGAATCTTCTGCATTGCTATAGACTTGATATGCCCTGGTAAAGAATAAGAGGGTCGTGCTTAAGTGATCTGAATTGCCTGAAATGTTCCCCCAGACTAGGGGTCTCAAACTGTTGGCTCACATGACAACACCAGCCCACAAGATGATATAATATGACCTTCATTAAATACCACAATGTCAGTGTTACTATGTTTGGTGTTTTTTTTTATATTTTGGTATGGTTTATCTTGAATGAATTCTGGCTAAATATACGTCTCTTTGAGAGTTTTGAATCTCACGGATTCTGATTGTGAAATCAAAATTCAGGTTCAATATATTTTTGAGGAATTTATAATTTATTAACGTTTTGCCATGACACCATTTTGTTTTTCCTTGGTGAATGTCATTTTGCATATTCCGTTTTCATGATGTAGATCATGGTTGCTAAGGGCATAGCCTCTAGGGTCACGACTTCAAAGGAGTCAGTTGGTGAGAGATTAAAAGGTTGTCTCAACGGCCATTCTGTTTCACAGTTTGCGGATAATAAAATGATCTTGTTTTGCTACTTTTGAGACCTTAATGTTTGATTTCCCAGTTCTCAAATTTTTTTGCTCTTGTCTTTTGGCCTTTGATTTTTGTTCTCATTTTTGCTTCTTAGATAGATATGATGAATCTTGGTTTTGACCTTAGCTAGTTGTTTCATCTTTGTATAACTCCCAGTCCTTATTCATAAAACTATATACTGTTTCCCTTTGAGTCAGTAGAGCATTCCCCTCTTCTGTAAACTACACCCATATTACTCAATACCAGCGGCCCGCTTCTTCTCTTCTTTCATTGGCATCTGTCCACGTTAAACTAATTAAGTCAGTGTCTGTGTTGCAATTACTTAGTACATTTTCTTTCATTTTTCACTTAAGCTGGCACTTAAGTCTTCAATCTGCCTCAAGAATGATTTAAGATATGAAGAGGTAGGGGAAGTGATGGCAAAGGTGGTAGGGATGAGAATGGTGCCCGTACGCATGCATCACACGGCCGCCCTGCTGGCCGCTGATGAGAGATGATTCTACAATAAAATAAAATAAAAATAAAAAGAAGAATAACCTTGGAGATCAATTATCACCCCGAAAGTGGATAGTAGACGTCACAAAGTACATGTGTACCAAATTTCAGGTCAATAGTTCAAACGGTTTGTGAGCTACAGGTTGATTTAAAATCCTGGACAGACAAATGAACAGCCACAGTATCGTATTATATATAAAGAAAGTGCTTTGGTGTATATGCTCTCAGAGCTGATTATTGTTTGGTTGTTTAAGTCATAATCGAAACATAGCCTTGTAAATTGCACACTATTCAGAAGTTAACAGATAGTTTCCATTTCACTCTCCTAGTAAGGCTCTTTCAAAATCATAAAGTAATTTTAATTTGAGCAGAGACAATCGTACTGAAATTGGACTATTGAATATTTCTGTGTATTATAATGGAACATGGAAAAAAAACAACTATAGCAGATATGTATAATTTATTTATAAGGCATTGTTGCACAGTAAAGCATCTGATACTTATATAAAACATAAAAGTGAGCAAAGAGATGAAGTGGCCTCACAGCTAAAAAGATCTCTTTCTACCCAGCAATTCTTGACTAGTGAGTCATTAGTTGTTTAAGGACGGGGAATTCATCAAAGCGTTTATGCTTCAAGTGACTGACATATTTTGTCCAGAGAAAAGAAGTTTATTTAGTGATGTTAGATCATTCGCAAACATGGTTTTCTAACAGATAAGAGAGTTATCAAAAGATCTTTTTGATCAACTACAGGAAAAAAAAGAATCATCTTGTAGTTACTGTGTTGAGTGATACAAGTGTATGGACATTATAAGAAATGCACCATTGGCAATCTTTGTTAAAGGAGGAAAACGCAACTTTGAGGTGTCATTGAACAATTGAAAGGTGTACATTCATTTCATGGCTGGACTACAGTGAAGGAAATTACTTTAACAGTTAACAGTTTACTGCTTAACAGATATCACAACCAATAGTGCTCTGTTAATGAGAAGAAAAATTGGGTCCTAGTACTTGTTCAAGAGAAGATGGAGGAATAAAGCACACCTTCAACAATTGCACTGGAGTATTCATTAGCAAGCACTATGTAGCAAATTTCTGAAATTTGAAAACGTGGAGTAAGTAGCTTAATATGTTAGTTTCATCCATTGTTGGGGCTCGCCATTTTTGTGTCTTTCTGAAGGAAATCGGTGGGAAATATGCATCTGTTCTTTTTTTTTTTTTTTGCGAAGGTGTGCTGGCTAAGCAGAGGTGATGTGTTGAAAAATGTTCTGGAGTTGAGATGCTCACCTGGCAGAAGTCTTAAAGAATTCTATCTCAAGCTTTCAAAAAAATATTTCCTAGCTGACTTAAGCAAAAGCATAGCCAAGTACAGTCATATCTTGGTTAATACAGTAGATGTGCTCTGGAACTTTAGTTCATTATAAGAAACTTTGTTATGAGAGGTAGATTTAACATAGGAGGGATATGGATATGTATTACAGTGACTGGGGGAGGTGATGGTTTGGATGGACTCATTCCATCTTTCTTTGGCGCCATACAATGCCACTACCGACGCCCAGATTTTGCACCACACCTTCACTTTGATTCCATGCACTCCTTATGTGAATACCTTGGGGATTAATAAAGTGTCTATCTATCTATCTATCTAGTTCACGGCCTAAATATTTCACACTGCAGTCTGCTCCTTAAAACTCTGCTTCACTTTCCTCACCTCTGTGAGATGATCCAAACCTTAGTCCTTACAAAGACTCCCTGGCAGACACACATCCATACTAATGGACTTCAGCAGCAGAGAAAGTGCTCTTTATCTGCATGTCTTCTTTCAAGCTCTGCATTGGCTCTTTTCATTAACAGGTGCTTACTCCAATGATTCTGCCATGTGGCACTTCATTTCTCTGGTACCTACCCTCTTTATAATCTGCATTTTAGTTCCTAAAGATGGTGCTTTACGTTTTTGTGACTGGGCATATCAAATTACTACTTCATAAAAATATTTCTATAAGTATAGTACATGAGAAATAAAGCATGTATATGTAATACCTTTGTCCCTTTCAGTACACAACGTCAAAAAATGTGTTAGGAAGTTGTGGAATGATTTCCATAGCACTGCAGCAGACTAGTACTTTAATTTGCACATGCACCATGGTGCATTTTATGCCGACATTATTATAAAGAAACATCATTCTCAGAGGATTTAGTAACTGAGATATTGCAGTATTTTGAAAACGCTATGAAACAACTATTCACAAAGTATGCATTTTGTCTATGGGTATATACTGCTAGGAATGCAAGTATGTAATGCATTAATATCAAAGTATGTAAAAGGGCAGTGTTTAAAATTGATCTTTACTAATGAGTTTCTGTTTCCCTGTTATATTTCTGTTGAATAGAAGAGTGATCTGATTGACTATCTGAGTTTTTGAGTTTAAGACCCCTATGCTGTTAGAAAAGGCAATTCCCTGGCCAAAAGAAAATGCACAGCAAACATAACACGGTACGTTTCACCTCAGCATCTACGTTAAGTACAATGCTGGAATTATAATTTTGGATGTCAATACCACAGAGAGAAGGACTTGTGATATTACAGACTCATCTGTCACAATCAATGACTAAGCTTGTCACTTCCAGAGGACAGCATTATACAATATTTGCTTGTCACTTATTGTGAAAAAGAACTTGCTTTTATCACCAGTATTCTATAGCATTGTCAGATATTATTAAGAATTTGATTAAAACTCATTAAAAAATATAGAGAAAACAATACATAAATTGGTGCCCTTTTTTAGATATTTTTTTCACTCAAAGTCCATCATAACATGTAATGAAGTAGACCCTCACATTAACTGTAGTATTTAATTAAATTTCTTCTTAAGGTTTTGTGAGTCACTTAAACTGCAAAAAAAATGGTGCTAGCCACATGACATGTTAAATGTATTTAAAATCAAAACTTCTAATTTATGACCACAAATTAAGTTAAATTTCTGCCTAAAACACATCTTGAATCATGTGCACATTATTCCTAATTGGAAGACATGTGAGAATATTGCGGTGTATGCAGTGTTCTAAAACAAGTAATCAAAACAAAGAAAATGGAAATAAACAATCTAATAGTAAATTATTTTAAATATACTGACAATAAAGAGTAAAGCATTATTTAAGTAGTGGTTATTGCAACTTTCTTGTCTTGATTCCCCCCATCTGGACACTGCCATCGGTGTGTATGTAAGGAAGATGCCAACTGAGGACCTGTGAGATGTCTTTAGACATTAGAAAAAAATCCTTTAAATAAAACAAGGTTAAAACAATGGCTGGAAGCTATCACTTTAAAAAACACAAAGCCCGGTGCCTTTCTTCTACTGGTGACTCCTCTGCTTCTCCCATCCAGGATATGCACCAGGGGAGCCACCCTACCTGCAGCTGACCTTCTCTCTGCATTCTCCTGCTGGTCCGTTCGCCTCACCAATCCCTGGCTCCAGTAGGCTTCACTAAACCGCGACTTGGGCTCTCCAGCGACCAGGGCACTCACGCTGGGCCTTTCATGTCCCAAGTCCCGACTCCCACTGCCTTCCGCGGTGAGCCATCCTTCTTCCAGTCACTCCCTCTCTTCATAAAATGCTCAGTAGGAGTGACCACAATCAACTGCTCCTCGGGTGCCGGCCAAACACCCAGGCTCACTGCTCAGCTGCCCTCGAGCCTGTGCTTGCTCGTTCGCTCTCTCCTGCACCGGCTTTTCTCTCCCTGCTTCCTGCCTTCTTCCTCACTCATAACCTCTGTTTCTTTCTTCCTTTTCTTTTTTCATTTTCCTAGCCAACTCTCACTTCTATTTATCATGGGGACGTGGATCAGATTTGGCAATTAGCAGCTTCTGGGAACAATGTGGATGACTGCTCACCTGTGCAGTTAAACGAGAATTACCCGCATCACGAATTCCCCGGGAACCAATCCGCCACACTACCATGCCCCCTTTCTAAGCCACGAAGACAGCGATTATTTATTTAAAAAGTGGTCTTTTTGACGTGAGCTGTGGACCTGCTTACACCACAGATCCCTTTTATATATCCGGTGGCAGTACTCATTATATTTTCATTATAGTCCTCAAATGAAAATACTATTTTTTTTTTTTTTGACACATGCAGGGTCAGAAGCTGATGTACTGATTAGGTCATGACATCAGGCATGCCTAAAGCATCTTGTCAATGATCTTACAGTGTACCTATGTGAAAGTGCTGTGTATGGCTGCTTCTGCTTTGTATGTCATGTTTGCCTTGCAAAACATTATGGGGTGCTGGAAAAAAATGTTTCTGTAAACCAACAGTAAGGTGAATTTATAGGAAAATATTAGGCAAATAAGGTCACAGGTGAGTACAGCATATTTGCTGTGAAAATAGCTTTTGTGAATTTTGCTGATCAACACTACTCATGAATTATGATTTTGTCTTTTTCTTATACTGAAAAAACTCAATTCTGGCCTGAAGTCGGTTATTGCTGTCTTTACCTGCTGTGACTTGAAAAGGCTTGTTTTCAGAGCTCTCTTCATCAAGCTGATAAATATGACATTGATTTATATAGGGTTGTGCCTTTTGATTTCAAACAACAATCTATTTTCTCAATAAAAAAATCAATATTCAGTAGGAGGTCTGAATCTTAAAAGTACCTCTTATGAGAAGGATCTAGGAGTCACAGTGGAATGGTCACTGTCTACATCCAGACAGTGTTCAGAAGCCATAAAGAAGGCCAACAGAATGTTAGATTATATAGCACAATATGTAGAGTACAAGTCAAATAAGGTTATGGTTAAGCTTTGTAATGCACTGGTGAAACCTCATCTGGAGTACTACGTCAACGTCTGGTCTCTGACCTAAAAAAATACATTGAAGGCCTAGAAAAAGGCCAAAGGAGATCGACTAGGCTAATTCTGGGACTGAGAAGTTTGAGCAATGAGGAAAGATTAAAGGAGTTGAACCTTTCCAGTTTAAGCAGAGATTATGAGATGACATAATAGAAGTGTATAACATTATGAAAGGATTTAGCACTATGGGTCAAGACTGTTACTTTAAAATAAGTTTAACAAGAACACAGGGACATAGCTGGAAACTTGTTAATGGTAAATTTCACACAAACATTGGAAAGTGTTTCTTCACACAGAGAACCATGGACACGTGGAATAAATTAGGTGGATTGAACTAGCAATCTTTGTTGGGCTGAATGGCCTGTTCTAGACAAAATGTTTTTAATGAAAGCAAAAAATAATCAAATCAGACTTCACAGATTGTTTCTGTCCAGAGTATATTTCCATTATCTGTGATCCTAATCCCTGTAAAGTTTCTGTCAGTTTACAGTGAGTACTTGAATCACACAAAGATTGAATCCCTGCACAAGAGAGTCAAGTTAAATTAATTTTTCTATAAGTGATAAAAGTATAGGGTTAGTTTATTTATACCTCAGATATATCATCCATCCATCCACTTCCGCTTATCCGAGATCGAGTCGCGGGGGCAGCAACTGGAGCAGAGATGCCCAGACTTCCCTCTCCCTGGCCACTTTTTCTAGCTGTTCCAGGGGAATCTCAAGGCATTCCCAGGCCAGCCGGGAGACATACAGTAGTCCCTCCAGCATGTCCTGAGTCTTCCCTGGGGCCTCCTCCCGGTTAGACATGCCCAGAACACCTCACCAGGGAGACGTCCAGGAGGCATTCTGATCAGATGCTTCAGCCACCTCATCTGACGCCTCTCGATGCGGAGGAGCAGCGGCTGTACTCTGAGCCCCTCTCGGATGACTGAGCTTCTCACCCTATCTTTAAGGGAGAGCCCAGACACCCTGCGGAGGAAACTCATTTCAGCCGCTTGTATTCGTAATCTCGTTTATTCGGTCACTACCCAGAGCTCATGACCATAGGTGAGAGTAGGAATGTAGATCGACTGGTAAATTGAGAGCTTTGCCTTATGGCTCAGCTCCTTTTTCACCACGACAGACCAATGCAGAGCCTGCATCACTACGGATGCTGCATCGATCCCCCTATCGATCTCACACTCCATTCTTCCCTCACTCGTGAACAAGACCCCGAGATACTTGAACTCCTCCACTTGGGGCAGGATCTCGTTCCCAACCCTGAGAGGGCTCTCCACCCTTTTCCGGCTGACATATATCATAGTTATTAAAATTTTAAAAAGTCAACAATATTGCATTAATGAACATAGTAATAGTTATGGCTATTGCAAAGTTAGTTACATTTTTGTAGTGAAAAAAAATTGACCACTGTAACAAAAAATAGCTATAATTAAGTGTTTCAGCATAAAATGGAAATCACTCTTCAAAGATGTCATTTGTTTCCTGAAGCTAAAGTAAATCAGTAACTTTTGGTCAAACAAGCTACTACAACTTTCTCCACAAGAATCTGCTCAAAGAGGATTAAAATTATTCTCAAACTATCATCATAATCTTGTTTTCTTTTTCATAAAAAGGGTAGTTTTGATCAGATAGGACCAGGTAAGTATCAGTAGTTTAAAGTAGTTTTAAAGGCATTCAGCATTTTTTTTTTTTTAAGTTTTTTTTTCTTTCTTAACCTTTTACTTTGAGTCGTTTTCTCATTGAATGCGATAAATGTGAAGCTTCAGAAATTCTGTTTTCATTCAGGCTAAAGATGTGGCCTGGGTAATTGGTATCATTCTGTCCCTCGGCAGCTGTTTGACCTACAACTGCTGCTTCAGATAACACTCCATATGAACAGCAGCTTTACTGTAGATCTTTCATCTAGCAGTTACCTTAACTGTCTTTACCCATCATCATGGATTTTTACTTTTCTTTAAATTGTGTAGCAGACATTTGCATTCCCAAGGCGCCCCCTGTTATCAGACAATCATTCAGGAGCATTTGGTTGGAGGATGGCCACTGGTTGGAAGTGCTCAATTAGGTAACTAGGTGGCCAAAAACACCATGTACAACTATTTTATAAAATACACTTATTTTAGACAATGAATCATTTAGGATTAGGATACTAAGATCACTACAGCAGTGGTGTACTGCACTTGATAAAGCAAGTGTTCATTGTTCAAAGATTATGGATGAAATAAATATATTGAGTTACAGTGTTCATATGTTTTTAAATGCCAAAAGAATAGACTGCTTTCTTTTCATTTTTTCAGTTTGTCTTAGAATTGCAGAGTTTGACTAGTGTGTTATCTAAACAATAAGATTATGGCCTTTCATAATAATGGTGAATTAAGACGTTATTATGTGTTGAAATCTCCATTGTCACAAGAACGACAAATAGACATCATAAAGGTTTGGGACAACCACCTGTGTAATGTGCCTTGACTGCAAAAAAGTATTTAAAGAGAGTGAGTTGTTCACAAGACTGAGTCCAAAACAGAACTGCGGTATTGAATCAAGATGGCGGCTTTAAAGGCCATTGTAGGAAGTGAATTCAATAGAGGGGGGATCAGAAAGTGGCATCATCAGAGGCGGGACCAGAAGTGATATCGTCAAAGGAATCGGAACCCTGCAGGATTACCCAAGAATGGTCTGCAAAGGATTGGTAAAGACAGTTAGTGCACCCCGCCGTCCCCTGGTCAGATGTGGAATTGCCATTATTCAGGCCCTTTAGTTGACTCCTACTTGCACATGTGTGACACCTGTTTACAGCATGTCTTTGCTGAGGATCTTTGGTGCTCTGCTGAAGTACAGAGTGTGTACCGTGTGCTGACATTATGCTTATTCTTGGATTGTACTGAGAACTGGAGGATGTACAGTATGTTGCCGATGAAAGAAACTGGATTAATGTACTGTGTTTGCTACTAAAATGTTGCTTTTCTTTTTCCAATATGAGGCAGCATAATACTTTAGAGGTTTTTTTTAGAATATTTGGTTATATAGTACTGTGTGTAGAGTACAAGTCAAAAGAAGTTATGCTTAAGTTATGTATTGTAATATTGAGGGCCCACCTGGAGTAGTGTGTCCTGATTTGGGCTCCATATTACTAAAAGACATAGCAGTGCTAAGAAAGGTTCAAAGAATTGTGACTAGTATGTTTACAGGACTGACAGTTTCAGTGTGAGCTATGAAGAAAGCTCAAAAGGGTGAAACCTTTCAGTTTAAGAAAGCAGAAATTAGGAGATGACATGACCGAAGCATTTAAAATTATGAGGGGAATAAGTTTAATGGATCCAGCCTGTTACTTTAAAGTAAAATCTTCACAGGAACACAACTGAAAACTTGATGAAGACAGATTTTGCACAAATGTTGGAACATTTTCTTTCACCAAAAAAAAACAAAAAACAAACATAGAGTAGTGCTTTAGGAACCTTAAAATCTCTCAACTTGATGTTATTTTGGAGATTCTATGCGAATCATCTCTAGGAAGCTTCTTAATATTCTAATAACATCTAAAGGAATGATGCTGGGGAAAATCAATATGTCCTGCTGATCTGAGCCCATTTACAGATATAACAGCCAGATAAGAGATAATATTGCATCATTGCTTTGTTTCCCTCAATCAGTGTGTTTACGTGCATAGACATAATCTGGTTAAAGTGAATAACCCGGTTAAACAAGAAATCTGGTTTCTTTATATTTTGGATTTACATGAGCAAGTAATCTTCTGGAGTTCTTCTTTGTCAAAACTCTCTGCCCTCAATAAACTGCATAAAAAAGAGTTAAACATCATCATCAGCCTCTGTAAATCTGAAAATAAGCATGATACCTCTGATCATTTTCTTGTGTTTCGTAAATATGTTTTGTCAAACTAACACTTTATCGTAGGTTTCTGTAACAGGATTACACATAGCAAACTCATTTCTGCTTAGCTGTGTGATTGACACCTGCGAAGGACTCCGTACGTGTGCTTGTTGCCTTACAACCTGTGCTGCTGGAATAATACTAGCACCTGTATTTTTACTTTAATGAGCTAAGTATTGCATTAGATTTCTTGTTACTTTAAAAATTAATTGGACTACGTAATGTATGTTACCTTTCACTTATTACCCTACTGGTCTCAAGATTGTGTTGTTGAGTTTAGCACTGTATTTTCAGCTCATCAATATAAATATATCAATTTCTGAAATATTGAGACAAACCATTTCTGCCACAAAAAAAGAATAATGTGATCACCCAAACATGTCCCTATGGAAGTGTATTTTGTGGACGTATCTTCCCGTGGCTTCTGAAAGTGTGTTGGAAGCAAATACATATATGTAGGCTGACAAAGTGCAAAGGACATGCACAGACTACAAAATCCTTAACCGTAACCAATTAAGGGTTTACATGGCTGCGTATTCACAGAGAAATCTACCTCTGTTAGTCAGGTTTCTTAGAGGCCAATAACCTGATTTATTGAACTAGAAAAAGGGTTTACATGCCATTTTGCAAATCAGGTCTCTGTGAATAATCAGGTTATTGAAACACATGAAAACACACTAAATAACACATTTCCCCACCAGGGATTACCACTGTTCATTGCATTCACAACTCCTTTAAGGCATGGCAGCTACCCTGGTGACCTAGTCAGCTAGAGTAGGAGATCATGTTCAGACTTTGGAAGTAACATTTCTCCTTTCCTTGGAAGTAACATTTGTCCTTTCTCCAGGAATGGTGTTGAGACTGCACTGAAAGAATCCTGTGCTGTGTATTGAGCGCCATTTAATTATTAAACTCTGGAAATGGGTTCAAAGCAGCACATGTCACTGGTTCATGGGTGGACACCTCTGCTGTAGTGGACAGGAGCAGGATTAAATTCTACAGTATGAGAGTGGGCCTTGTGAATGCTTTATAATTATTCTCATTAACAATATATGAAACATAATGAACATTTTTCTGTAGCTTTTTTTTTTTGTTTTTTTGATATACTTTGTTAATCCATCCATCCATCCATTATCCAACCCGCTGAATCCGAACACAGGGTCACGGGGGTCTGCTGGAGCCAATCCCAGCCAACACAGGGCACTACTTTGTTAATCCCTAAGGGAAAATTGTCTTTCACCTTTGGGAGTCAGAGTACAGGGGTCAGCCATTGTACAGCACCCCCTGGAGCAATTTTCAGTTTAAGGGCCATGCTCAAGGGCCCAGCAGAATAGGATCCCTTCTGACAGTCATGGGATTTGAACTGTCAACCTTCCAGATACCAGCATAGATCCTTAGCCACCGAGCCACAACTCTGTGGTGTACATGCAAGTGCCACACACTGGCGTATCCAAAGATGCTTGTGCAGGTGCAGTTACTTCCTTGTCTTCAAATGTATTTGTTTTATAGCATTTAAGAATATCTAAACATCTCTTACACTTCTGTTCAAAAATTCCTTTATGCCAGCGTCACTTTATTGCTCTAATATATTGTTTTCCACATGCGAACTTCACATACAGAATTATTTTATTTTTATTTTGCTCAGTTTCTATTACTTATTAAAATATTTCTCTGAAGCTATCTATTGTAAATAAATGACTCGTTACAAGTATTATTACCTTTACTTCTTAAAATGTAAAACAGCTAAAGCTCCTGCTATCAAAAATCCCCTACTGTTGTGGTTACAATTTTTCACTTTATCTAATCTGATACAATCATGTAAGCATCATTGTAAAATCCTACTTTTATCATGAGCAGCAAATAAAAAGATATCTACATTATCATCCAAAGTCATCAAAGGACAGAAAATAACAAGGCATTTTTAGCCTTGTATTCAAGTCTCAATTCCATATCCTGCTTATCCTGCTGCAGAGATCCTAATTTGTCTGGTATGGTACATTACTTCTGTCAGCACTTGCATAAATGTCTTTCTATAACTGAATTATTTTAATAAAAAAACTTTAGTGTAGATTAGAATCTTTGCAGTCTGCTTTTATACAGAAATAAAACCACTCACGATCAGGATCTCTGTTAACTACAATCAAAGGATAAATCAGGATGGTTTGTTGGACATTAGTCTAGCATGGAAAAATATATCAGCTTGTAAGGCTGGTACTTTTAGAATAATTTTAGCTTTACTGTAATACTTTTGATATTTCATTTATGGCAGTTGTGTTCTATTAGAATACAAATTACTTCAATTTGTAGAATAAAAAGAATTACTAAAAACTGATATTGTACATTATCAAATTATTTATAGTCAGTTGTAATTTTCTGTGTTTTTATTTCAATTCCAGTTTATAGTACCTTTAGGTCATTCAGACTAAAACTTGCATTGTCTTTGCTATTCCCATCATTTACTAAAATAGACTTCAGTCAAAGTTTCATATTAATTTTTATCTGAACTTCAACTTTGCAGCCCAAATGAGACTTACATTTAGTGTTTTTTCTTTTTTATCTCTTTCTGAGCAACTTCTGTCCTTTTTGTGAACTTACTAAATGTCCAGTATGTTTATTAGAATGTTTTCTCAAATTTTAAAATCATTTACTAAACCCATTCAAGTGAAATGTTCCATTTTCTTTATGACTTTTATAGAGTAAATAGTTATTTAATGCACATTGACCTACTCTAGCTTTAGTAGTACTACATTGAAATCAACATTCAACATTGAAGCTTATTTGTTTTTTAACAAATAAGAGATTTTGCTATTCATCCCTTATCTTCACTTTAGTTAAAATTTAACCTATCAGAGGTAAGATATTTAATGTATAACACTTTTTTCATCACACTAATAAATAAAACAGGTAATTACTGCAAGGTATACATAAATGCTTAATTGACATATACCCACACTTAAACCTTTACTATTGCAGGTATGGCTATTAAATTGACCAAAGAAAAGCAGAAGACATAAGAGTTAGAAGAAATAAATGAAACAACATTGGCCCAGTTCTCACCTGATTGTCCTGCCCACAGGCAGTTCCAGATTGAGTGGCTCTATTTTAGTCACTTCCCTGTTGACTTAAGAGTGTTTCAGATGTTCACACATGTGGCTGAAAAAGGTGACCTTATGATGTGTTCACAGAATTCATTATATAAGACAAGAAAAAAAAAGTGACACAACTGAATAATAAATCCAAAATCCTTATTCTAAAACATGATAATATATTTCATGCCTCATTAAATAGATGACACTACAGTCATCCAAGGGACAATGCCATGATGTATTTTACATTTTCAATGTATTCAGTTAAATTCACCAAGCAGTAAGAATTACAGAGCCCTCATTTTTTGAATGTAATGAAAAGTAAATTACAGGTGAAGCACATACTGTAATGGCACAGAATCACTATTGCAGTGAAATGTGAGTTCTGTGCATTAATTACATATTCACAAATAGTTTGCCACTATTTTGAAAAATCCAGGGCTTTGTTGCTGCCTCAGATGTGTTTTCTTTTTATTTCATTTTTTTTTATTGTTCTTTAAGTATTATTTTATACATTTTGATATTGTTTTGTTTTTTATTATGCTAGGAGTATTTTTTGTCACATTATGTTAATTATGTATTTATTAGTGTTTCACATTATATACTTTGTTCTCTTTGTGTTGAGCCTAAGGGGGTGGGGACACCTGACAGGCTAGCTGTAGGATTACCCCCAGGGCTATAAATAACTGAATAATCCACAAACTAGCTGCCATGGCATTCGTTTTGACTTCTGTTGTTGGGATAACCTTTTGGATATCTGTTGCAGTAAGTCCTTTCTTATTTGATGCTCCTGTTGTTTCAGTATTGTGGCTCTGGTTTTTGATTTTGTATTTAGATTTTGGACTTGGATATTTGTCTTTCTAGGCATACATTTTGCAATGCTTTTTTGCTTTAATCTTTCTTTTCTTTTCTTTAATCAGTTCAACAGACTCAAAAAAACAAGCAAGGCAAAGTTAATTTGCATAGAGTCCCAACACATTATCACAGAGCTGGGGGTTGGCAATGTCCAGTTTTGGAAGGCTACCTGCTTGAACAGGCTGGCTGACATGTTTCTGAAAATCTTCCCTTTTTCAGAGCCAAGTCAAGCCACTGGGTATGAAAGGAGTATACAGCCCATAAATATTTAATAACTAACAAAAAAAGGGGACTGTGAATACAGGCATCCTTTATTAAAGTCGTATTCATAATAATGATATAGTTTAAGTAGTCAAGTGAGTTATGTGGAAATAAATCACTCATTTATTTATGTGTATGAATAAATATGATAAAAGAAAAACATTTAATGAAAAAAAAAAAGCTCAATGACGTAAGACCTGTTCCCTTGTCCAAGCTGCTTGAAGGTAATGGCATGGCAAGGGCTTTTGATTTAAAACACAAAAACGCAACAGAAGTACCAGTTGTTTTCCATTCACGTTCTTCCAGACTCTTCCAAGGATTTAAGGAATTCTTCCAAAAAGAAACATTAATCAAAAGAAACTAGCCTGGAGATGACGTCATCACTGAGCCAGCAGCAGTACGACTCCGCATTCCATCATTCTAATGAGCAACTTCTGTGCCAATTACAGGGGAAACCATAAAAATGACAAGCCTCATACAATAGTTATTATGAGTGGCTGCCAAGTAGCTTTATGAGCTATGGGTAAAAACTGTTCCAGAATCTATTGGTGCAAGTCTTAATGATCTTGAAACATTTGTCAGAACAGAGGCAAGAGGAGAGTGACTATGCAGAATAATGCTTTTAGCCTTTCCAATGCAATGTGTGTTAGCTTCCTGCTGTTCAGGACTTATATGTGTGCCAGTGACTTTCTGAGCCAACTTCACCACTCTCTTTAGTGAGAAGATGCAACACCAGGATGTAATGCAGCCAGTGAAGATGGACTCCACCGTACACCTAGATAATAAGTTGGTAAGCACAGATACAATATCTTTCCTAGATTGTGCCGCTCACATTGATGATGATTTTATAACAAAACTGTTGTAGAAAATACTTAGCAAATAAAGAAGAGACTTGAGCCATCGTTATTATATGAAATTCAAAAAAGGATGTCCTTTATTTACACCTACAGGTGGTGTCCCTATATGCTCCTGTTAGTGCAGCATGACAGACTGAAGAAATCATGCAAAGCACTTCCTTTTATCAGATAGGTTCATTAACATAACACATTTGAATATATTTTAATTATCACCAATCATCTTTAGCTAAATGGTATGCTCCAGAAACACACATCTGAATTAAGTATTATGTAAATTCCCAAACTTATTAAACAATTTACAAGTCCTAAGTATAAGAAATAAAACTTCTCATATGTAAACCATTATCAAAGAACAAAATACAAAAGTTAAATGTTGTATATGAAACGACTTTCCAACTTAAAATGTGCTGGTATAAGTGAAGTCAGGATGTCCAATGTTTAACAAGAAGGCAGTTTCAAGCACTTTTTTCTTTTCTTTTATATGATCTCAGTGTTTTTTTTGTGGTGAGAAACAAGAACAATTTAAGTTGTTAAAAGGTAATAAAAGGTCAAAGTACTTCAAGCTCAAACCTGAATATTTAATGCTAAAAATAAGAACAAATCCGAGAGATATGGGGCAGAGCCACTCAAGCTGAGGCATCACTGCAAAGACCAGACCTCAGCAACATTGAGTTCATGTAGTGGGACCTTAAGAGAGGTGTGACCTCAAATATAAATGAACAGAAATACTCAAAGATACATAGACAATGCTTACTTCAAGTTATTGCTACTAAATGTGATTCAAGAAGGTAGTAGGTCATGAAATGTACTTGCTTTTTCACACAGGTGTTATACATGCAAGTGTATTTTTAATAAAAATGATAATGAAACCAATGTTATGTGTCTTCTGTCATCTGAAGTTAGTTCTATCTAATTTTAAGATCCAAAGTGGACTAGATGATGTCCTAGTGTAGTTGCTGGTGAGTAAGGCAGGATTAAGCATGGATCAAACACGTGCTGAAAGAAATCTCTCAGTCCAGAAGTTTGTTTTAAAAGATTTAGTGAAAATTCAAAGCAAACAGTCCACGCAAGAATAAAGAAAGAAGGTTGTTACACACGTAAAAAAAAATGGAAAAAATGTCTCTTCTCTAAACTTCAGTTGTTTCAGTACTTAAAGATGCTTTACTTCACTTTCAGTATGCTCTAAACGTACAGCACTGCATGTTTAATAGACATATTAACTTTCATACTATTGGGCATGTTTAGGCTCGGTTTAAAACCATGTGCCCTCCATTCCTTGCTCCCGGCAAGGCAGGTCACTAATTGACACTAATCTATAGTCAGAGAGGCAAGAAATAGTCAGAATATACCAATTCAGTTCAGCTTGTGGGGGCTGTAAGACCCTCCCATAGACTATGCACCAATTTATAATCAAACATTTAATATGACTTAAATAACTAGCAAATGGCTCTTACACCTAGTTTGTAAAGAATGGTTCACTTGACTATACATAAGTGGATATATACATCTACTTTATGTACATTTATTGCTTTATTGAATCGTATTTCTAAATAAATTATAATATCTTGACTTACAGCTAACTGAAATTGTTGAACAGCTTTATAGTTACCACAGTTTAACGCTGGTTAAGATGGAAATAAAGCCAAAGAAAAATTAGGAGTCTTCCAAAAATATAACATTTTCTATAATTGTTAACTTCTGAAAACTTTCTCCTCGGGATCCAATAATTGCCACAGGCTTAAAACCTTCCAAGGAAAATGCTGATTTCTAATAGTTGAAAAAGATAATTATTATCTAACTGAAGAAAAAAATGATTTACAAATTATACATTGCCCAAAAAAGTGTCATAAACTGAAATTCTGTAATTGGTCTTAGTTGTCAACTGTTTGAAGATTTTTATATATTTATACTCCCTAAAACTGTGTGCATGATGGCTTATTCACTAAAAGTACACATTGAAGACATATGATACTCAATTACAAATACAACGAAAGACGCTTGTGTGCATGCTTTGCAATTAGTAAAAAGCAACATCTTCCACATGTTAAATTATAAAGATACCATTTTCCTTTCCAATAACAATAAAAATGGACAGGGGGAAAATAATTCTCTGATTCAGAAACTGTAGTCCTAACAACTAAGTAAAGGTTACTTGGACTAGAAGACTTATTATCATTTTTTTAAGAAATGTCACTGATTTGAAGAATTGTATGCATACAACCAATGCAGAAACACTCTCGCACGCTCACACACATACATATTAATACCAACCCAATTTATATTTTGTCAATGAGCTTATACAGGTCCTATTTAGTAAATAAATTAATGTATACACGTACTAAATATGCAAAAAAGATTTTATGTGATTGAAAGTTTTATACTTTAAATGCACAGTATATGCTTACTATACTGTACATAAAAAGGCAGGTATTGTGATAGTAAAATATAGTCCTCCTTACATATATCAATTTTAGGGCTATAATGAATCCATAATTATAATTCCCTCATGTATGTGTGAAATAAGTATCCAGTACAGCATATTTCTTTGGTACAGAGGGAACAAACCTGGAATAAAATCACAATGTAATTTCTCACTGCAGCTAGAATGAACATCTAGCCCCCAAAGTATCAGGTGGACTGGTGATTTGCAGAGAGTATCAGGTCTTTCAGAATAATCAGATGATGTCCTCACCACAAACGCATACTGACTAAGGACAGTTACGTCTATCTTCCATCTTTTGCTCCTCAGATATACCCAGAATCAGAGAGGACTGGGACATATAGGACTTGCCTCCATACTTTCATTTTAAGATTCTTTCTATCAACAAAAACAAGAGTAGACAATACTTGTGTAAGTACTGAGATGGTATGAAGTCTGATGGTGGTTCTTTTTATGCTGGGAAAGTACTGAGACTTAATGAATCTCTCATGTTAATTGATATTGGCTTATAAATTATTTGTGTCTGCTAAGCAATGGATTAGCATGACATTAAATGCATCTTTTTCCCCCAAAAGATGTATTTACTGTATTCTCTAGCCATACGTGATCTGTAATTGCCATAAAGTGTTTGTACTAATTAGTCACATCTGTGAGCATTATGGAGGCCTAGTGACTAGTGCTAGTGCCCTACAGTCAGGTACTGTCTGGATGTTCTCCCTGTCTCAGAATGTATTTTTCTCAACATATTGAACGAGTTTGCCCTATAATGAAATGGACAGAACTGGATTCCTGTTTTTAACTTAATGCTCTTGGTAGCCATGACCCCGAAAGCGGGGTTGAAAAAGCATGGATGGTAACACTTGCTAACAAAAGCAATACAATTAAATTAGAAAATAAACCTATTTAACATTATTCATAACAATCACTGTCAGTTTTCTATATAATTTCCCCATCAATTCTTTTGTCCAGGTAGATTATCTTTTTGGGCATATTCATAGAAAAAACAATGCATCTTTTCTCCTTTACCTACTTTAATTGTTCACCAAGAACTTAAATTGAAAGAAGATACCTCATAGTCTGGGTTACATGTTGTTTCACCACCAAGGTAATAAGCCAAATGGTTATGCACCAGAAACATTCAAAGATGATTTTCAGGTTGAGAACAAACTACAACTGAGATCAAATGTGCATATTTTTTCTACAATCATAGTCTTACTCAAGGACAAGAAAAACCTTCCCCACAATGGAAAATAAAGTTTTCATACCTTTTTTACAATAAGTTAAACCTGTCACAAACTCCACAAAGAGCCATAGCAAGGATTGGGGCAGCCACCCGTATATTTGGTATCCTGGCTGCAAATTGCAATTAAATGATAGCACTGATGTGCACAAAACTGAGTCCAAAACAGAACTGAGGGAATAAGGAAAAGGTGGAGGCTTTTAAAGGAAAAGACAGGAAGTGAAGTCAGAGGGGTTGGGCTCAGAAGGGTCTTCAGCCATAGGCTCAAGCCCGGACATGACATCAAAGGGGCCGGAGCCAACAAGGTCTTCTTCCATAGGCTTGGACCCAGAAAGTGACTTCAACAGGGCCAGGTGGAATCTCCCATGGATGGTATGCAGGAAAATGAGAAAAAGAGTCAGTGCACTCTGCCACAACCCGGTCTGACTTGGAATTGCCCTTACTCAAGCCCTTTAGCTGCCTCCCATGCGCACGTGTGTGACAAACCAAAATACTATACAAAAAAGAATGTGAAAATCTTAAAAATATCCCAGTGGTGAAAAGATGCAACATGTAGGGCAAATATTAATTTTGATCATGTTTATTTATCAGATTTTCATTTAGCAACCATTAAACATCTCACTATGCAAGGTACTAATGACTGATTATATAAAATAAAATGACTCTTTGTCTATTTTCGAACTTATGAAACAGAATTTATATTGGAGAGGATGAGCAGGGCCATTAAGGTTTCATCAACGCCAATGACTGTGTGTACTTCTTTAATTCTGTAAGACAGCTTATCTTGAGCAACAATGTTTTCAATAACATTAGATATATTGCAAACTTGTTGCATTAAACATGTGTTAAACAAAGCTGTGAACTTTTAAATCATTTAGTTTACATAAAAAATATCATTTGATAACATTTTTAACCATAGGCAGAGTACAATCGTAAAATCAAAAGTTTAATTTAAGTAGGACAAACCACTCTCTTTTTCTTTTTCAACTCTCTCCTTGTCATTTATCTCAAGTGACTTTATAGCATGGACAACCATCAATGCCAAAATGAAAAACAATCCAACATTTAAAATAAACTGAAATGCAAAGCATATTTGTGTCATGTCATAATTGAAAAAAAAGATGAATTGCCTTTCAATATGGCACACAGTGAAGTGCTTTGCATTAATCTCCAAAAGTAAATGAAATTCAAATGACCAATCAGAATCAAGAGATGGAGCTTAGGGATGTCAACAGTTGGAGCATGAGGTGTTCCAATAAAGGCTGTTTGTTCTCAATCAGAGTCAAAAATGCATGATCTAAAATAAGTACATATTATATTAAAAGCTGAGACGAGAGAGAAAAAGAAATATTGTGCTGGATGAGAAACTTGAGCCCTTAGGCAGCAAATGGCCATTTTTATTGTTTTACTCAAAAAAGATCCTTCCTTCTTAGGGCTGAAATATACTTGATGCTACACTGATCATTAGCAACAAACAACAGCATATTTAACCCAAGACACATACGCTTGCAGATGCTTCTGCTATGCAAGCAGAGTACCGACTATACTTGCACACGTACTTTATGTAAATGTGGAGGATTCCACCAGGTGGCAGTGCGAAATGCTGTTGTGAAGGTGTAAAAAACAAAGATGGCAATGGCGACACAGAAAGTGGCGTGTGAGATTTTTAAATGTATTGCATCATTACAATGGGGAATATGCTACTCTTGTATTGCCGATACCAGAAATGGATGACTAAAAACACCATGAATACTTTCATATATAAACATTTAAGTTTGATGATTTGCTTCACCACATCAAATAATTCATTAAACATCAAAGCACTCACATCGATCCTGTTAGAGCTGCAATGCGGCCTGCCATCACACTGCGTTAGCTTGCCATGGCCGAATCCCCACTTCTTTTCTGGGACATATTCCATTATGCTTGGATGTATCTGTCTCGAATTTGCTGCCATTTCATCTTGTACATTTCTACATCCACTTTCAGAGATTTGATGCAACCTATTTTGACAGGCATGTTTGTTGGTATGGAGATGTTGATAGTAAACAACAATGTTCATGTTACTTACTAAAACTTGAACATACATGCCACCCACATTTTTGCTGGTACTGCAGCTCACACACGTGTTGCATTCATTTCTGACAACATGCTCAGAGGACGCATCAAAAGAGCACTGGGATCGTGTGGCAGCCATGATGCATGTACAAAAGCATTCTGAAGGTCAAGTATAACCAGGAGATGCCCCCACCTCCATTCCCCTTACACAGGTTCTACTCCTGGACTGCTGCTGCTGGAAAAGCCAGACTGCTGTAAAGGATTACATTTATTCTTTTTGTGTGTGAAGGGTTACATTTCTTTTTTTGCATATTAGGAATAATCAGCAATGTGCACTCTATCTGTGTAACTCATCTTTACAGAAACCAAGGAAGAGAAAGTCATTCAGTCAAGCAGTTATTTTCAGTCCTGAACAGGGTCGTGGGGGTCTGCTGGAGCCTATCCCAGCTAGCATAGAGAAAGTAACATTTATTATTTGATCCTTTGATAACCTCTGCATTTTTCCTAATTATAACAAACTTCTCTTAGTTGCAGTGGCCATAAGCTATTTTCTGTCTGGTTGGTACATTAGCCAGTAGAGTAAGATTCCTATTTTTTGTACTGTATAAATTAAGCTGATTGGAACTGCCTCCAGAAGACTGTAGTGAAGTTTAATATCCCTTTCTCCTTGTAAGAATAAATAAACATCTCTGTATCTTAACAAAGTATTGGTTAAGTTTTTTTTAAGATTCATAAAATCCACAAAACTGCCTTATAAAATCACCTGCGCCACGGCTTGCCCAGGTCCTGAACAGAAAACTCTAGAAAACTGTGAAACATAGATGATGCTTCTAGAGATTTCATAGTGAATCAGGCACCTGGCTCCACCCGATCAATAAGTGCTCTTGTCAGCTGGCCACTACTCTATTGTGTCTTTCCCTGTAGCGTATTATTTAAAAAAAGATGAGCTCTTGATAGGGTAAGGACTCCTGACGGCACTTGAAGATCAAGTCATGATTATTGTGTACACACAACAATGAAATTCATACTTGTATGTCACCTCTGAACAGATGATAAAAACACTAAAAAGAAAAGTATATTTTGTATTCTGTTATATAATAAAACATTACAGTCTGGGTGTCCAGTCCCTATTTCCATGAATATTGTGTGTTGCATTGAAAAGCAATAAATCATTTGACTAATTCCTTTTAACTCTAATGCAAAATAATTGTGCCAAAACTTATGGATTTTATCCATTGAATCATAGTCAATTTTGGCATTGACAGTCTTCCATATAACAGAGCACAATTTTAATAAAATTTGACTCAGTACCATTAAAAGCATGCTAGAATAAAGTGCCAGAATTTCAAAACTCCACAAATACAATATTACCAGCACATTTCAAAAACGTGTTAGTTTGAGATGGAACTCTGCTCTCAATTGTATACCAAATGGTAAAGAATACAGCCTTGCAGGCTCCCGAGTTAATAGCTTTTAAGAATATCAGAATAGAGGCAAATTGCAGTGCAGTTGCTAGCTGTGATTCACAAGGAAATTGCACAATCACTGACTAAGGTTGGAATTAACCTGAGGTTCTATCAACTCCACAGTCAGCAGATACTGCAGTATAGTGCTGGGCATACAACAAAAAAGAGTGTAAGAGTGTAAGCAAAAACCTTATAAAATATTTTTTTTAAGAAAATGAACAGAATAAATGAGAAGTGTTACACTTGTTTTTGGTTGTACTTCAGTGTTGAAGAAAAATCCACTCTTATTTATGTCTAAATATTTCTTCATCTAGAATATCAGCACCTGCAATGCATAACCAATGTGAACTACAGCACCCACAGCTGTAGTACAGAAACTGAAGATTAACTCAATATGCCATGCACAAGGTGGTTATAGGAAACTAACTGTGTAAGCCCATGCTGGAAACTTCCCGAGGTCCTGGAAACTATTGAAATTGTCAGAAATTAAACTGAAATGTAGAGATGTCAGGTAATTGAAAGGAACTACTCTGGGCATCTCTCTCCTAGGATGATTCGATTTGTTGACGTGCTCGCATCGCTTGTGCATTACTTTGCCAATGTTAGCGGCTAAGCAATGTTGTCTTTCTTTTTAGGTTTTGTTTTACTGATGTGCTAGCCTCGCTTGTGTTACTAGTGGCTAAGTGAGTTTTCTGTTTCCTCTGAGGCAGAGCCCTTACCCCAACTCCATCTCTCACACTTCCATGTGTAGACGTTTATACAGTATATAAGACCAGTAATGGCGCACTGCATAGCGTGCAGTGAATAAACTTGACTTGAGCATTCCTAGTTTTCATACTCTTTCTTTCTCTGCACATTTAGCATTTGTTTGCTCAGAGGTTGATGTGCTTGCTGCTTCCTGAGCAGCTCTTCTTTTCTCCAACCTAGTGGCCCACTTCTTCTCTTCTTTTGTCAGCATCTTTTTGCATTAAAACTGATTAAGTCAGTGTTTGTGTTGCAACTACTTAGTACATTTTCCTTAATTTTTCACTTAAGCTGGCACTTAAGTCTTCAATCTGCCTCAAGAATGATTTAAGATATGAAGAGGTAGGGGAAGTGATGGCGAAGGTGATAGGGAATGAGAACGTATTGCTCTTGTCTTTTGGCCTTTGATTTTTGTTCTCATTTTTGCTTCTTTGATAGATTTGATGACTCTTGGTTTTGACCTTAGCTAGTTGTTTCATCTTTGTATATCTCCCATTCCTTTTTCATAAAACTACTGTATATACTGTTTCTCTCTGAGTCAGTAGAGCATTCCCCTCTTCTGTAAACTACACCCATATTATTCAATACCAGCAGCCCACTTCTTCTCTTTTTTCATTGGCATCTTTTCGCGTTAAAACTAATTAAGTCAGTGTTTGTGTTGCAATTACTTAGTACATTTTCTTTCATTTTTTACTTAAGCTGGCACTTAAGTCTTCAATCTGCCTCAAGAATGATTTAAGATATGAAGAGGTAGGGGAAGTGACGACGAAGGTGGAAGGGATGAGAACGGCGCCCGTATACATGCACCGCACGGCCTCCCTGCTGACCGCTGCTGAGAGTTGATTCTACAATAAAATAAAATAAAAATAAAAAGAGGAATAACCTTGGAGGTCAACCATTACCCCAAAAGTGGATAGTAGACGTCACAAAGTATATGTGTGCCAAATTTCAGGTCAATAGGTCAAATGGTTTGCGAGATACAGGTGATTTAAAAATCCTGGACAGACAAACGAACAGCCACGGTAGTGTATTATAGATATATAAGTATCTCAATATGTATCAAAAGTCATCGTTTGATATTGAATTGAAACACAGTATATACAACAAAAAGCATCATCTGAAAAGTAACATTCATACTGAGATAAAAAGTGCAGAAAATCACTAATGGAAATAGTTAGGGTAGAAAAGAGAAACCCTTATGCTCTGACCTCGCAAAACCATCTTTAACTAGAGGTTGCATGAGAGGGGCAACAACACAAAAGGGAAACAATGATAGTTTCAAGAGCAAGATAATTAGAAAACAAGAGCAGCTACACAGTGAGCGAGTTTTATCACGTCATCAAGGACGGGTCTCACCATTAGCTCAGAAGAAGAACACATTTTAACATGCTGCCCCTTACTACCATTACATTTCCAGTGTAAATGGCATGTCAGGATTATTGTGGACAAGGATATAAGCAGAGAAATAGAGCCTGACCTTAATGTAAAGCCAAGAACTTAGAGAAGATCATCCTGCAAGCAAGTTGTATCTGCTTTTCAATAGTTAAATATCATTATTATCATGAAATTGAAGCAAATTGAATCTGAAGTAATCAGTAACCAACTGCTACTGCTCTAATACTAATACCGCTTCTATTTATACTGTGTAAAGGAATTTAAATTTATTCCCTAGAGGATTTATCAGAGGCCAGGTTTTACCATGGACAAGAATTATAAAATGTGTCCATTCATCTTTCTTCAAACTTCTCTGTTCAATCTATGGTCACAGGCAGAGGTGGTGGTTTATTGTTGTTTATTCGTTTAGTTGAGTCCCTATGTTTGGGACCTGATGGACTAGCATACCAGACCTTGTCATATAAAACTGCTACTCTGAGTTCCTTCAAGGTCATTTGCGTCTTAGTCTCTGTCACGCCCTACTTCTTTTTCCTTTAATTTTCCCCAATATAAAAAGTCTTCTCCAAGAAATCTTGCCTTCTTATTATGTGGTCAAAATATTTTAGCTTTTCTTGGACATTTAAGCAGTTGTTTATTGATTGTTTCTAGGCTTCATCTTCAAGGATACGACACAGTGAGTCTTGTGACAAGTTGGGGTATCTGCTTTCAATCTGTCATCACAGGAGACTGCACAAAACTTTGATCAGGTCCCACCAAGAAAGAAAGTAAAGATTAGTAATGATAGCAAATTGAGTGAAGAGAATGGTACTTCTGTGCCTATATAAGGTATTAAGAGTAGAACTAAATAAAAGCTACAAAGGAGCAAATTAAAAAAGTGGAATTTTAAGAGTTTTTAAAATGTTTCACAGTAGTAGCCTGGATCATAACATAACAAAATGTATGTTTCAGCAACATGCTGGAAATGCTGGAAAGGAAATTACTGAACTTCTAACTTGCTGTCTAATACTATTTAGTCAAAGAATATCATAGTAAAAACTCTGTTTCCCATTTTTAATATTATACAGTATGTAACAAATAAATTAAAAATTCAATTAGTGCTCATTCTCCCAGTTATATTAAAAATCATAGATAAAAGGTGTTATTATGCAAATATTGCAAAAATGTGAGAAATTCTTGCAGTGCCATATAAGTTGTATAATGCTGCTTATATTAAAGCAATATGCAACAGGACAGCAAAAGCATATCACCCAAGTGTGACACGATTTCAGAGTGTTAAGGGAGAGTAATCAACTAATCAGTGAGATTCAACTAATATTGGAATTACAGTATGATCAAAGTGGATGTGAAAACTCTTCAGCTAGGCAATTACAATTATTTTAACATTTCAAAAGAACACAGTTAAAATATATTGCTTTTTATGTCTATTGGTATTTAAACGGATGGCATGCTTAACTGCTTTATTGTTTTAGCTCATCAGGGCTTTGTAACATTTGATTGAGGTGATGGAGGTTCTCATTACTAGTCAAAAGAGAGCAGGAGGTTTATATTGGTGCCTGTTTTAATTTGGATCAGATGCCCCTTGTGGAGTTTCACCTCCTCTCTTTTTATGTTTTTGCAGAGGAAAGAAAATGAATTGCAAAATTGCTTGAGGGTATAATAAGCAATGAACACTTTGAATGTAAACCATTGCCCTTTATAAGTATTACATCATCTAAGCTGATCCTGGGTTATTTGAAAAGTGAAGCAGTGGTATACTTTATCTGAAATGCACATTCACAGAATATCTAAGACCACATATTTCTGAACAATGTTTTTTTTTATTATTCAGCAACTAACAATTGTATTCTTATCAGTAGATTTTGTTCAAGGATGAAAGCAATGGCAGCAATATATTACTGCCTATTTTTCGTACTGTATAACAATCTGCACGGAGTACAGGGTTTAGAGCACTTGCGTGGATTTACATGTACATTATAGTGACAACAACGTATACAGACTAACCACACAATTTACATATATGAACACACATACTGAGTCTAGTTAATTAAACAATAAAATGGTTCTATGTACTGTGTGTGGTTGTAATTCAACAGACATACATTTTAGCTAACAAAACGTACACTTAGTTGACAGGAAGGTAATGAAACAGAAAAAGCGACTTGAGCACTAAAAAATAAATAAATAAATTTTAAAAATGTATTACTACTATTATTTAAGGCAGCAGCATTCTAGTGGAAGATAAACAACTTGGGGTCTCCTTTACTTAATAAAAATGGACGTAACAGTATTACTTGATGAAAGAAAAAGTAGACCAGGTTCCACAGTAGTATACAGGTAAGAACTACACAATTAATGGGTCAATAACAGTTTAACATACTTTCCAAAAGGAAGAAACAAAATTCAAATATAAACAGCCTAATAAGAGTAAACTAGACTAAAATAGTGAGTCTTCAGTCATGATTCAGATACTGAGATCAACAATGCTTATACAGTTCGGAGGCAATGTATCTAGTTTCGCAGAGCCAGATGTATAAAAAATGACTCTGGAGACAACCATGAGAGAATTTGGCTTAAATGTCGGTGGGAACAATTAGATGGTTCACTCAGCTTGAAATCTGTAAACCAATCTGGGGTCTCATGACGGTGGAGCTCGGAGTAAGTGTGGGGGGTGGGGTAGTGATTTAAATCAGAGCAAAGAGTAACAGTGTATTTGTTAACCTGGTCCAACAGGCAGCATGACTCGTGGCCATGACGGATAAATCTTGTATGTCTGAAAAGCCTCCTAAAAAGACCTACATGTGTGTCATGTATGTTGAAAATAAACGTAAACCTGTTGCAAAAGAAACACCTTTCTTTAAAGTCAGATTATACTTTGGCATTCAAAGACATTACTGGATTAGTGATAAAAGTGAACAATGCACTACCGCTGGCAGTATGTGGTGTCTGTCACTTTCAGTTATGACAAAATGTGAGGTAGAAAGAAATGGCAGCTATCTCCACGAAAAGATGAACTGTAAATCGCACCCAGTTAAAAGGAAGGGAAAAACTGCTGTTAAGTGAGTTGTTAAAGAAGAGTCTCAGAAAATATAATATTCAGTCCTTAGTACATCCTAAACAGTAAATATGCCTAATGACTTTGAAAACTACTCCAGCAGATCCACTGATGATGCTGCATAGCACACCAAGCCCCACTGCACATCTCTCTCTCTATATATATTGTGGCGGACGGCTGGGGTTCTTGCCCAGCTGGGACGCCTGGAGGATGGAAAGACTGGGAGAGAGACAATACCTCCCCCGGAACACAAGAGGGCAGCTCTCTGGTTTGCATCGGGGCCACGGGATTGGAGCTTGGAAGCTTAACCTTGTTGGGGCCCGTGGCCACCACCAGGGGTGCCTGGACAATTCTGGTGCCCTGGACTGCAGCACTTCTGCCACACGAAGAAATGGTGTCAGAAGATCGTCAAGGGGCACCTGGAGTACATCCGGGTGCAATATAAAAGAGTCCGCTTTACTCCATTTGAGGAGCCAGAGTCGGAGGACAGAGCTTGTGTGGAGGAGTGAAGGTGGCAGAAGAAAAGGTAGAGAAGAAGAGAGGAAGAAAGAAGGGACTGAACAACAGTGCTGTTGGGGATTTGGGCTGTGAAAAGGGCAAGGAAAATAAAATAAAAAGTGTGTTTTTGGACTTGTGTGTCACTGTGCCTGTGTGTGTCGGGGCTGGACATTTCCACAATATATATATATATAGGGAGAGATTTATATATGAACACAGTATATTGTGAGGGATGCCATGTGAGAACTGGCATTCTGGGACGCCAATGGCATAGAAGAACAGGGGAAGGCAGTTTGCTCAGGGTATTGTCTCCCCCAAGCCACTAGATGACAGGCCCCTGGGTAACAGTATCACCACAGAATCCCCTAGGGCACATTGGGAATTGTAGTTCACTGCCTCAGCCCTGTTGGGTTCTGTGGGGGCTGCCAGGGGGCACAGAAGCAACTAATGAGCCCTACCTTGTCAGGCACCAGCCTCACCTGGAGGTGTGGTCCTAGGCCACAGTTTTGGGTCACCAGAAGTACTCCCAAGTTTTATATAAAAGGAGCAGCCCTGCTTCACAGTTAGGAGGAGAAGGAGAACAAAGCCTTCTGAGATGAGCGTAAGAGAGAAGGAAAAAGAAGGTGCTATTTATTTGAGTGAAGATTGTTCCATGGAAAATGATTATGTATGTAAGAGTTTCACAAAATAAACCTTTTTTCATTGGAACTTCTGTGTCTGTTGTGTTGGGAGTCAATTATATATATATATATATGTATATATACTGTACATAAATATTATATATATACTGTATATAAATATTATATATATATTACGGCCAAAACCAGAAATCGGCCAAAGTGGGAAGTGTCCGGCCAAATCGGGAAATGGCCAATGTCGCTGTAAATTGACCGGCCAATGTCCGATCTTTTCCTTGATTTTGGGATTTGGCCAGCCAGTTTGTGAAATCGCATGGGGCGATTGGCCAAAGTTGGAAGAAAAAAGGCATGAGCAGAAATTTGTTGCACATTTAGTAGTGCAATTGCATCGAGTATAGCCTTGGCGGCTCTTGTTCAGAAACCGGACACCACTTGGTTGTTTCACACGGATGCCACTTGGTTAAGATTAGGTATTTAAATAGGTTTCACATTTCTATTATCATTTTAGCCCTAAAATAGTGACTTAACATCAGGGACCTATTTTATTGACCTTAGGGTTAGTGTTTGGGCGAGGGGAAGGCTGTTACAAGTGCCGTCCACTTTCTGAACAAAACCCATGGACAGTCTTACAACAGCACATTGAATTTTGGCAAGGGAGTTCTCGCCACTTTGCAAAATGGTCAGCCAAAGTAACATATACAATTCGGGAACTGGTCGAACTTCGGGTTTTGGCCATAACATATATATACACATATATATTATATATTATATATATATATATATACACATTATATATATATATATATATATATAGTACTGTGCAAAAGTTTTAGGCAGGTGCAAAAAAATGCTGTAAACAAAGAATGCTTTCAAAAATGGAAGTGTTAATCATTTATTTTCATCAATCAACAAAATGCAGTGAATGAACAAAAGAGAAATCTAAATCAAATCAATATTTGGTGTGACCACCCTTTGCCTTCAAAACAGCATCAATTCTTCTAGGTACACTTGCACACAGTTTTTGAAGGAACTCGGCTGGTAGGTTGTTCCAAACATCTTGGAGAACTAACCACAGATCTTCTATGGATGTAGGCTTCCTCATATCCTTCTGTCTCTTCATGTAATCCCAGACACACTCTATGATGTTGAGATCAGGGCTCTGTGGGGGCCATACCATCACTTCCAGGACTTCTTGTTCTTCTTTACACTGAAGATAGTTCTTAATGATTTTGGCTGTATGTTTGGGGTCGTTGTCCTGCTGCAGAATAAATTTGGGGCCAATCATATGCCTCCCTGATGGTATTGCATGATGGATAAGTATCTGCCTGTATTTCTCAACATTGAGAACACCATTAATCCTGACCAAATCTTCAACTCCATTTGCAGAAATGCAGCCCCAAACATTCAAGGAACCTCCACAATGCTTCACTGTTGCTTGCCGACACTCATTGTACCGCTCTCCAGCCCTTCAATGAAAAACTGCCTTCTGCTACAGCCAGATATTTCAAATTTTGACTCATCAGTCCAGAGCACCTGCTGCCATTTTTCTGCACCCCAGTTCCTATGTTTTCATGCATACTTAAGTCGCTTGGCCTTGTTTCCACGTCGGAGGTATGGCTTTTTGGCTGCAGCTCTTCCATGAAGACCACTTCTGGCCAGACTTTTCCTGACAGTAGATGGGTGTATCTGGGTCCCACTGGTTTCTGCCAGTTCTGAGCTGATGGCACTGCTGGACATCTTCCGATTTCGAAGGGTAATAAGCTTGATGTGTCTTTCATCTGCTCCACTAAGTTTCCTTGGCCGACGACTGCGTCTACGATCCTCAACGTTGCCCATTTCTTTGTGCTTTTTCAAAAGAGCTTGAACAGCACATCTTGAAACCCCAGTCTGCTTTGAAATCTTTGTCTGGGAGAGACCTTGCTGATGGAGTATAACTACCTTCTGTCTTGTTGCTGTGCTCAATCTTGCCATGACATGAAACTGTCTTCCACAACCTCACCTTGGTAGAAGAGTTTGGCTGTTCCTCACCCAGTTTTAAGCCTCCTACACAGCTGTTTCTGTTTCAGTTAATGACTGTGTTTCAACCTACTTGTGACATTGATGATCATTAGCACCTGTTTGGTACAATTGGTTGATCATACACCTGACTATAATCCTCCAAAATCCCTGACTTTGTGCAAGTGAACCTATAAGAATTGATGTTGGTTTGAAGGCAAAAGGTAGTAACACCAAATACGGTAATCCCTCCTCCTTCGCGGGGGTTGCGTTCCAGAGCCACCCGTGAAATAAGAAAATCCGCGAAGTAGAAACCATATGTTTATATGGTTATTTTTATATTGTCATGCTAGGGTCACAGATTTGCGCAGAAACACAGGAGGTTGTAGAGAGACAGGAACGTTATTCAAACACTGCAAACAAACATTTGTCTCTTTTTCAAAAGTTTAAACTGTGCTCCATGACAAGACAAAGATGACAGTTCTGTCTCACAATTAAAAGAATGCAAACGTATCTTCCTCTTCAAAGGAGTGCGTGTCAGGAGCACAGAATGTCACATAGATAGAGAAAACAATCTCTAGCAAACAAATCAATAGGGCTGTTTGGCTTTTAAGTATGCGAAGCACCGCGGCACAAAGCTGTTGAAGGCGGCAGCTCACACCCCCTCCGTCAGGAGCAGACAAAGAGAGAGAGAGAGAGAGATAGAGAGAGAGACAGAGTTTGTTTTTCAGTCAAAAATCAATACGTGCCCTTCGAGCTTTTAAGTATGCGAAGCACTGTGCAGCATGTTGTTTCAGGAAGCAGCTGCACAAAAGATAGCAACGTGAAGATAATCTTTCAGCATTTTTAGACGAGCGTCCGTATCGTCTAGGTGTGCGAACAGCTCCCCTGCTCAATCCCCATACGTCAGGATCAGAGAAAGTCAGCGCAAGAGAAAGAGAAAAGTAAGCAATCTAGCTTCTCAGCCATCTGCCAATAGCGTCCCTTGTATGAAATCAACTGGGCAAACCAACTGAGGAAGCATGTACCAGAAATTAAAAGACCCATTGTCCGCAGAAATCCGCGAACCAGCAAAAAATCCGCGATATATATTTAAATATGCTTACATATAAAATCCGCGATGGAGTGAAGCTGCGAAAGGCGAAGCGCGATATAGCGAGGGATCACTGTATTGATTTGATTTAGATTTTTCTTTTGTTCGCTCACTTTGCATTTTGTAAATTGATAACAATAAACAATCATTATTTATGTTTCTGAAAGCATTCTTTGTTTACAGCATTTTTTCACACCTGCCTAAAACTTTTGCACAGTACTGTATATATATATATATATATATATATATATATATATATATATATATATATATATATATATATATATATATATATATATATATATATAGACCACAGTGCTTCCACTGCAGTGTTAGCTTTCTTTTTTCAACAACTGTCAAGTCAATTTAATTTTCTCTCTACATTTCTTTCCATGGTTATTTTTTACTATTTGTCTAATACATGAGTGGAAATCAGACAACATAGCCCTGATCGTTTAAAGTGAACATTAAATGGCACTCTAGAATATTGGGGCCATGTTTTTAGGAGAACACCTTTTGGACGTAGTTTATTGCTATTCACTATAAACCATTTAGCATGTTGTCTTAAGACAAGTTTTTTCATTCGAGAATAAACATCTGGCCCAACTAGACTATGGTGTACCTAAAATTTTAGTCTCCTATGGAAATATTAGGCACCTTAGATTTTTACAACAACCGCATCTTGTAGTCATTGTATACACCCTAGAATGATAGCATTTACAAGTTATATTATATAAAGTGGGCAATAGCAATTTATGTATTTATATTTTAGAAGGAGAATTATGAAATCACCCTAAATTTAACTGAAAGCTAATACTTAAAGCAGTAGTTACATTATTATACTTTATAGTTCTGTTAATAATCATTGCAACATTTTGAATTAAACATGAGCCAGAAATAGGACAAATTGAACAATCTGTGAATAAATCTATGAATACAATGTAGTTAATTGTATTGGAATAAAGCATGAATTAATTTTTCTGTGTCTTCATATTGAGAAAAGCACTTTACTTTTCTTCTTTTTCTTCACTAAACAAATCAGTTTTTCCAATGTCTAGTGATGTGAGTGTTTAAGGACAAATCACTGTCAAAGGCAGACCCTAAACTGCATACTGATTCAGCAAAGCTAATACTCTGGGTTTTGTGTGTTAAACTATAACTCTAACTATTGTCTGCAGCACTTCTAACAAATATATAATATCAGAGACAGAGAATATTGTTTGCAAACTGTATCTTCTAAAGGTCATTCACAAAGTGAAAGCATTAATGGTCCCGGTACTGAGCGCTGTTGAACATCAAATCTTACATTTAGAGTGTACTGCTATAGTACTATCATTGCATTTCTACACATTTTGAAATCATTTAACAAATAAGACTTAAATCATACAAGAACAGTGCCTTATTGCACCATATGGTCTGTGTAATTGAATGTTGTTGTAAACAGTGTCAAAGGTTGCACTTAAAACTAACTGCATAATACCGAATATTTCCTCTTTTCAGTAATATTACAAATGTAATTAGAACTAAATGTTCAGGCGCTCTGTTTGTGCAATGACCAGTGTGAAAATCACAGTGAAACATATCATATTGGTTGCAGTGAGGCTGAAGTTTCAAAGCTATTATTTTCCAAAAGCTTTAAATTTGAACAAATTGGAATATTTAAATTTCTTTAGTAATGGTAGGACAACAAGCCCATCCCTACTTTAACACATCAAGACGCTGGTCTACAGCATTTATTTCTTTAGCACATTTTTAACACAGCATGTGGAATGTGCTTTACAAGAGGTTAATGAAAAAATTAATTACAAAATACAAATAAATATATACATAAAATGAAAAAATAAAAATAAATACAATTCTTCATAATTCACATAAACAAGTTAACAATAGACATGATATGGTCCTTAGGTATTGTTAAACTGCTAAACTCATTGTTTAAGTCTCTATTGATTATATCAATACCATTATCAGATAGTCAAGACAAGGGAAAAAATAAACTCCAGGTGGTGAAATGTTGAGAAAATCAATCTGCAGGGTTCCAAAGCCAAAAGACTGCCCAGCCTTCATTTTATATTCTACAAAACATAAATATGTTAAAGAAGTTTCTTACTGTTATGATGCACTGACCCGTAAGATTAAATGCAATGAGTTTCATCAAAAGTTAGGATGTCCACATTCATTCCTATTTCACTTTGTTCAGATGGTAAAGGTGTAAGATGTCAATAAGGAAAACTGGAAGAGGAAAAAGAGAGAAGTAGAGGTTAGTAACATTTGCAAACCTATAAAGTATATGATATTGCAATCTAAAAGATTCTGTAAACAGCCTGAAAAATGGGTTGTAAATTAAGTATGATTATTGACTTTCTGACTAGTTTGGCTGGAACTAACTCTAACAGCCAGATGCTTGTCTTCTTTTAAGAAATCAAAGTTAGAAATTTGCGTTCTCTTATTAAGTTAAAATTGGAACTGAGATAGTTTGACACTCCCATGTTAAATTCTGGAGCAGATTTTTCAATATGTAGTTGTATGCTGTAATTTATCATTTAAAAATGTATTAAATTCAGCGCTAGTGATGTTGATTTTGAATTTTGCTTGGCATTAACATTTTTTTAGAGACTGTTTCTAATACAGGGGGTCCTTGGGTTACAATGTCTCAACATACAATGTTTCGTGTTTACAACACTCACTCCCATAAAAACTTGAGACGTGAGAAGGAATAAAGGCAAGGATTTTTTTACACTTATTTTTTCTGTTACTACAGTACAGTGTACAGTACAGTATATTTATGTTCTTTTCCTTTTTCTGTGGCTTAGTTGTGTTTTTATGTTCTCGATTATGATTTTGCAAATGTGTTAGGATAGGTAAGTGACTTCGGCTAGGGTGTGTTTCGACTTACACCAAAATTTGGGTTACATCACTGTTGTAGGAATGGAACTGTGTCGTAACCCGAGGACCCCCTGTAGAATAAGTTCATTACTCACATTTTCATTTGTTATTTAGGGATAGTACTCTTAGTAGGTCACATGAACATAATAATCTACCTTAATAAAAAGACAAGTATCTGTATATCTGTGTCCATCCAGTTTCTATGCCTCTGTTATCCAACACAAACATTAGCAGAGCTCTAGGAATTGCATACCAGATTTCATATAATTGAAACATAGTAACAGGACACATTGCACTGCAAATGTTAACAGTGAATATATCCAACTTAGAGTAGCTGTTGGATGGACAGAAGTCAGCATATCCACCGTAAATGTAAAAGTAAAAAGTAAAGTAAAAGGAGAAGTGTCTTTGTGTATGTCTGTGTATCTGTGCGTCTGTCCATTTTCTATGTCTCTATTATATGCACTCAAAAAGGGTTTATTGTGTTATTTCTCAGAGGTACTGTATTATTACTCAAAAGAATTGTGTTATTTTTGAAAACATATTGCATTCTTTCATAAAGATATAACCTGCTGCTGCTGGTAATAGTGTGCATACACATGCTTTGGTCGTCTAGTGACAGCTATTTAAGGCAGAAGTTAAGCACGTGCGTAGCTTGCAGTCAAATGACAAGAACTGAACCAAAATTATAGGTATAGTATATATTTAGTTTTAATCAGGTTAAAGTTTAGTAAGCTTAGTACTGTTGTTTTAGCATAGGCAGAGCGGTAGAAGAGCTAGTATTTCTGCCTTACAATGCCAAGGTCTGCATGGCATTTAAATGTTCCCTCCATTCATTTTTGGATTGATCAGTATCAGTGAGTCTGCTTACTGTGCATGATTACCTACTTTAACAATGAAAACTGGAAATGTGCCAATAGTACTTCTCTATTAAGAAAATAAGTTTAGTCCTTCTCAGCCTGAGCCCCGAAGATTTGAGGTATGCACACCAGTGCCAGAGGCGTGACCACGTGGGGGGCTGAGGTGGGCACTGCCCCCCCAGAGACAAGCCGTGCCCCACCTGCGAAATGCTCTGTCTGTCCAATGAAAACTCTGAAGAATAACATTTGATTTTCAAAACTGAGTTGCTTTCCAATCGCCCCGTTTGAATTTGGGGCATATCCCTCAGTGTCTCCTCCACTAGACAGGCACCGTGCTGCTCGCAGTTCACTTTGTCGCACATTTTGCAGCACGTTTTGAACCTGTTGACCGCATTTTTTAATTAAAGCAGCGTATACGTTCCATTCTTCTTTTATTTTCTGGTTGGTAACACCAAAGGCTATGCATAGGTGACTTATTAAAAAGCAGACATCTTCAACCTCTGTTCCTCCGCAAGCTGATGACTCCACGGTTGAGCACAGCACCGCTGCTACCAACATGGAGCACAGCGCACCCATGTCGGGAACTGAAACTCCAAAAGATGTAGATAAGCCTACACAATCCTCCAGCTCTGCGCCCGTGTCGGGTACTCCAAACCTCTGCCTTCAACAAAATATACAGTTCGGTCTGCCTGACTTAAATATGGATAGCCCATCCCAGCCCATTTTAATTAATTATCCCAAGCGCGCATTCGGAAAGACACTCAGATGTTTTAGTGCAAGCTGGTATCAGTCTCGACCATGGCTTGAATATTCTGTTGTCTGTGATGGCAGCTTTTGCTTTCCCTGCCACAAATTTAGTGCTTCCAATTCGGACCGCGAGGACATAGTCACCAAACACGGCTACACTAATTGGAAAAAAGCTGTAGAAAAAGACGGTGGTGGCTTCCACAAACACGCGTCTAGTATCCCGCATGTCAGAGCCATGTCTGCATCACAGTACTCGTCATTGGTGTGTCTTCAGCTGCATGCAAAAGCTCTTTCTCTACTTTGAACCGCATTCTCACTCCACTCTGCCGAACAATGCTGCATTCAAGGAAGAGGAATTTAGTCATTCTGGCACATGAGAAAAACATCACAGAAAATCTAGACATGAATGAATTTATTTCAGAATTTGCCAAGAGTAACCACAGACTGGTCCTAGATAATATCCAGGTTAAACACTGGAAACTGATGTCCTATAGCCTCCCATGACTACAATAAGCCACGTTTCTGTTCTTGCACTCATATGTCGTATACATTTGACTTTATTGATATTTACCTTGTAGATATAGTTCTATATTTGTTCACAAAAAATAATAATACAAGTTTCATTGCCTCTGTTAATTTTATTGAACAATAGGTTATGATTTATGCCACAATTTTTGCTTTTATATGTTATATAAAACTATGTTGTTATTATTATTTGACCCCCCTACAAAAATGGGGATGGATGGATGGATATTTTTTGCCCCCCCAGACAAGCCAAATGCCCACCCACACATGATGTTCTGGTCACACCTCTGCACACCACACCTCCAGTTCACACTGTTTCAAAATAAATATAGCAAATAACTATCAATACAAGTAGGAATGTAATCTAAACTAGCACTATCCTAAAACATCTACAGTGTGTGGAAAGAGCTCTACCTGTGAGTAAAGTAAATGCTTTACAATGTTTTTTGAGGATGGAAGTACAAATACCTATAATGAGAACATTCTAAATTTGGTCTTGTATAATGATAGTGATGATTTTTTAGCTTCCCTTCACCGGGATTTGTAAGCACTGCAGGTAAAATATATGACCTTTAGCTGATTACTGCAACAGTCTAAAGAATATAATTTAATTTATTACATATTTTTATCAATACCCAGATATGCATATGGTATAACTCATTCATCCTCACATTTGACTGAGACACAAGGCTAATAATTTTTCCTTTAGCATTTGCAGATGTGAACAGTTGCCTCAGTTCTTGTTATATTGTGTATGACTCAATGACTCGCCCATTTCTGAACTGCTCTCAGGTAAATCTGAGGAAAACAACCAAAATAGCAGGTTAAAATATAAGCAAGATATAAGCAACTATATTTAACATTAACCTCATCATTAGGGGGAGCGTGATAATACTGTTTAATACTGTATCACCACATGACAAGTCCATTCTCAAGGGGCATAGGGGAACATATTTTGTAAAAGTATCAGCAGCTGCCAGAGAGCACCATGTCACATAATAACTTTATTCAAATCCTGTATTCATCTTAACTCCCTTCTGTATTGATAGGTACATAAAGGCTCTATTTTAAAACTCATATAACAACAGAGTACCCTACCCCTACCCATCACCACTCATCCCAGAAGACTGTACTATAGCGTTGTATCTAAAATTCACTGTAGACCAGTACTACATAAAGTCAAGAGTATTTAGTTGTAATATAACAAGTTTACCAGTTACTAATATTTTACAGTCTTGTTAGGATTGAGATGACAAAGAGGATGAGTAAATAAAATATAAAACATATGAACACTTTAACATTTCCATTTTTTTCATTACCATTAATAATTCCAATGTACACTGTATATTAGTGCTTGCAGTAAGGAGATTGTGGGTTCGCTTCCCAGGTCCTCCCTGTGTAGAGAGTTCTTTGCGTAGTAAGAAAAGCACTATATAAATGTAAGAGCTATTATTATTTGCATATTGAGCAGATTTTATTTTTTCTATTCTAAATAAATCCTTCTTTCTGCATTGCTTATTCATCTCTCTCCCACTACTTGGTGTGTGCCAGAGGAGAAACTGAAATTGGGAGCATGCACTGATACAGTGCGTCGCTGCACACACCACATGATGAACCACCTTAAGATCCCAAATTAGGGCCTGAGCGCAGCCGTGGCACCTCAGCACCACACTAGTTTGAATGAAGTGGAACAGTGTGAGTTTTTTTACGGTACCAATCTTACCACCAACCCCAAAGTTTTACCTGCAAGTTGGAGGACCTGCTTGCAGGGCTGGATGCAGGTTAACGTCATACCCAGGACGGAGCAATTGCAGGTTAAGGGGCTTGCTCATGGGCCCAACTGGTTGGAATCACTTCTGGAACTTATGAGATTCGAACTCGCAACCTTCCGATTGCCTGCGCAGCCTCTGAGCCACCACTCTGCCCCGAAAAACTGAGACCGGCAGAATTATTAAAAACACACACTAACACAATTTATTGAGATATTCTTGTTTTTGTGGCCTATTTAATTGCTTTTCTAGTTCTTCTTCATTAGGGCTACTATAATTTTTAATTTTTCTTTTCTGTAATGTATGCTTTGAGGTGGCAATTATTGTTAAATCTTTAGATTATATACTTTTAAAGAGAAAAATGGTGTTGGGAGTTGATAATATTTTAGAAATTAAAGTGTTTGTTAATAGGAAGATGGAAAAAATAAGATTATTTTTAGCAATATTATTTTGAAAGAAATATTGCAATTAGAATAATTAATACAGCAATCATCAAGACAATGCTCTTGTGCTCCAGCAGTGCACTACAGGAAAAAAGGAAAGGACAGAATCCTAAAGCAGTAAGAGAGAATTCTATAAAAAAAACACTTGTAAATGAATTATTACTTCTTGAAGACCAAAAATGTATATTTAATGTTGAAAAAATGAAATATTTAATGTATTGATATCTGTCTGTGTAAAAATATTAAATAAAATGTATGTTTATTGAGATTGTGAAGTGAATCATTTAGTAAGAAGCTACAGAAATTCTTAAATTGATTTTCTGGTGTATAAGGGAAACATGAATATTCCAACAGTTTTAATATGTTGGAATATGAAATACTACTATGATTCTGTGAGGTACCAGTATATACAAAGTAACACAAAACAAGAAAAGCAGGACAAGCCCCAGCTGGCAATATCTTATTTAACTGGCAAAGGATGTTCAGAAAAAAATGAAGATGCACAGCCAAAATTCAGCTTTGTTTTGAAAGGTTTCTCTCTTCTGTAGCTGGCTCATAATGAATGCTATCTTCCAGTGATAGCAGTGCTCTTATACTACAAGACTAGAAGAGGTGAGGCTTCAAAGGAGGTGGAAGTGATGTCACATTTCTTCATGGTCGTTATCCTCCACTCTAAAGATGGAAATGCGAGACAGGTTAGGGACATCACATTTAGTCTTCCACCGTGTCTTCTTGAACAAGACCGCACAACGAACTCACTTCACTCACATATTTGGCAACAAGCAAAAAACCATCATTATTATTTTTGCTTTACACTGGCCTTACATTAAATGATCTCTTCTAAACCTTTTGAAATGCATTACCAAACTCTGTAGAGCATCATTGACTGCTTGTTATTTACTCAGTTTGTCATTGGCTCATCCCATCCTCATCCCTGACCCCTGTCCTCCAATCAAGGTAAATCTGGTATATCCATATTCTTTATATAAACTTTCTTTTGCTCTTTTTACAACCAAGGCAACTAATATACAAGGGTAAATCAAAAAGTAAAAGCAATTTAAAAATTACACTGTAATTACACAGATAGAAGCTGATGCAATATATGTTCATGATGCCTTATGGGTGGTTTGAACACGTACAGCTTAGCGCTCTGCAGTTAGTCTAGTTGAAGCCAATGTCAAATAAACATGGATACTTGGATGTGAAATCTCACCATTGTTGAATAACACACCATAGTGAGATTTATTTGGGCACAGGGAGTGAAACCTGGTGAAAATCACAAAAAAAAATTGGCTTGTGCAGACCAGGAAGCTTTTTTGGGTAGACATCTTGTGCAAACCGTACAGTAATCCAGTGACAACAACTGTGCAGATACATGGCTGATATTCAAATGCACAGCACCAGTGGACAATGTAATCCATCAGTCTTCTTTAATGAAGGCATTTGCTATATCGATGTTGGCTTGTGTGCATTGTCACAAACATGTGCATGGGGGACAGTTTACTGGCTCAAATAGTGTAATTCGTCAGCCATACTGGATGTTGGCACTCTAACCTGATCCTTTTGCCTCTTGTTCCTCTGCAGTTCAGCTGAAGGCTCTGTCTCTCAATGACATCACTGCCGGTCCACTCACCGCTGACATCACTTCTGGCAAACCCTGATGACATCATTTCTGGTACCCAGAATTCACCTTCCTGCCACATCAGTTCCTGTTCTGGCCGGCCTAACTCCATCTTTTCCTCCTATCCACCATATTTATAGAGCAGACTCAATCTGTTAACACTAGAATTACCGAAGCCTACGAAAAAATCCCTTCGCACCTCTCCATCAGCGTCTTTTGTGTTGTTAATGTGTTGATCAGCACAAGCAGCAGGCAGACTGCTATCCCATCCCCCTCCCACCCCACCACCGTAGCTCAATTCGCAAATAAGGTTCTCATTGCTCAAGTGGTTTATCTGGGAGTGAAGTACCTGGAGTTGTAGAGGGTAAATAATATATCGTCATTTGGAATACATGCATTTCCGTGTCTACAATGATCTATGTAAACACATTGCTAAAATAGGAACCTTTTTCATGTTTTAGTAATAATTGACAAAATGTAGACATGAAGTGTATAATGTGTGAAGACTGAAGGTCAAATATCAAATAAACACTTTCACAAAAGGTACAAGTATAACAAAACAAGTGTGTGTTTATTCAAGAATATAACCAAAGAAAAAGAAGTTGCATTAGGGTAAGGCAATAATGATATGACTGCTTGGGTGGTGCAGCGGTAGGAGTTGCCGACTCATAATCAAGAGGTCGCTGATTCAATTCCGTGGTCCAACAGTTACTATTTTGAGTAGTGAGCTTCTATTTTTATTACTATTATATAATAAAAACATACATTTGATTTGAATCTGTAACAGCCGGTGTTAATGTATGGTACTTGTAAAAGTTAGCATATTTTTTTCACTTTTATTCCCTCAGTCACGATTACAATACAACCCCCCCCACCACCACCACACCCAGAATATTCGATGCTGTTAGTTTTTATTTGAAACTGGGAATAACTGTGGACGGGACTGGTGTTTTGAGACAATGGAACTGGAAATTCTCTCATCTGGAGGGATAAAAGCTGACACACATGGCGAATCTTCTTTCTTTGTATCTCACTGTCACTTGATTTTTTTTTTATTCACTTTTATTAAGTGTTCCAGCTCATGCTGAATTAGTATACACCTTATGGTCCATGATCTCCAAACCTTTTCTGTCTGCAGCTTAATTTTCTACCACAGCGCAATGTTGATGGTCAGTCACTACAAGCTTTATTTGCTACACTTGTTCTATATGCTTTAAAACTTTCTGCCCAGTCAGAAACTTTCCATTGAGTCATGATGTTTTCACTCCCATACTGAACCAAAAATCCTTCACTGAATTTCAGCGTGTTTCACTCCCTCTGCCCAAAGAAATCTCTTTACAGCACATTGTGCAACAATAGTGCAATCCTGCAGGAGAGTATCCATGTTCATTTGACCTTGGCTTCAACTAGAGTAACAGCAGGGTGCTATGCATGTTGGAACTACCCATACACCATTGCAAATGTGTTGTATTGTGTCAGCTTCTATCCTTTTTGGTTACTGCGTAATGTTCAAGCAGTCTTTCCTTTTTGATTTACCCTCATAATTTGAACCAATTTTGTATTGCTGATAAACATATTGGGTCCATCCCACAATGGCACTTTAGCATACAAATAATTTTTAAGAAAGCACATAATATCGGAGGCCATCTTATTTTGCCCAAACTTGGTGTTTTTGGGAATTACACACTGGGCAACTTTTAAATGGGTTTAGGCTTCTTATATCTTCCCTGAAAATTCTCCATTCTGCACTCCTCCTCCTTTTCTCTTGAACTCAGAAGTGTCTTTGGGATGTGTGAAATGTATGTTTCTAATCAGTTACCAATGCATTCTCCAAACAATTTGGCTGCCTCCCTGTTTCTGCAAAGTATTTCCTACTGTGTGATGCTAACAGTGTGTAAGTTCCAATAATTTGGAAGTGGAAGAAGTGGGCTTCTGACCTTCACTCCTTTGGTCCTATGTGTTGCCATACTTTTAACATAGTAAAAAAACATTGATTTTTTAATCACCTGCACAGTTTTGTTCATAGGAATTATTTTGTTCCTAGATTGCATTTTTCATTATTTCTGGAGTTGGACCACTGTGTACATTGCCTACTTAACACTTTGGGATCTTTCTTCCAAATGTTATGGCAGTGTCCTCTGTGGTCATCTGTCTTTTCTTACACTGCTACTATTCTAAGAATAAATATTCCTTACTCCACTCAGTTATTACTGCCTCTGGATTTCTCTGCCTTTTCCTTTTCTGTCTTTCACCAGTGGATTATCTCTTTATGCTCAATTGCTTCCAAAATCTTTCTAGTCTCTAGGTGGAGGGATCTGAATAACAGCACTTTTAAAGCTTGAAGGTATTCTCTTTTTAATGTAATGATACTAGATTTATCTGCAGCACAAATAAATGGTTCTTCCTACAATACAATTCTAAATTGGGAGAATATTGCCTCTTTCCTCTAGGACTAACAGAGGGATGTTTTCTGTTTAATATACCTACCTTTGCTTACTTCTTTTGTCATTTATTTATCATTTCAGTTCTTTTTTGTTTCTCTTCCTCTCTCTTCTGGACACAAGGTGCCCTGGAAAATGTGGTGAAGATGAGTGGTAGGGGAAGGAGCTGGTGGGTTATGATACTGATCTAATTTACTACTTTATTGTATGGCTTTACTGCTCAGGGAACAGTGGTTCAGTGCGCGTTGACCATATTGCTGTCATGCGGCATTGGTGCAGCTGCAGTGTTGAGTGCTGCTTGGTCAGGTGATAAAGCAGAAGGGCTGATTATTACATTACTGGGCAGCAAACTCAGTTCTCCTTTGTCGTTATAATGGGCCGACTGATCGCCAAGCACCAATATGGACCAGCATCTAATTTTTATGCTATCTCAGACAGCTAGGCCAGGATAGTATGGACTCTGTCAGCTATTGGTCCATTTAGCACAGAGTCCTCTTTATCATTGTGGGCTGTCCAACTATACCACGTCACCATGATGTAGTGGACTCCTTTAGCAACAACTATTGTATGCCCTCTTCTACTTATCAGTAGAGCTACTTATCTGGTGCTCCGGAACTAACATATAGACAATCTTCAGAGTTTGCCTCAAGTCTTGCACATATTGAGACTCTGAAGTCATTTTGATATTGGTGCTCCATATTGGCAGAACATTTCCTCTGTGAGCCAATTGGCAGAGGTGGTCGTGCATTCAAGGATCACATATGCCCCGAGCCTGGATGTTGAAGGCACAAACAATGGGTTCAGGTTTAATCATAGCAACAGACACAACATTTATTTTTCAAAGTACAAGACATTTACTTCTAAACTGCATGGGACTTGCATAGAGGCCAACCAAAATTTCTGTGTACAAACTAGAGGTGCCTGATGAATTCTAGACGAAAGTCAGAATGAAGGCTAGAAATGCACAAGCCTGCAGGTTCCTATCTTTGACTCAGGATATTCTGCGTCAGAAAATCATTATAGTGAAAAATCAATATGCAAACTTCTTCTAGAAGGATTGTTGGTCTGGTATGCAAAACTTTCCTCCAACTTGGTATTTAGCAAAGCTAAACAGTACTCATCATCCTGAAAGTCACATTGTGATTGCTAGGTCAGTAAAAGCAAGTGTAACACAGTTTTTCCCCCTTCATAATCATAACGAAGAAGAAAAAAGTAACTTATTAATATGTGTAATCACATTACTTCCTACATGAAAGTGTGTCGATTCAAAATTCAAGTGATTTAAATGTCACAAAATGCCAAAATTAAGTAAACATGCATATTGATTACGTATAAAAATGCTTTTTTTGTGTAATATTGTCTGGAGTACATTTGATTAAACTGGCTATTTACATACTGCTTATTTTTGCAGTACAAGAGAATAATTTTGAATACATTCTGTCATTGTATGATTTATAATGTGTCTGTAACTGCCTTTGGGAGTTAGTCTGTCTCCTTGTCAAATATGACCATAACCATATGTGTTCATATAAAACTAATTTCAAATAGAAGGTCAAATAAATGTATTAAAGATGACTTCTATATCAAGGATAAGTCCTAAGCTCACCATTTTTCTAAATTCTAATCTTTAAGTGCCAAATAGCAATGCTATAAATAACATAATCATTTTAAGGCTTTGACATCTTATACCATCAAACCAAAGACATAAATCCCCTATAATGATTGGGAAAGTCATGCTTATCTACTTACAGACTAATCTGCTGACAATACAATATGAGTCTTGTAATCATTTCTTTAATTTTGTGGCAAAGGAAGAGAACATAAGTCAGTTAAACACAGACACAGATAGAATGTTTATTAAATTTTCCATTGTAAAAGAAAAATATAATATGGTCAGCATTTAGTATTGATTACATTTTACAGTATTTCCCATATATATATCTACAGTTGTAACCTAAATTACTTTCAGGAATGTCACAATTTACCTGTTGTTAGCCATTAATAATTTACAGGCCAGAAAAGTCATTACTGCTTTTCTCCAAATGCCAGATCCATTATAAATATTTGCAGGTCAAAAATACTGTCACAATTTACAATTATTTCAGTTTATTCTGTGCTCTTATGGGTTTTAAGGTTTTTTAAAGTTGTAAGATATTTATGCTTTCAATTGTGTTTTAATTAGTTTGAAATACAACAATATTCTTTAATTGCCAATACAGTCATGTATTGATGTATGGCTGAATGAGTTGAGGCGAATCATACTTATGACTGAGTGCCTTAGGAAAACAATCCTCTTTAATAAAACCCCTGTGTGCGTCCATGTGTCCGTGTGTGTGTGTCTTCTGGTGAAGTGCGCATACGCGGGGCACGGTGCGATGCTTCAAAGGCCGCCTGACGCGTCACACAAGACAGAGAGGGCGGGGCCGATCCACTCGGATTTAGGTAAATGAGGTAAGACTTAAAACATAACGCACGAAAAATCCAATCGGGTACTGAGACACGGAGACCAGCTTCCCCAAAAAGGTGGGATTAGTGTTTGTTGTTGTGCAAGTGTTCACTCTGAGGATGTCAGACTTGCGATTAATAAACTTGGCCCGGTAAAGTGTCAGTCGTTGAAGGGGTTTTTCTAAATATATGAATTTTCATGATATTACAATAGGATGACTTTTAAAAGTAGATTTATTTTCGCGCACATAAAATCCGTTGCTGGGGAGACGTCACACATACAATAATCAGCTCCACGCCAGCACAGATTAAAATACTTGCTGGGAAACCGCACAGTACAGTACTTGCTGGACAGACGTATTACTGCGAGAGAAAATTAAAGGCACACAATATAGTGATGCATATTACAGCCACATACAAGCCAGGATTACTGTAACAGAAAATAGACGGTCCCTTGGCATTTAATATAGACTGTTCCTACTAATGTTTATGCACTACTGTTCTAGCGCACGTTATTGTAACAGGCTTAATGTCTAGTAGGGTAATAATGTTCTAGAAATTGCTCAAATCAGCCACAATAATAAATCTTCTTCTTCTTCTTCTTTCGGCTGATCCTGTAAGGGTTTCCAAAGCGCATTATCTTTCTGTATTGCTGTCCGCAAATTGATCTGGCAAAATTTTACACCGGATGCCCTTCTTGACATAACCCTCGCCATTTAACCGAGCTTGGGACCGGCATAAAAAAACACAATGGCTTGTGCATCCCCTGTGGCTGAGTTAAATCTTTTTATTATTATTATTACTATTATTTCACAAGTTCTTATACATTTTCTCACTCTTGGAAGGCCCTTTAAAGTTTGTTTTAGTTGGTGTTAATAACAGTCTGTAACATTCTTAAACCCACTTAATCTGGATCAGGATCATAAAGGCTTGTGGCAGTTTAAAAAGCATTAGGAAGTAGGCAGCAACCAACCCTGGATGAAGCTCCAGTCCACCACACTGTAAAACATGCACACACGTACACTCATACAAGGCCAATTTAGAGTTGCTGATTAACTTAAGACACATTTTTGAGATTTTGGGAGAAAAACAATTAAGACATGGGGAGAGTGTGTAAAACATCTTGGAGTATAATTTGAACCAAGGACACTAGCTCTGTGTGGCAGAAGTACTATGCGCTGCACCACTACTTCATTTCATGTTACTCATTTTTTCACTCCATTAGTCATTGTACAACCTGTTTAAAGTTAACAGCAATACGAATGTTTTGAGTGATTAAACTACCTTATGAAATTTTCTTCTGTTTCTGTTCCTTATGATGGCATAGCCTTCTATTTGTGACAAATTACTCTCTCCATTAATTTTTCTCTGGGCTTCTGCACCACATGCCCATGAATTGGGTAAGTAGTTAAAGAAATGGTAAGAATGCACAGATGTTTTAACTTTGTCAAAAATCTCTTGGCTGTTCAAAATATTCTATCATGTTAAAGAACCGGCCTGTTCTCACAGCACAAATATCTCATCATGTCTCAGTTGCTGTCAAAACTTCACTTTACCATCCATCAAGTATCTAACCTCTCCCTTTTCATCTTCTGTACTCAAAAGCTGAAATTCTTTCTTTAATGTTCTTCTTGTACAAAATATGAACAGACTACAAACAATTCACTGACAAAGTACTGACACAGAAAATGCCTAGCAAAATATTAAGTTAGCATTTTCTACTTTTCATTGACTTTTAAAGTCATCCCCATACATATTATGCTGGGTGGAAACCTTATTTAAATAAGAATAGAATCAGGAGACAGATTAGGCACAGGTCAATACTAGGAAAAAAACAGACCCGGGATGTAAAACCTAAATCGTAATTAAGTGACCACTGTAGAGGAGCTGAACACCAAAATAATTTCACATAAGCAGACCTAAAAACTAAGGTTAAAGTTGTCATTTAACAAAAGAATTTGTTGCCAAAAATCAGACTGAAGCACTAAAAACAACGCAAGGCTTTTCTTTGTTTAATCCACAAACTTGGACAACCAGAAAGTGCACAACAATGAACTTTGTAACTTTTACCTAGTGTATTATGTCCAGCGGGCACAAGACATCAGAAAGTGAATGGAAGACAAGGATGTAGTGAAAAAAAATGTATTCAGGGTCAGAACCAGGAGAACAACTATCTAGTTGAGAATCAAGAGACAGAATCGAAATCAGAATGAGTGCAGAGAGTTCAAAATCCAGAGAAACAAAACGAAACATATTTTTCAAAAGAGTTTGAAGGGTTTTGGAATCTGTGTAGTCGGATAGGAAAGCATACCTCATGGATGACGTTGTATCCTGCTTTGATGCAGTTGACTGGCTGCAACCTCTAAGGATGTGTCAACTCCAGGACAGTCCTAGCAACAGGAATCAACAATAGCACCATCAGAATAGTGGCGATATAACGGGCCAAATCACAAATCAAAATTAAAGCTGTAAGTAAAATAAATTAACCCAATGGATACTTCCATCCATCCATCCATTTTCCAACCCGCTGAATCCGAACACAGGGCCACGGGGGTCTGCTGGAGCCAACCCCAGCCAACACAGGGCACAAGGCAGGAAACAATCCTGGGCAGGGTGCCAACCCACCGCAGGACACACACAAACACACCCACACACCAAGCACACACTAGGGCCAATTTAGAATCGCCAATCCACCTAACCTGCATGTCTTTGGAATGTGGGAGGAAACCGGAGCGCCCGGAGGAAACCCACGCAGACACGGGGAGAACATGCAAACTCCACGCAGGGAGGACCCGGGAATCGAACCCAGGTCCCCAGATCTCCCAACTGCGAGGCAGCAGCGCTACCCACTGCGCCACCGTGCCGCCCCCAATGGATACTTTAGGGGATAAAATCCCGCACCAGAAACAAACAACATTCAAAATAAGGGTAATGTCATGCGCTGCACACATCCGGTTAACTACTAAAGGGTGGTCGCCAAATGTCAAAATGGTGCCGCAGCAAAACATATTTATTTTTTTATTTATTATTAACAATGTGTCTAATAAAAAATAAAAGAACCCATTGTGTTCCTTGGCAACCCAAACACCCAAAATAATGCTTTGGTTATAGCCCAAAAAATAAAACACAAGTTAGATTATTACAAATTATCCAGCCCTAACTAAGTCTTGATACTTAATAAAATTTAATACATCTGTAGGCATCAGCTGATTTTCATATTCTAAGTACTTTTAACAAGTCTTTGCTTTTTCATTCAAACATGTAACTTTAGTTTGCTTCAATTTATACTTTGCATGTGTCTTTTACAATTGGCTCCACTGATTCAATTAATTATTGTGTAGTTATAGGACTGTGCGTTTGTGTGCATTTAAGCAGGGTTCAAACAATCATGCTTGATAAGACAGCCCCAATGCACAGTTACTGAAAATTAATTTTTCAGTGGTGAATGGTAAGAGTAATATGAATTTAATAAGAACATATTTAAAAGGAAATGTTGTGTAAAATTAATCTCTTCAAGATTAAAGTTTGCAGCCCTGGATTTACTTTCCTAATCATTACTGAATTTAATTTTTTTCATAAGCCAATTTTAAAGGCAAATAATCATTCACTTGTTAGGAAAGCTTTCATTTAGCATTGGAGAAACCTAACATGTTCAAAGCACAGGATTAACATACCTTTCCTTGCGGAGTGTATGTGATGAAATAGGCTATTACACAACATTAAACTAGGCTTTGAATTTTCACATATTTTAATTATTCATGGCACAACCCTGTGTTTGGAAAATGGAGGAAATGATGAATAGATAAAGGGAGATTAGAACGTTTTATTTTGAGAAATTCTGATAAGGCAGCTGCTGGCAAGGCATAATGTTTCAAAGTATTTATGATGCAGCCTTTTTTGATTTTGAGATTACTTTTCATTGTTTTCCAAATCTTCTGTTTTGGAGAACCTAAGTAATGAAAGTCGTAATGCAATCCATTTTTTTTTTCTTGTTTTGTATTGCCCATGATATTTGAACTGCTTCCAAAAGCAAGCTGTCATATATACCTAAGGCAATGTAGTAGCATGTTATATCCATATTTCAAAGCTAGATAAACTAATTTATATTTTGAAAAGTAATGTTAGCTTTCCTTTAATCTGTCTGTCTGATGCTGGCTACCTTTCCTTCATGCTGGTGAAAGTGCTGGTCCACAATAAAATGTTTACAGTACAACAAAGCAATGCCTTACTATATTGTCTCATCCAAAGTTTAAAAACATGTTTAGTTTACCGTGTTAGTAATGCTATAATTAATGTAAATAGTAAAATTTAGTAATTCAAGTCATCTAGCAAATGGAAAATAACTAGCTTATTACATCAATGATTGTGGACATTTTAGTAATGTTAATAACTCATAAATGTAAAACAACAAAGCACAATTATATGTTGCATGTTCAAAAGAATGGTTGGGTCAGACCCTTAAAAAATAAATCGGTAATCTGTCAAATTGCAGAATCAATACAATCGGTAATCGGTCAAATTGAGGAATCATTACACTTATCAATTTTTAAATAAGAGAAAAGCATAATAATAGTTTAAAGCTTTCAGACATTAAACATTTTTTATAGTAGATAGGTTCAGTAGATCAATAGTTTCATGCATTCGCATTGAAGGACCTCCTCACAGGCTCTGTCAAGGTATGTAATAACCCACCGGGATGAGAGAGGACATTATCGTTAACACGGTCATCTCCTTCTTTCTCCACAGTGGCAAGAAACCGCCCACTGAGGGCAGCTAACCCCACCCCTTCCAGTTCAGCCTTTTTAAAAACCCAAGCCTCCGGAAGGATGCGTCATTCCTGGCACATGCGACCTGCTGGATGGAGCTCCGCTCCCACTGTGACCTTGGCGAATCATCACAACAAGGCTTACAGTACCTGTTTATTTTGGAAACCTGCATAACAGGAAGTACACAGCAAAAAGAGTTTCTTTTTTTTTTTTTTCTTCAGATAATAAATGGGACGACCCAGTTGCCACCCCAAACTTTTCTTGCTTCATGGACTTGTCATCCCTCCACCCAGCCACAATAGGTAGATAGATAGGTTATACGTTATTTGTCCCAAGGGCAAAATTTAGCTTTTTACAGAAGCTCAATATATAAGTAAATAAATGTATACCGAAATGTTATAACAATAAATAACTAAGAAATCACATAACAAAAAAGAAAACTAAAAATGAAGAAAGCTAATTGACTTCACTAAAGGCAAAACTTACGTAGAGTCACAGTCACAGTGAGATCTTATACAAGTGTGTTTCTGTTGGAATAAAGGAGCCCCGCAGTAATTTCTAACTCACTTCTGCTGAATAATTCCTTGGCTGAAAGTACTTAATGATAGCATATAAAAGATGAGTGCAGGATTGTTCATAATGGCACATAGTTTTGTCATCACTCTCATTCACTACTTCCTCAAGAGGGTCCAGAGTGCATTCCATAACTGAGCTTGCCTATTCAATTAGCTTGTTGATTTGGTGGGCCTCTCTTGAAGTGATGATACCAACCCAACACACAAAATTGAACTGGTCATTACAGAGTTGTAAAGCATGTTAGGAATGTCACTACTCACATTAAAGGAGTGTAGCCTAAAAACAGGCTGCTCTGTCCTTTCTTATAAAGTTCCTCTGTGTTACAAGACCAGTCCAACCTGTCATTGATGTGGACCCCCAAGTACTTGTAGGAGTGGACCACCTCTAAATCAGCTCCTAGAATAGTGTCCAGACGTAGAGGCTCTTTGGTGTGGTGAAAGTCAATAACCAGTTCTTTGGTTTTGCTGATGTTAGGTTGCAGACAATTCTGTTTGTTCCAAGAACCACATACATACATACATATATATTGTGGCCCACCAGGCTGGCACCGCCAGCTGAACCCAACACAAACAGGCATGGGACACAAGTTCAAGGTACACCAGGTTTATTTTTCTTTTTCTCTTGTGAGAAATGCCTTCCCCGTTCCCCACAAGTACAACACAGTCCAAAGCACAGCACAATGCACAAACAATTAATCCCTTCCTTTACTGCTCAGGGCAAGCTTTGTCGCTCCCCGAATGGTGGCTGCTGGCTTCTTTTATAATGCACCCAGAAGTGCTCCAGGTGCTTGATTACTTGTTTCCGGCAGCACTCCGGGTGTGGCAGAAGAACTGCCCAAAAGGGCTCAGCAGCTCCTGCTGCAGCACCCCTTGGCAGAGCCTGCAGATCCCAACAGGGCTGCACCACCCTCCAACTCCCATGAAGCCCTGTGGGAGTCTTTGGCACCGCTGAAACCCAGGGGAGTTGCCATCTAGCGTCCCAGGGGAGGTAACGCTCTGGCCATGCTTGCTCCCCCGGTTTTCCCAGCATGGAGGTGTCCCAGCCAGGCAAGAGCCCCGGCCACATGCTACAATATATATAGGAAGAAGAAAACTGGTTGCCCCTCCACCACCACAATACCACCTTTTACACATTCACTATCAGCCAAAGTTCAACTTCTTTTTCACGTTGTTCTCTTTTGTTTTGTTTGCAAATGTTCAGGCTTTCATTTTGTTGATGTAGAAATGAACTGCTATTTTTTTCAACTAATATTAACTTTTAGTCTCCAGTAAGTACCATGGTTGTATTTTCAATTAGTTGTAGTTGTTACTACAGCAGGTGTTAAAATTAATAAAATTATTCCGGCACCTTCCAATGGACAATGAGATGTTGTGTCAAAAAGATACAGTATATTCCTCTGAGCCTATGCATGGTTCAACAATCACACTCCACTCTTAATTCCCTTTCCCACTCAAGCAGGTCTGCTGAATTGTTTCACTTGTATTTATAATCTAAATAAATTAAGTACAGTTAAGCTTCTGTTTCTGATTAGATACAGAAGAGTTTCTTTTAGATGTTAGCAAATGAAAAATATGCTGGGGCCTCTTACACTCACATTCATTGTTCCGGTAGCTTTGGTTCATGTGCCCCTGCCAGTGTCTCCTTAAGAATAAATCCATCTACATGGAACTGATTGCATTGGTGTTATTTTTGCAACCAGTTTTTATTTAGACTTAAACTTTGCTTTTACTGATTTTAAACTCATGCTATCTATATTTATTTAGTAAAAGCAAAAAAATATCTAACTCATTTCAGTTTGTTTTACTTGGACTTTGTAATTTGATTTTGTTTTACATTAATTTTTTATCTAGTTATTTAATTGGAGTGCATAAGTTAATACTGGAGGAGGTAAACAGCTTTGAGGATGTGTCTCTAGTCCTAGCTTAGTCAATATCCGTGTCTGTATATTATTTCATTGGGCATTTGGGTTTCATCCTATATTAAACACATGAACATATTAGGTTAAATTGCATCTTTAAAATGGCCAAGGATGACTTTGTGTGTGAGTATGCCCAGCAGGGGACTGGCTTCCTGTTTAGCACTGCTGTTTGTCTTGTGGACAGTGCCACTGTCATCAGTTTTGGCTTCATCAGCTTTGGCTTCTTGCAACCATGGAATGGATAAAGGTTAAAAAAACAAAGGATTTAAGATACGAATGCACAGCAGTAGTATAGTGCCTAAGGATCTCCACAGAAAACCACAACATCATAGGTTTGCTTGATTGGTAGACATTCTAACAGTGTCCTTGATCAAAATGGACCATTTAGCAAAAAGTTGGCATTCTAAAAACTTCTTATTCCAACTGATTGGAAAAGGGCCTGCAGCATATCCTACCAGCACTGAACACAAGGCATGTATGAATTTTGGATTGGATGTCAGTTAATCGAAGGACCCACTCACACACACAATTCCACTCACATTCATCTGGACCAGTTAATGTTTGGGATGCAGTCAAGTAAATACAATAAATTGATTAGATCAAACTAGTAATGCATACAAAATAAGTGTCATGTTTTAGCTAGGGTCTCAAACCTGGCTTAAATATCTACTCTATATATATAAAATCCTAAGTCTAAAAGTGCAACGATTTTGTGCAACGATTTTATGTGACATTTTTATGTCACATTTTTTGTCACACTTTTTTAAAAACCTAAATATATATGTTTGGTATCATTCTTTTCAGAATTTATTGAACTTTAATGTGATGTTGTTAGATTTTCAGATTCTTTTTCCATTTTTAAATTATAAACTAAAATATCAAGAACTCACATCCCGCGAGACGAGACTTTGTGCCAACAGACTTAACCGCGCCTGGGGCTGGAAATAAAAGACAAAGAGTAGATGACAAAAAGAGCTGCTATACAGGCTTTTAAATGTTTGAAGCGCTGTGCGAGATGCAGATCAAGCGGCACGGCAGCAGCAGCTGATCGAGCAAAGAGGAGGTAAAAAAGAAATATTTGTTTCCCATTGTATCACCATTTAAGAGGGGGCTTCAGAGGAGCGACCACATCTCCTTGGAGTGTGTTCAACCCCTCTCTTCACAACACGAGCGGCAGAGACGCGAAGTGGCTTGCACGTACCACAGGCAAGGGGGGTTAGCAAGCAAAGCGAGCAGGGGGTAAGCTCCCTAGTAACTTATATTGTGATCTTTTTGTTAGTTTTGAAATGTTATTATTGTGTATATTATAGTTTTGCACTTTGGTATGTTGTTTTGAATATTGATTTCTTTACTAATTATTTATCATATACAGAACACGTTCATTTTTGTGTTTAGGGCTTTAATTATGTTCCCTTTATTTTTTATATAGAGTTTCGGGGCTGTTGTTACAACACAAGTGTTTGTGGATTATTGTGAAGACTAAATAAACAAGGAGATGATATACATAGCCAAAGACATCATAAGTATAAGGAAAGGGTCAAAACCAAGTGATCAAAATAACTTGACAACCAAAAATCAAATGGACAGGATGTGAATAAAAAGTCAATGGCAATGTGAAATAAAAACCAAAAACAAAACACAGGGCCTACTTAGAAAAAAAGGTAACTATACTCAGAGAGTTTTGAAACATTATGTATTCACTGAGGGATAATGGATACTGTGACAGCCTCCATATTTTATGCCAACACTTCTGACAATGATCACGGTCACTTATTGCTTCCAGAAGGCAAAATATAAATGAAGAAAATCAAGACAGGAATGCAAATGACTGTTGTCAAATCAAATCACTATTGAAAATGAACCTTAGAAATGGAATTATCATGGCAAAAAAGCACAAAATATACCAAAATACACCTATTAACTTAGTTAAATGTTATAGGAGGCACCACCATGGTGTTCAGCTAGAGGACTGCCCGCTGTCTTTTTATTCAAAGCAGAAGATCAGATCCTTCAGATTGGCTTTGAGAGTTATTGGTGGTTATTTGTTACTGTGGATCTTCTGTTTTTTTCATTCCTGGCTCTATTTTTGTGAATTCAAAAGACCATTTTGAATACTAGGCTTCAGTTAAGTCTGGTGCTAGATTTGGAAGGCAATGCTTCACTTTGGCATTTTTGAGTAGCAGGCACCTCGAGTGTGATATATACAATGCAATAATTTAAAGAGAAGGTAGGATTATTTAGTTACGTAGTCAAGGAACATAATATGCAGTAATGTTGATCATTTAAATAAACTTAATTTTCCTTTTATTGTTTTACACAACATTACTAGCTTAAGGTTATTCTGTTTTCACATACCAATTTTTACAATGGAAATCCCAGCTTAAAATAGTTGTTTGTTTAGATGAAACTTTGGGTATAATGGTCATATTTTCTTCATCTCGTTAACTCAAACAAAACACCTAGCAATCATAAGTAAAGAAAATATAACTTTTTTTATATTCTGGATTTTAACACTGAATCCATATTAACTGAAGACAGATGCGAAGAACGACTTTCATTCTTCAAACCAACTATATATGCAAAGTCATGTCATGTCATTTTTTCACTTGCATAAACCAGGCCTGGGTCGTGGTGGGGTTGGGACAGGACCAATCTCAACTATCATACACCTGGCACACATTAAGGCCAATTTAGCGTTGCCTCTTCACCTAACCTGCATGTCTTTGGGCTGTGGGAGGCAACCAGGGCACCCATTGGAAATCTAAAGGAGAACATGCAAAGTGCAAACATGGGGGACCTGGGATGCAAACCCTGGTTTCCTTACTGCGAGGCCACTACGACGCCTGCATTTATTGCTATAAAGTTTAACATTGTGAATATCATATTCAATGTAACTTGGCAATCCTGATGTCACGGGTCACATGCATCGCATGACTACAATAAAATTAACAAGACAGAAAAAAGTCAGGTCCCGTGAAAACCAACAAACAAAATAACACCACTAAAGCAACAATAAAAGATAATTCATAAATAATGAATCAAGCATGACTGTTGTCTGCACGAATGTGACAGAGGGCAGCTCTTCAGTTGCCCTCTCTTTTAGGGTGACAGCACTTTTCCATACATTCTTTTCTGAGATTTGTGCCTTCTAGCAATTAGGAAGTGTTCCACTTCTTTCATTTACTTCTTGTTCCTTAAGTTCTCTTCAGCATTTTGGTCAGGCATTACTGACAACAGCCAGTTTGCAGGCCCTGTACTGTCGCTGGAGAGCACTTCATGCTTCTATTATAGCTGCACAACTCACTAACTTCATGTCAGCTGGGCCCCTCCTCATACAGGTTAAACCAAATCATCACAGAAACCAAAAGCTGAAGCAGAAGTAAAAACCAAATAAAATTAAATCAAAAGTAAAAATAATAATCTTTACATAAAGATAGTATACTTCCCTTTCCTCATCAGTTTAAGTCCTCCAAATGTTTCCCACAAATATCAAATCTCATTTCTTTCTTTGAATCTTTTTCCTAAAACAAAACATTTTACTTTCATTTTGCCAAAATGCACAAAATTGCCTGTTATAAACAAAAAGATCTTCCAAACAAAACCTAGTGTCATAGTGACATAATGCAATCTTCTGCTTGACTAATTTTAATCAACAACTACCAGTGCTGCAAATGCTAAACATAAAAAAAACAAAACACATGGAACAGAAAATGAAAAGGTAAGGCAGAAAAAATTAAAAGTTCAAGTTTAAATATATTTTCAAGTGTACAGAGTTACATGAAATTCTTAGTTGCATGCCTGAACTACAGACAACACGTTGCCACTCTCCAGCCTCATGATGGAATATACAGTAAATTTTCATTACTTTCTCAAGAATGCTTTTTTTTGTCCTCCTCTTCTGACTTTCTTGTCAATAATCTCTTGCTTACTTTCTTCAATGTTATCACTTAGTGTTTCTGGCTGGTAACGTATTCTTATATTCCTAAACCAGGGGTGTCAAGCTCATTTTTTCTGAGAGCCTGACCTAACACTTTATATACCCCATGAGGGCTGGAATATATCAACAAATTGTTACTGCCATATTTTGTTTATAAACAAGATACCTCTCTGCTAATCACAATGCTATAATCTCTCTTAAAACTTTCTTCCCTCTTACTAGCTTTCCTTTTCTTGGACATTGAATCAGATTAAGGAACTGAACTCAGCATTCGGTGAAAATCTACAATAGTACATAAAGTCGCAAAACAGTACATCTATTTACATTTACATTAATGTGAGTCATGGGATGGAACTTGACCAAATTAAAAAAAAACACAAATGCATTTTCTATCCACACGCAACAATCAGGTCAGCAGAAAAGGCAAAACAATTGTGTAGGGTGTAGGATGGCCAGCCCTGACACCTGTTTAAAAAGTGAACAACATGTAAAAGGTGGAGCTGCCATCACCTTCTTGTGGCTGTCACATATTTGGTATCATGCTAAAGCAGTAAAGGTCTTTAAGGTAGTGTGGTATGTCCCTTCTTTTCACTTTTTTGTTATGTTATTTTCCATTCTAACTACAGATTAGTGGCTGCAATGCACTGTCCTGTGCAGATATATCTAATCCCTCTTAATTATTTATGGTTATGAATAGGGCCTTGAGTTTAGAACCCTGTCTTAGACCTTTCATGTCTTGCTATGTTGTTGCACCAGTGTAAATTATATAAGGGCATAGTACCTGCTAGGCTTCTTCTTGCCTCTGGATGGAAGACTCCTGATCTTATTACACTGAAGAAGAAGCTGTCCACCTATTACAACCTGGTTCTTCTGAAGCTGTCTGCATCATGAATTAATGGAGCTTTCAGAAACTCCATTCACAACTGGAATTCTGCTGCTACAATTTAAGACATTTATGAGTAATACCACGTATACTCGTGGATAAGTGGGGAGTTGATTTTACAGTATAATTTCTGGTATTTTATAATGTCGGTCGTATAAGTCGAACACGGAAAACTCACACTATTGGTCCAAGAGATTATGATATGCTAACGCCCAACCTGAGACAGTAACCACGGCGCACACAGACTTTTTTTTCTATGTGGGTACGGCAATGTGCTGTATCAGTGAGTGTTCCCAACCTCCCTCTCTCTCTATTGTGTCTACATGACCACACAGTAATACCCGAACTATTCCGAAGCAACGTTTGCACTGATTTGTGTTTTTTGTATCTCACATCCTCATACACCTTTATCGTAAGAGCTTCCCTATCTATGATGGAGCATTAAGATCAGAAGAAAATATGACGCTGGTTTTAAATTAAACGTCGTTGAAGTAGCGAAAGAAATTGGTAACTGCTCTGCTGCAACAAAATTCAATGTGTCTGAGAAACTGATGCGAGATTGGAGGAGGCAAGAAGATGTTAAAAAAAATAACTGTGTTGCATTTTTGAACGGGGTCGGGGTCTGATTTTATGATCGATTTTTCGAGTTTCAGGATCCGACTTATACGTGAGATATGGTATGTGTGATGCAGTTTCTGCCTTGGCTAAGTAGAGTGGTTGCTTGGTGCCACTGTGGTTCCTGGTGGTATGGCAAAAGCAGTGGTGTAGCTAGGGGGGAGGCAAGGGAGGACATCTGTCCCCGGGCGCAGCATCCAGGGGGCGCCAAATTTGCCTTCCCCTTTGCATTTTGGCAAACAGGAGAGGGCACGAAATCTTCATTTGTCCCTGGGCACTGAAAACCCTAGCTACGCCTCTAGGCAAGAAAAACCGACTGGGTTGGGTGAGTGAGGAGTGCCATGTGGATTTAATTAATTTACTAGCTGTGCTACCCTTCTAAGACAGGTTGAAATCTACATAATCAATGTAGATCTCAGTGTTATCGTTTGTAGTGCACCATCAATTGGAATGTATTTTGTAATACATGTAGTAATAAATGCATTGCATTTGTCACTCCAGCAGATGGCGTATCAAAAACATTTGTAGTAAGGGGTGGGGGTTGATTTGTTTTCGATCTTATGTTTGTAAAAATTGATTTATTTGTATGGAATATTGTGTGATTTTAATTAAATCAATAATAAAAAAAAAAATTTGTAGTAATAAAATACATTGCACTTGTCATTCCAACAGATGGCGTATCACAAACTCTAGCACTACTTTTACAAATCCCATACCAAATGGCATAAAACAAAAACATAGTAACCAGGCGGACACACAGATACACAGATACTTATCTTTTTCTTAAAGGTGACTGATTGCTGCTCGTTCTGGAATATTGATTTCTTTTTGACTTTGACAACACAGGAAATTATGTTTGGTTTATGTATATTAACACTGTGCATTGTAATAACAGTATGAAAACAGCAATTTATTTTATTTGTCTGTTTAAAAAAATAAAGTGTAGTTAACTCTGTATATTATAACAAGTACAGGCCTAGCACTCTTATGCATAAAAATACAACAGATCCTCTTTAAAGGCTTCTATTTTGTCATATTAATCATCCACTTTATATTTTAATTTCAATTCTGCTCTGACTATATTTTAATAAATTTAGCAAAACCTTCTATTTTCTATAAATTTAACAAAACCTTTTCTGTGGGACAGCTAACCTGCTTAACTTCGATGGTTCTTTCTTGGTTACAAAACTCTGCCTTCCTATTACATTTCTATCAAACGTTTTGCATAAGGTGTACTATAAAATTACTTCCTCATCCAGAAGAAATGGAAGAAATAATCAAAAAAATCAGAAAACATGAACGGGAAGACATTGGATGTCTGTATCCATTATATACACATGTGCACATATTCATCAACCCGTCACCTGCTGTCTAAAATTGTTTTCTTCAGGACAGTGTTGTGGGAGCCGAAGATGCAACCTTAATGTCTTTGTTTATTAAAACACTTGCTGGTTTAATATAAAAAGAATATAATGGGGGTGAAATGGTTTTGTTACAAGAAAATAGTAATAACTAGAGTTTCATATGATTAATTTCATAGTTAAATTACCTTTTCAGTTAACAATGTACTGAATCCTTACTTAAAAAATGTAGCTTTAAAAAATGACTTATGATAATTTGCATGTACTGTAGATCTATGGAAGCGAACTTTTTCATGTTGAGAAAAATAATTGGGGTTGATCTATAAATGAAACACTGACCAGTTATGGGTGTAAAATACTGCTCTCTTCAAAATCAGAATAACTTTCAGTTTAGGTCTTTGTTTCCATGGAAACCATCAAATTTCACAAAGAAGCACAGAACACTCATCACATTCTTTAGGGACATTAAAACAGTCAAGCTTGTGAAGATTGCTTGTGTGGAAATACATTAACTGCACTTTAACTCAGTAATGAGATAATTGATAAAAATTTATTATTGGCGTGAATAATAGAGAATTTTATGCTAATGCACTGCTTTAATATTTACTCAAAAACTTGCAGAATTGACAATAATTACTATATTTCTTTATAAAATATACTTTTTTTACTTTTTTCACAAAAGTCTCAGAATGTTATGACGCTGCAACACATGCATACAGTACTTATCAATGTTCTTTTTAATCATGTAAAAATGTCAGTCTTTAAGAAAAAAATGCAAATGACTTACAATGCACTCTAGTTTTGTAAATTTGACTTGTCATCTTGTAGCATTGTAGCAAAATGTGGTTAATACAGTGACAAGAATAAGTATGTCAACTCTTTTGAAATAACCATGTATAAATACAGTATGTCTTAAAATATGGACCGATCTTCATCTAAGTTATAATACAAGTTATAATATGAACAAACTATTTCAACTAATAATGTACAAATTATTTTATTGTTTTTGCACATATTGAAATACATCATTCAAATATTTTTAGTGTAAGCTGGAAAAAGTATGTGAACCTCTAGGCTAATGACTTCAACAAAAGCTAAGTGGAGCCAGGAAATGGCAGTCCAATCAATAAAACAAGATTGGGGGTGAGGTTTAGAGGTACTGTGACCTAAAAAAAGATTCAAACATTTTGAGTTTGCTATTCACAAAAAGAGTCTGCTGATGTCAAGCATGCCTTCTAAAAAGACATCTCAGAAGATCTATGATCAAGAATTGTTGATTTACATAAAACTGGAATGGGTTACAAGTAATTTCAAAGATTTAAGATATTCATTATTCCACAGCTGGACAAACTACATATAAATGGAGATGATTAAGCACTGTGGCTACTCTAGAAGGGGGCGTCCAACCAGGATGACTTCAAAGGCATAACACAGAATGCTCAGTAAGGTAAAAAAGAACCCTAGAGTAACAACTAAAGGCCAAAAGTATTTATTAGAACTGATTAACATCTCTGTTCATTAGTCTACCATAAGCAAAACCTTGAACAGACATGATTTGTCCATGGCAGGGCATCCAGAAGGAAGATATTTCTCTCTAAAAGCAAAATTGCTCCACACAAGTTTGCTAAAGACCACCTTGACACGCCACAAAGAAAAGTATTTTAAGCACTGGCAAAACTAAGATTGAAAAGTTTGTGAAGAATATGCAGCAGCACACAGCACACCAACATGAAAACATCATCCAAATGATGAAGTATGATGAAGGGAGAGTCATAATTTGTGGCTGATTTGCTGCCTTTGGTTCTGGAGAGCTTGCTATCATCGAGAGGCAAATGAATTCCCAAGTTTGTTAAGGTATCCTATAATATCAAGTTGGTTGTCTGCCAGCTGAAGCTCAACAGAAGTTGGGTGATGCATCATCACAATAGTCCTAAACATCAAAGTAAATCTACTTTAGAATGTCTTTAAAGAAAGAAAATGTAGTGGCCCAGGCAAAGCCCCAACCTTAACCTAATGGAGATGCTGTGGAATGACTTCAAAAAAGCCATTGAGACCAGACATCCTAAAAATATGGCTGAGCTAAAACAGTTCTGTAAGGATGACTGGTCCAAAATTCCTCCAGAATGTTGTGCAGGTCTGGTTGGCAGCTACTGGAAGTGCTTGTTTGAGGTTATTGCTACCAAAGGAGATTCAACCGGCTATTAAATTCAAGGTTCACTTAGTTTTTCCACAGCGGACTGTGAATAGTTGGTGAGTGCATACCATAAAAATATGAAAGATTATAACTGCTTGTGTGTTACATTATAACTATGTTGGGTTTGTCAATGCTTTTGAGGTAGATAAAGATCAGATCATGTTTTATAACCAGTTAATGCTGAAAACCTCCTAATTCCAAAGGGTTCACTTACATTTTCTAACACCTGTAGCCCACAATGACTGCATGGATTGTTGCTCATTTGGATTGCTCTTTTAGCTAGCTTGCTGTCCTTAGAAGGAGTGCTGGCTATGCCACACTAGGATGGTGACAGTAAGACTCCCTAATGGTTGGAACTGAAGTTCCTCATTGGTGTATAGTCTGCCAGCTCTTACTGTTATTATTTCTGGCCTTGATTTTACTGCTGTTATTATTTCTTGTCTCCCCCGCTGTTGGCACCATTACAGTACTATCAAGGCAGAACAAGTATCGGAAAGGTCATAAAATTTAATGGAAATTTAAAGTATTTTTTTAAAATATACACTGATGCTTAATGAAACACACACATACAATCACATTAGACGACACACTGTCACAGAGATTAGCACTGCTGTCTCACAGCTTTAAAAACTGCTATTTATTCTATTTTAGTGGTGTTTGCAGATTTTTCCTCACATGGGACTTTTAAATGCACATAAGTCAATCTGTATGTCTTTTTTCTAACTGGGAATGATAAAATAATTTATTTTGTAATAGTTTTTGCTTTGGCTGATGTTGATAATGTCATAACAATGAATCTTCCACCCATTCATCCATTTTACCAACCGTGAAAAGCATTCTTTTGTAGAGAACTCTTCTTAATATTTTCAGAAGTCTTATTACTTCTTTTACAGACTGTAAAACTGGACTCTTGAATTGTGTTGATAAAATATAGAAAAATGTATTGTTGTACATAGAATATACTACATTTGTACAAGAATATTTTGCATTAAATATTTCCTAACAACATCTCAAATCATTCAATCAATAAGTAGTATGTGATTCACAGCTAGAGAAATATTGGTGCTAAGGGTGCTGGAGGATGAATTTTGAACAATTGTTTCAAATATCTGATTTCATATTGCATATTGCGTTTTATTGCCCTTATAGTGATAACGTGTGTACTAGAGAAAACCTTTAATGTTTAAAAGGGAACTTTGTACAAGGACTTAATGTATAATAAGAACTTGCCTGGTTGTGCTACTTATTGCATAACAGGTCAGAGCCACTTATAAGAGAAACTTGAAGTCATCTAAACAGGCCCACTGAGTACATTTTGGGGGCTGCAAAGACAAAAGACAAGTTTTACTCCCCCCCCCAGTATTGCCACAGTATTGTTAGAAGGTTTGAGAACATAGTTTGTGTCTAAGCAGGACACAGGCATCCACATGAGAAGGGAGATGGATCCTACACTCCAAAGCCCCATTGGTCCAAGTAAGGAAAAGCAACATCAGCATTAGTAAAGGGCACATTAGGAGCTGTCTGTCTTACCTTCCATTTCCATCTAGAAACAGTACAATGCAAGATTTACAGAGCAACCTGATAGCTATGCACATTGGGAACTGAGATCTCTAGCAAGAAGACCAGGTTGTATGGGGTGATTTCCAGGCCCATTTCATTTTGCTGTTGTTTTACATATATTTAAGATTGATGAAACCCATATGAAATACAAAAAAAACTTGATGCCACTTATTTATCTATTACTTTACATTTTGGCTGTGCTTCAATCCTCTCTATAACTGCAGGTTTTAATTGCAAACTACACTTCAGCAATACATGAGATAGAATGGGAAGCCACAAGTCTCAAATTGTGACACATGCCATTGTGCCAGTAAGACTGCATTGAAAAGGATTAAACAAAACATCTGAAAAATAACTTAAGTAGAAATATCATAACCTTGTCTTTGTAATTAATTAAAGTCGGATGGCTCCAATTCTGTAACAATTCAGGGGAACTAGCACAAGAGGCAAATCTCTTTATTATAAAAAAAAATCTTGGGAGGGAGACAAGATGTGAACTTCTCGGAAGACACTTTGATGTCACGTGAGACAAAAGAGAGAGACAAAAGGACAGCTGCTGTACAGGCTTTTAAATGATTGATGTGCAGCATGACAAGCAGAACACGCATCTTGCCAGCAGCATCAGCAAGCCAGCACATGATTCGACCACATCTCCTTACCATGCGTTCAGCCCCTAACCCCCCCCCCCCCCCCCCCCCCCCCCCCCCCACCCCTTCACAATGCAAGTGGCAGAGATGCGAAGTGGCAGAAGGACAGCTGCTGTACAGGCTTTTAAATGACTGACACGCAGCGCGACAAGCAAAACATGCAGCTCGCCAGCAGCAGCAGCAGCAAGACAGCAGCTGATCCGACCGCATCTCCTTAGCATGCATTCAGCCCTCCCTTCACAATGCATTATACGTCTCGCAAGAAAGAGATTTAACCATGCCCGGGGCCGGAAATAAAGGACAAAGAGTAGGTGACAAAGTAGCACTTTGTAAAGAATTAAAAAATGTTGGCGCGATACACAGGCACATTAGGTTAGAGATAATGGAAGTACGAAAATGCCAAAGTCTCAAAAAAAGGATAGGAAAGATCGCATTAGTGCAAACAAACGGAAATTATTACTCGATGAAATAACGAAACAGCAAAAAGAGATTGAATATATTGATTTAAACTTTAAGCCGGAGACTTGTAGATCATCTAATTCGTGTTGCCAGCGAGAATTAAAAGATTCCAAAAACGTTATTGCAGTATGAAATCCCGTGAGACAGAGACTTTTCACATGAGATTCTTTTAAGTCACGCCCTACTTACAACTATTTTCAAACAAGACCACGGTCATCTAACCTCAGTCATGTGAATGCTTTTGTCAGACACACTTCCTGTGCTCTCAGCTCTTATAAATTTTATCAGGACAATAATTTTATACGTTCTAGGTAACAAGTCACTGACAAAGCAAAGAAGAAAGAGCATAAACAACATTCGAGAAAGTTGTTTTATTTATTAGAGAGAAAGAAATGATATTCACTCACAGGAAGATATACGTTGCATTGTCACAATGTATGTCCAAACACGGAATAAAAATTCAATGCGATCTTGAAGAAAAGTTAATTCCAAATATTGTTTTTACAAAAGTTTTAAAGTAAAAGTGAAAATAATGCATATGTAACAATTCCCATGAAAATAATAATCTCTTTAAATTGTATTTCCAGTAAACCAAACCCAGGGGTGGGCGAGCAAAGCGAGTAGGGGTCAGAGCCCCCTAGTTTGACAAAAAATTAGTATCTTTCTTAAAATGCACAAAGCTTAATAAATGAACTGCCAAAAATATATACTGTATAGTTTACATCACTGTAACAGGAGCAGAATTATGCAGAATTATATTTTAATTTTATGTTTATTTATCATTATTGTTTTGTGTTGTAAATAATAAATGTTATATTATTTTTGGAGATTAAACATGTTGATATTGTGTCATTTCCACTGTCTTTGCCTAAGGATATCAGAACTGTAATGAGAGAATTAATATAAACAAAACCTATCCAAGATAATTATAATTATCACTTCCAATACCGATTTGTGTGTTTTCTCAAAAACCTGGAACATTTCCCAATGCCACAACATGAAATTAATTGCAATACTGTATATGTTTGAGATAATATTATTTTTCATAGGTGAGTATGTTTAAATAATGAAGCCAATTTCTCTTTGTAGCAAATTATTTTTGTTCTTCCTCTTTGGAGAAGCCATTATCAATTTTTGATCACATTATAAACCGCTGCAACGGGAGTTGGGGAATAGAAAATGCAAGTATTCTTGACGTATATTTCTCATTTTACTGTGATGATATAGCACTGACCTAAACATATAAACAGGTGTATCTACAAGCATGTGTATAACTAGTAATGATGTCCGGTCACTGAGAGTACAGCATGATCATATTGACCCCTGCTTTTACTTTTTTTACTTTAGCTAATTAAGAGGTCTACCTACAGGGCTGTCTGTAAGTGAAAAAGTGATCATTTGAAGATCTAAAATGTGTGAAATACTGTGGTATTGCAGTTTTCAAGAAAATGTTACAAAGACTAACCAGATTTGCAACTGGGTGGTGATTCTAAAGGGTGTAAATTTATGCATATGCAATAATTACTGCTAAAATAAATTGTGATCTTAATTCATATGGATAAAATACATGTTATTAAAACATGTCTTGACAAATGTTTTACTTTACATGTACATTTTTTTTTTGAATTAGAATTTCTTTTAAAATGTTCTTAATCTTGACTGATCTAGACTTTCAATCAGGGAACATTCACTCTTACATCTGATTCATGTGATAGTGTAAAGAAAGTGTTTCCTCTAAGCACTTGACCAAAAACTGTGTTAATTTGTGTACTATTTTCAGTTATAGCATTAAATTATTCACAATTTTAATTATAAACCTATGTTAGAAGACATTGAATAATCAAATAATTCTCTCTAGATAGTAGTGAAGTTGTAATTCTGGTCTTGTGGAGTTTGCAAGTTTTCTCAATGTTTGCATGGGTTTTCCTATGCAAGTATTTCTTTTCTCCCACAACCCCAAAGTCTTTCAGGTTAATTGTGTGAATGTGTCCTGAAATAGGAAGATGCCAAGTTCAATGAGGGTTCCAGTGTTATGTTTGGTGTTCTCAGGGTAGACACAAAGTCCCCATGAGAAAATTTCTGTTACAATATGAAGTCACAAAAATGACAAAAAGGGGTGAGGCCTCAAAAAGACCCATAAAGCAGGCCAACCCAGAAGAGACTTGTCCCAAAGATGCATGTCCCCAAACTTCTTCCTGCAAGCTGTGGCCCATAAGGGCCTTAAAATGGGAAGCTTGCTTTTAAAGTTCAAAAATATAAAGAAAGTCCAAAACTTTACAAAAAATAGTAACATTTGGGACTTTACCCAAAGGTGTTTTCACACTTATACAATGTTTGCTCTGTGCTAAATCAGAAGATGATTAGTTACTTTGTTCCAATCTTCAGTTAGTTCAGCGGTGTTTCACAAAGCAAACTTTCAAGTGAACCAGAAGTAACAATAATTGTCCTGTTGTGTGTGTTGTGGACTTCTTTAATTGGGCAGATAATTTTTTTTTTCTGCAAAAAATCATCAAGAAGGTTCAAGAACAGATGTGCACATACACCACCACATTTGCAATAATTGTAGGGTTTGTTTAGAACTCACAGCTTTGTTAGCAGAATGTCTATCTGATAACTAATAGAATACATGAAAACACAATAGTTAACATGCTACCGGAAGGACACATTTCATCTGAGCGACTCTATGGAAAGCTCTGCTCAGGGTGCACAGTGATGTGCTTCAATTTCATTTAGAAAGTGGACATATTGGGTGCATTTCATTTTACCATGTGAAATTGCTTACTCTCTAGTAGCCTAATGTCACCTGTTTTTAGTTTCTCAAATCACCTATCTACTCTCTTTAGTACAGTAAACATTTTTTGATAATGTTCACTTTAGAATTTTTAATTACATGTACCATTTACTACAGGGTATCAAAGTTTATATACCTCTAGTATCCACATCGTGCTCTTAGAGCTATTGCATTAAGAGAACACACGTGACACGACCTGTGTGTATCACTCTTGTGTTTTAAGTTTAGGGGGTTTGATTGTCACCTCACAGAACATTAATTTCTGAATAACTCTCTATGTGTTGGGATTCAAAACTGATTTAAATCAGAAGCTGTTTAAAACATCAATGTAGACTATAAAGTACTGTATAGTAATAATTGTTTAAATTCATTCAAGTTCAAGTTGAGGTTTATTGATCTTGTCATATGTGCTGAGCACAAGAAAATTCTAAATGCTGCATAATGAAAAAATGTGAAATGTGTGCATGTTATGATATTTAGGTAAATTTTTGCGGCTACTGTTAATGAAGTAATACTGTTCTCTTATACAGCATAATGCTTAAAAGATCTTATTTTACAAGTCTGAACAAAAAATGGTGATTTGTATCAATAATAATGTATTTATAAAGAAAAGGCAAGCAATAAAAAAACAAACATAAACTTACAGTATGTTCATAATGATAAAATATATTCATGAAACAATAAATGAAAAGCCATCCACTGAACCTGTACATGACAGGGTAACACGGAGCATCAGGGAAAAGGTACGACTATCTATCACAGGGAACATCTGCTCACACAACTACACCCACTTACAGAAGACCACTTTAGAGTCTCTGGTTACATGAACATCTACTGCATGTCCTGGCCAGACAGGAGAATGAGGGCAATAGGTCCACATAGTCAGAGAGTTGGATGGAAATCAAATCCAGGGCCTGTCAGCAACACTACTCAAAGTGCCATTCTAAAGTAAACCATGGACACGTAATTTAGTGTTAAAGGCAAAATTAAACATTGCTAATAACGGTAAAAATTATAGGGCTTCTGAAAATATGTGCTAGTCAAATAATGTGCACATCTAAGTGTTTTCACCTGCCTGCACTTAAAGAAAAGTTTTATCATTCTACATTAACAGTACAGTAGTCAACATAACTTCTAATTTGAAAAGAGACTTTTTTCTAATTGCTCTTAGGGAGACCTCTGACAAGCAAGTGATATAATAAGTAACAGATTAAAGGACTGTTTCAGTGTTTATTATAGTATAGTCCCTGAAGTAAAAATTATGCTTTTACTGCTCACTACATGTTTTTTGTATATAAGTTTTATTCTAAACCACAATAATACGATTATCATTTATATTATGGGTCCTCAAATAATGCTAACAAACATCCCGAAAAAATGACACTTAATTTGATCAAAAACTTAAAAAACAATGATTACAGTACTAATAAACTTGTGTTTGCCATATGAAAAATGTTTTTATACTATAGATTTTACTTCAGAACTTGCTCTTTTTCTTGTTTTGCTATTCATCAGTAATTGGTGCCTTTTGTTTTGGCTTGTAGAAGCCGCGTTAACTGAGGTTTGCCCTTTTTATGTTCCCAATTCACACAGTGGGCACAAATACTATTTATTACACAGCTTGAATCTGTTACACAGTCATTTTAATCTTATTCACTAGAATAGTAATGAGACAGCTGTTTGGTTTACATTTACATATTTCACCATGTCCTTTCCTTTTGCTCATACATTAACATATGCTGTAACAACACACACGTTTTATATATATATATATATATATATATATATATATATATATATATATATATAGTGTTCATATTTATTCACTGTAGTATTCTCCTTAGATAAATATAGAATAAACAATGGTATAAAAAAAAACATTAAAGAAACACAGCATTGGGTATTTCACCTTTTACAGCTGACATGATACAAAATAACGATCTGTCATTTTTTTTCCCATAAATAATCAGAATATCGCTCCAATATAAATTCAGTAATTTTCAGGGTGAATATTTAAAATACCTATCAAAACAGACTTACAAAAATGTAACTAAAATCATTATCAATTGTTTTAATATAATCTTCACTTAAATGTTAAAATTAAAAATAAAATCCTAACAACATAAATGCATGTCAGGTTTTTTTTTTTTTTTTCTGCTGACCTAAAACTATCAAAAGTGACAGTAACGAGACATTTAGCTGATGAGGTAATTAGCCACCAACTGCTGGAGGATTTGCTGATAGCAAATCACAGTTAGCTTTCTATAGTACCCTGTCACATCAGCAATTACCGGACTCTTGACTCTTGTGAGTTTATTTTCATAAATTATTCCTGCTTAAAATGTGAATTTGTCTTGGTGACACTAAGTTAGCTCCTGATGAAGCATGAGGGAACTATTTATTCTCTCTCTCTGTGATTACACTGTTGCCTCTCTGCAGACACTGCAGCTGCTACTTGTGGCTAATTTTAGATTTTAGACTGCGTGTAATTAAAATTAATACCTTAACGCTTTAATGTTCCTAGAAGGAGGATGAATCCATTTTCTTCATTTAAATCTACTCCTTATATAATTCTAACACTTCTTTGCATTTTTTGTTGTTTTATATTTTACTGTTTCTTGTAAAATGTATCCAAAAATGCAAAAAATGAAATATAAGTAAGTGAAAAATATTTCATCATGCCATTAAATCTTTTTTTTCCTTATTGGAAGTATTATTGACTTATGAATAAAAATTGTATTTATGATTATTCAGCTTACTTTAAGAAATCTTGTCAAGTAAATTTTGATTTTGATTTTTTTGTTAAATAAAAGCAAAACAACTTCCATCTGAAGTTTTTTTGTCTAATTTTTACATAAGCATTAAACTGTCACATAAGTAATATTTAGGCAGGGTGTAGAAAGTCTAATATGTACTTAAAATTCAAGCAGAACTGACTACTGAGATACTTTTCATAGGCTGTTCTGTTTGTGGCCTGCAGTTAATTTAAAATGTTGCTGCAAGACCAGGAAATGCAACTATATAACTCCTGCCCTCATGTCCCTATATTGGCATTCTGTTAAATCTTCCTTTTAACAAGTAAATCTTTAAATTCCTTTGATCTCCTTTGCTTTTGAGAATGTATTAATACATGCTGTATGTAGCAGAGCTCAAAAGGAACAGTAGCCCAATTAGTCACTTCAGTCAAAGAATTATTTTTCACCTTACTGGCCAAGATGTTTTTTTTTTTTTTTTTTGCTGTCCATGAAGAGTGGGGGACAGAGGTCACATGCCTGGGGCAACAATTGTAGTCTGTGTAATAAGATGTGTTTTGATTAGACATGCATCCCATGTATATGTAGAGACAAAATTCTAGGTGTTACATAGTCAAGTTGGGGAGCATGCACTGGTACAATGCGTTGCCGCACCCACTACACAACGAAACAACTCGGGAGCCCGGTTTGCAACCTCCCAGGCAGACACGCGGTCCAGTCCCACCCTCTGGAAATGACCCTATGTCTGCCACAGCCAGGTGTTACGTGGGTGACTCCTTCATCTGGTCTAGCCACTTGGGTCCCCAACAATGAGGATCTTACGAGCTGCATCACCCTCGAGGAAACGTGTCACATGGCCATAGTGCCATAACTGATGCTCCCTCACAATGTAAGTGATGTGCCTCATTTGGGACTCCCATGAGCAACCGCTCATTCGACACAAAGTCAAACCAACGGTACCCAAGGATTTTCCAGAGAGAGACAGTACCAAAGAAGTCCAGTCTTCGTCTCAGGTCACTGGATAGCGTCCATGTCTCTCAATCATATAGCAAGACAGGAAGCACCAGTACTCTAAAGACTTGGACCTTCGTCCTTTTGCATAGATATCGGGAGCGCCACATACCCCTTTCCAGTGACCTCCTGACCCCCCCATGCTCTCCCAATCCGTCTACTGACTTCATAGGAAGAGTCACAAGAGGTATGAATGTCACTGCCAAGGTAAGTAAACCTCTCAACAAGATCAACACTCTCTCGGCAAACAGACACACTGCTGATGGCTATGCCTAAGAGGTCATTAAAGGCCTGGATCTTTGGTTTTTTTCCAGGACACTTGCAAGCCCAGACACTCAGATTCCTCACTCAGTCTCTCGAGCGCCCCGATCAGAGCTTCCATTGACTCTGCGAAGATCACAGCACTGTCAGCAAAGTCAAGATCCGTGAACCATTCTTCACCAACAGATGCCTCACAGCTGCTGGACCCCACGACCTTGCCCAACACCCAATCCATACAAGCATTGAACAGAGTAGGAGCAAAAACACACCCGTGACAAATCCCAGAATCAACTGGGAAAAACTGCGCAGAATGGAGGCAGGACCTCTGCGTGTTACATAGTGTGATTAATCAAATGGTATTGGTTTGAACTATACACTTTAGAATGTGATTAAATGTGCAGCAGGGTTTTAAACTTCATTCAAAAAAATTCAGCAACCCAGCGTCATTTGGTCAACTGACTTTACAGTATGTGGCCATGACATTTGTCTCTGTTCTGTGATTTCTCAGTTACTTGGAGAAGTGAAGTTATGTCAAATTCATGATGAAAGCAAGGGAAAATAACTTCATCATTTAGTATACTGTCATGTGTATACAGTACAATGAGATTTTTACCTCGAAGTCTCCCACTGAACAGTTACAGCAGTGTAATACTAACAATATGCAATAAATAAAATACCATATATTAAAAACAACAACAGACATTATATAGTATTTATGTTCTGCCATGCTTTGCAAATGCAAACTGAAATCACAAAATTCTTTTCTAAATAGTGATTGTTTTTGAATATTACAGTACATTCTGTGTTGTTATTTTAAGTAGTATAAAGATAGAAATTCACTGCAAGCGGCAGCATAGTGAAAAGAGCACATATAAGTGTCACCTCAATAATAAATCTGAACGGAATGTATTTTACTAAAAGTCTTAGATATTTAAAAGAGCCATGCTACCTAAACATATCACATTTCATGGTATTTTGTGCACAGAGTGTGTGATACAGCAGATTGCAGCACAACAACCCAGTTGTCAAAATGTTTAATGAATGATGAGTCGCTCTTACTATAGATAATAAGAGATAACATTTTTGAAACTCACTGACACACACTCATACCTGTCAATCTATAAATACACAGGGAGAGTTTGTAAACTTCAGGTAGGACCTGGCTCTGTGTGGCAGGAATAACAGCTATGTTCTACCACTCTACCTATGCTTAAACATTGTTCTAAACTTAATGAACTTCAACCAGATTAAACTTTTGTGAACTGGGATATTCAAATTGGCCCTGGTGTGCATGCGTGTGTGTGTGAGTATGTGTGTTCGCCCTGTGATGAGGCTGATGCCATGTCCTTAGATTCCATCTGCCTAGTAACACTGCCCTGGATAAGTAGGCTAGAAAGATGAATGGATGGAATGATGCTTGTTCAGTTTTTGTCACTCGATTGCATATGATGTTCCTGTTCAGTATTCTTATTATACTATACTATACTACTATACTATACAATACTATCTTTGCAAAATAAAGAACTAGAGCTTCTGCATGCTTAAAGAATGTAAGCAGTCATAAGTGCTATATAGTTATAATTGTCTAGTTGTCTACAGAACAGAGACAGCCATTCACATCTAGGCATCAACATTCAGTGTCAATAATGGCGCATAGTGATGACTTTCCCAGGTGAATCCATGCCTCTGTACCTGAAAGGTGCCTCAGAGGAAGACGAGCAATGAAGTGAAGTGCACAGCCAGTCTCCTTTAAAAATGACTGAAACTCACAAATATGTTTTTTTTTTAACATCTTTAAAAGAAATGTATACTCTATTTTGCAATATGTGTGTAATCACAAAATGTGAATCAGTACTCAGTAAATTTTTTTTTGCTTTAAAAATGGATGTAATCAGTTTATAAGACTTTTTTTTTACAATGGGACCCCATTACCCATAAGCTCCACTATAAAATGCAAAAGCGAGATATTTCTTTTTTTTATTATAACAACAACCTTTGCTTAAGAATGAAGTATCATGTGGCAAACTAATATCTACTAATTGTGGCTGTGTGTCAACCTGGTCATAAAAGTTAAAAAAAGCAAAAAAAAAAAAACAAATCCTTTGTGTCGTTAGGCACTTTCTCTCGGGCTTACAAATAATCAAAAAATGTTTACCCAGGGTCTCCGTCCAGCAGGTCACTCTTATCAAAAAGACTCCTTCTTCTGGAAATCCAGGGTTCTTCTGGATGGAGAAGTGGAAGGGGCAGGTTCTTTGTGCTGCGAGTAGAGAAGAAGACAATGTTAGTGACAGCGCCCCCTTTCATCCCGGTGGGTTACTGCATACCTCAATTGAGTCCATGAGGAGATCCTCTGACGGGCATTCATGACACTATATATACCATATAGCATGATTGTGAAGAAATAACTTGGACTTGACAAATGCCAGACTTATTCTTTAAATAGCCATATCATCTAAGGATAAAAATTGTCCCTGAACCAAGGTGAGCTAGTACTAATGGTACTTAATGGAAGAAAGAGAGTATCCAGGATGGCAGAGATCTCTAATTATACTCTTTGCCTTTCACAGGCAGTGTGTGATGTACAGTATATGTACTGAACATATGGGAGCTGTGTAGCAGCTTAGCTATTAGCTAAACAAACCAGCTTGATGGACTGAATGGTCTCCTCTCATTTATCAAATTTCTGAAATTCTAATAATATTCTAAGCAGACTTCTCTGTCTTGTGCAGTGCTTTGTGTCTTGAGCTAAGAAGGTGCCATACCAAGATGTCGGATGACAGTAAATGGAAACATTTGGGCTTTTGTCAGAATCTTCGGCAAGTAAAGGCATTGACAAGCCTACTTCATGATAGATACCCCTTTTTTCCAATCCCAAAACAAGCGCAGATACAGCCCAGGGAGTCCACTAGCAATATACAGTATATACCCACATCTGGTTTTAGTATTGCTTTATCTAAAGTGAAACAATTTGACTGGAGTACCATTTTAAAGTTTTTTCATCACTAATACTTGTCTAAAAACACAGACGCTTGTAAGACCAAGAGCACATTTTTTGTTGCATGGTTTCTCATTATTCTATATGTGGTGCAGGTTTATTATGGTTGTGTTGTACAGATCTTAGATAAAAGCAACAGCAGGCAGTCTTTACCTCCAGTGAGGATGCAGCATATCTACAGTGTTAAAGTCAGACACATAGTTGATTTTATATATGACTTTTTATGTAACATATGGCTTAAAAACGATCCACAGCATCTCAATGAGTTCTTTAAATTATCAGCAGCATTACCAGCTGAATTTCGGAATACGTCTTATGAATTATTATGAAACTAAAATGTCTGTAATTTAGTTGAAGCCTTGCCTGAAAGCCATAGATAATTAAGGATGGTTGGTTACACTACTTTACAGACAACTGAATAATGGTTACAAATCACCCTGCCCTTGAGAAAATTCTACCAGATGTTTATTTAGTGGACAAAGATTGCATCATTATAACTAATTACACAACATAATGCAAATAGGGAATCTTGAATACTGACAGTTATCATTTATGAAAAGTATAATAATTTGGTTGTTAGAATTGATAATCTTAGGCAACATTTTAATTAGTGAGGCAGGACATTATTATTTCCTTTGTAACTAAACATTCTGTCGGATAAATAATATTGATACAGCAGATATTTTGAAGAATGTATTTTAACTATACTTTTAATTTAAGATTTTTTGTTTACAGGTACACGAGTACATATATAAGGAATCTCAAACAACAAATCTGTCTACTGGATGAAATATATGATGATTAAAGTGACAGTGGTTACCTCGGGGGGGTAAACATTAACATTAGACAAAGATATTGTCTGTTTTTTACCTGCATTATTATCAATCTTTAATTTAATATTGTTTTTTTTTGTATCAGTAAGGTGCTGCTGGAGTATGTGAATTTCCCCTTGGGATTAATAAAGTATCTATCTATCTATCTATCTATCTTACCTAAATATTTGCTTATGAATAATACTTTGTCAAACTCTGGGTTATAAACTAATTTTGGATCAACTGAAAACCCTGAAGTCACCTGTCAGTAATGTCACTTAACTACTCTGTAACTGTACACTACACATTTTAAATGAGGTACAGATGGTCATAATTAATTCACTTAAATTTACTGTACATCTAACTAAAGCCACTTTAAATCTTCACATATATTGTAAAGTACCATTTCTTACATAATGACATAAAACAATATTAACAATGAATCTTCTCAGCAGTTTAGACAGAAATGCAATATGTTTGCAGCTTATTTTCCATTTAAAGTATATGAGTGGCATAGTGAAGCAGTGGTTAGTGGTTCTGTCTCACAGGTCTAGGGTTACTCAATCAAATTCAAGGCCTGGATATTGTCTATGCATGATCCCCCTGTAATTGTTTACAGGTTCTCCAGGAATTCTAGTTTCTTTCCACATTCAACACATATGCATATAAAATGTTAATCTAAAAAAACAAAATCAAAAAGGAATCGGAATAGTCAGAGAAGCATTTCACTACACAATTAAGTATTGTGCCTGCTAGATTACATACTTATTTTCACTAAGGAATCAAGCTATTTTGTACAAACCAAAAAGGTGTATTCCACTGTACATAAAGGGAAATCCTACTCCAGTCCCATGTTCAAGTTCTGAAATCATTAGTTTAAAAGGTTATGACAAAAAGGTAGATCACAACTTAACAAAAGCTGAAAATGAAAGACTGGTTTATTTTTACCAATTTCAAAGAAAATGGCATTTTTCTTACATGGAATCTTGTTTTTTCAAAGATATCTTATACTGAACATTTGCTGTTTTTATAGAGCTCTGAAAGCGTACAAAAATTATCAAAATTATTCTTGAGTGAACAGATGTGATTTCAAATGCAAGGGTTTTAGTACTTTATTCTTTTCAAATGTTAAAGATTTAAGTCTTACATTCATTGGTTTGACCAATTATCTGCATGTGTAGGCGACACCTGAATAAAGGTACAGTTTTATTCATGTCTGTGTTTCTTGGTATTATTGCGAATTGAAATTATTTAATGAAACACTACTCTGTGAAACCATTTATCTGATGAAACCATCTATGAAACACTTCTTTTATTTGAAAATAATTATTGTTATTTGAGTAACAATATGGTTGATCAGGGACAGTTGGAACATGGACATAAAGTAAAACCATACTATATATAAAGATATACATAATATTAGTATATATTCTTTAAGTAATTTCATTTTTGTGGAATGAATAACACAGTTATCATGATAGTAAATCTTACTTATTAATTGTAGTGATCATGTTAAACTTCCAACTAAATAATGGTGCTGGACAAAGTCAACAACAACAAAACAAATTTATTTATATAGCACATTTTCATAAGAATGATGTAGCTCAAAGTGATTTAAAGGATGAAGAAAGAGACAAAAGAAAAGAAAAAGAAAAAATATAAAATTAGGGAATACTAATTAACATAGAATAAAAGTAAGGTCTGATGACCAGGGAGGACAGAAATCAGAAAAGAGAAAAAAAAAGAGAGAAAAAAAAAAAAAACAAAATCAGCAGGGGTTCTGAGGTCACAAGACCACCGAGCTCCCTCTAGGCATTCTACCTAACATCAATGATCTCAATCTGTTCTCATGGTTTTCAGGCTTCACATGGAAGAACTTGATGATGATGGTCATGTGGACCCTTTTCCTTCAATCCATCAATGTAGGGACAGCACGGTGCTTTGATCAGGTGGTGGTGGAGCAGATCGCCACCACAGAAAACTGGAAAAAGAACAGTAGAGAAAGTAGAGGTTAGTACGGATTATGGAGCCACAAAAAAAAAAAAAAAGCTAATTAAATGCATACACAGAATATCAAGGTTAAACTAAAATGAAGCTATGAGAAAGCCATGTTAAAATAATTGGTTTTTAGCAGTTTTTTTAAAGTCCTCCACCGAATTAGCCTGGCGAATTTCTATTGGTAAGCTATCCCAGATTTTAGGTACATAACAGCAAAAGGCTGCCTCACCACTTCTTTTAAGTTTAGCTCTTGAAATTATAAGCAGACACTCATTTGAAGATCTAAGGTTACGATTTGGAGTGTAAGGTGAGATGCATTCTGAAATATAGGATGAAGCTAGATTATTTAAGGCTTTGTAAATCATAAGCAGTATTTAAAGGTCAATTCTAAATGGTGCAGGTAACCAATAGTGACGTCAAAACTGGAGAGATCCATCCATCCATCCATTTTCCAACCCGCTGAATCTGAACACAGGGTCACGGGGGTCTGCTGGAGCCAATCCCAGCCAACACAGGGCACAAGGCAGGAAACAATCCCGGGCAGGGTGCCAACCCACTGCAGGACACAAACAAACACACCCACACACCAAGCACACACTAGGGCCAATTTAGAATTGCCAATCCACCTAACCTGCATGTCTTTGGACTGTGGGAGGAAACCGGAGCGCCCGGAGGAAACCCACGCAGACACGGGGAGAACATGCAAACTCCACGCAGGGAGGACCCGGGAAGCGAACCTAGGTCCCCAGACTGCGAGGCAGCAGCGCTACCCACTGCGCCACCGTGCCGCCCAACTGGAGAGATGCGATTGGATTTTCTTTTCTTAGTTAAGATTCTGGCAGCTGCATTCTGCACTCGTTGCAATCGATTGATGTGTTTTTTGGGTAGTCCTGAGAGAAGTGCGTTACTGTAGTCTAGCCGACTGAAAACAAAAGTGTTAACTAATTTCTCAGCATCTTGCTTTATTTCTTAAGTGAAAAAATACTGTCCTAGTAATCTGATTAATATGCAATTTAATAAGGATAAGGAATAACTTTGCGGGAATAAACAATCTTTCTTTTTTGATGTCACTTAGATAGTGCCTTCTTCATACATGTCTGTATATGAAACAGAATAAGATCAAGATAAAAAAGTATACAGGTGGGACTCAAACCTCTAAGCCAGTGACTTGCAGTCAGATATGATATGATCTGGATTATTCTGCATTAGTGAAAACCATTTTTCCTTAGACTGTTTCCAAGTACTCAGGAATTTGTTATCAGTTAGCCAACCAGGGACGTGTAGTTTTGTACTTCTGCATAAATTTTTGCATAGAAAACGTAAAAAAGATGAAGGGTCTGTTATTGATGATTGATTCCACTTCATATATCACTTTATGGAAACTTTCATCTCCAAGTGTTTGTTGGTTAAAAGAGGCTGATGACGGATTGAATATCCATTTGATTTCTTTCTTCATCATAGTGTTGCTGGTTTTTTCTTAGTCAAGATTTTCTAATTGCTTCACGTAGCTCTCTCTCAGATCCAACAAAGTTCGTTCTATTATCCGAGTGCATGATTTTAACTTGTCCTCTTCTGCAAATGAATCCGCATATGGAGCTGGACAAATATGGTGCTGATGCAAGAATCAGTGTCCAAGTTGTGTGCAATCTGTACGTGCATAGCACTGATTGTTAGACAAGTGAAAACTTAATCTATAACTCTTGACCAGACTACATTCTCTTTTGACTTGGAAGGAGCCAAAATAATCAACTTTCTCTTGGAGAAAGGTCGTTGGACAGGTGACAAGCGATCTTCCGGCAAATGTGCCATTTTTTGCTCACCTGCTTTCGGAAAAAAAAGATATGGGCAGGAGACAAACCACAGTACTAACAAGTTCCATTTGTACAGACAACTGTCTGCACCGTTCTGCAACTGTTGTAAACTGGCAATAAGATCTCCCATTCAGGGAGTTAAATGCAAAACTTTGCTATGAGTTTCTTTAAATTTTTTCAAGGTTAAATTAATGTTTGGTGAGGTTGGCTTTGTCTGGGTCTTAGAACTGTGAGACTAATACATTAGTTAAAATTTTTTTTTTCTGCAAAAAGCTAAACATTTTTTGTCAGTCATTCAGTGAGTCTACCAGAAACATATAGTTTTATTTATATTTAGATGTTCTAGATTGGTCTGTAGTAGGCTATAGTCTCACCAGCTAATCATTACGAGATCCACAGTCCGAGGACCCACTCACAAATGATAGCTTTTCATGTATATATAATTTATTTTTCATCCCATATAATTTATTTTTCAACATGCAGGTCCGCCCAAAAAAAAAGTTGTTTAGGTTATGGCAGAATTCTACAAGCCAACCTTTTCTTTATGTGCCTTTCAGTAGAGTAGGTAGATCATTTTAGAAGTTGGTATATTCTAACACTAACATCATTCACCAAAGATTACCAAAGGATCGTTGTGCTACACTAAACGCAAACCTGTACAAACAAATATAAACCCAAAACAAAATATAAATATGTATTCTTAATCACCAGTCTCACAAATCCAACCCTTACTTTTACAAAGTGTAGATTCTGTCTGAAGCATACAGCCATCTTTTATGGTGTGATGCGACGTCACGCATCATGTATTATGTAGATTGTGTGCCTGCCAATGTTCAGAATCATAATGACTCCTAGCTCGAAAATGGCTGCCTCCTTGAAAAAAAAAAAAAAAACTGGACATGAGATTACAATACCTAAATAATGATAAAAACAAAAATTCACATTAATAAATATTATAACGTTTTGTACAGCTTATAAATTATAATAAGAATGTATTTTCTTGTAATATTATTCTTGTTATTTTTCTGCCTAGCTCATGAAATTTAACAAGGACTTTAATACAAAAACTAGGCCTCAAGGTTTTAATGTCACCTAGACCCAAAAAAGCATGGTCAAAATATCAGAAGCCTGCATAAGCCAAGATGAAGCCAAAGCTGAAAAAGGGAGAGGGGAACCATACAGAATCCTGTTAAGCAATAACAAAACAGGATTTCTTTTATGTTTAAAAGTTTTGTTTAGCAAATATTTAAAAAACAAAAACAAAGCAGAAGCATAAAAGGTGTCAAAAATTATGCCTAAAGGTAAACCAAAATACAACTAGTACCAATCCACAATCCAGAAATCAAAGTCCAAAACAGTCAAAGTTCATATACAACAGTGAAATAAAAAAAAGAACTTACAAAAGCAAAATCCAAAAATATAACCCTAAGTGCAGAAGCAGAGCTGAATATAAGTAGTGAAAATATGTATGTCTCAGGGCCAGTATTGTGGATTTTACAGGTTTATGTAGGCCCTGGGGCAGTCCTACATACACCTGCAGTGTCAGAGTACCCGCCCCCTTAGGCCCAACATAAAGAGAACAAGGCACATTAGACACAACACTAAGAAACACATACCTAATACATTCATAAAATTATGATAAAAAATATTCATTGAGACATAATCAAAAATAAACAGAAAGAAAACATAAGAAGAATTTACAAAAAAAAATTCAAAACACAAAAAAAGATAACAGAAAAACTAAAGACATTTAAGCCAGGAAAAAAAAACCCTGGTTATTCTATAAAGTATCTGTAAAATCCTGAGAGCAACAAATGGGCAATTGAAGAGATAGAATCAACTGAACTTTAAAGAACTGCCAAGGGAATAAGGATGAGATACCCTAGATAAGAGAATTTTAATTTAGTTTGAATCAAATTTGCCAAGTGGTAACATTTTATTATGAGTTAAGAACCCTGATTCTTGAATTGATGGGCATTGATTAAAAAATGTATGACAGGGTTTTATAAGATGTTCAACAACATCTTCATATGTTATTTGCAGAGGTTCTTTTCCTATTCATGGCTCTTAGATGTAACCATATGTCTATAAATTAATTTTCATAATCAGCAATTAAACACACAATTGCTGTAATCTTGCTCTAGGATCTAGTCATTCTAGAATACCATTTTGAAATGTAATTTATAGATGATAAATTTTCTTTATTCTGACACATCATCATTTATATTTGACAAAATTCTGTTGTTGGTGCTCTTTAGAATGTGAAACCATTCTTTGATCATTTTGATAATGTGCAGATACAGTGTTTTAGGTGAAATGTTAGAATGTTTATAGAGTGTGTGAATGAGCCGCAGAACAGCACAGACATCTAATTGACTCACCCAGAGGCACAGCCAGTGGAGGGACTTACATTATCAAAATAAAATACAGACAAAATAAAATACAAATTGGATAGTTTCTAAAGGAGCAGCTTTGATCTGAAGCAGCGAACAGTCTACATGTTATATAAAATAAATTAAGCCTTTTTAACATGATATAAAACAATGAATAATAACAGTAACACATTTCAAGAGTCATGCTACTTTAAATACTAATTCATATTGTTAACAACATTGTTAATAACATATTTAGAGACTGTTAATATCTGTGGAGAAATATAAACCATGAACCATGACCTGCTGTGCTGTATCATAAGTGGATCTGTTCTTGATAATAAAAAAAGGAATTGAAGAATTCAAGTGAAAGGCAGTCCAACAAAAAGTTGGAATATAACAAAAAATGAAAAAGTTAGCAATGCATGACCTAATTGAAAGGATGGAGATAATCATAGTGTCTTATATTTATAGAGACCAATTTTCAATTGGTGGTGATCTTATTTCTTCCACTATAAATTAGTAATCCAGCAAATCTTAATCATTCAAGTCCATGGTTAGTTTTTGATGCTGGTATAGGCTTTGCCCTTTTGTGGAATAAGTGAATGTAATCAAATTCTACATACAGAGCTTGTTAAGCAACAGTTTCTATTCTGTAATTTAAAAAAGCTTTTTTTTCTTTTCTGTACATGCTCTATGTATATTTCTTTGATTTGTTGTGTGTTATACATATTTTGCTTTACTTAAATATTATTAACCTATTTAAATTCAAGTTTAATTCTGAATTGGATTGAAAATTATTTAAAATGTTATGATTATATATATATATATATATTGTGGGAAGCAGCCTGGACACAGACAGACGGACATCATTTTAAAGTCCAACACACTTTTAATTATAATACTAAAGTGCACAAACCCAGTGCCGCAGCACCAATCACCCCAATGGTTCAGGCCAATACAAAATGCCTTCTCACTCTTCAGGTCGCCTCTTTCCTCTCCCAGACCTCGTCCTCTTCCACCCGACTCCAGCCCTGAATGAAGGGAGGCGGCTCCTTTTATGTTCCCCCGGATGTACTCCAGGTATGCTCCAGCAATCTTCCACCGACACGCCCCAGTGTGGCAGAAGTAGCGGCTGTATCCCCGGAAGCACTGCGGGTGTCTCTGCTCCACTTCCGCCCAGCACTTCCTGGTGTGGCAGAAGTGCTGAGGTCCAAGGCTGCCAAGGCATCCGGGCGCCCCCTGGCGGTGATCACAGGCCCCTGCAGGGTTCAGTTTCAAAGCTCTGCACCTGAGGCCCCCAAAGCAACCAGGGCAGTCGCCCCCTCGTGGTCTGGAGGAGGCGTGAGCCCTCCTCCGGTCCTCTTGGGCGTCCCGGCTGGGTACCACCCCAGCCGCGTGCCACTATATATATATTATACTATTATTATTATACTATATTATTATTATACTATATACATACATCATGGCATCCATGTGTATACAGGGGTTTGTGTACATGAAAGTATGGGTAATTACAGTTAAGTTTGTACATTTTAGTGGCATTTTTTATTTGTCTTTTCATGCATTTCTGTTGTTAACTCAAAAGGTGATTTCTTGTGAGTTTCTCATCTAATTTGTGCTCATTTTTCAATGTTTCTTAAAAAAAATGTAAAAGCTTGATAATAAAATAGCAGGGCTGGGAATCGATTAAAAAAATGACAAATTAACCCCATAAATGTATGAAGTTATTCTCAATTAATCACATCTAACAGTAAAACATGTAATTATACAATTAATACATAAATCATGAAGTACATACACACTGAATCATAAATATAATTTAGAAGGAACGCAAAGAAATTTTTAAAAATGGCATAGTTGAAACTTAAACAGTGACCTTAAACCTTGGTAAAATTGTGGTATGACTTTTTTCGGTTACAAAAAGTAGCCCACCACAGAATAATGGCTAGAAAACACTGTTGTACCTACACCTTTATTTCTGGCACACTTAAAAAAAGATTTTTGTAGCTGCTGTCTCACTTAAAAACTGACACCATGCATTACGTGGATAGTTATGTTGTGTGCTTTGAATAAATTAGCGAAGATACTGCAAAATTGAATCATGGGTACGGATAATCATTACACTTCTATTTTGTAGAATTTTGTCGTTATATTAGTGCAGTCAGCACTTTAAGCTGGCTGGAAGACTGGCAAGTTAAACACTGAGGTACTAGAGACTTATTTTGGTTGTAGTGTCACTCAAAGATAACTTATTTAGGGCATATCAAATAAGACTTTGATTCTATTTTTTTTTTTACAGAAACATGAAATGAAAAAAAAGTGGGTGTAATTTTTACCTTTGCAACTTTTCTCTAGCATTGCACCAGGACTTCTGTAAAACCCACCCCTTTCTTGACACTCCTGTGCACCTATGTCAGTATGTATACAGTATATCAAGAAAATGAACACCAGTACACTGCATATTGACATTTGGCGTATCGTTGTGAAAACGCATAATATGAAATGTTAAACCTTTAAATGAAATTACATTTCATAAAATGTTTAAAGTTAGTATATAGAAGTAGAGTGTTGTACCATGTTAGGCATTATGGATGCAATGAGAAGACAAGCAAAATTATACCTTTTATTGGCTAACTGAACTGATTACAATGTGCAAGCTTTCAAGGTAACTGAGGCCCTTTCTTCATTCATTGTTGTAATCTAAGGTACAGTATACAGTATACCAACCTTTTAGTATCAGTGAGAATTCTGAATAAGTTAAGTGATGCACAGTGGCTGTTCCTACTCCTGAAATGTTTTTTTCAAAAACTGAATCATTCACCAGTAGCAACAGAAGCAATGCTTCTCTATGGATAAATTCTCATAGCTTCACAAGTTGTATTCCTACTTTAGCTGCTTGGAAAGCTCTAAGGGAAGATCGGAAAGAAATTTACATTTGTATGCACTTAATCACTGTATTGTATCAAACTGGAACAACATTTTGCAAAGAAGACTAAAAAAATGTATCGACATAATCCATTGAACATAATCATGCACCATTTATTTCTCCTGCAAAATCTCCCTATTCTTAAAGTAGCGTGTAGCACATTCACTTTCATCCTATGGCGATGCTTGTAAAAGTGTGTTCATGCAGGATTGTTTCCTCATAGCTTTATGCCCATCTTGTACTATACAAGTTAAAGCAGCAGTGCCTCAGAGAAAGGCTAATACACATTTTTTTAGGTGGTTCCCATTGCAACATGGCCATCAAAATAAAGAAAGTTAATATGTTGGGTAGACTATATGCAAAATGCACATTGTACCTCTGGGTAATTTCTGAAAAGGGGGAAATTCTTGCTGACTAATTAACATCATATTGCCCCTATTAGTTTTGTCATCTTTTCGACTTCTGATTTGTGATTTACTGTAGCATGTATTTGAATTATTGTGTATCTTATTTTCTGTTAACTTATTGCTTGATATTGTGGGGGTCAAATTTTACTTTGATTTGTTAAATTTGACTTGACTGTATGGAATGTTATCTGTTTCTAATTAAAATTAGTACTATATAAATATATTGTGACAGATTGAGGTCGCTGTCGTCCTCTTGAACCCTCGAACAATACGCTAAACACCAGGTAAAAGTCCAAATATTGTTTTTATTCAGACAATAACGTGCACAAAGCACCCTCCACTCCACAATACTCATAAATTACTCAATAAAATAATCAATACAATAATCAATCCTCCACACTCCCAGATACTTCGCCACACTTCCTCCCAGCTCAGCTCAGTGTACTGGTTTCCCAGAGTCCTTTATATAGTCCATGACCCGGAAGCGTTTCTCTCTTCTGTCCATGTGATCATGAACACTTCTGGGTCGGATAAAAAGCTCCTTTCTTCAACCCCGAAGCACATCGTTTCTTCCTGTCATATGATCATGACGCACTTCCGGGTTATAGGGCACGTAAGAGTCCGATAGCCCCCTTACAGCGACTCCTGGTGGTCCCCAGGATACCCAGCAGGGCTGTGCATATAAACTACAAAGTCCATGAGGCCCTGCTGGAATTCGGGGAACGTCCATGTCGTCGTGAGAGCTCCACCTGGTGGCCTGGGGGTGAGGGCTGGAATATTTAGCCGGCCACCCACCACATTACCCTCCCTTTAGCGAAGCCAAATGGGGTGGAGCATCCAGTCCCCCGAGGGACATCCTCCTCCAGGAGGACACGGCTGTCAGGTCTTGGCTGTGTTGTCTAGATCCCCCTGAGAACCTAGGGGGAACGGTGTATCGATTATTCCTCCGCTCCCCTGTCCTCCGAGGACAACTTCGCCAAACGTGGCCCGGTCGATGACAGTTGTAACAGAGCCGTCGTCCTCCCGGCTGTCTTTCTCCACTAGACCGGAAACACCTCGGGAATTCTGTCAGTTCTGTCTCTGCCCTTTTCTTCACCGAGGGAGGTTCCATAGCCACCTCTGTGTTGTCTACGCCCTTTACTACTTTATCAGGAGACCCCCGTTTCTCTTTTGGGATCTCCTTTTTACTCTGGGGCTTGTCCACAGTTTGGATCTCTTTATTAACAAAAAAGAGCCCTTTTACTGTCTGGACGCCCTTTGATTTTGAATTAACCCGAGGCGGCGTCTTCAGCCCCGCATCGTTCCAAGAGACAGCACTTTCCAGCTGCCCTGGTTTGATCGGCGCTTCCCCCGCCCCTTCTGTCACCAGCGTTACATCGCTCATACCACCGTCGGGGTCTTGAGGTCCGACTCACTCCGGGAGGCCGCGTCATACGCTTGCCCCGGCTCGTTCATTCCTTCCCCCGACCACTCGGTTATCGTTCCACAATCCCTTGTTGGGTTCGCAGTGACTTGGCACCCGCTACTTATTAATTCCGGGCCCGAATCGCACTGCGTCCCCTTATAATATACGGTACGGCTTAGGCTTACCTGTACCACCGAATCAACCAAGACCGGGGCTTCTCGGCCTAATTGCCACAGGTATTCATCCACCTTCTTTATTGGTGCTTCTGCTGTCGCTCCCAGGTCTCCGACTATCTTCTTTATAGCCTGTAGCATCTGCAAAATACCTCGTACGGGCTCGATTAATTTCTCGAGTTCCCGCACGTCTACAAAGTTATTTATTTTGGCCGGAGGCAAGTTTACTTCCTTCTTTTCCTTACCTGCCGACCAGGAGCCAATGAGCGCGTCTGCTGTCGGCACGTGCTCTGACGGGTCTCGCGGAGGCTTCTGGGAATTGGAGTTCTTTTCATCTGAGGGCCGGGTTGCCTTCTTCGGTGAACTGCGGTCTGTCTTTATTAATTTGTCGACAGACCGATCAGCCACTTCCCGGTCCTCCTTACCTTTTTGCGGGGTGAGCGGTGCTTCGCTCGCCTCCCCCTTCCCTTTTGGAAAGTCCAAGTCCGTCTTTTCTTCGACGAAGGAGCAAACAGTGGGACGTGGACCTCCTACTTCCCAGAAAGCTTTGGGTTGGGTCACGTGTCCCTCGTCGGCTGCCGACATGTGGAAGTCTTTTGTCTCTCTCACCAGCTCGAACGAAAGCGTGCCACCATTAGTGGGAGCCTTGTCTGCATCCTGCAGAGCCTCCGGATGATGTTTTCTGAGGTATGTGCAAGGTACCAAATGAGTTATTTTAAACTTATCAGCAATTATTTCCCCGGCACATATCTCGTTGCAGTCCTCTTCCGTAGGCTTCTCCCGCTCTGTGTGGTCGCTCCTCCACTCCTCCCGAGCGTCGGCCATTATAAGAAGAGCTGCTCCGCTGGTGCTGTCGCTCTGCTTACTTCTCTTCTTCCCCATACGGACTTGGTAAATTTGGGGTTTTTGCGATGTTTTGTCTGCGTGTCCGAATGCTGCCTTCTCAGGGTTCTCTGACCACAGAAAATTTAGATACAGGTCCTCTGCAAAAGGCACTAGAGAATCCTGCCGACTACGCCACTGTGACAGATTGAGGTCGCTGTCGTCCTCTTGAACCCTCGGACAATACGCCAAACACCAGGTAAAAGTCCAAATATTGTTTTTATTTAGACAATAATGTGCACAAAGCACCCTCCACTCCACAATACTCATAAATTACTCAATAAACTAATCAATACAATAATCAATCCTCCACACTCCCAGACACTTCGCCACCCTTCCTCCCAGCTCAGCTCAGTGTACTGGTTTCCCAGAGTCCTTTATATAGTCCATGACCTGGAAGCGTTTCTCTCTTCTGTCCATGTGATCATGAACACTTCCGGGTCGGATAAAAAGCTCCTTTCTTCAACCCGGAAGCATGTCGTTTCTTCCTGTCATATGATCATGACGCACTTCCGGGTTATAGGGCACATAAGAGTCCGATAACCCCCTTACAGCGACTCCTGGTGGTCCCCAGGGTACCCAGCAGGGCTGTGCATATAAACTACAAAGTCCATGAGGCCCTGCTGGAATTCGGGGAACGTCCATGTCGTCGTGAGAGCTCCACCTGGCGGCCTGAGGGTGAGGGCTGGAATATTTAGCCGGCCACCCACCACAATATATGTATATATTGTCACACAAGGAAGAGGAAGCTGAATGGACCAAATGAAGGTAATTCCACACCAGGCTGAGGGATGGCAGGGTGAACTAAACCTTCCTCTGTTGCTTCTGCAGACCAAATTATGGGAACTTCTGCCTGATTCAACCCTAACGACACCACTTCTGGTTCCGGCCCTAAGAACAGCACTTCCGATTCCTGCCCCAAGGATGAGATCACATTTGGTTACTTGCCTTAAAAGATCAGTCAACTTCCATCATCCTCAGTTCACTCTTGGACTCCAATCTATGCAAATAAGTGTGATTTTCAAAACCCTATTGCAGCCTGGGATAATATACGGGTGGCTGCCCCAAACCTTTTTGTGTGTGTCGAGGCTGGTTCTTTCAAAATATGCAAAAAAAAAAAACCTTACCACTTTATACTGTATTCATGGGTGCTCTGTAAAGAAAATAATTACAATGAAAGGAAAGGTACTGTACATAATTGAGATTGTTTATTGTAAAAAAAGATGAAATTAGGAGATAGAAATTAAATAATAAGACAATTACTCATAATACTCATAAATTACTCAATAAACTAATCAATACAATAATCAATCCTCCACATCTGAACATCTGGACATCTGAATAAATTCCCGGCATACATTTAAAAAAGGAAATTAAGGTTACGGTTCAGCAGATGAAGGTATCTTAATATTGATCCTATGTACCAAATGAATCTGCTTGTTCTGACCAAAGCTTACTTAGAACCAAATCTAAGCTGTTAAATGATTATTTTAAAGAGATGCTTTGTTCTTGTTCTACTACATATTACTAATAATGCTGGTTACACTTCACTATACATAGTCATAGTACTTAATGCTCATAGGTCTATGCATTCTTATTCTTTTTTGCTTCATTTAAATTCAATTGCTAGTTAGGACAGAGGCCTTAATCCTTTCCTTATTTTCTTAATCAGTTGGCAATTAGCAATGAAGTACAAGTAAAAAGGTAAAGGGTATTCAGTATAATAGTTGCATAAATATAGTTCAGAATCATAGCTATAACAAAACAGAGTAGTATATATCTCTTTACACAACTTGCAAATGTTCTTAGAAAATTAAAATATTCGCTGGTAGGTATTTGAAGCAACAGAATGGGAGCTGGAATGGCTATCTAATTAAATGACATTTTTCATTAGCATCAAGATTTGGCTTCTGATTAGGAAATTAGCTGAAAAGAGAGACAGGAACTACAGCAGGTGTTCAAGACCAGGGTTTAATAACATTGCTGAAGATGCACATGGATATGAGCTGAATGATCATAAGAACTATTGTTTTTGTGAAAATACTACAGACAACTCAATGTACATTTTGTCTTTGTACATCGTATAAACTTTGAGCAAACATTAATCAGTTAGTTGAATAATTCTTAAAGGCATGTAAAATCCATAATATACACATATCAAATCTCTAAATCCAAAAGGGTCAGATGAAACCAAAATACACTAAAATTCCAAGCAAAAAAAAAGCTAATTATAACCACTTCTAAAGTGCACAAAAAATAAAACTACTGTATGTACAGTGAAAACCATATAACCATAAAAATGGTCCCAGACACTTGCAGAAGTAATGCGGCTGGCTACAAGTTAAGCAGCAGGTGTAGTATATAGGACTCTTAGGTAGCTGTAGTCCAAATGGCCAAAGCACCTGACAGCTCTAATTGCCAATCAGTTTAGACTGCAACAGATTAAAGACATAATTATGGGGATAGGAGTGGGGAAAAGTCCCAAGGACAAGAAAAAATACAGATTGGGCAGTAACAAGTGAGTAGGGATAGATTAAAACATTAAGGAAAAACTAAAATAATACACATATATTCAAACCTAACATTGATGTTTGCTTGGTTTTTGACTTTTCTTTTGGTCTACTCCTTTATCTCCATTTCTGACTTTCAGCTGCCCTTCTTTAGGGTAAGTCTGCATTTCTTTTGTATCCAGAGTAAGAAAGATTGGGGAATTCTAATCACAGACTTGTTGCTACTCTGAACATTCAGCTTAGGTTCAGTAGGCTACCACCTACTAGAAGAATGAGTCTGGATCTGGCCAGAGTCCAAGATCAGGCTGTTTCTAATGAGTTTGCACGCACTTTTTGTGAGGAACTTGCAGACTTAGGTATGACTGCCGATCCTAATGTGATGTGGGATATCTTCCATGACAAGACCTTGAAGGTTGCTAAGGGTTGTGTTGGTGTTGCTGGTGTTCCCAGAAGGAGGTATTTCATCACCTAGGGCACCCTGTATATCGCAGTTGCAGTGTACAGCTTGTTGGCAACTCTGGTCTGTACCTGGAAATGAGAAGGATGGCTGTGAGGGGTCTAAGGTAAGATAAGGAGGAGTTTGTTCTGAGGAATCTGTGAGCAACTGATGCATCATCTATAGTCTAGTGACCCACATCATGCTTACAAAGGAATCAAAGCATTATGCACATCCAAATCTGTTACTCGAGAATGTTGCAGTGATGTCGGATGATGCAATGATCCTTACAAATGACGCAGTTGTAACCCACTGGGCAAGCTACTTTGAGCAGCTGTTTAAAGCTGATCCTCTGACTAGGACATTGAACATCTCTGGGTCCATGGTTCTTTCTCCAATTAGCTGTGAACCAATTGCATAGGTGGTGAACCAACTGAGGGTAGGGAAGGCTGGAGGGATCTGTGGTATCCAGAGTGAACTTTTCCAGGCTGGTGATGAGGCTGTCATTTTGGGAGACAGCTTCATCCCAACTGCCTGAAAAACTGGACTTGCCATCCCTATGTGGACAGGGAAGGGTGATCATCTGGACTGTGGCAACTACAGGGGGATAACACTACGTAAGGTCCTTGCTAGGGTCATGATCAATTGGATCAATGATCACTTGCTCACCTACCAGCGACCCGATCAGTCTGGTTTTACACCTAAGAAGTCTACCATTGACTGCATCCTGGCAATAAGGGTTCTCATTGAGCGCAAACATGAATATCGGAATAGTTTCTTTGTAGCCTTTGTCAGTTTTCATAAAGCATTTGACTCAGTTGATCAAGCTGCCCTGTGGAACATCCTGATACTTTACGAGATCCCCCCAAAGTTGCTGGATATCATGGCTGACCTTTGCAGTGCAGAGTGGAGGCAGAACCTCTGTGCTTTTCAAAGTTGATTCTGGGGTTTGTCAGGGGTATGTTCTTGCTCCTACTCTGTTCAGTGCATGCATGGACTGGATGTTAGGCAGGATCATGGGGTCCAGCGGCTGTGAGGCATCTGTTAGTAAAGAGAGATTAACTGATCTTGTCTTTGCCAATGATGTTGTGATCATTGCTGTGAGTCAATAGAGGCTGTGATTAGGGATCTCGTGAGACTGAGCGAGGAGTCTGAATGTCTGAGCTTGCGAGTGTCCTAGATAAAAAAAACAAGTCCTTTAATCACCTCTTGGTCACAGCCGTCAGCAGTGTGTCTGTCTGCGGAGGGAATGTCGACCTTGTCGAGATGTTTACTTACCTTGGCGGCGACATTCATGTCTCTGGTGACTCTTCCTATGAAGTCAGTAGACGGATTGGGAGGGCATGGAAGGGGTAATGAAGTCGCTGGAAAAGGGTGTGTGGGGCTCCTGATATCTTTGTAAAAAGGCAACAGTCCAAGTCATTAGGTCCAGGGGCTTCCTGTTTTTCTATATGGTTGCGAGACATAGATGCTATCCAGTGATCTGAGATGAAGACTGGTCTCTCGGTTTTGTGTGTCTTTGGTGAGTCTTCGTGTACCTCTGGTTAGACTTTGTGTCAAACAAGCATTTGGTCATGGAGTCCCAAATGAGGCACATTACCTGCATTGTGAGGGAGCATCAGTTATGGCACTAAGGCCATGTGGAGCGATTCCTAGAGGGTGATTCAGCTCGCAGCCAAAGTGGCTGGACCAGGCCAAAGGAATGCCAAAGTAACACCTGGCTGCAACAGACAGATGGTCATTTCCAGGGGGTGGAACTAGACCATGTGTCTACCTTGGGGGTTGCCCAAGCTGTTTTATTGAGTGGTGGGTGGAGCAATTTGGTGTACCAGTGTATGCTTCCCTGCCTGACTTGAGGAATCTCTAATGATTGGATTAAAGTTACTTCCAGTTACAAAATCAGTGTCTCTTCATAGGCTTTCTTAATAGGCCTGGTGTGCCACTAATTCCTAGTAGAATGGGCAATGCCCACTTTATCCTTCACCAGGAAGTATATACTAACAGTCATGGACTCCTGATGTGACTATCCATTACTTACTGTGATTTTCTTAAGATTATTTAGGTGAAAGGCTATGACTAAAAATCCTTTGAAAAGTCGTGGAGTGTAATGGAGTTTTACACACTTGCTGTATGTACTCCTGTAAATATAGTAGAAGTACATTTGCATGCAATGACCTCTGAAAATATGCAATGCTGCATCAGTATAATGGTGCTCAGGGTAGAATAGAGACATGGAAGGTTTGCTGGTGTATCGCACAAACATAAAACTTAGGTAGAAATTAAATCTGGTACTGCAACAAGTGTTATCAATAATACTAAACTATATACTGTATATATAACATTTCACTTTATATATATATATATATATATATATACAGTGATCCCTCGCTATATCGCGCTTCGCCTTTCGCAGCTTCACTCTATCGCGGATTTTATATGTAAGCATATTTAAATATATATCGCGGATTTTTTGCTGGTTCGCGGATTTCTGAGGACAATGGGTCTTTTAATTTCTGGTACATGCTTCCTCAGTTGGTTTGCCCAGTTGATTTCATACAAGGGACGCTATTGGCAGATGGCTGAGTAGCTACCCAACTTACTTTCTCCCTCTCTCTCTTGAGCTGACTTTCTCTGATCCTGACGTAGGGGGATTGAGCAGGGGGGCTGTTCGCACACCTAGACGATACGGACGCTCGTCTAAAAATGCTGAAAGATTATCTTCACGTTGCTACCTTCTGTGTGTAGCTGCTTCCTGAAGCGACATGCTGCACGGTGCTTCGCATACTTAAAAGCTCAAAGGGCACGTATTGATTTTTGACTTTGTTTTTCTCTGTCTCTCTCTTTCTCTCTCTCTCCCTGCTCCTGATGGAGGGGGTGTGAGCTGCCGCCTTCAACAGCTTTGTACCGGCGGTGCTTCGCATACTTAAAAGCCAAACAGCCCTATTGATTTGTTTGCTTTCCTCTCTGTTTCCTTTGAAGAGGAAGATATGTTTGCATTCTTTTAATTGTGAGACAGAACTGTCATCTCTGTCTTGTCATGGAGCACAGTTTAAACTTTTGAAAAAGAGACAAATGTTTGTTTGCAGTGTCTGAATAACGTTCCTGTCTCTCTACAACCTCCTGTGTTTCTGCGCAAATCTGTGACCCAAGCATGACAATATAAAAATAACCATATAAACATATGGTTTCTACTTCGCGGATTTTCTTATTTCGCAGGTGGCTCTGGAACGCAACCCCCGCGATGGAGGAGGGATTACTGTATATATATATATATATATATATATATATATATATATATATATAATTATATAAATAACATTTCAGTTTTTGTATTAGCTATAACATCCTTGCTGAATCAATTTTTACTTTCCCAAATTGAAGATAGAAAAGGGTGGGCAATGTTACTGGCTGCAACTGACAAAGTATACAATTATTATACTTTGAAATAGAACAACCATAACTATGAAATAACACAATTTTACATAAATATTTAGATTGATGGAAATAAACATCTCAAGCATAGAGGGGGAAAAAATTTGTCACATTAAGTGTTGCAATTCAGACATCATTAAAATGTATTAATCTTTACATTTTCTGGGTTATTCATTAGGATTTTGTAAATTTTGAAAAATACATTATTTTTTGATTTTGGGCATCTATAATATTATCATCATTTTGTTTTCATATTTATCATACTGAAAATTTGTTTGGTTTTGAGAGGTGCCATTTTGTTGTCTCATTATATTAACATGATGCTTGTTTGCTGCGGGTGTGGTCCCGGATTGGTTGTAGGCCCAGCACCATCTGTCTGACAGATTCAAAGATTCTGGATAGTAATAGTAAACTTTGCAAGTGGTTTTGGTGTATTTCTGGCTTTGACAATTTAGCAGTTCCCTTTTCTGCTTCTGATTGGTTAGCGTTTGATTTTAGCTACAGATTTTTAGAATTCTGATTCTTGATTTATTGACTTACATTTCAAAATCAAGCATGGGCAAGCAGTTGTACTGAGTTTTCAGAGGGAACAACATGAAATCGGGCAGTTGTTTTTGGAATTGCAAGGACTGTGGAAAAGACTAAAATAACGGGGGGGGGGGGGGGTGTATGTGACAATGAGGTAACACATGGAAAGGAGCATTTGAATTGCAATGGGAATGTGTGATAGTGCTGTGGGTTTAATTATAATTTTTTCAGATGTTTCAAAAACATGGCTTTCACTCAATAATTGTAATATACAAGTGAGAAGACTGCAATCATTTAAACTAAATTGTGTTGGGGAACAACAACAGCAAATCATACAAGGCTAGAACTACATGAAATTTTAACCCCATAAAAAGATGAAACTTTAATAATAATGACAAAATAATATGGGTAAACTTTATCGTCCTCTAAGCACAAGGTTTAATACACAGAAGTGGGCACCAGCACAAAGACTTGCAATTTGCAAAACCCAAATTTTTTGGGAAGAGGATACATATGCAAAATAGAAAAATATAAACATAATGCATGGTTTCACTTTAGAGACATTCTGGAGCAGGTTCAAAATAAATACACAATCTCCCCTTCTTTACGAGCATAACTTATTACTGAACCTGTCGTAAGGCAAACTCTTGTAATTCAAAATCACCATTCATTTTTTTGACATTGTGATTCCAAGATATTTTCACTGTTATAAAACAATAAAAAAAAATGTCTGAATAAAAACTGAAGTGTAAAACAATCATCTGGAAAGATTTTTCTTTTTTAAGTTAAAATTAAACCTAAAAATTAAATTACATTCCTCCAATATACTCAATACCTTTGGTAGTGATAAAAAAAATCTGTAATATGGAGAACCATGTTGTATATACAAGGAGAAATTTTCTGTTCGAGTTCTTCCCTTACAAGCCCCTGAAAATCATTTTGCTTATGAATACAAATCACAAGGGGGTCTATAGCAAAGGCAAATGGCATTAACAACAGTGGGAAACCCTGTGTGTTTCTGTGCTGTAAAACAAAATAGAGATTGTATTATTCACATAAACAGATGGTTCTGTGTGTACTAACTTAATTCATGCATTAAAGTTAGATCCAAATCCACATTTATGTAATACAATAAATAGAAATGTCCATTTAAACCAATAAAAAGCTTGTTTTAGCATTAAACGGTAGCATGGTTTCAGGAAGCTCACTGGGTGTAGTAGAAGATTTGATGGTATTTGCATTCTTTCAGTAAATCCCATTTGATTTTGCAAAGGTATGATCGCATAATATTTTTCCAGTTTAATTACTATGGCTGTTGCCAAATTCTTAGACTCATTCTTTAGGAATAAAATTGGTTACTTTTTAAAATAGTCATTGAGAGTTACTGTAGTCTTCCAGGCAGAAGGCTTAGTGCTTTTTCTTCCTCAAACACAGCCAGTGTCAACAGATTTATTTGACTAGACAGTTTATTTTAAAGAATTCCAATTGGTGTCGATCTGGGTCTGTGGCCTTCCTGCTCTGTAAACATATGAAAGTATCTTAAATCTCAGAAAGAATCAAATGTTTATCTAACTTCTCTATACTGGATGCGTAAAGCTGTATCGTTTCAAGTTCATGAAAAATGTCTATTATTAGAGCCTCATTTTCAACATATTCAAAGCATCACTTTCAACATAAGTCATATATAACTGGAAGGAAATTCTTTGTCAGTTATAGCGATTCTGTATCAAAAATACATGACACAGTGATCCCTCCTTGATCGCGGGGGTTGCGTTCCAGAACCCGCCGCGAAAGGTGAAAATCCGTGAAGTAAAAACCATATGTTTATATGGTTATTTTTATATATTTTAAGCTCTCCCACACACTTATAAACATTTCCCACACAGTTATACAGCATAAACCACCTTATTACGTCCACTTACAACTTGTTTCTCACCCTGGTTAAAGGACACTGTGGCCATAGATCTTATATTCTTTTCATCTTTCTTAATATAACGAACCATGGACTCATTGATGCCGTAATGGTGTCCTACAGGGACGTAGCTGTTCCCTTCCTTCAACATATCCAAAACTTTTACTTTGTCGGCAATCGTTAGCAACTTCCGTTGGGCACGGCCCCGGAAGCAGTAGCAGGAGCAAATCGTTTTGGAGACATAATGAAGGGCTTGACTACGCACAAAGATAAACACAAAAGAGCACAAAAGTTAACTCTTTACACAGCAAAACACATTGATGCTGAATGAGCAGCACGAGATGTTGGCTAACGCAAAGCAGAATCGAATGCTACTCTCCGTTGCAGAGCCAATCAGCACTCAGGAACTTAACCGCGTGCTCTGATTGGGTAGCTTCTCAGCCATCCACCAATAGCATCCCTTGTATGAAATCAACTGGGCAAACCAACTGAGAAAGCACAGAAATAAAAAGACCCATTGTCCGCAGAAATCCGTGAACCAGCGAAAAATCTGCGATATATATTTAGATATGCTTACATATAAAATCCACGATAGAGTGAACCAACGAAAGTCGAAGCGCGATATAGCGAGGGATTATTGTATTCTTTATGGTGTACCGCAGGGATCAATTTTGGGACCATTATTACTTTCACTCTACATACTTCCGTTAGGCCAGATAATTTAAAAATATAATGTAAATGACCATAGTTATACTGATGACACACAGCTCTGATTATCCATTTTGCCTGATGACCCAGAGGCTCTAAACCCTTTAATCCAGTAACTTACTAGTATAACAAAATGGATGAATATGGATTTCCTTAAATTAAACAAGGAAAAAACAAAGTTGTTAGTTATTAGCACCAATAAACAAAGTGAGAATCTTAGAAACAAAATTAATCATCTGGCCCTGTGAATCAAACCATAGGTTAAGAGTTTAGGTGTTATTATTGACTCTGACCTTAATTTCAGATTGCATGTTAATAATATTATGACTGCTTTCTTCAATCTAAGGGACATTGTAAATGTGCAATCTCTTATACTGTAACATTTAAAGATGCTGAAAAATTAATACATGCGTTTGTTCTTAGCTGACTGGATTACTGCAATGCTCTCCTATCAGGACTACCCAAGAAGGACATAAATCAGCTAAAGCTTGTCGAGAATGCAGCAGAAAGAATTTTATCCAAAAGTAAAAAATATGACTGCATGTCCACAATACTAAAATCTTTACATTGGCTTCCATGATCCCTTAGAATCGAATTTTAAATACTTCTACTTGTATATAAGGCTTTAAATGATCTTGCCCCTACCTACATCTCAGAATGCCTGTTTCCTTATGTACCAAACCACAATCTTAGATCTGCAAGTTCTGGTTTGCTCGCTATTTCAAGATCAAAGCATAAAAACTGGTGAGGCAGCATTCTGTTCTTGTGCACCTGAAATTTGGAATAATTTACCAATAGAAATATGGCAGGCTAAATCTGTGGAACATTTCCAAAAACTTCTAAAAACCTTTTTTTTAATATGGTTTTCCAATAATTATATCATAAAATAGAGATCCGATTATGAGTTTAGCTCCTTGATGTGTTAATAAGTACCTAGCATTAATCCATTGCGTTTTTATGTTTTTATGTCTCCCATCCTGTGTGGTGGCTCAATGCACCATCCACACCTGCTCAGAGTGCTCTATTCTGCAGTCACCTGGGGTACTGAAGGAAACAAGGAGGACTTGGAAACCTTATTATTAGCTGTGCTAACTGTGTTAGCTGTGCCCAGTAGAGGGTGGGCGACCAGCTGGCCTAGGTCATTCTGATATTCATGATGTAGAAACCGATTACCAACTCACCTAACTCTTTGATTTGGTTGTTTCTGCCCTCTAGATGTTTATTTTTGTCTTATTGCCCATTGTAGGAGTTTTTTGTTTTTCTCTCCTCCGTGTCAGCTGGTCAGGAATCAAAAACTTCATCTACATCCTTAACGGAAACCTCTATGGACTGTTTTATTCGCTTTTGTATCTTTTCATTGACATTAATAATATAAAACTCTTACTACTCATTGTTATGCCATGTACACATGCCTAGGTAAAATGTCTATATATATACTGCATATATTTATTTTTATATATGTTAATTGGAGCTGGTTGTTCTGTTGTCTGCCTTAATGCATACATATTTTAATTTAAAAACCTTTTTTTGATAAGAGTGAAGGTTTGTTTTGCACTTTAGTGGTTACTTTAGTGGTTGCTTAACAACACCTGGTTGATTTTGTATTTAGTGTACTAACATTTATTAGAAATTATCATAGCGTTAAACAATGATAATAATTCAAGTAAATGTTGTATATCTTTGTTTTTGTTGATTAATCTGTGGAAAGCACCTTGAGTTGCATGTAAATGTATGATAATGTGCTATATAATTAAAGATATTATTAAATAAAGTTATTAACATGTTCCCTAAATGTATTACAAGTACTGTATCTTCCCATTGATTTACATTAATTCTATCAGCATTAATGATTTCTCAGATTCCATTCTGAATATACATGATCCTTGTCATTAATTTAGGTATATAGATATGCCCGATAGGTGCCATTGCAGTTCTATGAAAGGAAATTTCTAATATACCCACAAATTTGTTATGATTTAAGTGCTCCCTGTTCTGATGCAAGCTTATAGATTTCATTCCAAAAATTGAAATCTAGAAATTATAGTTGGTTTTGGATATTGATGGGGTTAAGGTTACTTTTTTGTTTATAATGTAAATATAATATAAAATATTTGTTCTATGCCTTTAAAGCTGCCAATTGATAGAACTAAAATCAACACACCCTCCCTTTAAATTTTACACAATTAAGTTGCTACTAGGAAAAATGCAGCATGAGTTTTACATACCTTAAATGAGATGGATTTATGGAAATGGCTTTCCAAAATAATTTTTATAATTTGTGCTAAAAATGGAGTGGACACTTGTGTTGCTTTTATTGTCCAAAAGAATGAAGAAAATATTTGCTCATGACATGCTTTTTATGATAATAAAAACATGATGAAAATGTTATACTTAGCCAAAGGTTAATTAAATTATCATATTTGTCTCATAGGACTATGACAGGCCTAAAATGTCTCAGAAAAATATGCAATTGCTATAACGTTTCTGTTTTCATGATGCTCTGTTTTCATTCGAAATGAAAGTCTTCTGGCTCTTATTGCAAAGCACCCAGAATGAAAGAGGCATGTAAAACAATTAGGTGGGCTATAGGCAAAGCAAAAAACTTAAGCAGAGTATATGATTCATTCTGACTGCACAAACTAAACCAACTATTTAGTACATTTATATTTTATGACTGACTTCTCAAACATTTCTCAATTTAGGAGCAACTTTAACAAAGTATATATCAATCATAAAACAACTACGTCATGGATGCACCTTGCCTAGAAATCTCAGCGTACTAAAAAGAAAATTAATGTCTGCAGATTTATCCATATGGCCAATTTTTGATTCTGTATATTTAAAGTTTCGACAGGTGTAATGTATGTATCAATGTTGTCTTTAAACTTCTTTCAGACATTATCATAGTAAATTAAATGAACTGAGTCTCTTCATTGTAGATATGTTTTCAGCTACTAGAGTCAGATATTCAGCACTCTGCTGTCCACTACCTGGTGAAAAAGGAACAGCCCTGGTTTGAGGTACTCCTCAAATGCCCCGTCCATCCTGTTTACAAGTCTTCTCAGGAGGTCTCCTTTTGCTTTCTTCATTAGATCTTTTAAAAGCAACAGTGAGCTGTTTTGTATTTAGTCTTTCAGTGCCAAACATATTTATATGTTTGGAGACAATCGTGAGTGAATCTGACTTAAATATGGGCATGAACAGTTGGACAATTCACTTGCTGTGACATTTCTAAGCCAATTCAGTGCCTCATGAAGGCGGAGCTTCTAGTAGGGTGGTGATTTAAATAGCAAAGACCAATGATGCTCTTGTTAACTTGGTCTGACTGACAGCAAAGCCTATGGTTAGAAAGGTCTTTGAAAAAGATCTCTGTTAAATATATAAATGTGTGTTGTGAGTAGAAACAACATATTACATGTGTTTAAAATAAACATAAACTGCTGCAAGGGAAAAGCCTTTCTGTAAAACTAAATTATAAATTGACATTCAAAGACATCAGTTGGCTAGTGGGAAAAGTGAACAATACATTTCCACAAGCTGTATGTGGTCCATGTAGCGCACAGTTGTGACAATATATTGACATTAAATGACACAGTAATAAAATCCAGACCATCTTTGATTTGAATTCATATGTTGAATTGATTTTGGACTGACTAATGTCCCAGCCTGGTTACATTGTCAAATGGTACCAAATGCTTCCAAAGTTCTAAAAGGGATAAAGCCGTTTCAGCAATTTTATAGAAGAGGTAATTGGGTTATTTGGGCCATATCATACGGTATGATGAAACCCATGTTCTGTTTTCCTAGTTGCACAGTATTTGAAACAAGACAAGTGAAACTGAGATGTCTCAGAAGATTGTCATAGTGCATTGTGGTGTTGTGGGTCCACAGCTCTCTTAGAAAAGGCTGTTTTAAATAAATAATGAGCGCGCTCGCGGCTTAGCGAGGGGGCGTGGTAGTTGTGGCTAGAGCGGGTCTCAGGACGATCTGCGGTGTGGGCGTTAATCACCTAAGTGCACAGGTGAGAGACTGCCCACATCCATGATTGTTCCTGAGGTTGCTAATGTGCTGCAGCTGCTATGTCCTCTCGGCATATATAGAAGCATGAGTCGGCTTGAAGGGGGAAAAAATGGAGAAAAAATGGAAAAAGAACAAGAAAGGAAAGAATAGAAAGACGGAGGTTGCTGGAGAGAGAGGAGCAGGAGAGAAGAGAGAGAGAGCTGGTGCAGGTGAGCAGGTAGCTGTATGGGAAGCCTGGGTGTTAGGCCAACACCCGGGAGTTGTAATAATGGTCGCTCCCGCTGAGTGAGCATGTAGCGGGAGTGACCAATGAAGAAGAGAGACTGTCCGCGTAAGGCCAGGACGGCAGTGGGAGTCGGGAGGCTTGGTGGTGAAGTCCTTGGTGTGAGCGTCCTGGTCATCAAGGACTCCAAGTCTCAGGCCTGGGATGAGAGCGCAACCGAAGCCAGGATCGGGAGGTCTCCAGACCTGTTTAGAAAGGAAAAATGGACAGCTACAAAGAGAGCGTCTCGCCTGCTGCAGGGCCCAAATGGGAGAAGCAGGTGAGACGCTAGTGTAAAAGAAGCACTGGGCTTGTCATTGTTTTAAAGGACTGCTTCCAGCAATGTTTTAACCTCGGGTTTTAAAGGATTGTTCTATTGTTGTTTTAAACCTCCACATTTCTTTTATGGATTTATTTATTGAACTTTGGACACTGCACTTTACTTTGAACACTTTGTTTTTGATTGTGAATAAAAGCACTTTTGTACCATCCCCTTTGCTAGGTTGCCTCACTGCTTAGCTCATCTCGGTTATAACTATCGACGGTGTAGGGCTCAAGGGCTCCCTAACAGCAGATGGGAGCATGGGGCAGAACCCGCATCATCACATGCATGAATTAACTTTAAAAGTAAAAAGAATTAGTTCATATGTCTGGTATTAGCTTTATCACCAAAGGAAGGCAGCACAGTGACTATAATGTTAGCTTTGCTTATTTCTGATTCTGGTGTCCCAAGATAATTTTTTTAATCGCACTTTTCTCACAAACCTTAAAGAAATTCACATCAGTTTTGATCGTTATTCATTATCTTGTGACAAACTGTCATCCTGTCCTGGTTTAAATTCTATATGGTGTTATAATGCTTCCAGAATATCTGAAAAAGGTTGTTCAGAAATGGTGTTGGAGGAGTGTAAAGTGCATTAAAGGGCGTAAAACATGTGTCTCTGGGTTATTCATGCCACTTAATATTATATGCTGACTTTTTTTTCCCCCGGCGCTTAATTGTTTTAACATCACTATGTGCTAAGTCATACTCAGAAAAATGCTGGCAAGCTTTTGGTTATCCATCCATCCATCCATTTTCCAACCCGCTGAATCTGAACACAGGGTCACGGGGGTCTGCTGGAGCCAATCCCAGCCAACATAGGGCACAAGGCAGGAACCAATCCCGGGCAGGGTGCCAACCCACCGCAGGCTTTTGGTTATTCTATTTTAAAATTCTCTTATGACATTTTAAAACATAAAAACTATTTTGCAAACTAACAATACCTCAAACCAAGGTTATCATAAAACTTCAATTTTGTTTTAGTGCCACAAATTCCACTGTAACTGCTCAGATATTAAGCTCACAATGATTTTTCTAACCAAACAAATAAAATGGAACTAAAGAAAAACTTCAGTATACATAGTAACATCTGTCAAACTGCATTTTGTTCTATTTGAAACTTTAACAGATAGCTGAATTCAGTGACATAGCAGGATTAACACTAAACTAACAATTTGCCTCATCATAAACCTGGTAATAGTTCTAGAGCTGAAGAATGAACGCTCTTAAAGGTAACAAAGGAAAATCAAAGTATATTTTGAGCAATGCAATACATGCTTAATGTGTTTGTTTTGCTTTCAATTTTTACCAAAAATTGAGCTAAGTGCTTTTTGTGGAGATTATTAGTAGTAAATCAACAGCAACCTGGCATTTCTCCCAAAATGCCAACCAGGAATGCACGTGTTGAACAATATGAGGAAATGAGGCGTCACAAGTGGTGACTAAGAAATCCATTCCAAAGATGAATATAACACAACACAGTCGTTTCACATTTAAATTAGCGATTTCAAACCGTGTCCTCATCTAATACTGAATCATCACCCCTAAATTTTGAAAGCAAATCACAAAATCAAAATACAGTATATCTGAAGTCAACTGAGAATTAACAATGTATATAAAACATGAATATTAAGGTTTGTACCGAATGACTCATATTATAAATGTGCCACTAAAATCAATATAATTTAATCAAGAATGAAAATGAATTAAAGCTTTGACTGAGAGGAAAATAACAATCTTTAAAAAGGAGCTATTTCAATTATTTAACTTGGCTTAAAGCGAGCTGGAATATCTTTGAATACTGCTCTGAGCTAGAATGATTCTCTTTAGTGTAGTAATGCCATGCAAGTAAATTTTGTAATATATACCAAGTACAGGGAAATCCTTACTTGCAAGTCTGCCTAATAGATAGATAGATAGATAGATAGATATATACTTTATTAATCCCAAGGGGAAATTCACATATTCCAGCAGCAGCATACTGATAAAAAACAATATTAAATTAAAGAGTGATCCAGGGATAATATACAGCCTGATACTACTCTCCAATGCCATAATAGACAAGAATGAATCAAAATGCAGATATCACCACCTATAAATAAATTCTTTGTTGAATAAAGTATGCAGGATTATACTGTCCTTCATCAGTTTGACCTGAAACCCATCAAAGGCTTTAAAATGAATTGGCCTTCATTTACTGAAATTAACTAGTCTGCTATAAGAAATTAAATTATTGAATTCACATCCTTTTATTATATATATGTTATGCTCTGGCAGGAGGTGAGGCCCCCAAAATAGCCCACAGAACAAATCTCATCCCAAGGAAAGCTTGGCCTCAGGAAAACAAGAGGCTTCATGCCATACTAGGCCTCAGTTGGAAGGTTTTAAAATCAAAAGAAAAGCAAGAGTCCCATAAAACGTGAAATACAGTATGTCTTTCAAATTTCTAACCATGTAAACTCTGGCATTAGGAAAGACAAGTCTACAAAATTTAATAAAAAGGAGTGTTTGTTAACAAAAAAGAGAACAATACAAAAAAGGCTTTAATAGACAAATAAAAGGTTGCCAACAGCAATGCAGACAAGCAAAATCCCAAAAAACACAAATTGAAAGAGGATCCTTAAGTCAAAAACATCCCCAAAAAATCATTTCTACCAGAAGACAATTACAACTACAACAACAACATTTATTTATATAGCACATTTCCATACAAAAAGTAGCTCAAAGTGCTTTACATAATGAAGAAAAGAAAAATAAAAGACAAAATAAGAAATTAAAATAAGACAACATTAGTTAACATAGAAAAAGAGTAAGGTCTGATGGCTGGGGGGACAGAAAAAAAAAAAAAAAATACTCCAGACGGCTGGAGAAAAAAGTAAAATCTGCAGGGGTTCCAGGCCACAAGACCGCCCAGTCCCCTCTGGGCATTCTACCTAACATAAATGAAATAGTCCTCTTTGTATTTAGGGTTCTCACGGAAGGACTTGACGATGATGGTCATGCAGACTTCTGGTTATTAATCCATCACTGTTGGAACATCACGGTGCTTTGAGTACGCCACCACCAAAAGGACACTGGAAAAGGAAACAGAAGAGAGAGTAGGGGTTAGTACAGATTTTAGAGCCACCATGAATAGTTATTATAATGAATTGGATATACAGAGTATCAGGATTAAATTACAGTGAAGTTATGAGAAGGCCATGTTAAAATAATGAGTTTTCAGCAGTTTTTTAAAGTGCTCCACTGTATTAGCCTGGTGAATTCCTATTGGCAGGCTATTCCAGATTTTAGGTGCATAACAGCAGAAGGCCGCCTCACCACTTCTTTTAAGTTTTGCTCTTGGAATTCTAAGGAGACACTCATTTGAGGATCTGAGGTACGATTTGGAATCGTATATAAGATGGGGCGAGATTATTTAAGGCTTTATAAACCATAAGCAGAATTAATTTTAAAGTCAATCCTGAATGACACAGGTAACCAGTGTAGTGACATCAAAACTGGAGAAATGTGCTCGGATTTTCTTTTCCTGGTTAGGATTCTAGCAGCTGCATTCTGCACTAGTTGCAAATGATTTATGTCTTTTTTGGGTATTCCTGAGAGGATTGCGTTACAGTAATCTAGTCGACTGAAAACAAACGCGTGAACTAATTTCTCAGCATCTTTCAATGATATAAGAGGTCTAACTTTTGCTGTGTTTCTTAAGTAAAAAAATACTGTGCTAGTGATCTGATTAATATGCGATTTAAAATTCATGATTACAGTCAACAGTTACCCCTAAGCTTTTTACCTCCGTCTTGACTTTTAATCCTAGTGTATCCAGCTTATTTCTAATAGCCTCATTGTATTCATTATTGCCAATCACTAAGATTTCAGTTTTCTCTTTATTTAGCTTGAGAAAGTTACTATTCATCTATTCGGAAATACAAGTCAGACATTGTGTTAGTGAATCAAGAGAATCGGGGTCATCAGGTGCTACTGATAAATACAGCTGTGTGTCATCAGCATAGCTGTGGTAGCTCACGTTGTGCCCTAAGATAATCTGACCTAACGGAAGCATGTAGATTGAGAAGAGCAGCGGACCCAGGATAGAGCCTTGTGGAACACCATATAGGATATCATGTGTCTTTGAGTTGTAATTACCACAACTAACAAAGAATTTTCTCCCTGCCAGGTAGGATTCAAACCAATTTAAGACACTGCCAGAGAGGCCCACCCATTGACTAAGGCAAATTCTAAGAATATTATGATCAATGGTGTCAAATGCAGCACTCAGATCTAAGAGGATGAGAACAGATAAATGGCCTCTGTCTGCATTTACCCGCAAGTCATTTACTACTTTAACGAGTGCAGTTTCTGTGCTGTGATTTGTTCTAAAACCTGACTGAAATTTATCAAGAATAGCATGTTTATTGAGGTGGTCATTTAACTGCATAATGACTGCGATCTCTAGAATTTTACTTAAGAAAGGCAGGTTAGAGATGGGTCTAAAATTTTCAAGAGCAGAGGGGTCAAGATTATTTTTCTTAAGTAGGGGTTTAACTACAGCAGTCTTAAGACAGTCTGGGAAGACCCCCGTATCTAATGACGAATTTAATATGTCAAGCATATTATCAATTAGCACACCCGATACTTCTTTGAAAAAATTTGTTGGCTTTGGGTCAAGGACGCAGGTGGAGGGTTTCAGTTGAGAAATTATTTTATGCAAATCAGGTAAATCTATCCTAGTGAAAGAGTTTAATTTGTTTATAATGGAGTACTGGGGTTTAGGAGGATCCTTAGTGTTGGAGATATATACTATGTTATTTCTAATATCATTAATTTTTCGATTGAAAAATACAGCAATAGCCTCACAGGTATTACTGGAAGTACTTAGGAAGCATTCCTTTGAGTTACCTGGGTTTAGCAGACGATCAATCATCGAGAATAAGACTCTAGGATTACTAGCATTGTTATTTATAATCTTAGAGAAATAGCAGCGCCTCTCAAGACGGACTGTGTTATTGTATTCTATTATTTTAACTTTTAATATTTCATAGTGGATAGTTAGTTTAGTCTTCCTCCATTTACGCTCAGCTCTACGGCATGTTCTCTTTAAATCAGACACTCTTTGGGTCTTCCATGGTATAACACTGCTAGAAGATTTTTTCAGGTGCAACTATGTCAACAGCAGCTCTCACTTTAGTATTAAATCTTTCCACCTTATTATTTACATTATCCTCGCTATTATAGTTGGCACTGTAAACGGACTGATTGCTTAGAATGTTTGTAAGTTTTAAAGCTGCTGATGAGTCAAAGAAGCGTTTTTTAACAATATGCTTCTCATGAGTGTTTTCTATCATTATTTCTATATTAAAAAGTAGAAGAAGATAGTCTGATAGACCAATATCAATGACCTGCTTTATATCAACTTTTAGTCCTTTAGTAATTACTAAGTCTAACGTATGACCTGCTTTATGTGTAGGCTGATTAACGAGCTGTCTCAAATCAAAAGAGTCCAGGAGGTTCATGAATTCTTTTACTTTTTGGTCACACTGATTATCTATATGAAAATTAAAGTCGCCGACTATTAAGAGTGTGTCATAGTTCGTAATTAAAATTGACATTAAGTCAATGAATTCCTCAAAGAAAGACGTGTTAAATTTAGGAGGTCTATACACGGATAATACTAGAACGTGAGAATCTCCATGAATAACAACGGCGAGATACTCAAAGGACTTGAATTTACCAAAACTGACATCTTTACATTTTAAACGGCTTGAGTAAATGTTTTCTAGTCCGCTGCCTCTCTTTCCTTGGCGATCCGCACGAGTAAAACTGTAATCCGGAGGCGCAGACTCGATTAAAACAGCTGCGCCATCTGAGCTAAGCCACGTTTCACTTAGTGCAATAAAATCAATTTTTCTATCACTAATAAGATCGTTGATAAAAAACGTCTTGTTAGTTAAAGCTCTAACATTTAATAGTGCCATATTTAATGTTTCGGATGGGCAGAGATGAATACTATGTGCGTTATTGATATTTGGAACAGGAACTAAGTTATTTTTATTAGCGCCGCTCTGTGTGTATTTTTTGTTTAATCTATAGTCTGTTTTTATAGTTTTAATACATTGTTCATCTAAAGTAGTAATTTTAATTAAATTATTGGTGTTTATGCCGTATTGCCTAGACTTTCTATGTGCATTGAGATTGGTTATTAGAGTATTATGTTGAGCACTTTTACGGAAGATTTTATTAAACAATTATCATGTCCTAGCACCAGCAATAGCATTTCGGAAGGGGTTAAAAGTAGAGATAGATAGTCAAGATAAACAAATTACCTTAGATATGTTTTCGGAGAGGACCCGGGCGCCGAAACTGTTCAGATGCAGGCCATCTCGCTTGAAGAAACGCAGCCTTTCCCAAAAGAGGTCCTAGTTGTTGATGAATCCGATGTCTTGACTCTTGCAGAAGCCTTGCAGCCAGTTGTTTAATCCTAGCTGACGACTGTAGTACTCATTTGATCGTCTGACGAGAGGTAGTGGACCCGAAATGAAGATCTTTGCCGATGGGGTCCTCTCCTTCGTGTCTTTAATTAGTGCTGCGAAGTCAGCCATGAGGATTTCCGACTGTTGGTGCCTTATGTCGTTCACGCCGGCGTGCAATACAATCGCTCCAACTGCCCTCTTCTTGTGCTTCTCGTAGATTGCCAGCGCACGTTTCATCACATCTCGGACACGAGTACCGGGAAAACAAGAAACAAAAGATTTTCGATTAGGGCATGTGATATTGAGGTTTCTAACAATCGAATCACCTACCACTATTACATCACCAGGGGTTGAAGGCAAACTGGGGACGCGGAGAGGGTCGAACCGGTTCTGAGTCGAGATGCTCGCCTGTGCCGATGGAGGTGTTCTAGTCTTGAACCCCCGCCTGCATAGCTGAAATATGCCGAGGTCTTCATCAGTATCGTCGTTGCTCCTACGAGGTGCGGGGGTGAAGTTTACTTGAGCGGCACAACACGGGGTTGATGTTACACCGGTTTCAGATGGCGAGGATGGTTTATGCAGCAGCCGAGCCTTCAGATCCCTAAGGTATCTTCGTCTGGACAGGAGTTTCTGAATCTGTTCATCGATAAACTTATCTTCAATTCCCAGCAGCCATTATAGGGTTGGCGGACGGGTAGCTCTGAGGCTAGAGATCTGCAATGGCAATCAAAGGTTTACCGGTGCGAATCCTGTAAATACCAAAAGTGATTCCACTCCTTTGGACCCTTGAGCAATACCCTTAACCTACAGTTGCTCCATCCTGGGTATAAAGTTAACCTGCATCCAGCACTGCAAGCAGGTCCTCCAACTTGCAGGGAAGACTTGGGGGTTGGTGGCAGGATTGGCACTCCACCCACTGTAAAAAAAACTCACACTGTTGCACTTCTTTCAAACTAGAGTGGTGATGAGCTGTTACATGTTGCACATCTGTGCTCGGGTCCTAATTTGGGATCCTGAGGTGGTTCGTCAGGTACTGGGTGCAGCAATGTGCTGTATCAGTGCATCCTCCCAATCTCCCTCTCTCTTTATACGGTTGGGTGCAGTCCCTTAGCTGTGATGGATGAGTGGCCTTATAACAGAACATATTCAAACATATAGAAACTAAATCTACAAACAATAAAGCTGACATAAAATAAATTTCTAGACAAATGGTAAAAATACATAACAATATTATTAAAAAAATAGAAGACAATAATGAAAAGAACATATAGGAGGCAAAAAGAAGCACATTAAACATGAGCCAGGGTGGAACCATGTTTCTGTATATGATAAAGAAAAATGAAAACTTGTCTACAAACATTTTAATTTGTAAGGTTCAAATGTTTTTTCTGCTATCACATGAATATTAAATAAAGGTTTCACTTACTAGTGCAGTTTTTATCATTATTTCATCCAATTTGCTTTTTTTATTAGACAATAATTGAATTAGACAAGAATCCAAGAAAGTCTCATAATTTATTAACATACTCAAAACTAAGTCTACTGATAGCCAGCGAATTCCACAGATATATCTGTGTTATAACCCAATTCATATTAAAATAAAAATCCCTAAATGTCCCTGTAGTCCTTTACTGCAATTGTAGATGTCCTAGTGTTCCACAGCACTTAACAACTTAAAGGATGCTTGCTAGGGAAGGGCAAGGGATTTGCTTCCTGTGTTGTGTGGTTTGCTGCCAAAAAACATACTATACTTGGACCTTCATATCTGAGGATGCTTAAGTCCCTTATATAAAATGGCATAGTGTTTGGACATAACATATGCACACCGTCCTGTATACTTTAAATAATTATTAAATTGCTTATAATCCCTAATGTAATCTAAATACCATGCTATATACCGTGTTGTTTAGTGAATATGATTTCAGCATGTAACGTGCCACTATTCAAAAGATCTAAGGTTTTTATTTTCTCGTGGAGAGATGACACTTTACTCTTAGTCTTTGAGGGTTGCTTTGACTATTTAATTTCTTTTTAGGAACCATTTTTTTTTTACCAGAAACAAACAGACAATGTGATGCCAAGCTCCTCACAGCACCTTACAGTTGGGATTACCAACTAAATGGCTTTTGTTTAAAGAACCATGGAGCAGCGTTTGCAGCTATGTGCACGCATATCCAATCAATAATAATGGATTTATAAGTTGAAACTTCAGTGTATAATTTATAGTGTACTCATTACCTACAGCCAGTCAGTGTGTGTCCAAGTGCTATTTCTAACTTGTGCAACTTTTTGCATTAGCACACATCGCGTATTGATAACCTTAGCTAAGATAAAGCAGTGCACTGACCAGGTGTCTGCGGGCTAATGAACAGACGCACTTTTATGGGATTGGGGCAAAAGCAACAGTTTAAGAAACGCTGATTTCAGTTTATCTTTTTGATTGTTTAGTCTTACCTTAGTTTGATTGTCTTTATGTTCCAGAATATCTGTATATTTTTTATGTTTTGTTTAAAAGCTGGAGTAATGTGGGAAGTGTAAAGACAGGAACTGTTTCCTAAATTGGCAAATGGTAGCACTCAGAAGACGAGATAGAATAGGTGAGAGCTTTCATTTTATGAGGGAGGTGATTGCTGGAAAATGGGTTGATCAACCTATAAAGTAGAGCAAGAGTGCTTTTTATGAGCTGAGCTAGCCAACTGAAGAGTAGTGAGGTGGCTCAGCAATTGGCAACCATATACTGTAGCTGCTGTGTGTTTACTCCATTTTATTCAACTCCTATGGCAGTTGGCTACAGTAGGGTATGACTACAGATCACTTCATTTGAGTAGATTCAGTAGTACTTGGTGTGTGGCAAGTTCAAGTTCTTCTTTTTGAAACTATTTTTTGTTATATTTTTGATCCACGGCTCCGGAACTCGCAGGTACAGAGGGCCAAATGTACGACACATGATATGACCATTTTCTGCATACTTACATTAACTTCAAAGGAGCCATCCTTATAGAAAACAATACAGCACGTATCATAGATGGCTGGGGTCCTTGTCCGGCTGGGACACCTCTTCACTAATAGGGCCAAGGGAGCAAGCATGGAAAGAACAGTACCTCATCTGGGACGCTAGATGGCAGCCCTCATGGGTTGCAGTGGCCCTGTTGGGACTTGGGGTTGCTGCCTGGGGGTTCTGCAGCTGTTCCTGAGCCTGTGTGGATGGTTCTTCCGCCACACCCAGAAGTGGAGCAACGAGGACCTGGAGCACTTCCAGGTGACTTGTATAAGGGGCCAGCAGAGACTACTCGGTGAGCCAGAGTCGGGAGGAGGGAGACGAAGCTTGCCGTGGAGGTGAAAGAGTTAAAGAAAGAAGAGAATTCTGTTAAGGTGTGCTGTTTGTGTTTGGACTGTGTTGTGGGCTCATGGGAACGGGGAAGACGTTCTCCATGAGGGAAGAAAATAAAATAAAAAGCTTGTGCTTTTATAAGTGTGCCTGCTACGTCTGTCTGTGCCAGGTTAAACGCTTGATATAGCGCCATCTACTGTCACACATGTTACATTACACTCCTCCACAGTGAAATTAAAGGGCACCATAGAATATAACTGACTTAACAAGTGTGCCGCAGATTGTATGTAGTATGCAGGTTCTGAATTAGCACAGGGGAGCACATGAGTGTGAATATAGCTTTAATAATAACAGATTATTTCTTTACCTGTACATTGTGAGTTTGTATTTTTACACTTGTATTTGTAGTATACAATTGTGACTTTTGTTAATGATTTTTTTAATACATACCATTTTGTTTTCTAATACTCCAATCTATTTTAGTAAGGCTTATATGCTATGAGTAATATGTACACTTGCTAAAAGCCTTAATTCTTAACTGACCATAACTAATACAAATGTTGAAAAAATATGTATTTTTTCATTTAAAAAATTTAATAAAAGATCTGTAGTTCCTTTTTCCTTGGAAAGCTGTTTTTCTTACATTAATACTAGAAGTCTTATTTCCTGTGCATTGTTTATTCATGCATAATCCTTCGTATTCATTAAAAATATGTAATATGGGAATAAACTAATTACTCTGTATCATGTAAAAAAACATCTGCAAAGCTTTTACACAACTAACATAAATATGTTTTATAATGTTCATGTTTTCGGTTAGAGGTAGTAAAAGAAAATATTCCTTGTTTAGCATCCAATTTGAAAAACTATTTAGTGAAAGACTGTAATTATAGATCTTTTCATATGCAGATTTTTTTTGAAAAAACACTTGCATGAATAATGCAAACTGCATAAATGAAAAATATTATTGCAGAAACTAAAGACAGCTTAACATAGATGGTATCATAACTGATTTAACAAAGAAATCTTTCAGCTTATGAATATCTTGTTCTCCACAAAAGACCACATCCCAGACTGTTGTTATCCATGCCAGAACAGAGAATATCATCCTTCATCTATTAAGGATCTCAAAAAAGACTATTTGTCTTTTCATAATAATATCAGCTCTTCTGTTGGGAAATTATTAGTGTCTCGTATGCCTTTGTTGGTAAAATCATAGTACTAAGTCCTTCCATTGCCCTTAATAAGTGACTTATAAAATGGTTTACTTCCAAATAGTAGGAAATAATAAACAAAAAGAGTGCTTTTAGGAGAGTGGCTGTTCTATTTAGCAACGTGCCAACATACTGAAGCAATGGGATCTCAAAATATACAAGTTCATAAATCATTCTGAGTCAAGTAGTTATGATATTTTATATAATAAGAAATTTTATACTTATATCAATTGGGAATTTTGTTCCACTTTCAAGTGAATGGCTTGGCCAAATGAGACCAAGCCATTCATCAATAGCTCATCAATCACTGTTCATCTAATTTTTGAAAAATGTCAGTGAAATTTCATTGTCCCCAAGTACTATTTGGTAACTTATTTCATATATCGTGATTCACTGTCTGAAAATTTTTTTTTTGTAATATTTGTGCAAAGGTTTACTGTTGCGCAGCTTTTGTGTGTATTCCACTGATCTAACAGAATTAATTTGAAAGTAGTAGCGAACAACTAATTCCCTTAGTAGTTTTAAACTTAACCAGCTTGTTGGTTATATTTTCATGTTGAACATTTATATAAATTAAAAAGGTTTGTGGCCCCATCACTGATCCTGGAGAAAGACCACTTTTAACATTGCCCAATTTGGAAAAAATGAAACCTCCTCACACCATAGACTGTTGCTGTCTATGCATGCAAATATATTGCCGTTATCTGCTTTCAATGCCTTGAGAGATTACTTCTTTCATTTTCGTGACTGGACTGTTATGTAGCAGTTTATGAAAAGTTTTTTGAAATATATGATAGAAATTATTCTGAACAACTATCCTAACCAATACTTTTGTCAGATTCAGAAAGACATCGGCTGACTATTCCCCACTGCTCACCAATGGCTCTGCTGTGAAGACAGTCAGTAGCAACAAGTTTCTTGGTCTGTATATTTCTGATGAGCTGTCCTGAACAATCAACAGCAACTCTGTTGTCAAGAAGACACAACAACACCTTTTTGTTTCTGCAGAGACTGAAACAATATGGGCTTTGCACAACCCATACTTACCACCTTTCACAGAGGAACTGTGAAAAGCATCCTGACAAAATGTATGATTGTGTGGATTAGCAACAGCAAAGCCCATGAGCGCAAGTTTTGGACACCTGAGACTATCATGGAGGTCTCCCTCTCCTCGATCCAGGACATTTTTAGACTCACTGTCTGTACAGACCATCCACCATTGTGAAAGAGATCTTTCACTCACCACACATACTATTTGACCTCCTGCCATCAGGTAGACAATACCACAGCATTAAGACCAGCACGGACAGGTCGTATAACAGCTTCTTTCTCCAAGCTGTCAAACTTCTGAACTCTTACATGTCACCCAGTACCATATCCCTATAACTTTTTCCCAAGCATGTACTGTCATTTTACACTCTGCACTTTACTATGGATGTTGAGCATTGTTCATCCTTTGTAGTCCTGCTTCTTTTGTTTTTGCACAATAAAGATTGAGTTGAGGTGCTTTTTTTTATAGGATTTTAACTTTTTGCATTGGCCTCGTTCTTTTGTCAAGCATGAACACTTACGATATCTTTAATTCAGCCAAAGTGCTTTAATTTTGTCATTCATCATATATTCGAGATATTCTTTATTTTAATATTCCAGGTAGGGTTTCCTACAGAGCAGCATAAAGTATGTATCAGTGACTACAACCTAGAAAAGTGCTGCTGAGGACTAGATAGATAGACAGATCGATAGATAGATTTTATTTGTCTCCAGTAGAAATTTGGCTTTTTACAGAAGTTCTTTATATAAGTAAATACATAAACAGGTAGATAAGTAAGTAAGTAAGTAAATAAATATACACAGACACTTTGGTCCTAACACACACCGGAATGACTATAAAGCAAGAAAATTAAAAAGAAAGAACATTTCTGACTTGGCTGTCACAGTGAGACATTATGCAGGCATGATGCTGCTTGGTATAAAGGAGCCCCAGTAGCATTTCTTGAAACACTTCTGCCGAATAATTCATTGGCTGAATGTCCTCGATGTTTGTGTGTCAGGAAGAGATTCTGCAGCATTGTTCACAATGGCACTCCATTCTGTTTTAATTCTCTCTTTCTCTATGTCCTCCTGTGGGTCCAGAATGCACCCTATAACTGAGCTTGCCCGTTTAAGTAGCTTGTTGATTCAGTGGGACTCTCTTGAAGTGATGTCACCAGTCCACCACACCACAGTGTAGAAAATCGCAATGGTCATAGCAGAGTTATAGAACATGTGAATAATGTCACTTCTCACATCAAACTCCTGCCATTGCCTAAGGAAAATGGGCCTGCTCTGCCCTTTCTTATTTAGTTCTTCTGTGTACCAAGACCAGTCCAAACTATCATTAATGTGGACCCCCAAGTACTTGCAGGAGTCAGCCACCTCTTCATCCACTCCTTGAATAGTGACCGAATATAGAGGCTCTTTTTTATAGCAAAAGTCAATATTTTTTGCTTCAAAGTAACTCAAATAAGGAAAGGACAGACAGTTTGTTGCATGCCCCGATTTGTTGTGTTATTGAAGTTGTGGAAAGAACCTAGCCAATGGACTCATCTTTCAGTAGTTGAGCTGATAGCCCATATTCAGTGAAGAATGTGAGGAAGTGAATATTTAAGCTGGATGGATGTGAAAGAAAAGAAGACTACCAATGATAGAAAGGAAAATGTAATTAAGCAATGTAAGCACTTAAGTAAATCATACGGGCTAAAAATAGATAGTACAATGTAGAATAAATGATTCTTAGTACATCAATGTGAAATACATGTTAACATCCTCCATTGAACAACTGGAATAGATGTTAACAGAGACCAACAGCATGGCAACTGTAAAACTCTCTGGAATAAAGTAACAGATTTTGAAGATGAAGCTGGATGAAAAAGATGTGAAAATTCTTGAAAATCCTGAGGGTTAGAGTGAATAAATCCAGCTCAATTCATTCCTGAGTATTTAACTAAACTCATGGGCAATTAAGTAAATCCTGGAAATTGAAAGCAAATCTGCAAATCTGATACATGTTCTTATGAGGGCTTATATGTAAACTTTGACAAATTTCAGGAAAGACCAACAATGTGTCATGTTATGCCAGAGAGAAGAAGGAGAATAGCATAACACATTTTATGAATTCATAGCAGGACTACCTAAGAAAGACATTATTCGGTTGCAGTTTGTTCACAATGTAGCAGCGAGAATCTTAACCAAAAAAACTAAATTTCAGCATATCTTAACCATTTTTTTTGTTATGTTGGTTACCTGTTTTCTTTAGAATTGATTTTAAAATACAATAAATCTGTATATATAAAATGTTAATGTTGATTCATCTGTCACATGATTACTCACAACTAAGAACCTTGATCTTCATCTTAATTGAAAGCTAATATGTTCTGGAAAGTCAAAGTTTTAGGAAGTGGCAACCTGGTGGGCGCCTTTCTGGTAGGTGGAAGACTCTATTGTAATTGAAGTATGGTCCCCGCTAGCCCATCCATTGATATTCCCCCCAGGACATGGTACATATGTGTTCAGAATTCATAATCAAGCATAAGTTCTTACTTTTGTACAAAAAAGTTGGAAAGTTTACTGTTGTTTATATATAACCATTTCTAGCATTTTATTTTAGGACCGTAGGTCCACATTTTTTACTGGTGGTATATGGAGCTTAAAATAATCTTACTCCCTCTTATAATTTGAAGTGCCTGCCCCAATACATTCCCAGGTTTGCTTATTATTCCTAGAGCTAAGCGTAAAAGAAGTAGTGAGACAGCCTTTTCCTGCTATGAATCAAAAATCTGAAATACTTTAGCAATAGATATACACCTGGCTAATGCCACGGAACATTTTAAAAACTTTTAAAAACCCACTTTTTTAATTTGGTTGTTTCTTAGCCTCATTTTAGTTTTTCTTTTAATGACTTAGGATTTTAATGGATTAGACATGCATAGAAATATCATATGTTTCTTGCATTTGCAACCATTGTTAACCTGTACTTTTCTCTGCTTTTGTTTCTATTTTTCTGTGGTGATGTTTTGTGTTACCACCATCTGATCAAAGTACTTTGCAGCTACTTGTGATGTTGAAACATAACTGAATACCCCAACTGTCGACAAGACCCACTTCATCAAATCTCCTAGAACAAAGCTTAAAACAGAATAAGGAACAACTTAGGCACATTTATGTCAGGTTGAATGCTGAGTGTGGGATGGGTGGTCTTTTGGCCTTGGATTTTGTTTTCTTCTATATCATCTTGTGCCTAAAGTGTTTTAAAAAAAAAAAAGTTTCAGTCCGCCCCAGCCTTCAAACCATAGCATCGCTCTTATCTTTAGAGACTTAAAAGCAAATCTTTATATGAGGAACATTCAAAGAGTTTTTATTAGGCATTAAAAAGTTGGTATGACACTGGGAAAATTGTATCACAAACGAGAGTGACTGTAGAAAAGTGATGTGATTTGTTTTTGAAATTCGTATTATATAGAGTTTAAAAAGGTGCGGAAACGTTTTGGAACATCCCGTTTATAAAGGCTCTACTCTTTCTATTACTTGTATATCTATGTTATGTAATTACATATTGATGTATTCTTATCTATTTTGTATTTGTTCATTGTTATTTTTATCTATTTCTAATTTGTTTTACTTTTTGTATAACATTATCTTTGACATCATTTGTATGACAATGTGCTATAGAAATGTTATTTTTCTTTGTCTATAAACTTGAAAACACAACGTATAATGCTGATCATTAGTTAAATTGTGAAAGATGAAACAGTAAGGTTCTCAGGCATGAACTCAAGAAGAAAAAAGTACTGTCACGCCTTGTTTTTAGTTATGTATGTTATTCTTGCAGGAGACCCAATTAATAGTAAAGATCAAGGTAGATTGAAACAGAATGGATTAGATAAGTTTTTCACTTTAAATGTAGAAAAATCTCTGCAGCATTCTTTATTAATTCGGTCCATCTGCAGTTTTTAGTTAACTTCCCAAAGGTCATGGCACCTGGAAGTACACATCACTTTTCTTACAATGAAGTTTCCCCAAGTGTACTATTTTATTTATGATCAATACAAGTGATAAGACCCTCAGACCACTGAGGGCACAACTTAGTCAGCATGTGACTTAGCAGTCCTTTTTTATTCATCTGTTATTTCTGCACCCATGTATACCAATGCTAAGTCAGATATGCTAAAGCCTAGTTTGGCACCAAACAGGCAAAAAAGAAGCATGCATGGAACCCATCACAAAGAAGAGTGGCAGAGTTTAAAAAATATCATTTATAGTAGAAACCATACAGTAAATGATCAAAAAATTTAAATGTCTTTCTTTCCCATGTTGTAAGCTATCGTTTAATATAGCAAATACTTATGAGATTGCTTATGAGTTGGTTCCAGTTTTCCTTTTAGATAATGGATTCAGTCTCCAAGAGTGTGAATTTTATTGACATCTTCCATTACTTTTATCATATTATATAGAAAAACAAGATTAATAATGCAACTGAATTTAGCATAAAATTGAAGCTTTGACTTTCTTGTCTCATTACTGTTTGCTTTTAGATATTGTATCATGCACCATGCAATTAAAATAATACACAGTTAGAATTTTTTATTTTCATACTTCATTAGAATTTTAATTCTCTAGAATTATCTTCAGTCGGCAAATGTAAATGAAATACAGATTAAACAAGTTTTTTTGATCTAGTAATCATTTCAATTGTAAATTGTTCTAGAAATATTCTGCATGGACACAACCAAAAAGAAGTTCATAACCTGTACTACACATTGGAAAACAAATCACTTTGTGCTTTTGAAAAACTTTTTTAATGTAGAGCATAAACTGAGAAAAACAAATTGAACTGTTCATAAGAGGTATCGTTCATTTAGGAAGTTGCCACCATTTTACAAAGTGGCTTCCACAGGCATGACACTTTCACAGGTAACAGTTGAGTGGTAGAACACCACTTCTGCTACTAGCTGTGAAGTCTGTGGAAGTATGGAGATAGCATGTCCGAACAGCAATACAACCAAGTGCCTGTGTTATTTAAATGACTTGATCGAAGTGAGTAAAAGCACTCTGTATCTTGCAATCATTTTAATTCCCACTGCCAAATGTGCTCAGAACTGACAGCGTATGTACACAAAGTAGGATAATGCAATCAATTTCAACATCAAAGGTAAAGTTAAGTATAATCACAGATTGTAAAAGATAATTTTAAGGTACATGATTTTTAAAGCAAAATATAAGCTTCTTATTATTGGCTAACTAAAAAAGATTACAGTATGCAAGCTTTCGAGGCAACTCTGGCCCTTTCTTCAGGCAAAATGTAATCAATTAATGATTACATCTTGCCTGAAGAAGGGGCCTGAGTTGCCTCGAAAGCTTACATATTATAATTTTTTTTAGCTAGCCAATAAAAGGTGTAATTTTACTTGACTTCTCATTACATTCATAATGACTAACACGGTATAACACCCTAGCTTCTTATTAGAAATAAAGTGGGGTTTCATTTTTTTCACAAAATGTGTCATTTTAAAGTTAGCTACATTTTTTTGCTGTTGTTGCTTACCTAAGAGATAAGCACCTGGGAAAAGTTTTCCAAAATAAAGTGCTAAAAGCATTTACACCAAGTCATATACCCAAAATTACCAAAGTTCTACAGTTTTTAGTTTGCTTCATGGGATTCTGGCGATAGTGTGACACGTGTTGAAATAATTCCACAGACCATATATGTTTGTTTTTAAAAGTTTAAAGTAATACAGTTCACACAAAAATAGAGAAAACGTTGATATTGCAAAGTAAAGAAAAGCTCTTGTTCAAAGAAATTCTGTTTAAGACTTTTACCTTGTTTGATTTCTCTAAGTTTGGTCATACAGACAAACCATTTCTAAACGGTTAGAAAACTGAATGCCATCCCATTTACAAACTGCAAATGAGTTTACAGTCCATTCTAGAAATGAGACAAATTCCTAACTGGCTTAATTAACACTCTGTATTACAGGTAGAGCCAAGAAGGTTCTATTTCACGTTAACTACAGGAGGTAAGGGCTACACCATGATCTATAGCTAAGAGAGGACATTATATTCGATTCAGATTAAGCAAACATTTATATAAGTTTAACTTAAAACATTTAGTTTCTAAGATTAGCTCTTGGGATATGTTTGTTTGAGTCTCTTGTTTGTGTTAATATTCAGCATTTTGATTTCATTTTGATTTTTGCTATTAGATGTCACAACAACCTTATGTCTCATTATTTGATTTGGTACTTTTTCATGGCTCCTTCCGTGTTCTTCACACAGTGGTACCCCCCCCATTACTACCTTGTGGTGGATGGCATTATTGTGTTCAGATTGGAAGTATTCATGTTTCGCTATTCTATCTTTGAGTGCAATTAAGGTGAAAATCTAAGCAAATGCTATGTATTTTTTGGGTTTTGACTTGTCTTTTTGGTTTTGCCCTATAGCACTGATAAGTGATATTACACTTAATAGTTTTATTTCTCACATGTTCACTCACTACACTTTCATTATGCCCCTGCTCAAATTTCATTTCAAGTATCAAATATTTTTTTCACAAACTATTTACACAACATTTTCTATTCATTATCAGTCACACATAATCCAACCCAGAGTTACGGGGACTTTAGCTTATACCAACCACATTGGTTATAACACAGTAACTTTCTCAAGACATATGTGTCTGTCTATTACAAGGTACACTCCTGCACGCACCCATACTCACTTCATACGTGTGCATTTTAGAGTTAGAAATTCACCTAAAGGGCACATCTTTGACATGTCGCATTAAACCTTGAATAAACCTTAGAGTAATCCACATAGACAATGAGAGAAAGTGCTAACTGCGCACAAACTGTGTTCAAGCCAGGAATTGAAATTCAAGCTGTGGATTTGTGAGAGAACAGTAAAAACACCTCAGTACAGTGCTTCTCATTCATTCCTTCCTATGCAAACGTTAATATTCCTTTATTATCTCCATGGTTTCTGTTAGAGTTTTTACACAGCTCATTATCCTCTCTCACCACCCCATAGCAGCTTTTCCCAGGAGTTGCCTGAGTGTTTCACACAGTATTTACCTCTTATAAAATGTGTTCCATTAACTGACACAAATGTACAATGAGGTTACTTAACAGAAACTGATACAAAACCACTGTTTTGTTTAGTTGCTGGCTACCCACAGTTAATTAGGCAGTTTTCATAAAAGTTGATCATTTCTGCCATGCCAGCTGGACCTTTGTAAATATTTCCAATACTGGAACTTTTGAATTTTGTGCATGATGCAGTCAGCTTTGCTGGTTCACTTAGGGAAAAGCAAAACTGTACAACTGTTCCAGAGTTAGATTTATTCAGTCATATGTTGTATTAACCACTTTATTCAGCACTATGTTGAGTGAATCCAGAACAACAACTTGAGCAAGGAAGATATGAATTTTAAAAAGAGTAATATTGTCAGTATAATAAATATGTTTCACTTCCTGTTAAAATGATAAAAAAGTCAGTGCTACAGATCAGCAGTAGAATATGTATTTAAGGCAACAAGCCATGGTGACATTGTGTCTTAATTGTATATATTTGGATATAAATTTATAATTTTACATTACACATGCAGGCTATAAATCACCCAATTCTCCAGCACAAGAGCTACATGTTTGCTAATAGTATGCCATTTAGCATATTTAGAAGCTAAAAGCTTCATTTATGAGATGACAGACCATTGATTATTAAGAAAGGGTTAACTTTCTCCCTTAAAGTTGGCTTACTCTTCTTTAATGCTCCATAACTTTCAAACCTCTGCACGGATCACCTTGGGCATCTAGTAGTTCATTAAAAGAGGACAAACCAGGGTGATGGATTCTGAAGATGCAGAAAAATAAAAAAACTCTTTATTCAATTCTGTGCCACAAAAATCACAGACCTGTGTCAATTAATTATCAATAAAATGATTCAAGAACAATATTAAAAATAAGTGCATAAAATGAAAATATAAAAGTGAAAACCCAAAGCATTCAGATCCCTCTTATCTCCAACAAAAAAAAAAGTGCATACAGAAATAAAAATAATCAAATGGTTAGCTCACCACACAACTCCAGAATTTACCTTCACTTTAAAATGTTCCTCAGAGGTCTTCATAATAGGCATTGCACTACCTTGTCACTCATGGATCAATCAGAAAGTTACTAGCTCTAGAAGCTGGGATGACAAAAAGTCACCTGTGTGACCTGTAGTGTCTGTAGCACTGATCTGTGGGGTTTCTTCAGCAAATCCCAGCCAGCGATTTTCCAGTCCCTTCCAACTGATGTACACATTTCCACACTCATGACATTGCATGTGTCATGTAGGAAGGAACTTCCTATAATATAGGGTTCAGACTCACGTACATGCAAACACACAAACGAATCCTCTGTCCAGGCAAATTTCCTTGATGCAGTACAGATAACTTTCCTACGATTCCTACGCTTGCTTTGGTCCCTCAGTTCACTGATGGCTTTTCCTTAACTTGCCAGCAATTAACCAGGCACTCTTTATTCACAGTGCCAGAACATCTCTGGGATGTTGGCAAATTTCAACCTTGGACAAATGCATAGCTTGGTAGATCTCCTGAACATGTACAACTGTCCAACTGCACTTCTAACAAGGCGTGACCCCATGCAGTCACTCAGCTGCCCCATATTGGTGCCTAACACTACAACTCTCAAATCACCAAGATAAGTTCTTCCCAAAACTAATTATAAAATGAAATATATTATAAATATATATATATAAATAGCTTTCTAACTCACTAAGATTAAGTCTCGTGACGTGGCCTGTCATAGCCACTTAATTAGGAAGTCCAGAATTATTATTTTTTTTAATAAAATTAATCACTTGTGATAAATCATGCACAACACACCTCCCCCTCAATCCCTTTTGATCTTTTACAATTTTAGTGGAATTAATTTATGGCACCCTTGATCTTTTCTATGTTGTTGTGAGACATGGACGCTATCCAGTGACCTGAGATGAAGACTGGACCCCTTTGGTACTGTGTCTCTTCAGAGAATCCTTTTTGAGGACCCAAGTGGCTGGACCAGGCCAAGGGGTCACCCACGTAACACCTGGCTGCGGCAGTTAGAGGGTCATTTCAGGATGGTGGGACTGGACCGCGTGTCTACCTTGGGGGGGGTTACCAAACAGGATCCTGAGCTGATTCATCATGTGGTGGGTGCGGCAACACGCTGTACCAGTGCATGCTCCCTAATCTGACCTGACCTGACCCTTGATATTAGGGCAGAATATTTTAAATACTAAGAAGTTAAAGGAATTATAACTTATAGCAAAGATAATAAAATATCACCAGCTTGGATAATGCTTTTGAGTCTGTATTGAAAGAAGCTAGTTCAGATGAAAGTAAATTCACTGTAAATTATAAACGTCATTCATGGCTAGTCTCATCTACTAAAAGATCATAAAATTAAGCTTTTTTTTTTAACTCTGAAATGTTATGTTTTACACTATATGCATTGCAAAGTACATAATGAAATAAAACACTGGTGGCTGTAATAACAAAACCTTACCTTTAGACCAAAAAATACTTCTCCAATAATGTCTTCAATTACATACTGTATTTTAGTGAGTTAAGAGTGAATGAATGCTAACTTCTTGCCTTTGAAAACAGAAAAAAGTAACTTTTTTTATTGGGAGTATGATGTAGACTACACCCCAACATTCTATTACTTTTATCGAACTAAGTTTAAATATTAGTTTTATTGAATCACTATAAAACTTAAGTGTTATTACTTAAGTGTAATATAACACACATTACTAACATGTTTTAAATGAGACATTATAGCAATATCTAAAACCTGTTTTTTCTAGCTAAAAATATTGCAAAATTAAGATGGTTTCTAAATATAGACATTACAAAGAAATTATTGTAATTCCTGCATTTATTTAGGTGTATTGACTATTGCAATGCATTATTCACTAGCTATTCACACCATTCTGTATGTAACTTTTAATTCAAAATATGCCACAAAAATGAAGCACATGAATTAGAAAGTACAACCACTAACTCCTGTTCTTAGGTCCTTACACCAGCTACCAGGTAAATATAGAGCTGCTTTCAAAATCCTCCTTTTAACATATATAGCCTTAAATGGCCAATACTCCGTTTACGTATCTGGAATTATCATTACTTACAAACCAGAGTGCACATAAAGATATCAGACTAATAAAGATTCCAACACATAATAATATAACAGTAGGAGATCAAGCTTTTAGTTACAGGGACTCGAAGCAGAGAAATGATCTGCCTGCTTATATAACAGTTGCCAATTTAGTCTTGGCTTTTAAATGCACGCTGAAGACTTGCTACTGCACTTCAATTGATCTTAACCTGATTAGCTGTGTATATTGAATTTCTGTGTGTTAGTCATTTTTTTTATAAAATATAAGTATATTTGAATTATCTAACCTTTCTTTATTCTGTTTCTCTTCTCAGTATCTGGCACTTTTACTTTTGAAAAGATAAAAATGATATTAACTCACTCTTGCTTCACTAAACAGGTTTTAAATAGGTCATTCTATGGGGACTTGTCAAAAATATATCTTGGTAAAATACAAGAAAAGTGGCAAGTCAAGTCAAGTAACCTTTATTGTCATTTCAATCAGTCAATACAGTATATAATGAAATGAAATAACATTTGTCCAGGACCATGGTGCTACCTAGAACACAAAGCAAAAAACAAAAAAAAAAAAACATAAAAAGGCATGCACAAACATTACAAGACATTGCAGTGCTGAGGGTGCAAAAAAGTAGTAGGTTGTGTCAAATATAACAGCATCTTAATAGAAAGAAAAAAGTAAACATGACACTGGAAGTAAAAAGAAGGTAACAGTATAATAATAACTATAACAATAAGTATAAATACATGACCTAGTTGAGTGGGAAGGTGTATATGTGTTATCAGTCTAGTCCCTTAGTGTTTGGGAGTCTTATTTCTTGAGAGAAGAACTATTGTACATTCTACTAATGAAGGCCCGAACGCTTCAGTACCTTTTCTTAGATGGCAGCAGAGTAGTTTATGTGAAGGGTGTGTCAGATCCTTCACAATGTTGGTAGCTTTGCAGATTCAACGTGTGGTGTACATACCTGTGATGGAGGGAAGAGAGACTCCGATGGTCTTCTCTGCTGTCCTCACTATCTGCAGCAGGGTCTTGTGATACATGACAGTACAATTCCCAAACCAGACAGTGATGCAGCTGCTCAGGATACTCTTAACACTAGAATTCCTGAAGCCTATGAAAAAACTCATAATCCTGGCCCACCTTAAATCCCTTTGCACCTCTCCATCAGCGTCCTTTTGTTTTGTAAATGTGTCGATCAGCACAAGCAGCCTGCTGTCCCATCCCCAACTTGACGGAGCTCAACTCTCCCAGCTCAAGCCAAGGCTCCTTATCTGTGTGTGAGATCTGGAGTTGTATAGGGTAAATAATACAGTGTATCGTTATTTGGAAAAAATGCATTTAATGTGTGTTCCGTGTCTATAATGATCTGGATAAGTGTAGGATGAAAGGAAACACATACCTAAAGCAACCTAATGTTATACTAATAATGACGTGAAGTGTATAATGTGTGAAGACTTTAGTCCAAATATCAAATAAACACATGAGCTTTGGAATATAACCAAAGAAAAAAGAAGCATTTGATTTACATGTGGCTGTCAATGAGTTACAGTATAAACTCAAACTCAAATGTCAGTCGACAGGGAGCTTACACGTGTTCTTGAATGGTGCAGAGGCAAGAACTGCTGCCTTATAACCCAAAGGTCCTGGGTTTGAGACGGGGCACTCCGCGTTTTGAGTAGTGAGCTGCTATTGTTACTATTATTTCTACAATATAATAAAAACATACATTTGATTTGAATCTGTAACACCGTGTGTCAATTTTGGCTACTTGTAAAAGTTAGAACTTGTTTTTCTATTATTCAGTTTTATTCTTTCAGTGACGTTCACGTGGTTCACGTGGCTCTGTATATTGAATTAATTATCATTATTATTATAATGGTGGCTCCAAAATCCGTACTAACCCCTACTTTCTCTTCTGTTCTTTTTCCTGTTTTCTGTGGTGGCAATCTGCGCCGCCACCACCTAATCAAAGCACCATGATGCCCCTACATTGATGGATTAAAGGCCAGAAGTCCACATGACCGTCATCATCAAATTCTTCCATGAGAACCCTGAATACAATGAGGACTGATTGAGGTCATTTACAAGGTGCAATCCAAAAGTTCCCAGAATGCATTTATTTAAAAGCATACACAACAAATAACAATTAATTGGTTGATACACCAACCCCAGCGAGATTTCAACCTTTCGAAGCACCTCTGGAAGTCGTTTTTTGTCAGTGTGTTCAAGACGTCGGTTGTTACCGCTTGGATCTCCTCCACCATCTCAAATCTGCGGCCCTTGAGCCTCATCTTCATCTTAGGAAATAAAAAAAAATCAGACGGCGCTAAATCAGGGGAGTACGGAGGGTGGGGAATGGCAGTAAACTTTGTAGAAGCCAAAAATTTGCGCACAATCAGAGATGTGTGAACTGGTGCATTGTCGTGATGTAAAAGAAATGACTTGTCAGCCCACATCTGAGGGCGGTGAATTCGATTTCGCAAACGCAACATTTCATGGCTTTCTTTTGCTGTTTTTCCCAGTTTAAAACAGAATTTAACACACAACTCTATGCTCTTTCAAATCACTCACTTTCACGAACAACCCTTCACACACAACCGAAGTTTAAACGATAACTGAGACTTGAAAAACAACTGCGCTGATGTTATAACACGTGATAACAGCTCTCAAGGACAACTTGAACTGCTATCTAGCGGCGATTGATATAACCAACCCCTTCTGGCTACAGAATAAATGCATTCCGGGAACATTTGGATTGCACCTCGTATGTTAGGTAGAATGTCTAGAGGGGGCTGGGCGGTCTTGTGGCCTTGGAACTCCTGCAGATTTTTTTTTTTTTTCCAGCCGTCTGTAGTTTTTTTTTTTTTTTCTGTCCTCCCTGGCCATCAGACCTTACTTTTATGCTATGTTAATTAGTGTTCCCTAATTTTAATTCTTATTAAGTCTTTTTTCTCTTTCTTCATCATGTAAAGCACTTTGAGCTACATTGTTTGTATGAAAATGTGCTATATATATAAATGTTGTTTTTGTTGTTGTACAACAAACTTGCCTCTCCCTCTCTGAGTTGATGGCATTTATCTCCATTCTTTTCACAAAAGCAGCGCTGTGACTGATGCCTACTCAGAACTATTTGTTGTACTGGCAATCAAAGATACAATGTACAGTGACCACTATCAGACTGGACAAAGGCAGGACCGTAGCAACAGACAGCTTCTTCACAGCGCTTTCGCTGGCTAATTGACTGCTCTGCACCACAACACAACTCTGCTTGGCACCATCAGTAAAATGGGATTTCCATCTGCAGCTAAAGTCACTTCAGTACACGAGCAATTTGCCAGAGTTTAGATCTGACAGCACTGTGCTGACGGTGTCTGCGGCCAAAAAGAAGAAGCCTTTGATTTCAGTCTGTAACAGCTGGTGTAAAGTGATCTGGGGCCTCATGCATAACGCCGTGCATAGAATTCGCACTATAACATGACGTAAGCACAAAAGCCGAAATGTGCTTACGCACAGAAAAATCCAGACGCAGGAATCTGTGCGTTCGCCTACTTCCACGTTCATCCGCTACATAAATCCTGCTCAGCGCGGAAATAAACGCACGCGCACGCATTTGCTGTCCCACCCCAACTCCTCCCAGAATTACGCCTCTTTGAATATGCAAATCAATATAAGTAGCCCTTAAGCCCAGCATTCTGTTTAAAGGCAATGGCAAAAGTACGAGGAAAAAATAGAAGAATTTCAATGAATACCAAATGGAGGCAATGAAAAACGTACTATTTGTTGGTTTAAAGTTATATAAGCAACAAAAGGAAGTTGATTGAGTGACCTAGCGTGTCAGAGAAACTTGAAAGCTCAAGTTCACAAAGTCGCACAGTGCCCGAAATAAAAAAGTTGTCACATATCAAAGTCGGCATGAAAAGGTGACTCGTAGCCCACCGTCTGAGTGTCATATGAAAGCTTATTAGGGTACAGTGAAAAAAAGGCACACAGTGTGAAAAAAGCACGAAATGTCAACTTTAATCTCGAAATTTCCACTTTAATCACATAGTTTATTTTGTCATTAAAGTAGAACATCATAAACTTCATCTTAAAATCGTTTAATTTACTAGTTTCTCAAATCCCATCGTAACTAAAGTAGCACGTTAAATGCTTTGTTGTATATTTGATCTTATATGTGCTCTATGTGCCTGATTCACTACGTGCTCTTCCTCTGACAGGACACAGAATCCATTACGTTCGTAATATTACAGCTCTCTGAATAGTTAAAATACTGAGAAGTACTGTATACATGATATTTTCATGATGATATGAGTTAAAGTATGTTATTAAACATGGGAACACGGTGGCGCAGTGATTGTTCATGTCTTACAGCAAAATGCTTACTGCACCATGCGCGACCTTCAATGAAATGCTTTATTATAGAAGTACTGTCTTTTTCAAACGTACTAACCCCCAATTCCTGTCCTTACTTGTCTTTCTCCAAATACCCAATCACCACACAATCAGCCTTGTAATAGACGTTAAGCCATCTGTAAGCGTAGAACGCAGATTCTACAAAACTTTTAAGGAACATCGAAATATCTTCGTAATGTTTAATTGTGACAATTTCATTATTTCTAGGCGCAGCCAGGGCGTTGAGGGGGTCCGGTTTGGTGGACTCAGGATTGGGTCACTGCTTTTTGCAGATGATGTTGTCCTGTTTGCTTCATCAGGCTGTGATCTTCAGCTCTCTCTGGATCAGTTCGCAGCCGAGTGTGAAGCAGCTGGGATGGGAATCAGCACCTCCAAATCCGAGACCATGGTCCTCAGCCGGAAAAGGGTGGAGTGCCCTCTCAGGGTTGGTAGCAAGATCCTGCCCCAAGTGGAGGAGTTCAAGTATCTCGGGGTCTTGTTCACGAGTGAGGGAAGAATGGAGCATGAGATCAACAGGCGGATCAGTGCGGCATCTGCAGTAATGCAGGCTCTGCATCGGTCTGTCGTGGTGAAAAAGAAGCTCTCAATTTACCAGTTGATCTATGTTCCTACCCTCACCTATGGTCATGAGCTATGGGTAGTGACGGAAAGAATGAGATTGCGAATACAAGCGGCTGAAATGAGTTTCCTCCGCAGGGTGTCTGGGCTTTCCCTTAAAGATAGGGTGAGAAGCTCAGTCATCCGGGAGGGGCTCAGAGTAGAGGTGTTCCGGGCACGTCTAACCGGGAGGAGGCCCTGGGGAAGACCCAGGACATGCAGGAGGGACTATGTCTCTCGACTGGCCTGGGAATGCCTTGGGATTCTCCCGGAAGAGCTAGAAGAAGTGGCCAGGGAGAGGGAAGTCTGGGCATCTCTGCTCAAGCTGCTGCCCCCGCGACCCGACCTCGGATAAGCGGAAGAGGATGGATGGATGGATGGATGTTTAATTATTCTATCCATCTGTTCTTCCAGTGTCGCGCCAGCCACAGCATGAATACAGCGTGAGGCAGGAACAAACCATGAACAAAGCCCAAACTTGCTAGCGCTGCGGCACCGTGTAGTTAAAGCTAAAGTTTTATCTGTACAATATAATCAACATATTTGATTATATTATATGCTGCATTTCATCTTAAAAATGATATTGTCATCATATATAAATACGCACTTTATAAAGTGGCTCAGGTTGTGCAATATTATAACTGTATCATAAGTACAATTACCTCACGTTAACTTGCAAGTACAAACATTTCTACAAGGAGCACTTAATGGACTGATTGAGTGCATGTATAGTACTTGGGATGAAACTGTTTGTGAACCACGAGGTCCGAACAGGAAAGGCTGTGAAGCGTTGGTCGGATGAGAGCAGTTCAAATAGCGAATGGCTGAGGCAGCGAGTGCTTGATGCTGTATACCAATAATTCTCTTTCCAATCAGAGTAGATCTGTGATTCACACTCAGATACAGTGATATAAATACTCCGAGTGGTGCAGTGCGAGTAATATGGAAAAAGATGAACCCCTAACGGGAGCAGCTGACAGAAGAAGAAGGTGCAGTGAGAGTAACAACGCTAAAGCAGTTATGGTATTTAGAATAGTTTGACCATTCTGTGGACCATTATATTGTTACAGGTTAATTACAATCAGATGCATTAAATTTATGAACTACAGTATATGCGATTAATTTCAGTGTATTTGATAAAGCCGCTGTTGTGGATGTGGATCTAAGAAAGGGTAACCACACAGGAACAGTAGCACTGCTTTGACGCTGGGTGCCACCAGTCTGCAAAACCGAGCGGAGAACTTGCATACGACAGGGTATGAGGTACCATGGAAAAGTGTGTGGCTTTACTCCAAGTGTAGGTTTTATACATTGCGATTTGAACATGAAAACGTTCTTATGCAACATTTCTGTGCGTACACAACGTTTATACATGAGGCCCCTGGTTCTTGTTTCATATAAGTGGTATAAGGTGCTGAGATGTGCAGTATCATCTGTGAATTATATAAACAAAAGAGCACAAACTATTTATCATGAGTTTAGCATTGTATGCCTTTTGTCTGTAATTTGTTTGTTTTTCCCATTTTTATACAATTTACTGTATTGTCGTTGTACTTACTCAAGGTTACACATGTTGATGTTATAGTTTCTTTTATATTATATTATTCTTATTTTTATAATGTGCTTTTTTTCTTTCTAAAACTGTAAATATACTGCACAGTAACAATTGTATATATGATGCTTCTTAAGTAAATTATTTTGTTTGCCATTTGAAGACAAACTAATGAAGAGTAAAAGAACTTGCAAATATAATTAACATTGGTTTTTTTTCACTCTAGGAAAAAAACTGAAATCTTCAGTAGCTTGTCAGATATTTTATCTTAGTATAAGAAAGCAAGCTAGCAACCTGTCTGCCAATGGACAGCTTTTTCAAACATAAACTACTAGCTGACTGTAACGTGTATATTGTAGTATATTAAAAGCAAGGAAAATAGTTAAATTAAACCAACATTTACTTAGTTAATGTCAACATCTGATTAATGTATTTTCTTAGCTTTGTTGCTTACTTTGCTCACTCCTTAATTACTTCTTGGTTCCAGATTTTTGGCAGTTTGTTTAATAGTGAGGATTCAACTATTTTTTTAGCCTGTGATGGTTCTGTTCCACAGATGGGAATTGATTTAGTACTTTTTATGCTGTTCTCTAATTAGATGTTGACACCAAGTTTTCAGATACAGTAATCCCTCCTCCATCGCGGGGGTTGCGTTCCAGAGCCACCCACGAAATAAGAAAATCTGCGAAGTAGAAACCATATGTTTATATGGTTATTTTTATATTGTCATGCTTGGGTCACAGATTTGCGCAGAAACACAGGAGGTTGTAGAGAGACAGGAACGTTATTCAAACACTGCAAACAAACATTTGTCTCTTTTTCAAAAGTTTAAACTGTGCTCCATGACAAGACAGAGATGACAGTTCTGTCTCACAATTAAAAGAATGCAAACATATCTCTTCAAAGGAGTGCGCGTCAGGAGCACTGAATGTCAGAAAGTGAGAGAAAACCAAACAAATCAATAGGGCTGTTTGGCTTAAGTATGTGAAGCACCGCCGGTACAAAGCTGTTGAAGGCGGCAGCTCACACCCCCTCCGTCAGGAGCAGAGAGAGAGAGAGAGAGAGAGAGAGAGAGAAACAAAGTCAAAAATCAATACGTGCCCTTTGAGCTTTTAAGTATGTGAAGCACCGTGCAGCATACTTAAAAGCTGCACACAGAAGGTAGCAACGTGAAGATAATCTTTCAGCATTTTTAGACGAGCGTCCGTATCGTCTAGGTGTGCGAACAGCCCCCCTGCTCACACCCCCTACGCCAGGATCACAGATAGTCGTCGCAAGAGAGAGAGAAAGAAAAGTAAGTTGGGTAGCTTCTCAGCCATCTGCCAATAGCGTCCCTTGTATGAAATCAACTGGGCAAACCAACTGAGGAAGCATGTACCAGAAATTAAAAGACCCATTGTCCTCAGAAATCCGCGAACCAGCAAAAAATCTGCGATATATATTTAAATATGCTTACATATAAAATCCGCGATAGAGTGAAGCTGCGAAAGGCGAAGCGCGATATAGCGAGGGATCACTGTATAATGCTTCTATACAAAGCAATGTATATTGCCATGATATAGTCAAAAACTGGATGGCATCCCTGAATGTGCACAAGCATGTGCAAGCATCACAAGACAGTGCAAAGACATACCTAACCACGATATTTTAACTTTAATTGTCAACTTGATGGCTAATGATTTGTTTTGTTGCCAGATAGCTCTAAAAGAGACAAAGCTCATAAACAGCCATGAAACAAATAAAGACTAGATAAATCTGTAGGCTGCGCAACCAAGCAGCAGAAACCACAAAACAAACATGCACAGAGGACATTGACATGTTCAGAGTTGGCTATAAGCACAGACAGACGGGAACTAAGATTGTAGTTGTCTAGGCTGGGGATTAGCTGGCTACTCAGACTACAGGATGAGGGGAGTTGCTGATTGGTTGCTTTCAGGAACTGTAAAGACAACATAGGAGCAAAGACAGAATGCATGACTCAGTTAGAGATTGACTGGTTGTACAGACAAGTAGTAACGTATCAGTCAGGACCTTACTGAACACAAAGAAAGTCATTACTGTCTCATTGAGTGTTTAACCAAATTAAACCCAACTGCTTTTCAGCTATAGGGGTTGCACCAAAGAGACTTGACAGTTGCCACTTAATAGGATAGAAGTGACTTCCAGGATCCACAACAAAATAAAACAAAGGTGCAGCATCTGTTGAGAGAACATAGATTGTTCAAATAGTCAAGACCACTGGTGCTTAGTGACAGTCATCTGAAAAGGTTTTTGTCTCCAATATTCATCCATCCATTTTCCAACCCGTTGAATCCAAACACAGGGTCACGGGGGTCTGCTGGAGCCAATCCCAGCCAACACAGGGCACAAGGCAGGAACCAATCCCGGGCAGGGTGCCAACCCACCGCAGGACACACACAAACACACCCACACACCAAGCACACACTAGAACCAATTTAGAATCGCCAATCCACCTAACCTGCATGTCTTTGGACTGTGGGAGGAAACCGGAGCGCCCGGAGGAAACCCACACAGACACGGGGAGAACATGCAAACTCCACGCAGGGAGGACCCGGGAAGCGAAACCAGGTCCCCAGGTCTCTCAACTGTGAGGCAGCAGCGCTACACACTGCGCCATCGTGCCGCCCTGTCTCCAATATTTTTTTTTCAAATCATTTGTTCCAAAATGTAAAAGTCTTGTTTCTTTTTCCTTCCTTTAATAATACAAATATATTATTATTATATATTATAATTATAAGATTGCCCACATTTATTGTTTTCCAAATTAAAACAAAAAGTCTCTAGTTCAAACAAAAGTACTACCCAACCGTTTGTAAAACAGCACCTATGATATCAGACATACATGTACACAGCAAGGACCTACAACATAGCAACACATCTCTGCAGTGCATACTGATAATATTTTAATGCAAATCAAACAGAAAAATAAAAACTTAATTTAGAAAGACCTCAAAAAATACACCAAGAAAACCTCAAATCCTGGTTAAAATGCCACTATAATTAGATCAGCCTCTCTTTGTTTCAGTAGATCAATTAAATGTTTTAAAAAAAATAAATGAGGTCATTTGCCTCCTCAAGCAATTAAGCCATCTGTTGTTGGGTTAAACATAAGTTGTGTTTTAGCATAAGCTTCTCTGATTCTTTTTACACATCATAGAGAAACGGGTCTAGATTTGCAAAAGCACATTTTGATAATAAAAACAAAAAGAAAGTTTTTAAGTTTTCAAGAAATTAAAAAAGTTAAAATTTACTAAGCAGTGCTTTGAACCAAATGCTATTTTTTTGGACAGGCTGCATGTCTCTAAATGCATTCATCCAATTATGTTACTATGACTAACAAAAGCATCCATCTATTAAAAATTGTGTTATTTGATATATTTTCTGAATGCTTCATGCTAAACCAGCAATCAATACCTAAATACACAAGGGGTCAATCTATTCAGGAACTGATGTAAATGGGCAAAACAAGAATTACAGTCAAGACTGCTTAATTTAGGCATCTGAGATTATAAACAACACCATTTTCTTTTAATTCTTTTATCAATGAAGAACCTTACTTTTATTTTTGATGTAAAGTTAATGTTTTGTTGTGTTATCAAATCACCTATAATATGCACGAGCATGAAAGATAGCAACTAATCTGTTAGGTTCTTGTCTAGACAGGGTTTAGGAAAAAAACGTCAAAACCAGCTATAAACCGGTTATAACTTATAACCTCTTATATGTCTCACTATCCATTCCGCATTCTGTGTGTTTTACCCTTTTACTCTTAAGTGTTTTACCTTATTGGACCCCTCTGGCAGGCAGCTTCACTGACTGGAGCTCTCTTTACTTGCAAATGCTTGTCTCATTGTGCTCTTAGCAACCACAGTTAAACACAGAATGAACAATCTAACCTCCTGGCATGGCACTAGCAGTCAGACAGAGATATTGGCTTTAAGCTTTCACTCAAAACTACATTTATTTGAAACACACCCAACAACAGCAAGTACAAAGGGATACATACAGTCATACAACATGATTGGATTGCAGTTGCATTAGTAACAGCAGGACACTAGTGAACATCCCAGATGTCTCCGTTCCATAGTTACAAAGCATGTGTGCTCAATCTAACCAAAAACAGAGAGAGATAGAGACAGAGAGAACGCTCTCTGAAAATGTCAGTATTTGTAAAAGGCAGCAGCATTCTTCACTCCTTTCTTGCCCAAACAACCTGGCTCACTTTATCATCCCTGCTAGCAGGACACACTGACATTTAACAGTGAACCAAAACACACTGAAAGTATGTACAGAAAAGAAAACAGAAAATGTTACAGAGCATCATTATCACTAAAGAGATTAATAAAAAAAACACTCTTCCCACACCAAGCTCAAGGTTATTTCTCTGTGACTAAAATAAAAGCTAATGAAGCAAAAGACTCTAGAATCCCAAATTGTATTCCAGTTTTCCTAGCATGCAGTGTTCTTGTTCAGCTTGGCAAGACTTTAAGCTAAATACATACCACCTGGTGTCTGTAAGCTGAAAACTGTAAAGTATCCCACTGTGCAATTCAGATGCTAGCTCTCACAATTAAATAACATGGTGGGTAACACATCACAACTTGATACAGCAATACTGCATTGGAAATTATTTCTTAGAAACAGAATACAACATAGCAGAGAATGACATCATTGATAAATTAATGAAAAAATAATTAAATAAATTTCAAGAAAGCAAAAATGTACAAAAGGATCCTTACTATTACCCAGTTGAACCAGTAATGTAGTAGTCACATAACAGGTTGGTCAGGCAATTTGTCACTTTGTGCCATTTAGCACGGGAAAGGCACTATATAAATAAAATGTATTCTTATTATTTATTATGTTAGATTGTGTAAACATTTTGTTGAACTTCATTTTTTCTTGTACCGATAAAATTGGTTCTCTCTTTTTATCGCTGTGTCAATGTTTTGGCTTTTATGCCTTGCATGTCCTATTTTGAAGTTATGTCTATTTAGATTGTGTTGGATATTCTCTCTGGGTCTGCATGGAGTTTGAATGTTTCTACCATGTTCAAATTAGTTTTCTGATGGGATTCTGATTTCATTCAGAATGATGTGCAGATATTGTTGTTTTTCATTTATGTTAGTTTCTACTATGTTTTTGATGTATTTGGACAAATCTGTATACCTGTATGTGATAGTTCTGTATTTAATAAGAGGTATAATCTATTTATGCATTTTGCCCTGGGAGTTGTCTCAGCACCTGCACTTGGTCAGCAGTGCTGCGCAAAAAAAAAAAAGTAGTTTGTACTATTATTATATTTCTGAGGTGGCAATAATAGCGCCATCTACTGTAGCTCTGTGAAGAGAGTTACTTGTACTCTGTTTATTATATTGTATTTACCCCATTTTTGACACCTATTGCACATCCAACCTATCTCTATAAATTGGCTTTCCCAAGATTTCTTCCATTTTTCTTCCATCTTTTCTTCTTAGGGAATTAAGGCTGGTGGTGGGGGGGTGGAGGAGGGGGGTGTGTCAAAAACAGGGCCTGAGATTGGTCTCATCTGTTTTGGGAGATGGACGTCTGAGATGGAACTCCACCAGCAGTGGTGTTATTTTACCTTTTTTTATTATTGTCCAGAGGTGTCCTGTGTTTACTCAACCTGAAGTGTTTAATTACAGCATATGCAAGTACTGTATATACAAGCATTATTAGCAGAAAAAGGCTCAGAAAGAAATGGAAAAAATAGCTAAAGCTTCATCAAACCCTAAAAAGGTCTCAAGTTCAAGTTCAAGGTATGGTCTGCCAGAGACTGACCTGGAACAGATAGAAAAAAGAACAGATCTCCCAGGATCTAATGCTACAGAATTGGCTCATGCAGCTGCAGCTGAGAGCAAAAGTAGAAGTAAAACTGCAAGTGATTTGGACCAGGAGAACTTGTTGATTCCAGGCGGTCCATTGGAACTAAGCATGGCCTTACTATCCACGCTGTCAACTACACTCTGTGAGTCAATAGCACGGACTCCAACTGAGCTTGCTACTCTGCCCACAGAGTATGGAGAAGACCGAAACGAAGAGTCCGAGCTGAAGATAATGATCACTGCAATGACTACCACAATAACTGCTTTTTCTCACGGAGGGTGGACAAAAATGAGATAAACAGTAATACTGTATAAAGATGGTTACAAAGGATAAAAGGAAAGATATAAATGACATAAACATGACAAAAGAGAAGCTGCTTCAGGATATTAAAGACGTGGAGAAACATTTAAATAATCTCTTTGAGGCAAACTTTAAAGGAATGCTAGAAAAAAGTTGAGGGAAAAATGCTGGAAAATGCTAATAAGTTTGAGAATAAAATTAGAGCACTTGCTGCAAGCAAATGTTCACAACTTGCATTGAAATAATTGAATAACTGGCATCCACCACTGACAAAAAAGAAACAGCTACAAAATCCAAATGCAAAGTGCCTGGAGACATACTAGTTGCGCTGAAAGATGGATACAGAAGAAATAATATAAGAATTGAAGGTCTCCCTGAAAACCACGAAAGTCCAAACCAAGTGAAATTCATAGCTGGACTATTCTCTAAAATATTTACAGAGGACTTTCAATCAGACACCAAGATATCAGCAGCTTACAACATATGTGGATTGAATGCCTCAAAACCTAGAACCCTTATGGTTTGTTTTAAAAAAAACTACAATCTAAAGTAAATTTGATGTCACTTATCAGACTGAAACAAGAGATTATATTTGAAAATAACTACATTTGTGCTTTCCCTGGTTTCTCACCTTCAACAGCTGCTAAACATGCTGCATTTTATGGCATTAAACAGCACCTATGCAAAGCCAAAATCAGATACAGCATCTTGTATCCTGTTAAACTGAGCGTGGATATTCAAGGAAAGTTCTGCATTTTAGTTCTCCATATGAAGCAGAAAAATAGCTAAGAAAATTTACCCAGACACTCTTTGAAATACAATTGTGAGTCACATTGTGTCTTGGAAGATTTTATCTGCAATTTGGTCCATTTGCAATGGAACTTTAGCCATAATTATATATTCTATTTCTTTCTTGGCTACTTTAATTACAATTATAACATTTTTTTCCCAAAGGGGACTGTTTAACATCATACCCTTGATTTATTGTTTTAAGATTGTATGTTATGATTAGGATATGGTATATTGTACTAGGATTGTACTATCATACATTATCTGCTTCACCATGGGTACTGTTTAACATCATTCCCTGGGTTTATTCTTTCAGAACTGTTTAAGATTATATTCTAGGTTTATAGCATTTAGACTGTATTATCAATAGATATCTCTACTTTAATCTTTCTACACCCCTGCTGGGAGGCTTGTTTTGTTTTTGACGTGCTCTGTCTCTAGGTATGTCAAAGGACTGGGACTTTGAAGTGTGGTCTAGCCTCATTTGGGGAGGCAAAATGGGGGGGAGAGGGTAGGTGGCTGGATGGTGAAAGAGTAAGCAATTTTTAATCTATCCTTTTTACCCCCACAATTGTGCCAACACAAAAATAGACTTCATAGCCATAACTTGTGGCAAAACTGGAAATTAAGGTTAGAGGTTATGTAATAATGTACTACCTTAATTTAAGATTTTAAAATGTCAAGAAATGTTCAGAAGCAAAGTCTCTATGACCAAACAGTGAACTTTGAGAGTTGGAATGTCAAAGGTCTCACTCATGAATTAAAGAGAAAGAAAGTATTCTTTCATTTAACAGGTCTAAATGCCAAGATAGTATTTTTACAGGAGACTCACTTAATAAGCAAGGATCAGTTTCAGTTGCAAAGGGAGTGGACTGGCCAAATATTTCACTCCAGCTGTACAAAGAAAACCATAGATATGGGAATCTTAATACATAGAACAATTTAATTTGTAGTATCAGATGTAGTATCTGATACTGAAGAGCGATATGTGATGATAGGTAATTTATTTAATTGTAAAGTGATTTTTGTACATATCTATGCACCCAATGTGGACGATAGAGACTTCATCCAAAACATATTTGCGCCCAATCCTAATGAGAACACTTATAATATTATAATGGCAGGAGACTTTAATTGTGTTTTAAATCCAGGTCTGGATTGGTCTTCAGCTACAGTGGCGATAACATCATATACTGCAAAAACTATTACACAGTTTGTAATCAATCATAATTTATCAGACCCATGGAGATTTCTATATCCAAACTTAAGAGAAAATTCCTTCTTCTTACCAGTACATCACTGCTACTCCAGAACTGATTATTTCTATATAGACAACAATTTTTTTGCCCATGATCAAATGTTACAAGTATGACGCTATTGTTATCTCCGACCTTGACCTTCTGATCAAAGAGTTCCAATCACTATGACCCACGTACTCACCTCACAGCTGGAGTCTTAACCTCCTATTATTAGCTGACAAGAACTGTACAGAATTTATATCCAAGAAAATTTATTATTTTTTAGATACAAATGCATCCTCAGAGTTCTCTGTAGGAATACTTTGTGAAACTCTGAACACCTTTTTAAGAGGATAGATTATTTCATATCTTTCTCACAAAAATAAATTGGAAATCAAGAAGACGGCCGAGTTAATCAGTGAAATTACCAGAATAGATCAAGAACACGACATGTCTCCAAATGAGGCACTTTATAGGAAAAGACAGGCTTTGCAATCAGAATTCAGCCTTTTGACAAATCATGTTCAAATGGCATAGCGTTTTCAAATAGTGACGTTTTCATTTATGAATTTCTATGTGTGCCCGAGATACACCATCATAATATTTTAATTTTCATTTAAGTTAGCTCCCCTATTAATAGCAACATTTATAGAAACAAGAGACAATAAAATTCTACGTCAATCTTTTCACCAATCATTAATTACCATCTTTCCTAAGAAAAATTTGAACTTACTAGAATGTGCATCATATAGACTAATTTCACTTGTGAATAATAATGTTAAGATACTCTCCAAAGTTCTAGCAAAGATTGAGAAAGTACTTCCTTCAGTAATATCACAATACCAAACTGGATTTATTAACGGCAGACACTAAGCTCCAATGCCTGTTTAAGGTAATATATTCACCCATAAAGTCTAACACGCTGGAGATCTTATTATATTTGGATGCAGAGAATGCATTTGATATGATTGAATAGGTCTAACTATTCACCAGATTGCACAAATTTGGGCTTGGTCCCAACATGTGTGCATGGATCAACCTATTGTATACCAGTCCCTGAAGCTTCAGTTTGTATTAACAATATTATTTCAGACTACTTCAAACTAGAATATGGTACTAGACAAGGATGCCCCCTGTCACCACTGTTTTTTGCAATCGCCATTGAACCATTTTCTGCTCGCTTTTGAAATGCATCTGAGATAAAGGGGATTATCAGATAAGGACTTGAACAGAAAACATCACTACCATAAAACCTTGGATTGTGAGTAACTTGGTCTGCAAGTGTTCTGCAAGATGAGCAAAAATTTTTAATAACAATCCTAATACAATAAACCAAGAGTATGATGTTAAACGAAAGAGGTCTTGCAATACAAGTAGTACGTATACGCTTTGTCTGCCGAGCATGACGTGATCACAACTGAGCCGATGGTTCTTCTCTCTTTCTCACTGCGTGATTGTGGGTAATCGTCTCCCATTCCCGGTTTCAGTCAGCGTGCCTCACTCGTACAGTCAACATCCGTACGAGCGTGTATTGTTTACTATAGCATTGTGACCACGGGTGTGTAGTGGCTGTTCTTTAGTAACTGTACTAGATTAGGGAGATGTGTAAAATGTGTGAAAGAGTGCAAAATTTTGTAGAAAAGCACCACCCAAATAAGGCTGTAGCAGTGCTAGCAATGAATCTGTTTAACCACAATGCAATGTCACATTTCCGCGAAATCCTCAAAAGGAGGCAAAAGCAACTGTCATTTGATAGGTTCCTTGTTATAGTCGCAAAACAAAAAAAAAAAAAAAAAAGATTCCATTGAGTCAACAGATGGCAGTGATTCCATTAGTTAGTGATAGTCGTCCTACACAATAAGCCTCCTTCTCCTCTCCCCTCTCTCGTCTTCCTCACACCAGCCACTATTCTTTTCAAAGGTAAAGTGCAGGTTAATTTGTTTTATGTATTTTTACTTTATATTTTGTATTAATCATTTTTATATGAATATTTTTGGGTTGTGGAACGAATCATCTGAGTTTCCTTTATTTCTTATGGGTAAATTTGCTTTGATATACGAGTGCTTTGGATTACAAGCATGTTTCCGGAACGAATTATGCTCGCAAACAAAGGCACCACTGTATATAAAGATGATATGGTACTATATATATCAGACCTACAAAGCTATGTGCCTGCAGTCCTAACAGTACTAGAAGAATTTCAAAAGATATCAGGACTTAAGATTAATTTGAATAAAAGTGTGCTTTTTCCAGTGAACTCTCTAGTACACAACATCAGATTGGACACTTTCCCTTTTACCATTGCAGATCACTTTAAATATCTAGGGGTAAACATCCATCCATCCATCCATCCATTTTCCAACCCGCTGAATCCGAACAACATCACAAGCCAATATAAAGCCTACATAAGAAGTAAATATAAAGCTCTTTTTCAACAAAATTGTGCTGTCTGCATGGAAAAACCTAAAAAAAACATGCATAGATGGTTTACCCTCCATCTCACTTTAACATTGTCAAGATGAATATCCTTCCCATACTTCTTTTCTTTTCTAAAGCATCCTCATCAACAAATCATTTTTTAAGAAATTAGATTAAGTCATAACTTCATTTATTTGGAATTCTAAACATCCATGCATCCAAAGGGCAACCCTACAATGACCTAAAGCAGAAGGTGGCATGACACTACCTAACTCTCAGTTTTATTACTATATGCGAGCTATAAAAACCTGGACATTGACACAAATACATGAACATACACGGGCTTGGTACACAATAGAAATAAATTCCTGCAGTATTTCTTCAATTCCTTACTTTGTACCCCAGTAAATACAAGTTATCGTCAATATACTAACAACCAAATTGTCCATCATTCACTCAGAATATGTAACCAATGTAGGAAACACTTTAGGATAGAGAAGCTTATATCTGTGGAACCTCTACACGATAATCACCTTTTTTCACCCTCTCAAACTTACATAATTTTAAAATTTTTTTTATTGATTTTATTGTACTCATTCTATACAAATAGATACATTTTTACAAAAAACAGGATTGAAATCAAATCAACCCCCACCCCTGAGAATGAGAGCATGGCCAATGGAGTAAAACAAAAGCTTGTAAAAATACATAAATTGATGGGTTTAAGATAATTCCCTTTATCTGATAAGCATTTTGACAGTGCACTGCCAGTGGTTCAATGGCGATTGCAAATAGCAGTGGTGACAAGGGGCATCCTTGTCTGGTACCATGTTCTAGTTTAAAGTAGTCTGAACAAATGTTGTTAATACAAACAGAAGCTTCTGAATTGGTATACAGTAGTTTGATCCATGCACAAATGTTCGGGCCAAACCCAAATTTCTCTAATGTAGTGAAAAGGTAGTTTCATTCAATCATGTCAAATGCTCTTTCTGCATCCAACGATAATAAAATCTCTGGGATGTTTGACTTTGCTGGTGAATTTATTACATTAAACAGGCGTCAAAGATTGGAAGCTAAGTGTCGGCCTTTAATAAATTCAGTTTGATCTTGTGATATTACCGAAGGCAGCACTTTCTCCATTCTTCTAGCTAGGATTTTTGAGAGTATCTTAACATCATTATTCAGAAGTGAAATTGGTCTATATGATGTAAATCATAATAAGTCCTTCTAGCTTCTGTAAATGTTGCTAATAAAAGGGGAGCTAGCTGAGTGGAGAATTTCTTATAAAATTCTACAGGGTAGCCATCAGGGCCTGCTGTGTTGCCACTTTGAAGTGACTTTATAGCATCTAGTAATTCTGATAGCGCCAGAGGTTTATCCAGTTCCTCTGCACTAAAAGTATCAATTTGTGGTATCTGTAATGTATCCAGAAATGCATGAGATAATGTGTTGTCTTCTTTAAACTCAGTAGAATATAAGGATTTATAGTAGTCTCTAAATGTGTGCATTATATTTTTATGGTCAATGATTTTATCTCTGTTCGTGTTGGTGATTGCTGGGATTGTATTGCGAACTTCTTGCTTGTGGATTTGTTAAGCTAAGAGCTTATTAGCTTTCTCTCCGTGTTCATAGTAATGATGTGATTTAAAAATGAGTTGTTTGGTTTCTTTGGTTGTTAAGAGATTACGCTCTTAATGCAGAGCCTGCCTTTTCCTATGACGAGCCTCACTTGGACACCTGGCATGTTCTTCATTTATTTTAGTAATTTTGCTGGTTAGCTCTGATACCTTCTTGGTTTCTAATTTATTTCTGTGGGAAAGATATGAAATAAACTTACACAGTTTTTAATTTTTGGAAAACGTATGGGATTAAATCATTTAGAGTATGTATATAGATAATGTCTTTGCATCCTACAAAAAAATTACTCTTCAAATTTAACTTCCCATCAACACAATTTTCCACCACTTTCAAATTAGAAACTTTACTAAACAGAATCTGCCCAATTTTCCTCACCTCCCACCTATTTCTATTCCAGAAGAAATATTGATCAGCCTGGAAGACTCACAAAGCACTTATATAATATATAAAAACATTTTAAAGTTCCTTCCTTTTAAAGATCCCAGAGTACAATGGGAACGTATCTCTTACTTAACATTTCAGAAAAGGAATGGAAGGCAGCCATGCACAAAATTCAGTCTAGCTCCATACATGCAGAGTATACAGTTATTTAACTTAAAATCTTTTATCCAGTACAGGTATTTCATTTAAAATTGTCCAAAATGTTTCCAAGGAAATCTAGTGCCATCCTCACTGGGCCACATCTTTTGGGCATGCGCCAAAATAATATAATTCTGGACCAAAATCTTTAAATGCCGATCAGACAGCCTTGGTGTCACAATCCCTCCTAATCCATTAACAGCTGTTTTTGGTGGACTCCCAGATGGGCTTAAAGTGGAGAAGAAGAAACAAACTGTAATTGCCTTTACTTCACTATTAGCATGTAGGATTTATCTTGCTCAACTGGAAGAATCCTAACCCACCTCTTTTAAGTCAGTGGGTAACTGATGTTATATATTATTTGAAATTGAAAAAAATCAAATTCTCTGTACAAAACCTCTTCAAAACCTGGCAGGATCTAATCAATAATATTTTAGGATAAACTTTTAAATTGGGGAAAAGGATTCTCTTACCTCTTTTCTACTCTTAAAGTTTTACTCTGGCTGTTGGCTTTCCTCTCTTCTTTCAGGTAGGGGTTCAATTTAGTTCTGTTAAGCTTGATTTGATTATATGGAATGTTATTTGCTTTTAATTAAATCAATAAATAAGACAAAAAAAGGCCTGTTCAAACCCATCGAGACATTTCTTATGTGTTTTTTTTTTGTTGTGCTATGTAAGAAATAACTTTTTGTTGTTCACTAGTGACTTGTCTTGGTGTGGGTATGTATGTGAAAGTGCCTGGGATAGATTAGTACTTCTTCCAGGTTTTGTTCTTATCTAGTACTGAATGCTACTAGCATACCATATTGGAATATGCATGTTTCAAAGAGTAAATTAATTGCATGGGAATGTTAACTCTCAGTCCTTGTCTTGTTATGTCTCTGGTTCATTCAGTGGCTTTACAGGATCAATGGAGTGTTGGCCACTGGCATATTTTCTTTGTGGACAGTTGCAAGTAAATGTTATGATCTATGAAATTGCATCAAGCCACCATTTTATAATAACACTGGGCAACAAAAATTTATTTTATCATATAAATGTATGTTTTTTTGGGCTGAATTGAAATATCTAATCAGATTTTCATTGTCACACAAGGATTTTAAGTGACACACAATTAATATTTACACTACACCGTATAAACATGCTGGGAGCTTCCCACCTGAAAGGTAGAAGTATACAATATTCTATTGCATTTGGCTTCATGAATATACCCTCTTAAGGGTCCAGCAGTAGACAGCAAGCATGCTGGGACTCCACTTGCCTTGCTATCACTTTTCCACTTCAGGCATATCCTAATGAAACGAATCGCCATCCTTGTTACTGACCACTCTGAGATTTCCACGGAGAAAGTCTAGATGAGAGTCCAAGAAAATAATTTTTAAAGATATAAACACATAGATGTTTACACTTTGACATATGATCACCAACTGGCATGTAGCTGTGTCTCAGACAAGGGAGCAAGCGCCCGATGTCCAAATGTGCTTCTGCCTGCAAACTCTGGGCAACAGACTTATTTGATACCCGTCTGGAAGGTTATAAAATATTCACAAACAGAAAAAAAAACCCTTTTAGTTCTGAATTTAACTTAAGACTACCAGTAAACTTTCATAATGGTTTATACTACTAAAAATCAGCCTGAAAAAAACCTCATAAACTATGGGTGATAGAAAAATTCTGAGTGCATTTCTGAAAAGAGCACGAAAATGAACTTTTGAAACAGTCTAAAGTTGTTCTGTGACAAAATCTTTGTTATAAAAATTCTGCTTACATACTTTGTTTAATTTCTTTTGGATTTCCTCCATGAGATGCAGCCCAAGGTGAATGTTTTACTGGTCATTTCTCTATTACTGAAGTGATGCAGTTTTTCTGTTTATATCAAAATTGGGTAAGAAAATCAATCTTTCAAGAGAGTACTTACAGTGCTGATTGCTCATTGTCACATTCCTATGAATCAGACAAGTAGTAGAAAGTAGTCTTTATAAAGTACAATTTACATACAAATAAAATTTTAAATATAAAACAGACATAAAGTGAAGTTTATAATGCAACAACAAATAATGCAAATATCCCAGATAACGTTCAGTAATACAGCAAATGTATGAAGTGTGCCCTAAAATTATACTTGACAACAGTTAGAATTTTTAATTTTGTGATTGTGCTGTTTCCCTTGACTATGATGAAAGGGACATCCAAAATTTTGTCTTGAATAATAAGCACATTTAGTCACAGTCAAAACAACTATGCTCTGCATTTTCTGTATAGTAATTTGTCATAAGCTCCAGGCCATATTTCATACTTCTGAATCTTCTGACATTATTGTACATCAGGCTGCTTTGTTGCAGCAAAAATAAAATAATCTGATATGCTAAGTCGATTGATGATACCACTTTGTATTTGCATTTTGAAGCATTTTAGTGCTTCGACAGAGTCTAAAAGGCATTTTCTTCTCACTTTGCAAATGATTTGTACAGTATGTGTAGCTATTACATGGAACTAAATATGAAAACATTTCATGCAAAAATTTTTTTTGGATTTGCCTGCATTTCATTGTACTTAACTAGCCAGGTGTTTCTACTCTGCATTACAAAGTGTTATAAATATTGCTTTGTATATTAATTAGAAAAAAGAGGAGGATACCTGAATTGTGAGCACATTGATTTAGATTGGTAACTCCTAAATCCCAGAGGACAGAAGACCAATATGGATTTAATGTTAACTGGACAGAAATAGCCAGGTCATCATAAATATTCAAATATCCTCTTCAAAAGGAAAGTGTAATGCTGAGTCTGCACTGCAAAGATTTACAGCACACCGGACAAGAGGAGTGTGTATTTCAAAGAAGATAAAAGCAAACATGATAGAAATCAATGTCTCTATTCACTTAAATAGTCAAGCTGTGATGTGAAAAACTCTACGCTAAAATGAATATTGAAGAAATTATGAACTGCTGATCATTATGAGGACACCAATGCCAAGGATTTATCTGCAGCTGGTTTAAGATTTTCTACTCTACAGCATGCTGGTAAGTGTTCATCAGTGCTGCTTTACTGTGCAAGCATAGCTTTACTATATCCCTCATTGTTATTTTTTTGGGAATTTCTTCTGAATTCTCCTCAAGTTCACTGAATTATATACACTTTATTTATTTACAGCTTATATCAGGGAGAAAAGGTCCAACATTATTTGGAATCATATTTGAATCATTACATGAATTTCCATAATGCAGTAAACTGGGTAGGAAGCAAAGGTTCTTGCAGGCAATATGTTAGGCAGCAAAAGAGTATTTGGAAATATATTTATGGCCAATTTATTAGTCCACATACCAGATAGCAAATTGGTCTCCCATTATCTTAGAACAACTTACCAAGAAGCACACCACCTTGCAACTTTACATCTGTAGAAACAGACAGCATTGTTGACATTCTACAGCATAGATCCATTCTGTAATCAGATTTTGCCATATTCTTTTCCAGTTACAGGAATTACCAAAATCCTGGATTCAACAAAGAAGGTAATATTTCTAGAATGAGTCCTGTGTGCTGTGTTTCTGTTCCTTGGGCCATAAAAATGGCATCTTACTTATATTTTACCCTCACAACAGTGGAACGTGTATTGTTAAACTGTTTTTGCATTTTAGTTTCTGCCAATCTGTATTTTGCTTCTCACATATTAATGATGCTTTTGTTATATATACTTTTATTAATCCCAGAGGGGAAGTTGTCTTTTCTGACCTCCAAAGCTCATATGAAAACAGGGGTGGCCATGTACAGCAATGGTCTGGAGCAATTTTCAGGTTAAGGGCCTTGCTCAAGGGCCCAACAGAATAATGATCCTTTCTGGCAGTAATGGGATTTGAATCTTCCAGATACCACCACAGATCCTTAGCCTCACAGCCACCACTCTACCTATTAGGTACTAAAAGTAGAGCATTGCTCTCCTACAAGCATCCTAACCTCATTCCTGATATTATGGGTACTTTTTATATACGGTATATAAAGGAGTAGAACATACTGTAAAGCTTTTTCAAAAATATTTGTCAATGCAAGGGACAAACATATAAGAAGAAAAGGAGAAGAGTAAAGAAAACCTTGCATTTAAGCTAGATAAATGACAAAGGAGAATTTAATAATTAATAAGAAGGAAAGAATACTAAAAATAAATTTCAGGAACAGAAAGGAACACTTAAAAAGTGCTTTTCAAATGGTAATTTTAACATAGATATGTCTTCTCTCAATGTTTAAGTTATTCCTTAATTTGGTTTAAAATGATTTGCCAGTTTTAATGTGGAATTAAGACCTACTTTATACTTGTGTTAAGAATGAGGGTTGAATTTTTTTTGATTTGTGCCAATTTATTTTTTTCTTTTAAACTTTTCCAGGCCAATATGGCATGCCTTGGTGACATTATCATTGAGCACTGTGAGCATTGCTGCATTCCATTTACCTTGGATGTTGGAGCTGGGAATGACATCACATCTGAGTTGATAGTGTTCCAGTAAAACATTTGGAAAGCCAATATGAATATGTCCATATTTTGTCAATTATGTCCAATCCTTTGTCATGATTTCTCCATTGGAGTAAATAGCAGTTGATAACAATGCATTACTTGGTATTTTGCACATCCATATACCATAGCAACATGTCCATGGCTATAAATTGGACAGTACTGTGTGTATGGCTGATTTAATAAGACACAAATAGACAGAAGTGCTATTAAACTGTATAATACTACAGCTTTCACTAAATCTTGAGATGTACGTCGTAATTTTACATAGACGGCACAACCTGAAGAAAGACAAACATAAACTTGAGAAACTACCCCCAGGTTTCCTAGTTGAAAATCTGACTTAAAGGAGCCTTCCAGCTGAAAATCCCGACTATGAACTCAGAAATTCTGAATTCCCACTTCAAATGGAACGCAGCATATGTGTTGTCAAATACTGGGTGTTATATATGACATTTAATAAATCCAAATGCAAAACACAACACTATTGATGGTGCCTTAGTGTAGCTGCGTTTTTCCAAAGTTACCAAAGTTCAGCTGCTTTAACTCAAAAAAAAATGGGATTCAACAAAAGCCTGACACGCAGAAATGATTCCACAGACAAAACATCTTCGTTTTTAAAAGTTTAGTTAAGTTTCAAAGTAAAACAGTTCACACAAAAAAAAAGGAAATTAAAATAGCAAAAAAGAGAAAAAATTAATGTTAAAAATTCAGTTCTAAGCTTAATCTTGTTACATCTTAAATCGTTACTATTTACTTATCATTTCTGAACCATTTCAAAATGATCAGAAAACTGTATGCTTATCCCATTTCGGAGTTGAAAATGGGTCTTTCAAGTCCCTGTTTACTTGGAGCTGTTCTAAACACAACTGAATCTATTATCACACTGTTTCTCAGTTAGAGCAAGAAGGTTCTATCTCTTACTAACTTATAGGGGGAAAAGACTATACCATTGTGTATGACTATGGAAGAAATTTGTATTCTATTCAAATTAAGCAAACAGTAATATGAGTTTAACTCAAAACTTTAACTTTCTAAAATTGGCTCTTATACTTAGTGTTTCCATTGCTGTCTCTGCAAAAAATAAATAAATAAAAGGAAGAAAATGAAGAGAAAAGAAATTTGGTTCTGAGGATAGGGTAGAAAAACAGATCAAAGTGAGTAGAGGGACAATTTATTTCTATTGTATTTTTGCTGTTGCCCAGGCAAGATGTGTCCTTCAGAGCCATGTCTGATTGTTCTGTTTATGGATATGTTTCATATCTTTGAAATTAAAGATGTGTTTACCCTTGCATGTCTTTGGGAATGAAGATCAGAACTTCTGTACTTCACTCGGAAGTAGTAATGCCAAAAATCTGGAGAAAAATGAATTATTTCCAACTTTCTTTTGTTACTCTGAAATGCTGTAGGCATAGCTTGTAAATTCAGGTGTTTCCACTGTGCAGTAAACAAATTCTGTAAGTTTTGAGACATTTGTTTTGTGTTTGGACTTGTGCCTAATTGCAGACAATTGTAAATAACTTTAGGAGATGTTTTTTTTTTTTTTTTAATAAAATTACTCTATTCTGATTCACTTAATAAAGCATGTCCAGAACAAATGACAGCATTCCACGATTGGGGCAAAGTTTAAAACAAGTTTTGCTGAGTGTCAACTGTGACCTATATGTTTTTTTGTTTTTTTCTTTTAATTCCTTCAAGCTGTGCATGCCTCAAAAAGACTGACCAGTCCCTTTGAAGCTATTCATGTCTCACTGAATGGTGGCTATCTTATCCTTTAAACCAGCCAACCCAAACTTTTTTTATTTTTATCCTAGTCTCACGTTATGTGAACCAGCCTTATCCATATTACTAACCGAGAATGCTAAACCGGATGATGGACGCAGGCACATCCGGCAATGGGCCGTAGCTGCAAAAAGACGTACTGCGCAGGCGCAAAAAGAGTCCGCGAGGGTCGGCTGAGGAGCCGAGAAAGGCGGATAGAAGAGGGCGAGAGAGGCGGATGAGGGGCCACGAGAGGCGGACAAGACCACAGAAAAAAGGAGTGAGCACAGGAAAAATTGAGAAATGAGGCGCAAAGAGCACCGAAAAAAGGAAACGGCACATAAAAAAGTATTCAAACGCAAGCAAAGCACGAAACACATTGCACACAAAACTAGACCCAAAAAAAAAAAAAAAAAAAAAAAAAAAAAAAGAGGCTCGTTCACAACAGCAAGGCACCCCCCCCCCCCTACAGGCACCGGACGGGACACACACCAAGAGGGGGATTCAACAAGCCCATGGAACACAAAAAAAAGAACACAAAACCACCCCACAGACCCTACAAGCAAGGGACGGGACACACACAAAGAGGGGGATTCAACAAGACACAGGAACACAAAAAGAAAGAAGACGCTCGCGCGACAACAATCCTCAACCCCCCCCCCCCCCACACACACACACCCATAAGAAGTGACACCCAAAGCCACATATTCTAAAGTGAACATCAACACCTTCACACTAGACAGCATAGGTGTCAGCATTGGTGGATCTCCTTACAATAAAGCACTATTAACCGTTCAACTACAGAAAAAGAAACATATTAACAGTGACTGCGATCCTTCTTATTACTTATCCATATTTCGCATGCTGAGAAAGAAACAAGTCATGAATACACGGTCACGGGTACAAAACGAAAAGGAAAGGATAACAGGAACAAACACACGAAAACGAAAGAAACAACAAAATAGACGGCTATGCAGCATAGGTGGATCTCATTACAATAAGGCACTATTAACCGTTCAACCGCAGAAAAGGCTCCATATTAACAGTGAGTGCAATACTCCTTATTACTTATCCATATTTCTAAAAGAAAAAATGTCTCGACTCCAAAAACGCAAAGCTCAACTAAAGCTTCGAACTAACGATGTACCTAAAAGTAAAAACTTTATGAACTGCATTAGATCCTACAATGGTTCATTTGCTTTTGCATATACCGGAGTAAATATCAGGCCACCAAAAGGCAATGGCCCATACTACTTTCGCATATGTGCACAAATACTGCATCGCATTGGAACAGTGCACCCTGAAACAAATCAACAACGCAAATATGCACAAATCTACATCCTAGATCCACATGACGCAATCTATCAATCAAAGTGCTGCATCGCAACAGGCACGGATTCAAAACGAAACACCTCCCGTCTCAGACATACGTTAACGGCAAGGAAGGCTACAACGGGCTTCTCACACAGCACAGGCAAATCGATTACAGCTCCAAAACAACACGTCCCAAATACTACACATGCAACAACGCGCCTCTCAAACGGCACAAGAAAAACATACACCAGTAAAATTCATTCAGATTAATGAATGTCATTTGCAATCATTGTCATTCAGTTCACTTCCCTAAAGAAACAACTGGAAATACAAGTTATACATTTACACGTTGTTGTCAAAAGGGTCAAATTAGACTGCCTTCTTTACATTCATATACTGAATATCTACAGAGGCTTATAACTGACGATGTACCTGAAAGTGAAATCTTTATCAACTACATTAGATCCTACAAATCGGTATCCACTATGAACATTAACGGTGGCACTGCACGTGACATCCGTCTTGAAAAAATGTTGTTTATTGATGAATGTTCAATGGCATGAAGTCACTTACTCAACACCATTCATAAACTTCTACAAACGTTTATGAATAATAATATTCGATTTGAAGGAAAGGTACTTTTATGAGGAGGAGATTTTAGACAGTGATTAGCTATTCTTCCAGATGCCATGCACTCAGCTATTGTTCAGTGCACCTTAAAATACGCAGACAATTGGCATTGCTTTCAAAAGATACAGTTAGTAAAAAAGATACGATGTCCAGAACCAGATCATAACAATTGCTTATTACAACTGAGAGATGGTACACTCACCAATACAGCTGGACTTCAGGCACATATTATTACAATTCCTCAAGCCTTTATCTGCGACAACTTAGTTACAGAGACATTTGGAACAGCAATCTCATTAGACCAAATGCCCCTTTTAACACAACGCACTATATTATGTCCAAAAAATATTAATGTGGAAAACATTAATACCCAAGTCATTCCATTACTTCCTGGAGAGACACAACTCTTTCTAAGCTCTGACAAACTTGACTCTGATCACAACAATAACCATCTTAAATAACCTTACAAGTTCTGAGCTGGAATTACCTTTTACACTTAAACGGCGTGTACAAAGAAATTTTCAAATAAACCGTAACACTGTGCCACACACTTTATTGTTTGCTTTCTATTTGCATCATCTACACCGTCACACTATTCTATATCTCATTCATACATCACGCTCTTTGTCATTCCCAACACCAGGGGTTGGCGAGCGAAGCGAGCAGGGGGCGGAGCCCCCTAGTATTTCTCTAACATGCTCAAGATGGAAAAGTCATCTGGTGCCTTTGTGATGACTTTTTTTTCTTATGTGAACTGGGAGATGGGTGTTACTCAGAAGCAAACTCAAAATGCTTGCAGAGTTCAATACTAATGTAACTATTAACCAAAGATGACTAAGGCCAATATGCTAACCAAAAGAATCGGTGAAAGCCCAAGCCAAAGTTTAGAAAACACCACTTATAGACAATTAGTTGTCCTTGAATCTTAGGAAACTAGAAAGTGTCCTTATCTTTAAGCCTTCACAAGCTGACCTCACTCACCATGACTTTTAGCTGTGGTAGTCTAGCAACCTGTAAGTAATAGAATGCAAAAAATACCAAAATGACAGTGTGTCAGGAAGTGGGGGAAGAAAAAAACAAAAACAAACACTGAATGTTTCACAATCCTCAGTATAACCATAGAAGCTGATTACTCATCTTTCAAAAACACTACAGTGAAGAAAAACTAAGAAAGACATTTTTAAAGGCATAAGATCATAATGATAACACCTATGCTTCTGCTTTAATTGTGTAGCTGCTCCATCCTCAATGAAGTAACATCTGTCCTGACTGTGCAGCTAGCTGCGCTCACCACATCCAAGCAAGATCTGCTTGTCTCGATCCAGAATGTGTATCTGTACGACAAAATTACTTCTGAAGGTGTCTGACCCTCAAACAATCCGACACTATTTTTTTACTCATCTGCAGAGAGCAGTACCCTGCTAATTCAATTTAGCAAGGGTGAACGTTTTGTTACTCTTCCTGATATGACACTTGATTAAGATATTAAAGCAACCTGACCTCTTGTACACTCTTATAAAAACAGCTCCTTAATGGCATTTTACTCGGCTGTGTGGTTCCTCCTACAGTAATTGCTCGGCAAAGAACCATTTCAATCTGTAAAGGGTTCTTTGCACATAAAACTTGTTCTTTGAGCTCTAAAAATGTTCCAGGTATGCGAACAAAACAGAAATATTTTATGTATAGTAGGCACCCTATCAGATGAGCAGCAGATGAAGAAAACCTGAACTTAGCTTATGTTATTGTATGCAGCAAGAGGTCTTTAAAAACCAGGAACCATTGATATTAAACCAATGTTCATGACTGTTCCTGGCTATTTATGAAACCTGTTATATAGCTCTATCAATAGGTCTTCTGGAACCTTAATGTGGATGGTTCTTCTGGGAACCACAAATAGTTCCCCTATGGCATTGGTCTGAAGGAGCACTTTGACTCCTTGCTCTCTCTTCATTTTTGAACCTTACTTTCTTTTGTTCTGGTTGCTCATCTTTAAAAATATACTTGTGTGCGTGTGATTTTTCTACATGATGTCTACTTCTCAAAAGTAACAGACATACACAGGCATAAAGTACATTTTATTTTTATTTGAAATGCTGGACTGTGACAGTAGAAAGGTGTCTATTACAGACAATGTAATTAATAGTCTAGTAGTGATATTTACGTTTTAATTTTCATCTCAGACAGTGTAGTATTCTGACGCACCACTGTTGTACTCATCTCCTGGTAGACTGACTGCAGCCCATCTGTTTCCATGCACAAGTCACATCATCATCTTTAATCAACAGTCTGTTTTTTTTTAGCACAGCATGGTTTTGGCTGGAATTTCTTAGGGTATTGGCTCATTTTTGGTGCTTCCATGTAAAAACCCCAGCAGTGATCCTGGTAGACTCATGCCAGCATGTCTTGGCATCCACTAATGCTCCACGTCCAAAGCCGCTTAAAACTATACAGGGTAGAGGGAAGTTAATTCATGCATAAGTTTTATTTGGAATTAACTATTGCAAAACTTTATTCAAAAAATGTTCAAATAATTATATTTGAAGGTCTTTCTTAGTTAATTGAAAAAGGTGCTTTAAAAGATTATTAACAGGACTAGAAAGTATGAACATGTTGAGCACTCTACCCAAAAATGGCATGTTTTAACATGTTACTTATTGTACCCCATGTAGTTTGAAGTGATAGGAGAGGAAAATTTTAAATCTTATGTTTTCATGAAGAATGAAAATAACACACATATATATAACATATTATGATATATTAGGGGTCTATAGTTACAGTAACAACACTTGACAACAGCAAACAGTACTAAAAAGTCAATGAAAAAAAATCTCAAATAACTTGTGTCACCTAATTCACATATCAAGTCATCCCTTCGTACACACAACATTTTATATCACTATTGGCCGTAATTTGCCCCTGTCCCAACTTATTTTGGAATGTTGTGCAGGCCTGATATGCAGGGATGGATGTATATTAACAAATGAAATAAAGTTGACGAGACAAAACATAAAATATGTTGGATTTATAATGTCTGCAATGAAATAAAAGTCAAAGTAAATTTAAGAATCACTGCTTTTTGTTTGCCTTTTCCATACTCTCCCAACTTTTTCTAATTTGGGGTTGTACATTTTGTTTGTTTGCTGTTCCATTGTAGCTTATGGTGTATGCATTAGGGTAATATTGTGCTGAACCTTTTGAGTTTTATTGCAGAGACCAGGAGTCTTAAATACTTTGCTCCAATTGATTCTCTCTTCCATTGTGAAAAGTCCCCCAGTATCTGCCTTTAACAAACATCACTACAGTATGTGATAATCCATTTCATATGCATACTGACATTTATCATTATTTAGTCAATTTAAGTAATCAAAGTTCTTTTGTAAGTAATTCATGATGCAGATGGACATCCATTTTCAGTATATATTACAATTTAATAGTTTAAACTATTTGAATAGTTCTCCACATCCTTTATAAAATTAGAACTTTTCACAAGCTCTCTGATTTTCTAAAATGAAACTATAAAATTGATGTATCCAGTTGTACATCATGTACTTTTGTCTTGCTGAGATATTCTCCCTTATATGCTTTTTCTTTACTACAGCACTGCCACTGTTGCTTTAGGAGTGTAATTTCATATTGTTAGCCACAGTTGACTATAATAATGCCTATTGTAATATATTACACATGAAATTGAACGTGTATTAATATAAATGTGAAGAAAATAGACCATGAATACAGCCTGGTTTTAAATTAACTGTTTGCATATGGTAATACTTTTCTTAGTTTGTGCTGTATTTCCATAATGTGGTGCTTTATTGTTAACATATTACCAAACTCTGAGTAAATATCTATATATGTGTATGTATGTATATATACGTATATATAATTTTTTTTTTCTTGAGGTTCTGAAGAGGTTTTTTTTGTCTCCAAGGGGATATTAAAATATATCTATCTATCTAAGCTTTCATGCTGAATGATAAATTAGTGCAGAGAAATGGCACCTATTTTTCATGCTGATTCAGTTCTTGGAGTTGAAAGTTGATGGTATCTTGTTACTGTCTGTAGCATATTCTGTAGCATACTGTAATCAGAATATAAGTTTAATGTCACTGTGCTCTGTACAAAAATTATTTTATAAATCCATTCACATGTATAGGCCAGGGGCTCTCAGCTTTTAGAACTGCTAGGCAAGCATTTGAAAAGAGAAGGGGACAATTACGAAAATGGGCATTGTATTATTTCTGTATGTTAGAGATGAAATTGAATCCTCTCCTTGCCTTGTTTGGAACCTAAGTAAGGGCCTGCATGTGGAGAAAACAGTATAAAAGACTTGGACAGCAGCCAAACACCTCGAAGCCAGACGGACAGATGGGTGATAACGTCATCTGTCCTGAATATCCTTCCATCACAGCTACATCAAGACCCAACCTTGATAAAAGTCTTGCTATGGCTTCCTCATCTGTAATGCTGCATAAATCGTCATTAAAGAAAGTTAAGTTATTTTCTCTTATGTGATTTCTTACCGTTGTATCACTATGGGAGAGGTATCACCTTTTAATATTATATCTATAGATACTTAAGGGTTACTTAAGACACCGCAATTGCAAAAGAACTTGTTCCAACTAGGGAGCTATCGCCCCCTTGAGGAAATACATATTCAAACACTTTAAAGTAATTTCAAAATTGGTGAACCAAGCAGGGTTTATTCCTGCTTTGTGTCATATAGTGACCCAGCTTTATTGATTAAGCCTTATTAATTACTTCAGATAAGTAAGTGGGGTGTAGGCCATTTAAAGCTTTTTATTTATGAGGAACAGGGGTTATGTGAGTGTTCTTATTAGTTCTAAAAGCAGAGTTGGTCTTGTCTGTTACGGGAGATGGACGTCTGAAGCAGAGCTCCGTTAGCAGTGGCTTTATCATTTCTCTTATTTCTTATTATCCCGAGGTATCCCATATTTACCCAACCTGAGGAGTTTCTACTATAGTAAATAAACATGAGTAACAAGAAAGGGGGTCAGAAAGAAACAGAAAAGAAACTTAAAGCTACATCCAAGTCTAGACAGGGATCATGTCCAAGTGCAAGGTACGGCCTTTCAGAGACTGACCTGGAACAGGCAGGCGAAAGCACAGACTTCCCAGGACCCCGCTCCACTGCGTCATCTCCAGTCAAGAGCGAAAATGGGACCGAAGGTGCAAGTGATGCAGGTCACGATAGCTTGCCAATTCCAGTAGATCATTTGAAACTGGAGATGGCCTTGCAGTCTGCGCTTTCATCTACTCCTCGTAAGCCGGGGATTGCCACTTCATCTGCAGAGCACAAAAGCGAAAACGATCTGTCCGAACTGAATGTAATGATCGCAACAGTGGCCACAGCCATAAATGAGCTCAAGAAAGACATTCAGAAAAATATAAAGAAAGAAAGCGAGAAGACAAATGAGAAGCTGCGGCTGGAGCTGCAAGAGCTGCGGCAGGATAATAAAGACCTTGAAAAACGTATATATAATCGCTTTGATGCAGCCTTTAAAGATATGCTGGGGAAAATTAAGGAACACATTCAGGAAAATGCGTCCAAACTGAGAGCACTTGCCGATCAGCTTGAAGACGTTAAGCAGACACTCAAATTGAAACAGCTGAACATTTGGCATCTACCGCCAATGGAAAAGTTACTGCTGGGAATTCCGAAAGCAAAAAACTCGTAGACAAACTTGCGGCTCTGGAAGATGGATGCAGAAGGAATAATATTAGAATCGAAGATCTACCTGAGAATCGTGAAAGTCCAAACTTAGTGAAACTCATAGCTGAACTATTGTCAAAAATAAATGGAGAGGACTTTAAATCAGATACCGAGATAGTGACTGCTTATCGCATACATGGATCAAATCCCTCTAAACCTAGGACTCTAATTGTTCGCTTCGAGAGATTACAGTTTAAGCTTAATGTAATGTCACTTCTCAGACAGAAACAAGAGATTATATTTGAAAATAATCACATTCATATTTTCCCTGCTTTCTCACCCTAAACAGTTGCTAAACGTGCCGCTTTTTACAACATTAAACAGCAGTTACAGAAAGCAGATACAGCCTCTTGTATCCTGCTAAACTGAAAATGGGTATTCAAGACAAATATTACATCTTCTCCACCATGGAGGAAGCAGACAAGGAGTTAAGAAAGCTGATCCTGACACTTTTTTGAAATACAATAGTGAGTCGCATCCTGTCATGGCATGGCAAAAAGATATTACCTGCTGTCTGATCCGCTTGCAATGATACGGGTACCATAATTATAAATCCTTTTCTCATCTCGGCCATATGAGAATATGTGTGAAAGAAATTAGTAACATTTTTCTTTTTTTTTTTTCTTTTAACTATTCTAAAGGAGACTGTTTAACATCATACCCTTGGTTTATTGTTACTGTTATTATTGCATTAGGGTTTACTATGCTTATCCAGGGTCACTTTTTAACACCATTCCCTGGGTTTACTATCTTAATATTTCAAGACTGTTGAAGATTATATTTATGCATATAGTATTTAGACTTTATCAGCAATAGATATCTCTACTTTTTAATCCTCAAACGCCGCTGCTGGGGAGCTTATTTTGTTTTGGACGTGCTCTGTCTCTAGGTATGTCAGAGGACTGGGACTTTGTGAAGTGGGGTCCAGCCTCACGTAGGGAGGCAAAATGGGGGGGGTGGGGGATAAGGGGGGAGAGAAAGAGAGTACATTATATTTAATCTATCCTTTTAATCCTTATAATTATAATTACCAACGTAACAATAGGCTGCATGGCAATAACACGTGGGAAAATTGGAAATTAAGGTTAAAGCTCTCTCACTTCCAGTTAAGACTACAAAATGACATCAAAAATTCAGAATCAATGTCTCCATGATGAGACAGTTAACTTTGTGAGCTGGAATGTTAAAGGACTGAATCACGAATTAAAGAGAAAGAAAGTATTCTCTCACCTAACAGGTCTAAATGCTAAAATAGTACTTTTACAGGAGACCCGCTTACTAAGCAAGGATCAGTTCTGGCTGCAAAAAGACTGGGCAGGCGAAATGTTACATTCCAGCTTTACAAAGAAAACTAGAGTTGTGGGATTTCTCATACATAGAACAGTCTCATTTGTACCATCAGATGTAGTATCTGATCCTGAAGGGAGATATGTGATTGTCATGTGCAATTTATTTAACTGTAAAGTGATTTTGATAAATGTTTTTGCACCCAATGTCGATGATAGGGAATTCATGCAAAATGTATTTACATCCATTCCCAATGTGAACACTCATAAAATTATAAAGGCTGGGGACTTTAATTGTGTTTTAAATCCACTCTTAGATAGGTCTCCTGTTACAGGGGTGATGACATCTAACACTGCAAAGACAATTTCACAGTTTTTAACTGACCACAACTTATCAGACCCCTGGAGGTTTCTAAACACAGACTCAAGAACATATTCCTTCTACTCACCAGCGCATCATTGCTACTCAAGAACTGATTATTTCTTCATAGATAATAATTTCTTGCCTACGATTAAATCTTGCAAGTACGACGCTATTGATATTTCCGACCATGCCCCTCTGATCTTGGACCTAAAATCATTATGCCCCTCATACTCATCTCGCAGATGGTGTCTTAACCCACTTGTATTAGCAGACGAGAACTGTACAGAATTTATATCAAAACAAATCAGTTTCTTTCTAGAGACAAATACATCCTCAGAGGTCTCTGCAGGAATACTCTGGGAAATTCTAAAGGCCTTCTTAAAAGGACAGATTACTTCATATCTTTCCCACAGAAATAAATTAGAAACCAAGACGGTATCAGAGCTAACCAATGAAATTACTAGAATAGATCAAGAACATGCCAGGTGTCCAAGTGAGGCTCTTCATAGGAAAAGGCAGGCACTGCATTCAGAGCTCAACCTCTTAACAACTAAAGAAACTGAACAACTCATTTTTAAATCAAGACATCATTACTATGAACATGGAGAAAAAGCAAATAATCTCTTAGCTCAACAAATCCAGAAGCAAGAAGTTCGCAACGCAATCCCAGTAATCACCAACACGAACGGAGATAAAATCATTGACCATAAAAAAATAATGCACACATTTAGAGACTATAAATCCTTATATTCTACTGAGTTTAAAGAAGACAACACACAATCTAATGCATTTCTGGATACATTACAGATACCACAAATATATACTCTTAGTACAGAGAAATTGGATAAACCTATGGCGCTATCAGAATTACTAGATGCCATAAAGTCACTTCAGAGTGGGAAAGCAGCAGGCCCTGATGGCTACCCTGTAGAATTTTATAAGAAATTCTCCACTCAGCTAACTCCCCTCTTATTAGCAACATTTACAGAAGCTAGAGACAATCAAATTCTCCCTGAAACTTTTTGCCAAGCATTAATCAAAGTCTTTCCTAAACAAAATACTTATTAAAATGTGCATCATACAGACCATTTCACTTCTGAATAATGATGTTAAGATACTCTCCAAGGACCTAGGTAGAAGGATGGAGAAAGTGCTGCCTTCGATAATATCACAAAATCAAACTGGATTTATTAAAGGCTGACACTTAGCTTCCACTCTTCGACACCTGTTTAAAGTAATATATTCAATAGCAAAGTCAAACACCCCAGAGATATTATTATCATTGGATGCAGAAAAGCATTTAATATGATTGAATGGAACTACCTTTTCACTACATTAGAGAAATTTGGGTTTGGTTCGAACATTTGTGCATGGATCAAACTAATGTATACCAATCCAGAAGCTTCAGTTTGTATTAACAACATTTGTTTGGACTACTTTAAACTAAAACGTGGTACCAGACAAGGATGCCCCTTGTCACCACTGCTATTTGGAATCGCCATTGAACCACTGGCAGTTCACTGTCAAAATGCTTATCAGATAAAGGGGATTATCAGAGAAGGACTTGAACAGATACTTTTTCTATATGCAGATGATATGGTACTGTATATATCAGACCCACAAAATACTGGCAGTCTTAACAGCACTTACAAAATTTCAAAAGATCTCTGGTCTCAGAATTAATTTGAATAAAAGTGTGCTCTTTCCGAGCTCCATATGCGCAAAGCATACAATTATTCAACTCAAAATTATGTATTGAGCACATCAGTCTTGCTTAAAACTGTCTAAAATATTTCCAGGGCAAGACCCAACCTGTGAACGCTGCAATCAAGTTCCAGCCTCACTGGGTCACATGTTTTGGGCCTGCACCAAATTAACTTCATTCTGGAAAAAAAATTTCAGACAGCCTTGGTGTCACAATCCATTTTAAGCCATTAGCAGCTGTGTTTGGTGTTTTTCCAGATGGGCTTAAAGTGGAGAAGGACAAACAAACTGTGATTGCCTTTACTACACTATTGGCACGCAGACTTATTTTGCTAAACTGGAAGAATCCTAACTCTCCTCTTTTAAGTCAGTGGGTAACTGATGTTTTATATTATTTGAAATTGGAAAAAATCAAATTCTCACTTAGAGGATCTAAGAACTTGCAGAACTTTTTCAAAACCTGGCAATAATCAATAATATTTTAGAATAAGCTCTTAAAGCATTGAGGAAGCAGATTATCTTCCCATTTCTTTTCCTTCTCCATTTATCTTTATCCGCCTATTAAACTCATCAATTTATTTATTTTTACTAGCTTTAAGTTTTACTCCGTTGGCCATGCTCTCTTTCTCAGAGGTGGGAGTTGATTTGTTTTCAGTGCTATTTTTTGTAAAAAATGATCTATTTGTATGGAATGATCACAATAAAATCAATAAAATTAAAAAAAAAAAAACAATTCTTGGCCATTTAAAGCTTCAGATGTAATAAGGAGGATTTAGAGAAAATCCAGGAACTTCAGAAAGTTCTTTTGAAATCCTCTCTAAGCTTAACTGGAAGCCATTGAAAGGCGCTGAGAACAGCACTTATGTGGCCATACATTCAACTTCATGTAAGGAATTGCAGCTGCATTTTGAATTAATTCAAAAGTAACAAATGGTATGATTTAAAGGCTGTGACTAATTAATGGAAGTAGTCTTTTTGGCTAAACGTAACAAATAACTTCTTTTTCTCAATATTCTTATAATTGTTTAAGATGAAAAAGAAAGTTTTAGTGTTGTATGTTTGGTAAAAGATCAGACGTGAGGGCTAAATTGTGTGCGGATTCAGTCAAACTAATTAATGTTAGGCCTAGAGGGTAAAAATGTGACATGATGATCTTGTGGCTAACTGCATTATTCTCACAAATTTATAATATCTGTGTTTTTCCTGTATCCAAAAAATCCTAATTTATTTTCTGCTCTTTTGACTTATTAACATGATTAATCAAGGACACAAAAGGAGAAATCTAATTGGAACATAAGGAGAGATATAGTTGAGTATCATCTGCATCCAACTCTAACCAGATATTACATTTTCATATTATTAATTACAGAATTATTTCAGGTTGTGAAAGAGTTCCACTTCTGTGAATGTTCACAGCCCAATTTTGTATTTAATGTAAAAATCTGCATAAATGCATAATACTTTATTACTTATTTTACAGAAATACATTTCAAATGTATTAGAAAAATGATAGTGAGGTAATGTTACTCTACTTTAAATCACAAAACACAAATAAAAAAATTTAAACTAAACTGAACCACATGTATGTAGAGTATGTCAACCTTTTGCCTAAACATTCTGTAGCTTTTGATAATAATACAGCAACTAATAGAACTGGGAAAGGCTTAAGGATGGCATGAAAACCCACCACTAGCTAACAATGGATTCCACGTCACAGAAATTCTGCTCAATCTTTCACATCTCTCTGCCAAGCTGTGCTCTATGAGACGATAGTGCTGAAAGATGTGTTTAGTATGCTGGGACTTAAAAACAGCAGCTTCTACCACATAGCTAAACAGCCATCTGTTGATTTAGCAGCCTACCAATAACAGGGCTTATTGTGCAGCTACACCCACCCACATAAAACACAAAATGATTGAAAATGATGACAAACTGCATATAGTACTGTACTCCGCTTTATCATTAATAACAACTACTACACATTCATCCATGTCAAAACAAGCTTGCTTCATTCATAGGTAAAGTAATCTGCTACATTTTTTAGTTAATTGAAATTCAGTGAAAATAAAAAATGGGGGTTGTATGTACTCATTTGTATCTCAGGAAATTGCCCAAAGTCTAGACTTCTGTAACCAAAGACAATCACACTGGGTCTTCCCTTTTAGATATTTGAAAATTTTCATTGCATTATCTACTACTATAAAATAATCCTAAGGCTGTTGCCTTGTTTTGCTAAAATCAAACGACAATATAAATATTTAAATTCTGTCAACTCAGAAATAGTGATAAGCGAACCCTGCAGATTTTGCTTCATCATGAGTTCGGAGAAATGCTTTGCCGAACTCCATAAAATGCATTGAATTCAATAGGCAGTGAGGGACTGAACAAGTTTTGAGTGGATTATAATGGTGTAATGGTCTTTTAAGTATCTTTGAGGGCCCGAGAAGCATCTGCCAACTATTCTGGTTTGATTATTCTGGCCAAAAATGTGATCTGAGCTGTACGGCAGCAGTGCTAACTACTGCATGACAGTGTCTCAAATAACAAAAAATAGAATGAATGCCATAAACAAACTATAACAAATGGCCACAAACAACCAATACATAAATAAAATACAGATCATTGCGTTCACAGAGCTCCAATCTTGGGGCACTCTTTGACCATGCAACTAAGGGTCAGCATGAAACTGACTCATTCCATCGTTTTAAGTCTCAGCTCTAGATTAGTCTCCCCTGCATCTGTGAAGATGCTTTGCAATTTTTTCTTCCATCAAGAAGAAAGAAATGCCTTATAAATAATAGTAAATCTTTCATTCTGGTATGAAAAGAGGGAGAGGGAGGGCTCCTTTAAGGCTTGTTTTGATTCCAGAGGGCAGAATTTGACAAATTATGCATGTAAATTAGCTATGAGGTGCTGCACTGCCAGCACACTGGGATGAGTGTTATATATCCGGAGGCAGAACTCATAATATTCTAATTATTGTCAGCTAATGCAGTGTTTTCTGTTTTTTTGTTTGAACAAATTAGCGCTTCAAGTTGGGGGTCATAGTCCTCTCCCAGAAAAAAGGGTCATGTTGGATGTAAGTAGCTAACCCAAGTAGAAGAGATTAAGTTTTTAAGTCAGTCTCCCTAAATTGGAACAACACATCACATGTGTCACCAGGGGAAATAATATATTGGATATGGTGTATCAAATGTCAAGAACAGTTTCAGGTCAATACATCAACCATATCTGGGTCAGTCAAATCATTTATCCATAATCTTGAGCCCAGCATAAACTCCCCTCAGGAGGAGGAGGAAAACTCAAGTCATCACTAGAACAATTAAGATATGGCCAGAAGGGGCTACCTCACAGTTGTAGGATTGTTTCGAAATGATTGACTAAGACATATTTAAGGATCAAGACTTAGAAGTGTACACATCATCGGTACTTTGCTAAATAAAAAAGTGTGTTAATAATGTCACCATTGACAAGTAAGTACATGTGTACCCCAACCAGAAGCTCTGGATGACAAAAGAGATTAAATATCTCCTCAAGGCTTGCAACACTGCCTTCAGGTCTAGTGACAGAATCCTGTACAGCACAGCCAGATCTAACCTGAGGAAGGGAATTAGAGATGTGAAAACAGCTTACAAGAGGAAGATAGAAGAACACTTCAATAACAACGATCCATGGTGAATGTGACAGGGCATCCAGCACATCATTAATCATAAAACCAATAAACACACAGATGTTATCAGTGATGCCACACTGGCAAAGGAGCTGAATCATTTCTTTGCCTGCTATGAAGTGAGAGTAGTGGTTCCAGATACTACAACTCTGTTAACTTACAACAGCCATTCTCTCACTGTGCAGGAACATGATGTGAGGCAGGTGCTCAGAGAGGTGAACCCCAGGAATGCAGTCAGTCCTGATGGTGTGACAGGAAAGGTCCCAAAGGAATGTGCAGACCAGCTCTCTGTGATCATCACAAAGGTCTTCAATCTATTCCTGTCCAGATCCACCATTTCATCCTGCCTGAAGTCTTCTACAATCATCCTAGTACCAAAGAAGGCCATCATCAGTGGCTGCAGTGATTATCACCAGGCAGCACTCACACCTTTTATAATGAAGTGCTTTGAGAGGCTGGTACTCCTGTACATTAAATCCAACCTCCCACTTACCTTTGATCTGTACCAGTTTGCCTATAGAGCAAACAGGTCTACAGAAGATGCCATCTCCACCGCCCTTAACAAAGCACTATCCCACCTCGAACATTGGGGGACCTATGTGAGGATGTGTTTCTTACACTTTAGCACTGCCTTTAACACTGTTGTCCCAGGTGGACTGATTACCAAACTTGCTGGCCTTGGACTTTCCCAAACCGTCTGCCACTGGATTAAGGACTTTTTGATAAAGCGCCCCAAGAATATTACATTAGAAACACGTGTCCAGAACTATTACACTCCACACCGGCGCCCCCAGGGCTGTGTACTAAGTCCACTCCTTAATGCCATTTACACTCATGATTGTGTCTCGACCAACTCTACCAATGACCTCATCAAGTTTGCAGATGACGTGACTGTGGTTGGACTCATCTTAGGAGGAGATAAGACTGCCTACACGGATGAAGTCCAGAGACTGACAAAGTGGTGCTTGGAGATCAGTCTGATAGTTCTGATTTCTGTAAAAACAAAGGAACTAGTGATAGATTTCAGGAAGAATAACAGAGCCCAACACACTATACATAATGAGGATTGTGTAGAAAGAGTTTAAGTTCTTGCACATGCTGATAGATAAGGACCTTTCCTGGACTACTAATACTATGACAGCAGTGATAAAGGAAAAGCAGAGACTTAATTTTTGAGGACTCTCAGAAAAAACAACCAGCAGAAGAAAATACTGGTATCTTTCCATTGCTGCTATATTGAAAGTGTGATGGCCTTAGAACTTTTATTTTAAATTGGTAATGCCTAGCAGGCAGATTACCACAAATGGACAATCAAAACCAGTCAGTATTGCATAGTAAAAAAGACAGACAAGACAGACATTTGGGACAGGCTTTTGCCAAGGTTAAGATGTAAAAGAGGTAAACTCTCTGAGCTATGTTTAATGCTCTCTGGCAAAACCAAATTGTGCTGCAGAAAGAAGCAAGATGTGCTCGCTGCTAGCATCAAGCAGCGGAAAACAGCAAATTGTGTTTAACATAATTATGAAGACATCCATATGATTTTGTAGCTAGCAAAGGCTTTGTGCACTTTGTGTATTTCATTGATACAAATGTAAAATACTACAGATTTGATATCCACATATGTAACTGCTTCTTAATTCAATGTACATATTGTGTAACTAGGAACATTTTATTTTTTCTCATTTAATTCTCAGCAGCTATGAAATGTACTTCCTACTGCATAAGGGTCACTATGATGAACCTCTGTGTTCATCATGAACATGGTCTTACTGCATGGAACACAGTTTCCCTATCAACCCTAGGTAAGTAAAAGTGAAACTTACCGTCTGAAGCCAAATGATCATTGTGATTAAACAAAAATGTCTGTTCATTATAAAAGTGAATGCCTGCATTAAAATCATAATTCTGCAATGGTGTACTCTCTGTTAACAGACTATAATTTACTGTGCAGAAGAATGGAGTAGTCAGATTAGGGATTAAAAAACAGGGACCAAGCTATAATGTGCATATAACATATCTACACCCTGGAGCGCTGCACAGACACGCATTCTCACTCCATAACTTCATTTGCACGTCTGAGTTGTGCTGTGCAGCCGGAAGTGTGCTAAGTTTAAATAAAAGTCATAATGTGTTAGTCACTAAAAAACTGATGTCAGTGTATAAAAACGAGTATGTAGCTCACCTGAAAACCTGAAAACTAACGAAGCTGAGAAAATCAGCAGCTTGCAAAAAGCTTCAGAGTCATCAGGTCTCTGCGCTGTAGTTGCCGGCAGCATAAACAGATGGCAAGGTTAACAAAATAGAGGGATGGTGTGTACACAGCCCCAAACTGAAAGCATACGGTATGTTGCTCAAATGAAAAATCTGCTTATCTTCCAACGTTAATAACCACCTAACCAACTACAAGTGCAGTACAAAAGCACCAACAAAACTTAGCCTCCCCAAGGCTTTGTAATTACATACTATGTTCCAGTTAGCTGGGAATATGAAAATTACATATTAATAAAATGCAGCAGTGCATTTTAAGCATATGTTATTACATTTAATACAAAAGCCTTAACAACTGTAAATAGGTCACACTTTAATAATTGTAACATTTCAATGTTACACATTATTGACACACTGTCCACATGCATATGTTCTGTGGTGTTACCAATTCATTAATTGTTAACCCAGTGACTCCTTTTAAATAGTGTATACCAGCAACCTTAAACTCTCTGGTTTCTGTTTTATTAGCGGTAAAGTAATGCACAGATATCACAATGCAGCACTCCCGTAAAAGTACCAGCCACTGAATCTAAATAGTGATAGTCCGACCAAAGAAACATACATTACTGATTTTATAAAATGACATAATACCGGCAATTAGACAATCATTACTCAGGAAAAACTTACCTGTTTCAATCTCTGGTTGATCAGGCCCTCACTGTTATTTTACTCATACTCTTAAACTAATCAATTGTTTGGTAAATGAAGTCAATTTCTTTAAGACAAAATCGTCTGCAATAGATTAAATAGATTAGCCAAGTACAGTAATTTCCCTTTAACTTGGAAAAAAAATCTCAAATAGTGAAGTGCAAATACTTTTCTTCACCAAGAAGTTTAAAATGGCTGCTTAGCATCTGCTCTTTATGAAAGTGTGCATTATGTGGAATTAAAGTAGTGTAAGCGATAACATTTGTAGGAGTTGTTAATGAAAAAAATCTAAAGATTTGTTATTGTGTGGAAAGAAAATTGGATATTTTATAATGGATATGTTTAAATAAATTATGTTTGCTTATACCAGCTAGACCAGTAATGAGTATGTGAACTTGTTTTATTTTTGTACAATTTAAGTTAAGGCACTTACGATGTTACTTGTGCAATACACACATTTCTGCTTTATTTAAAAAATTAGGAATTTGTGCATTTGTACTTTTTCCTCAAAAAAAAAGTTTAGTGAGTTGCTACATTTTTCTATCTCTGTATCTGAAACTTGGCTTTCTTCTTCTTCTTCTTCTTTTGGCTGCTTCCATTAGGGGTTGCCACAGCAGATCATCTTGTTCCATATTATCTTGTCCTCTACATCTTGCTCTGTCACACCTATCACCTGCATGTCCTCTCTCACCACATCCATAAAACTTCTCTTAGGCCTTCCTCTTTTCCTTTTACCTGGCAGCTCTATCTTTAACATTCTTTTCCCAATATACCCAGCATCTCTCCTGTGCACATGTCCAAACCAACTCAATCTCACCTCTCTGACTTTGTCTCCCAAACGTCTGACCTGAGCTGACCCTCAAATGTGCTCATTTCTAATCCTGTCCATCCTCGTCACACCCAATGCAAATCTTAGCATCTGACACCTCCAGCTCTGTCTCCTGCTTTCTGGTCAGTGCCAACCTATAAAATAATGATGGTCTCACTACCGTCCTGTAGACCTTCCCTTTCACACTTGCTGATGCCTGTGTGTCACAAATTACTACTGACACTCTTCTCCACCTATTCCACCCTGCCTGCACTCTCTTTTTCACCTCTTTTCCACAATCCCCATTACTCTGTACTGTTGATCGCAAATATTTAAACTCATCCACCTTCGCCAACTCTACTTCCTGCATCCTCATCATTCCACTGAACTTCCTCTCATTCACACACATGTATTCTGTCTTGTTCCTACTCACCTTCATTCCTTTCCTCTCTAGACCATATATCCACCTCTCCAGGGTCTCTTCAACCTGCTCCCTACTCTCACTACAGATCACAATGTCATCAGAAAACATCATAGTCCAAGAGGACTCCTGTCTAATCTCATCTGTCAACCTGTCCATCACCATTGCAAACAAGAAAGGGCTCAGAGCCAATTCCTGATGTAATCCCACCTCCACGTTGAATGCATCCATCACTCCTACCTCAGACCTCACCACTGTCACACTTCCCTCGCACATGCCCTGTACAACTCTGTAGTTACTACACCTCTGCACATCCCCCTTATTCTTAAAAATCTGTACCAGTACACTTCTTCGCCACTCCTCAGGCATTCTCTCACTTTCCAAGATTCCATTAAACAATTTGATTAAAAACTCCACTGCCGTCTCTCTTAAACACCTTCATGCCTCCACAGGTATGTCATCTGGACCAACAGCCTTTCCATTCTTCATCCTCTTCATAGCTGTCCTTACTTCCTCGTAGCTACTCCTTTGCACTTCCTGATTCATTATCTCCACAACATTCAACGTTCTCTCTCTCTTTCTCATTCTCTTCATTCATCAGCCTCTCGTACTTTCCATCTTTTCAACACACTCTCCTCGCTTGTGAGTATGTTTCCATTTTTACCCTTTATCACCATAACCTGCTGCACAGCTTTCCCAGCTTGGTCCCTCTGTCTAGCCAATCTGTACAGCTTCTTTTTTCCCTCTTTAGTATCCAGCCTCTCATCCAACTCATCATACACCTTTTCTTTAGCCTTCGCCACTTCTCTCTTCACTATGTGCCTTATCTCCTTGTACTCTTGTCTACTTTCTGCATCTCTCTGACTATCCCACTTCTTCTTTGCCATCCTCTTCCTCTATATACTCTCCTGTACTTCCCCATTCCACCACCAGGTTTCCTTTTCCTCCTTTCTCTGTACAGATGTCACACCAAGCACCCTTCTTGCTGTCACCCTTACTACTTCTGCTGTAGTTGCCCACATATCTGGTAACTCTTCATTTCCAAGCAGTGCCTATCTTACCTCCTCCATAAACTCAGCCTTGCAATCTTCCTTTTTCAACTTCCACCATTTGATCCTTGGCTCTGCCCACATTCTGCTCCTCTTCTTGATCTCCAGTGTCATCCTACAGACCACCATCCTATGCTGTCTAACTATACTTTCCCCTGCTACCACTTTGCAGTCTTTAATCTCCTTCAGATTGACTCTTCTGCATAGGATATAATCTACCTGTGTGCATCTTCCTCAACTCTTGTAAGTCACCCTATGTTCCTCCCTCTTCTTAAAATACATATTCACTACAGACATGTTCATCCTTTTTGCAAAATCCACCATCATCTGCAGAGGTGGGTAGAGTAGCCAAAAATTGTACTCAAGTAAGAGTAGTGTTACTTCAAAATAATATTACTCAAGTAGAAGTAAAAAGTAGTCATCCAAAAAATTACTCAAGTAAGAGTAAAAAAGTATTTGATGAAAAGACTACTCAAGTACTGAGTAACTGTTTGATCATAATTAATTATTTATTTTTTAGAAATGTAATAAGATAAAAATATAAAATAATGTGAAAATTCTGCTATTTCCAAATAATAAAATAAAAAATGAGTACAAATAAATAACATCTTTACAAAATAAAGATGTACAAATAACACAAAGTTCCAAATCTCAGTTTTTCACAACAAAGCTTTTGAAGCCAATACCTACAGTAGGTAACATGTATGTTTGAACAGTGCAAACTACTTACAGTGACAAGATATACTGTACACTGACAGTATAATACTGCATATTCACTTGCCCTCCAAATAGCACAGCTGATAGAAAATAACATTAGAACAAGGCAGCTTGTGCATGTACAAGAAGTCTCACTTTATCTTGACTGTCTGTGTCTGTGCATGTTGGGTAAAAACGTGCTTGTTCTTCACTCAGTGAAGTGATGGTTAAGCTTTAGCAGGAGTTGGCTCTCATTTTTCATGTACAGTGGAACCTTGGATTGCGAGTAACTTGGTTTGCGAGTGTTTTGCAAAACAAACTAAAATTTTTAATAAATTTTGACTTGATAAACGAGCGAGGTCTTGCAATATGAGTAGTCCATATAGCTTTGTCTGCCGAGTGTCACGTGATCACAGCTGAGCTGATGGTTCTTCTCTCTATCGCTGTGGGATTGTGGGCAATTGTCAGTCGGCGTGCCTCTCTCATATAGTCAACATCTGTACGAGCATATACTGTTTACTACAGCATTGTGACCACGTACAGTATGTGTGCTGTGATGTGTGAGTCCCTGTCTTGCACCCCAAAACACGAAGCTGAGTCTCAATACTTTAGCGACACCATCTTTATTCTGCTTGAAACAGGAACAGGATCTGCCGCTCTCCTATACATAGACACAGCAGTCAGGCAGGGTCATGCCCAGGTTAGTGGCCAAGTAATACTGTGCCTTGCGCATTTATAATGTTCCTTGTATCACCCATCAATGGCAGGTGCTTATAGCATGACCGCAATCTTTTCAGATTCGCTTTTATGCCAAACTGCTACAGTGCTGGGTGCCTGTGGTTGCTTCGGAACGCTCTTCCGCGTGTCGTCCCGCTGGGTGAAATCCCCCAAGAGTTTAGAAACTCACTCACACCAGCCATGATTCTTTTCAAACGTAAAGTGCAGGTTAATTTGTTTTATGTATTTTTACTTTATATTTTGTATTAATCATTTTTATATGAATAGTTTTGGGTTGTGGAACGAATCATCTGAGTTTCCATTATTTCTTATGGGGAAATTCACTTTGATATATGAGTGCTTTGGATTGTGAGCACGTTTCTGGAACGAATTATGCTCGCAAACCAAGGTTCCACTTGTATTCTTTCTTTCCCTGTCCTCTGTCTATGAGAAGTTTGTGCCGCTATGCCACCACAGTTTGTGTTTGGTCATGTGACTGCATGGCTACGTCTGATTTGTGAAACAGAGCCATGTGATTATTGTTGCTACGTCTGATTGGTGAAACAGAGTCTTGTGATTATTATTGCTACGTCTGATTGGTGAAACAGTCATGCAGTAGATCCATTGGCGGCTTCTCTCTGGCAAAAATATAGCATATCTAATGGAAAAAAAGTAACGATTCGAGTGTTGCCCAATGTAGCGGAGTAAGAGTAGCATTTCTTCTTCACAAATGTACTCAAGTGAAAGTAAAAAGTATGGTGCAGTAAAATTACTCTTAGAAGTACAATTTTTTTAAAAAGTTACTCAAGTAAATGTAATGGAGTAAATGTAACTCGTTACTACCCACCTCTGATCATCTGACCTTCTTCATTCCTCTCTTTGACACCATACCTACCCATCACCTCCCCGTCTCCTCTGTTCCCTTCACCAACATGTCCATTGAAACCCGCTCCAATCACCACTTTCAGTCCCTTGGGTATACTGTCCATCGCTTCATCCAACTCACTCCAGAAATCTTCTTTCTCATCTATCGCACACCCATCTTTGGGGATATGCACTAACAACATTCATCATCACACCTCCAATTTCCAGCTTCATAATCATTACTCTGTCTGACACTCTTTTCACTTCCAAAACACTCTTGACATAACCCCTACCCCATTTCTTCAACAATCCACACCATGATAGAACAATTTGAATCCACCTTTGATGCACCTGGCTTTATTCCCCTTCCATTTAGTCTCTTGCACGCACAATATATCAACCTTCCTTCGCTGCATAATATCGGCTAACTGTCTCCCCTTACCAGTCATACTGCCAACATTCAAAGTTCCTACCCTCAGTTCCACTCTCTTTACCTTCCTCCTATCCTCTTTCCTCTGGACACATCTCCCCCTTCTTCTTCTCCTTCTTCGGCCAACAGTAGCCCAATTTCCACCAGCACCCTGTTGGCTAACAGTACTGGTGGTGGTGGTTGTTGTTACTCGACTGATCTGGTATGGAAATCTGTATTGTCGTCCACATATTGATCTGGCAAAATTTTACACCGGATGCCCTTCCTGACATAACCCTCCCCATTTATCCGGGCTTGGGACCGGCATGAAGAAACACACTGGCTTGTGCGACCCCTGTGAGTGGGTTGTAACTGGAACTTTTTTAAAATAAGCAATTTTTAAAATATTTTAGTTATTATTTTTCTGCAGTTTAGCTTATTTAAAATCCATATATTCTTATTTTTACATATTTTACCAACAATTTCTTTGATACTTCATATAACTGAAAAAAATCAAAGTTTTAAATTTCAATGGATTGAAGTTTATTTACGGTGAAGGAAAAGTACACTCATATTATCATAGCTGGATGCTTAATTCTTTTGCTGTAGAATAGCTTGACTGATGTTTGGTAAATAACAAGCATGACATTTATAGTTGGTGTTTCCTGCAAACCTGTCATTAAAATTATGAAAATGTGTGAACATCACAAAAAGGGTCATTTTTTCTTTCATGGTAATCATGCAAGATTTACAGTCCTTTTACAAAGTATGTGGAATTCCATTTTGACACATCTGACACATTTATAAACATTTATCAAATTATTTCCTTCCAATGGAAAAATATCTATGGTTTTATTCTTGTGAGACAAAACTCTGGTTTCAATATACACAAACTTTGTAGGCATTCAGTATATCAAAAGTCAGATGTTCACCACTATAATCTGAGTTATAAAAATAAAAATGCAACACCTGGACAGGCTTAACTTTCTTGTTAGTGAACTATCTGGTCTACTCCATTATAAATTATGGACTATTGGTCTACTGTTTTAATCTAAGCACAGAAGCATCAGCATGTTCCTCATCTACAAAGTTCATTCACAACAGTGATCCATAGCACCACACCAATGTTCACAAATGGTTTCAAAATGCTAGATTTTTAAGGGTCTGTGATATTTTTTGAATGATTTGTGTTTTTATATCATAACTGGTATCATGTTGTAATTGTTTTGACTGCTGATGTAGATTTCCACTGGCCCTTTTTCTTCTTCTTGTAGCATCTGCCGCACTCCTGGGAATGTTCAATTATTCAAATTAATTTGTACATCATAATTTACATTATTCTGTTTCAATTCCTTGAATACTGTGTGTTTCTTTATTGGTTTCATTTGGTCTCCTTGTATGTTTTGCTACAGTTTCTCCTTTTAATCTTGCCTTTAGCTGTTCATAAGATTAATTTTGTTGAGCACTCTCTCTGCAGTGTTTTTCTGTATATCTTTATTCATATTTGACCTCACCGATTGCTTATACTTCCTTGACAATTTAGTCAAAAGCTAACATGAAAGTGCGTTTCCTTGAATTTCTACAAAACGGGTTTACCTGGAAGCATGATTCCAGTAATTCTAGCTACCTGACAGACATTGGCTAATATTATATAAAGTGTAGACATTTTTTCTATTTAAATTTTCCTTTATTAGGTTATAGCACCAGTTTGTCTGTTGCCTCAAGTATACAGTAATTCTCAAGAACAGTGCTATTGTATGCGATGTGATGTTTGTTGGAATAAAAAATGGATTTTAATAATAAATTCATTACAAAATACATTCCAATAGATGGCGGATGACAAACATTAAGGCCGACTATGTCCAGCATAGTATAACTGCCAGAGGGACAGCAATTGCCTTATATTGAATAGGTGATATTACAAATTACAAGACAATTCTTTCAATGCAACTTACTTGCTAAGAATATTGTTTGCTACTAATATTGGAGTTCTTATCCATTCACTAAATATCATGGTAATGGCTGCATTTTCCCCTTTTACATTTATGTAATTTATTTCTGCAACAGTTACATCAAATTCTTGCTATATTCAGATTCCGCTATTAAAAAATGTAACCCATTTTGCAACACTTGCTGTCTACTTGTGGCCATGCCCATAAGAAAAAAAATTCTAAGAGGCCTTGGTTTGGTCAATAACTAAAAAATGTACTTAATGCCAGATCTTTCCAGTATTTGGCAATTGTGGGAACCACTGCAGTCAATTAACTTGGATCAAGCTGTAATAATGTAAAATAATTGGTTGGACTTTTCTCCATATTGATCTATTATTATAGAAAAGATGGGAAATAACAGTGCAATGTTGTCAATTTGCTGCTGGTCCTGAAAGGTCTGTACACATAATATACAAATTTATGTGAAAATTTACAGTAATGTGTGTTCTGAAAAAAAATCAGATGACATTATTATTTACAATTCTCTAACTTATTAAAAATATACCTTTGTACAACAAAGTTTCTAATTCTAAGAGACTGTTAAAAAATGATGCTGTTATTTTATGGATTGCCAACTAATTAATCCAGTCCCTGCTGAAAGAATTGCTGCCTTTTATTCAAGATATATACAGCAGTAATGCCATTAAATGGGTGTTACTTTTAATGATGGAATATTGTTTGCCTAAAACCTTTTCAAATCACTAACATGTGGAAATAAGCACATGACTAATTATTATTGCTGGCCACTGTACTGTAATATGTTGCAGTCAGGAGTTCTGCCCAGTCTTCTTGCTGCCCTTTACATGGTCCTAAATGCTGAAGATTTTATACTTGTATACATTACATCTTTAACATACAGTACCTGTAACCTGCATAGACTCCCTAGTAGATATAATTTAAAAGCTGTTAAAATTAAATCTCCTTTAAAATTCCTCTTGTATTTATACTAATCCCAGTTTCATCTTTAGACAACTAGAGAGCACATAAGATCTTTGAAATTCAATGGTGTAATAGTTTGATAGACAACTGTGTTTTCTCTGTGTGCCACGACATTTTCTCTTGCATCTGCCTGACTTTGAAATTTCTTTCTAGCATAAATAAGGGGTGGCCTTCTATAATGCATAGCACCAGTGAGAAGAGTTTTAATAAGACTGTAACACCATAACATCTTTAATGTAAGACTATTTTCTCAGCTCCCTGACAAGCTGTGCCAATCACATGCATGAATGAGTCTATATACTTCTCACTATGCAAACCAGAAAATATTTAGAAACGTGACCTATACAACATATTCCATTTCAAAAGTAAACTAAATGTTTGAAATACGTACAATTATATATACTGTATATACAGTATATACATACCCCAGTAAGGGAATGGAATCCCATCTGGGATTAATTCGTAACGGGATAAAGCTGGTTAAGAGAATGAAAGGATAGATAAAGTTAAAGTAAAGCTTTCCAGTGCAGTCTGCTTCCAGGTAAACACAGAGAGACGACAGCACTATGCCTGTACATAGGAGTTTATGAAATAGTTATTCTATAATTACTTGCAGAATTTCAGAAAGTCCTGGCTAGAATTCAGCATTTTTCCAGTAAGGCACTTAAAAAGCAGTCTATGTGGCTGGCAGCTGAATAATAAATTGCTTTATTATTAATTTGTAAACTACAACCTTTTATGACTAATCTAACAAGAGGGTGTGTCGTTGTGGTGCCATTTTTCAATCAGTATGATGCCAAGGATTAAAAAAACATGAAAATTGTGCCTTTTTTTGTTGTGTTTTTTTTTTTCACAAATATAAAGCAAACACGTGGATGGAAATAAATAGAGGAAAACACAAAACACGAAAATATGACCAAAATAGAAATTTGCTCTCTGCCTGGCTTTGTATACCCTATGCATGTATTGGAGCCCATCCACTTTTCCATTTTAAAGTACATTTACAAGCATTTCCTACTCACCTCCCATGTCTGTATCTCCCCATAGCAATGAAAATTCAAGAAAGAAATCTCCTTAATAACTTTTTGGTTTCTACTAGACAACCATGAGATTGGAAAGAAACAAAATAGATACATTTTATTTGGTCTCATGCTTCTCAGATTTTTCTCTTGAGAAATAAATACCTTGGCACACTCACAAGTGTTTCTTCTTGAGTTTTAGCAGAGATCCGAGCAAAGTAACACAATGGGCTCAGATTTTTCAAATAGTGACTTGACAGTTTTTTGAAATTTGAAAGTATTTGCATTGTGTGCTCATTAATATATAGTGAAATGTATCGTGGTAGCATTTTAAAGGATTCACTATTGTGAGGTAAACTGAACAACGTAAAGAACGTTTAGCTTCAGGCATACATGCAACTCGTAAGCACTTTCCAGCGGGCCCCAATCCTTTATTATGTGACTTCCTTTCAGAAACATTTCACCCCCTTAGTGACAAATGGCATCACTACTGTACTAACTGAAAACAATTTCAAAAGGTAGATAGCACCACATCTCCCCCTTTAAGATCAAAGGTGCACCATCAGTAACAATTTTCTACTCAAGTTTTAAGTAAGAAATGTAATAGTTTCTTAACTTACAAACTTATGAACTGATATATAAACTGTCTTATTTCAATACTCAAACAAAAATGTATAAATGTCGAAGGGACTGTGATTTATTTATTTTTTGGTGGAGATTCCAGGTATGCACCTAGTCTTGGCCTGACCTGCAGTCACTCACAGACAGAGACATGAAATCCAATAAAGCAAATAAATGAATGAATAATGTATTAAATAGAAAGTAATTATAAATAACAAATAATCAGATAACCCTCCCCGTCAACTACAGTGATAACAAATACAACATGCAACAATAAACAACAATAAACACCCAACAACAGACACCCACGACAGTGTCAATGAATCAGTTCCAATTCAGCAGTAACAAAGAAGTGGTATGTCTTTTAACCGAACATTGAATGGAAAGGGTTATTTATATTGATTTGTACATTAAAATATACAAAATTCTGCGTGGAGTCGGGGTGGGGCGGCAGGCGCGTGCATTACTTTTCACAGTGACTGGGATTTATGAAGCTGAATTGCGTGGAAGTTAACCATTAACTACAGTACGTAAACATCCTCATAAACTTCAAAATCACCCTTACTGAGTAGCACATTTGTCACCCCAAGAATAGGGAATGGTACCCCACTTGGACCATGAAGTGGCTTTTGGGCTTTAGTTAGCCTGCATGGGCTTCTGCTCGTAATGATTTCCTCATAAATATGTTGTGGAGTAACGGTGACATCATCCCCGGTGTCAGTCATAAATTTAACTTTATGGTTACAGACGTAACTCTCGGTTGTCCATGGTTCTTTTCCAGCTTCTCCAGACGAACAATCCCCCAGTGTCTGCTTCCACAACATGCACAGCCTTGGCGGATCTGCAGACTTTACTATAGTGTCCCTCCTTCTTACATGTGCAACACTGTGCATTCCTAGCAAAGCACTGCCATTTCTCTTGACCTGTCCTTCCACATTTATAACACACCTACTGTTCTAGCTGTCCCTACACTGCTTTTGCAATGGTCTTTTGCTGTGAATGCATTTTTAGTTTTACCGATACTTGTTTTCTAGCTTTAAATTAAACAGCATCCACTTTTGAAGCATCTGTAACAGTGCTAGCAATACTGCTTAAATCCATTTGTTGCTTCTTTACCACCTCTGAATGTTTGGCCACATTGATGGTTTTTTCTAAAATGAGATCTTTGTGGAGCTGCATTCTTTACACTAAAGATGTGTCTCTGAGGCTGGCAACAATTCTGTCACATATCAGCCCATCTCAGAGTGCTCCATAATTACAATTTCTGCCAGTGCGTATAAAGCAGTAATAAAAGAATCAACTGTTTCAGTGGCCAGCTGCACTCTTTGATTGAATTTTTCCCTCTTGTATATCTCATTCTTTCTCTGAATAAAAAAGTTTTCAAGGAGTTTCTTTTACAGTTTCATATTCAACTCTTTCGGCTTCATCCAAATTCTGCCCCTGCAAAATATCGTCCTCTTCATCCCCCATACAATAGATTAGTGTATTCACCTGGTTAGCCTCTCAGGAAATGTGCAAACCACTGGCAAGATGAAATCTGTCAAATCTCCATAGCTATTTTTCCCATTTTTGAGGTTGTGAAAAGTTGAATGGTTCCAGAGGCTAGAAGGCAAACATGGTGCTTGCCATTGCATTAACAGGAGGCTGCTGTCTTGGCTGTTCTTCATGTCTCACTGAGAGCCCCTCCATATTGATGCCATAAGTTACCAACAGTTTCACTTAACTGCCAGTTTCACTGAATATCTGAAATTTGCGAAGCAGTCACTTCTTTCCGAATATTTTACCATTGCAGCACTTCTGACACCATGTCTTGGTAGCATTTGAAAAGATTCACCACTGCCAGGTAAACTGAACAAAGTAAAGAACATGTACTGTGTTTCCCTGAAAATAAGACCTACTCCGAAAATAAGCCCTAGCATGATTTTCAGGCTGCTCTGTAATATAAGCCCTACGCCAAAAATAAGCCCTCGTCAAGATCGTCAGCTGAAAAGTAAGGCACTATGCAATGCAACGCATGTGCCCAAAACATCCATTAAATTCCGAGGACATCTTGCCACATTATCTGTGAAAAGGATGTTTAATGATTATATCCATCAATTAGGGGATGCGTCCATTCCAGCAGCATCAGCACAAAACAAAAACAAAATCCCTGGACTGGGCATCAGCTCGATGGCAAGGTGAACACAAGCACACAAATACACTAGCGTCATTGTAGCTTCACCCAATCCCCAAACCTTCATGTCTTTGGATGGAAAACTAAGCACACTGTGGAAACTCACCAGGAAAACAAGCAAACTTCAGACAGGGATCACAAGGGACGTGACTCCCTGCGAGACAGCAGCGCTACCACTTTGCCACCCCCATATGTGTAACTATTAACAGTATTCATTATTTAAAAAAAGTTAACGATCTACAGTATCTGTAAAATGTAACATACATATTTTAATGCATTTCATCATGAAAGTGATATCAAGTATAAATCTAAGAATTCTAAATGTGCAGAGAGCTGGAATATCATAAATTTAATGTGTTCTGTGTGGCGATCTATTGCTGCTTGCCGCTTCTGTCAGGTCAGGAGGAAAAACCAGAATCGAGTAGTGATTAACAACTGGGTTGGTTTTAAGATGACATTTACGACAGTCTACTTTAATGATAAAACAAGGTTAAAGTTGACATTGCGAGTTTAAAGCCGAAATTTCCACATTAATCACAAAATAGATATTTTCATTATGTACTTATTTTTTTTTCTCTGTGGCTCAAATATGCCGCCATAAATTCTGATGGTACAAGGGGCCAAAAAAAAAAAAAAAAAAGATGGCACAGAAGATGGTATGTGAGACTTTTAAAATATATTGTGTCATTACTTTGGGAGGTATGTGACGTTTGAATATAAATGCGTCACAAATGCATTTGTATATCGGCATTTTGCTTCACCACAGCAAACCATTCATCAAACATCGAAGCGCGCACACCGATCCTGTAGGATCCTAAAAGCGACTGGGATAGCAAGAAATTCAGGCTGGAATTCAGGGTTTGAATGTGGAGAGTTATGACGATATTCTAGAAGAACATTGTTGTTCATGAATAAATATAAGATATCCCCTGAAAATAAGCCCTAGTGCTTCTTTTGGAGCAAAAATTAACATAAGACGCAGTCTTATTTTCAGGGAAACGCGGTATTTAGCTTAAGGCATACATGCAACTTGTAAGCACTTTTCAGTGGGCTCCAATCCTTTATTATATAACTTCCTTTCAGAAATGTTCCTCCAACTTAGTAATAACTTGCATCATTACTGTACTAACTGATAACACTTTCAAAAGACAGATACCACCAAAATATTTATGGACAGTTGTTTGAGGTAATAAAACAATTTACCATGATTACAAAACTGTTTTACTAGTTGTTCTAATTTATGTTGCTGTTCTCCAGTTAGATCATGCTCTTTCTTGAAGAAGAATATAAAGTTTTGAAAGAGAGTAGTAGTGCAGCATTGTGCTTTGGTTTTTGGTTCAAACCCCACTACTGACTCCATGTGATCATAAGCAAATCACTTCACCTGTTTGTGCCTCATTAGGAAAATCAAAAGAAATGTAATCAATTGTACTGTATCTCAAATGTTGTAAGTCACCTTGGATGAAGGCATCAACCAAATAAATAAAAAGTAAGATTTAAAGGAGACTAGAAACAGATTTCACAAAACCTAACGTGATTTTTCAAACCAAATTCTCAATTTTGACTCCTTTTACCTCAGTTGTATCTCATGTCTCCTTTTTGTGTAAAGCTATTTCTCCTAAGGAATTTTAGGAGAAATGTCTGTGACAAAGTTGATTCTTACATGAAACATAAATGAGAATCAGTTAAGTCTCATGAGCCATCAAAGATAAACAGCAGTAAAATATTCCTATGGGTCTTATAATTCTCCTGTTAGGTAGGTTTTGCTCTTCCTGTCCTCTTGACTGTAGACACAATGAGCCCTGCTCCTCACCACAGAAACATTAACTTCTATTCTCCACAGGTGTCCACTGGTGTCTCCACGGCCCTCAGTAGACTCTTAACAGCTGCTCCCTAATAGAGGCTCCCAAGTGCCCATTCACTTAAAGGGGCAACCCAAATCCAATCTTATGTGTCAAGGATTATGTCCTGCACTGAAGCAGATGGTCGGAAGAATACTAGTTTCATCATATCATTATAAAAGATAAAAGATGTGTGCGTACACAGACTGTATGTAATCTTTCCTTATAAATAAAGGGAATTTTTTTTTATTGACTTTGAATATCAACTAGCATTTTAGTTTTGGTTATTAGAAACTCTTACCTGTGGTATGCATTCCTTGCATGCCTTCTGACTTCTCTTTTAAATGTCCCAACTAACATATATAATTTCCCATTCACTAAAATATCTAAAATTTATATTGTTGTAAAAATGTCAGTAAATTAGTCGATTTTTCCTGGGCTTAATTTTTTCTCATGGACCTGTTACTTTTTATTTGGGTTTTGAACTATGCAGGACTCTGGTTTACTTTCATTTTGTTCTGGGACTTGTTATTATGCGCTTGGTTTTCAGCTGCAACTGGCATTATGAGTGTCTGTTGTCACGATGCAACTGCTCAATGTTAAAGGGTGCGATGTCAGAAGCCGAACTGCGTAACGTTATTGGCGCAATGCTATTTATGCCTTTAGTTTAAAATATTTTCTGACTTATACCTGGCACTTTGAGAGTTTGGCTTTTGGTGTATATATTGCGTTCCGGCACACAATTGTTTGTCTTTCTGGCTTCAACCCCGGCTTGTGTTTTGGTAAATGTTATAATCTCCTTGTCTTTCTTGTTTTTTGTCCTTGTGAATGCCAATTTCCATCTATTTAAAGAACAGAAAATTTGACTAAAAGTGAGTGACCATGAGATTAAGCATTTGCATTCAAAAGGTAGGGATTTGAAAAAGCAGGTCTCTAATGTAATTTGCTCCTTCCAGCAGCTAGTGGAGGAATTAATCATCTAGACACAGAATAGATTTGGGTACTGGTGTAACACCTACAGTTAGCAGTTCCACCACATGGGAAATGCAGATTGGGCACCAGAAAAAGTGTAGGGGATTGCTTAACCATTGCTGGTAAGGATTTGATTAGCAGCCCTAAACATATTATAGTAATAAAAAAATAACTTACGTAATCTTCCTATTAGACTATAAGATACTTGGATAGGCATTTACTTAAAGGGGCAAAATAATCCCAAACGTTTGTGTCAAGGATTGTGTTCTGCATCACAGAAGATGGTCGGAAGAGTATTAGCTTCCTGTTTCCCTTCCTTGATGTCACCCATAAATGAGGAACCTGGCTTCATCTTAAAACATTGCACTACTCCCTATCCATCAGAATACCTACTTAGCCTCTTACTTCCCTTTCATTGGATTTCTCTAATTGTCAAAATTTATTGCTTTTTGTTTTGTATATTTATTTTTTGCATTACATCATTTGTTAGTTATAATGATATGCAACAAAATATCATGTTGGTGTATTTTTTTACAACTCCGATTTCAAAAAAGTTGGGACAGTGGAAAATGCTAATAAAAATAAAAAAGTGATTTGTATTTTCTATTCACCTTGTAATGTACTGAAAACATTACAGCAACACATTATTTGATGTTTTAACTTGTGAATTGTTTTTTGAAATATACTGTAGCAAATATGCCCTTTGTCCACCTCTTGAACCCTCAGGTACCACTCTGAACACGAGGTAAAAGTACAACAACTGTTTATTTTGTTGTCACTCTCCACACCACACTCATATAAATCACCAACTCTCTCAATAAACAATAAACTCTCCTCCTCGCCCAGACACTTTGCCACCCTACCTCCCAGCTCAGCTCAGTGTACTGGGCTTCCCACAGTCCTTTTATATCCCCGGACCCGGAAATGGTTCCTGGCAAAACCCACAAGTCCGTTTTCCTTCCGGGTCAGGGTAAACAGTCCTTTTCTTCACCCTTGGAGTACGTCGTTTTTTCCGGTCACGTGACTGTGACGCACTCCCGGGTTATAGGGCACGCAAGAGCCCACTAGCCCCCCTACATCGACTCCCGGTGGCCCCCAAGGTATCCAGCAGGGCTGTTAATATAAACTACAAAGTCCATGAGGCCCTGCTGGCATTCGGGGCACCATCATGCTGTCCGGAGGGCTCCTCCTAGCGGCCTGGGGGTGAGGGCCGGACTGGGAAGCCGGCAATCCTCCACAATACATTAATGGAAAATCTGGTGCAACATGCTCCAAAAAGTTGGGAGAGGTGAGTATTTACCAACCATTTCTTTTAATAACACTAATTAAGCATCTGGGCACTGAAGACTCAAGTTGGTTAAATTTATGAAGCAGAATTTTCCCCATTTATCCATTATGCAGCTTTGCAATTGTACAGATTCTTCATTGTTGTATTTTGTGCTTTATAATGCGCCACACATTCTCAATCAGAGACAGGTCATTACTGCAGGCAAGCCAATCCAGTACCGACACTTTCTGCTTACATGCAGCCTTGCACTTGTAATTTAAGCAGAATGTGGATTGGCATTTTCTTGCTGGAACATGCAGGGATGCCCCTGGAAAAGACGGCATCAGGATGGCATTTGTTGTTCCAAAATTTGTATACATTTTTCTGCATTAATGGTGCAAGTTAACTATGCCATGAGAACTGATATTACCTCCAACACTGGCCTTTGGACCTTATGCTAAGAACATCTTGAATGGTCCTTTTCCTTTTTGGCATGGGGAACACAACAACATATATTTTTTTTTAATATCTCAAATGTTGACTCATTGTACCACAGAACTCAGTTGAGCTCAAGTCCAGAGATGTCAGAGAGAGTGTTGCGGTATAGTAAATCCTTACCTTACACTCGTGGATGCAATGGCCAATGGTGTTGATTAACATAGGTTTCCCAAAGTATTCCCAAAGCCATGTCATGATATCCATTACAGATGCATGACAGCTTCTAAAACAGTGATATCAATGAAATCAGAGATCATGCATATTCAGAAATGGTTTTTGGCCTTGTCCTTTATGCACCAGGATTTGACTAGATTCCTTAATTATGTTGTACACTGTAGGGTGTGAAAAACCCAAAAACCTATTGAATTCTCTTTGAGGAACAAGGTGCTTTTGCTTTTAAAATTCAGAATATCACACTGTGTTTTGTTCCATTTATAATGCTGACTTGCTTGGTAATTTTTGTAGTTTTGGTTGTACCCTGTATATTTCTATTTGATATTGTGCCCTGCGTCCTTCACTATTTTTTCAGACATGTTTTTACTATTCCATTCTGTTTTTATCACCTGATGAGCACCTTTTATTAGAAGACTTATGGAAAGAGATAAGAAAGGAAGATACTAGCAGGAAATGCGTGTGTCTCACAATGTTGTTAGATGCAAAGTTATTCAAAGTTTATGACTATACATTTGCTGACCTTGCATAATCCAATGAAGGGGAGCAGAGTGTAGGACCTGTGGAATAAGAAAAATACGAATAGTAATGCTTTACATTTATATAGTGCTTCTCTCCCTACTCAAAGCGCTGCCACACAGGGAAGACCCTGCACAAGAACCCATGATCTCCTTACTTCGAGGCAGCAGCACTACTACAGTGTCACCTGCATGGTTAAGGCATGAACCAAACCTACTTATAAAGAACATATATTTTAGATTGATTTAGAGTATGAAAACAACAGAAGTATCTGGGGAAAAGTCCACAGAGGCCTGTTAAGAACATGCAAACTGAGTTTAAATCTCAGCCTGGTCAGTCATCTGGAATTAGGAGCTAGCAGAACAAATCAGTCCAATACTCTGTCATCCACTTACTCAATAGCCAATTTTACATCTCATAACAAATATTTTGAATGGTAGCTTTTAAAATAAGCCTTTTTATTTTGATCAAATTTAGGATTTAATTTTATTGTTAGTATTATAAAAAATAGGGGTTAGTTTATATGGTTGTTTTGCACTCGGTTTTAAGATAGGGATTTATTTTTTTATTCTGACTTCCAAGATTAGGAAATATTTTACCATTATTCCTAAAAAATATTTAGCATTGAATCTTTTTAGGCAGTTGAAGTAAACTTGTTTTGCTTTTTTAGACATTCAAACACATTTCCTTTCAGTTTTATATAATCAAGGCCATGAAAACTGCATGTAAACACTCATTTTTGATGGTGCTAGACTACAATAAAACTTTTAATAACACATTTCATTTTACTGGTGTGAATTAAATATTTTTGAAGCTATTTTGGAAAAAATGAATGTAGAAATAACATGTTGCATTTCTAAAGTATTATTTGATTAAACTATTGGGTTTTATAATTGTACTGAAATGTCGGATGTATTGTTTCATTACTAGGTAATGTGTGAGATACAATGAAGCCCACAATAGCGTGATTTAATAATGAAATTTAAACCCAGTGAAAGCTTTGTTTTTCTGCAAAAAGCTTTAAATCATCAGTGAATAATTCATTTGCAAATATGCTGCTAAGTTATTCTTAATTTTCCTACCAGTAATAACATGTTGAATCATTAAGAAAAAAGTCTCCCCCCAAAATACATAGTGATATGAGCAGAATATGTATATCTGTCAGATACAGTAATGGCGTGATGGGTCACGTTACAGGATAAGGATTTAGCCTGTTTATTTTGAATGTGTATGTAGTTATAAAGGAAAGCACCTACTTTTTGGTCATAGGAGAAGGAGCAGTAGTGAGGGGCTGTGGAAGGGCAGGTCTATGGCTAAAGAAGCAGGGGCTGTTTTTAAATGAATAATTCTAATTGCTGCACTCATGGCTTTGGATGGGTATGGTAGTGTTCTTGTGTGTGATGCGGGAGTGAATGGCCCTGCACAGGTAAAGGATCGCCCGTGACCCAAACTGATAATTAAGGTAAAAATGTGAAATTTGCATGGACTAGTAAGAGTGTTAAGTTATCCTAGTTGAAATATTAGTTTTTTTTTTTATTTTTTGAAAAATCAGCTGTCCCTGCTTTTGAAAATAATCTTACATTATCTCTTGTGCTTATAATTTCTTCTTTTATTTAACTGAACACCATGTGCCTCTGCAGTTCTGCAGGAAAGCACTTGGTCTCTTTTTCTCAAAGAATATATACTGCATATAATGGGAAATTATAGGGGTGAAGCCAGATTTCTCATCCAGAACTAATCAACTACTGACAACTGCTGTGCTTTTTTTGGGGAAAGAGGTTGATTCCCAGGAGTAAGCAGGAATTGTCTGATCTGGCTGTGAGTAATGAGGTTGTCTTTTTGGTTGCCTGATATATCAGGAATCTGATGCATAACAGGTTAACGTGACATTTGTTCCTCTTTACTTTTATTGAGTTGAAACACTGTGCAGTTAACATCCTTTTCCCTCAGTTTAATTACATGTCACTTTTGCCAGTATGCTATTATTTCAAAGTGAGAAATAGGGTCCAAGATTGTTACACTGTCCACAATCTAAAACAGATGGAGTGTAGCTTCTTGGATATAAGTGCATTAGGACATCTTTTTTTATCTACATGTATCATAATTATATATAGGGAAAGGGAATGCATTTACAGATTTTAGGCATTCTCCAGCATGAGATGTGATTTGTCCATTTTCAGAGGGATGCTTGTGTGTTTTTGTCTGAAGTGGATGTACGTTCATGGATTTACATATACTTCATTATATACTGCTCAAAAAATTAAAGGAACACTTTTTTAATCAGAGTATAGAATCATGTCTATGAAACTTCTGGGCTATTTATCTGGTCAGTTAAGTAGCAGAGGGAGTTGTTAATCAGTTTCAGCTGCTTTGGTGTTAATGAAATTAACAACAGGTGCACTAGAGGGACAGCAATGAGACGACCCCTAAAACAGGAATGGTTTAACAGGTGGAGGCCACTGACATTTTTCCCTCCTCATCTTTTCTGACTGTTTTTTCACTAGTTTTGCATTTGGCTACGGTCAGTGTCACTACTGGCTGAATAAGGCGATACCTGGACCCTACAGAGGTTGCACAGATAGTCCAACTTCACCAGGATGGAACATCAATACATGCCATTGCTAGAAGGTTTGCTGTGTCTCACAGCATAGTCTCAAGGGCATGGAGGTGATTCCAGGAGACAGGCAGTTACTCTAGGAGAGCTGGACAGGGCCGTAGAAGGTCCTTAACCCATCAGCAGGACCAGTATCTGCTCCTTTGGGCAAGAAGGAACAGGATGAGCACTGCCAGAGCCCTACAAAATGACCTCCAGCAGGCCATTGGTGTGAATGTCTCTGACCAAACAATCAGAAACAGACTTCATGAGGGTGGCCTGAGGGCCTGACGTCCTCTAGTGGGCCCTGTGCTCACTGCCTGGCACCGTGGAACTCGATTGGCATTTGCCATAGAATACTAGAATTGGCAGGTCCACCACTGTTGCCCTGTGCTTTTCATAGATGACAGCAAATTCACCCTGAGCACATGTGACAGACGTGAAAGGGTCTGGAGAAGCCGTGGAGAACGTTATGCTGACTGTAACATCGTTCAGCATCGTTTGGTGGTGAGTCAATTACGGTCTGGGGAGGGAAATATCCATGGAGGGATGCACAGACCTCTACAGGCTAGGTAACAGCACTGTGACTGCCATTAGGTATCAGGATGAATTGGACCCATTGTCAGACACTATGCTGGTGCAGTGGGTCCTGGGTTCCTCCTGGTGCACAACAATGCCCGGCTTCATGTGGCAAGAGTATGCAGGCAGCTCCTGGAGGATGAAGGAATTGATACCATTGACTGGCCCCCACGCTTGCCTGACCTAAATCCAATAGAACACCTTTGGGACATAATGTTTCTGTCCATCCAACACCGCCAGGTTGCACTTCAGACTGTCTAGGAGCTCAGTGATGCCCTGGTCCAGATTTGGGAGAAGATCCCCCAGGACCCAATCCTTTGTCTCATTAGGAGCATGCCCCGACGTTATCAGGCATGCATACAAGCACATGGGGGCCATACAAACTACCGAGTAAGATTTTGAGTTGCTGCAATGAAATTTTGGCAAAAAGACTAGGCTGCCATATCATTTTTTCACTTTTCCTTTTTTTTCAGAGTGTCTTTGAATTCAGCCCTCTGTAGGTTAATACTTTTCATTTCCATCAAATGATGTGGCATCCTTTCGTTCCTAACACTTTACCCAGTCCATATCAGTATAGATATCAGTATAGATATCCAGCAGGATTTTTTTTCCCCATTGAGATCTGATGTGTTTTCAAAGTGTTCCTTTAATTTTCTTGAGCAGTTTATATGCTCAATCCACATTAAATTTATTATTATTGCAACATTCCAGAAGCCAATTAATTTTGAGTAAACAGCATTTGTGGATTTTATTTTACTGATGCTGTATTTCAAGCCATTTTTCCCTAGATTAATCCATGCTTGGAATGGTCTTGACTTGTGCCATGAAAAGAGATCAAAGAATGAAAATTAACATGAACATAAGGTAGCAGTGTGTCTAAAAAAGTCTTGTTCATTAACAAGACATGATGTTCATTAGCAAGGGCTTTATGTAAAGTGTACTTCTTGTTATTTAATTGAGCAACTGAGTCTCCAATACATTGCATGGATATGTCTGTTACATGTGATAGTTCAATTTAATATTCAGGTTCCAGGTCATGGAATTCCTGTTATCTTATACATTGCCTTTCCAACTTTACCCTACAGTCATTTCTTGTTTAGCTGTTGAATTGCTACCAGATTATTATCAAGACTTTAAATATATATATATGTTTTTTTTTTTGTTTAAAGTCCCAATGAATGAAACCTGGCAGGCAAAAGGGCAAAAAAGATGTTATGTGGATGGAAAATATTCAAACAATTACTAGAGCTAGATTTATTTTAGATAAGATTATGTTAAGCAAAGGGAAATTTGTTTGCATAAGGGAAAAACATACAATAAAATGCCACAGGTAGAGTGAGGTAAATCAAAAAAAAAAAAAAAAGACTAACCCTAAGACTCCCACAGAGAAAGATATTCACCTTAATAAAAAGATAAGTGGCTGTATGTCTGCCTGTGTATCTGTCCAATTGCTAAGTATCTGTCATTCCAAAAGATGGCACATCATAAACATCTGTAGTAATAAAATGCATTGCATTTGTCATTCAAATAGATGGTGCATCACAAACATTAGCTTTTACACAATCCCATGCCAAATGGCATAAAACAGATACATAGACATACTGTACATTGATTACTTGGATTTTAACTAGTCTTAGATGGCTAGATTAGCTAGTTGAATTATAATTGTCTATTTTAATTATTTAAAGTTCATTAAGGTCCTACCTTAACTATCCCACTTCTAGAACTGAAAAGAGTAAGAGCATTAAAAATAGATAAGTACTCAAATGTTTTGCTGAAATTTTGGGAAAAATACAATTTTATCCTGATCTTAACATTTGAAACTTAATTTGGTGGCTTCTTTCTGATAGGATACATCTAGTACAGGGGTGGGCAATGTCAGCCCTGAAGAGCCGCAGTGGCTACAGGTTTTCATTCCAACCCAATTGCTTAATTAGAACTTATTTAATTTTATGGTTGTTGCTCTGCAATGTAAGGTCTTATATCGTAGTATATCCTACAAATGATTTGAAGCCTAAAAAGGATCATTTTCAGTCTGTCACATTTCATTCTAAGTGTTTAATTAAATCAGTGTATGATGAACACACACAGATGTAAATGGAAACAAGCTAGATGGAGAACTGTTGGCTGCTTTGTCATTTACATCTTATTGTTAATAAGGAGCCATTAAAACAGTGAATTCAGCTGTTTAAGATTGAAATAAGCAATTAAGGGTGGGGAGCATTAGCAAGCGAGACCACTAAAATCCATCCATCCATTTTCCAACCCGCTGAATCTGAACACAGGGTCACGGGGGTCTACTGGAGCCAATCCCAGCCAACACAGGGCACAAGGCAGGAACCAGTCCTGGGCAGGGTGCCAACCCACCGCAGGACCACTAAAATGAAGCATTAAAATGCCACTTAAGCAATAGGTGCTTCATCAGCAATAATTGACTTCTCATTAAGAAACTGGGCTTGCCTACCCATGATCTAGTCTTTAGACTATATTGGCAGTGATTAAATGAGGGAGGACTGCTACTAACCAATAACTTGGCCTGCAATTTTAACTCAATATTCTTGCAATAGCTTTGTTTATTAAACTAATATTTCATAACCAACAAATTATTAAAAATAAAACAACAGATTCAGTAAAAGACATGTAAAATTGTCTCCTTACCATTTGTTTCTGTCCTTGCAATTCACTGCTGGAGTATGTGAATTTCCCCTTGGGATTAATAAAGTATCTATCTATCTATCTATCTATCTATCTATCTATCTATCTATCTATCTATCTATCTATCTATCTATCTATCTATCTATCTTAATGAAGCTTGGGGTGTAGTCTGTTTATTCTTTTATATCAAGTCCATCAGCATTCACTTTTTGTCATTGACTTACCCCTGAGACCTTGTCATGTTGCAGATCATGAGCTGCTTATTTTACTCATAAAGAATATCCTCAACCATCATAATAATGTAGTTTTATTCAAAACAACAGCACCAGTAAGCTATGCATTTACATTCCATAATTACTACAGGCCTATAAAACAATAAGATACCATTATCTGAGCTGAACTGTAAGCATCAAAAATTAGGCTGAATACAGTCAGTGATGAAAACCAGCTGTTGTTTGCATTCATTAAGACTAGCCAACCCGCGGCATACAATACGCCACATAATTATTTATTGATGACTGAACACTTCCTGAAAGACACAGTTGTTCAAATGGGGTGGGTTTTAGGATACAACTGTGAGTGAATGAAAAGATGGAACTCTGGAGAGAGCAACATATTGTCCGTAACTGAAAACTGGTTTTGGCAGATACTGGCATATCTTTTTGAAAGTTTGTCCCTGTGCCTTATTAATTGTCATTGCAAATGCCAATCTAACAGGAAATTGTCTGCGTATAAAAGTAAAAGGCAAATTTGAATCTGATGGGGTCAGGGATATCCAGGGAATAAGGACAGTTTGTGAGGTAGCAGCTGCGATAGTCTTACACTCCAGTACATTGCGGTGAATGCTGGTAACAGAAAGTCTAGTGCCATTACAGAGACCTTTTGCTGACAGGAGGTTTCTGAGAAACATGATGACTGAACCAATTTTAATTTTGAGTTTATGCAGAGGCATGCCAGTGGGAGTAAGACTATTAAGAAATCCTTCGGGGAATAATTCATTAAGGTGTAGCGAGTCTTCGTTGGTGACGCTTAATATAGCTTGCTTGCCGAGTTATTCCAGAGTAACAGTTGAGAAGTCGATGTCGCCATATAGTTGTTGAACGGGATCAGAAATAAAAGGAAAACAATGTGAAGGCAATGTCACAGGTGTTCCGTTTTTCCCGTCTCCAACATAAGGACAGTTTGTGACAGGATGTGTTTGGAAAATGAACAGTCAACGTGGCGCACAGGTGCATGTGGACTGTATACAGATGAAAGCGACACAGGTGAGGAGTTGGGGACGGGGCTCTGTCTTGCATGCGTGCGTATCCGACATCCGGGGAATAAGGACAGTTTGTGAGGTAGCAGCTGCAATAGTCTAACACTCCAGTACATTGCGGCGAATGCTGGTAACAGTCAGGTGGGCGGGCAAATGGAGTGGTGGCTCTGAGGATAAGGATCTGCGCTGGTATCCTGAAGGTTGCCGGTTCGAATCCCCATCACTGCCAAAGAGATTCTACTCTGCTGGGCCCTTGAGCAAGGCTCTTAACCTTCAATTGCTCCAGGGGCGCTGTACAATGGCTGACCCTGTGCTCTGACCCCAAGGGGTATGCGAAAACTAACAAATTCCTAATACAAGAAATTGTATAAGGCGAAATAAAGAACAAAAAAATACACTATGCTCTTAGTAGGTTTTTGTTGACAAAGGTTTTCCCCGTTCCTGCAGAACCATCTAAGAAGAAGCATGTTTGTCGCATTTGGGAATTGCTGTATGCAGCGTGTAAAACAGTTTGCGAGCATGGCAGGAGGAGGGTTAGATTTGGTGGGCGGGGCTCTGTTGTTCGTATCCCATGACACGGGAGGAGGGTTAGAGTTGGTGGGCGGGGCTCTGTCATGTGTATCCCATGGTCTTAGAGTTGTTGGGTGGGGCTCTGTGAGTTGGTAGGCGTGGCTCTGTCGTGCCGTGCGTAGTGAATTGTTGGTGGGCAGGGCTCGTTGAGTTGGCGGGCGGGGCTCTGTCTTGCGTCTTGCCTGCCATGGTCGGCTGCTTTAGTGAATTATATATATATATAGATACTGTATAAGTGATGGAAGAGGGACACGTGAACAAAACAACAATACAGCTGAAAGGAACAGGAGTAGTGCATGTTGCAGGGGGAGCCAAAAAATAAAGATACTATTTATGTGAAAGGCGAAAGTTCTACATTTTTGAAACAACAAAATAAAATACTCAAAACTGAAAACTTCAGTAAACCTAGCTATAGGTATAAGCATTAGTTTGGCTTTTACATCAAACAAAACCTGCCATGCATTTATCAAACAATAAAACATTTTTGACTTTTGTAGTTTCAGATTATTTGTTATATATACCTTAAGCAAAAACAAATATGTGATGATTTGATCAATAACTTTCTTCTTATTCCTCTTCCATATGTGCTAAAGTTGTGGAATTTTTTAGCAGGATAATAAGTAATGAAAGAGAGTGAAGAGCTGGGGATCACGTTGATAATGCTGTTTAATTACTGAGAAGGAAAAAAAGCAGAATCATGGAAAATCCAGACATGAAATGTTCTGGTCACACTTCTTTTTAAGGAATGCTAATGGAAGTGATCTCGGAGGTCCTCCCATGATTCTTCCTCCTTTCTTTGGAGGAAAAGGAAGAAAGAATCAACAACTGTGTTACCCTACCATCAGGTTGGAATGCTCATACCTTATCAGTGTCTTGAAGACACCCTACACGTTTGCGACAGAGGATATCAATCAGCCATTGACATAAAGGTACCAAGAACTGGCGCCTCCATGAAAGCAAAAAGGGTATGAGGCCTCTAAAAACCTTAACAAGTCAGACCAGGCCTCTTATGCCTACCAGGATTGGGCCTCACTCCAGATGGTTAAACACATAACCCCCTGCATCAGAGGTTGCAGGCCCAAAAGAGATTTACACCTTAAAATAACTCAAATTGTCCAAAAATATGCAAGTACCTTCCAAGAGAAGGAGAAATCCTTGTCTTGGAAAGGCAGATTATCCATCCATCCATTTTCCAACCCGCTGAATCCGAACACAGGGTCACGGGGGTCTGCTGGAGCCAATCCCAGCCAACACAGGGCACAAGGCAGGAAACTATCCTGGGCAGGGTGCCACCCACTGCAGGACAAAGGCAGATTATGAAAAGAATATTTATAAAAATAAGATTTCTTTGGAAAATATTAAGAAATGCAGAAAAGACTCCACAGAACAAACAGGGGGATTACAGCATTTGCCTAAAAGGCAGTCTACAGTGAACAATTTCCAAAAAGCACAATTCAGAAGTCAGAATCCTTAGAGCAAAAATTAATCAGAAACCCAGAAAACCAAACCAAGAACTATGCTAATTATGTTCCAACTCAAAATAACAATAACAAATGATTCCCATTTGAACTGCCCATCTCCACCTCCTTTATAAAGCTGGCGGGCAGTTCTTGGGTGAGATGGACAGGCGGCCCAGCCTGTTGGGGCTTCACCTACAAAGAACATGGAAAATACTTGCATTTACAGAGTCAGTACGTAATTATAAATATAACAGAAATAAGAAAGAATCTATAAATATAATTCACTAAGCCGGGAGACAAGTAGCCACCCATGGAAAGCACGCCGGAAGGGGCGTGGATTCACTAAACCGCCGACAAGTAAGACGCCAATGGCACACGCAGGAAGGAGCCACGCCCACCAACTCTTAGACCATTGGATACGACGAAAAAATCTCAGAGCCACGCCCACCAACTCGGACGCGACGCCTCGGAAAACATGCCGTCATTTCTGTTTGTCTGTGCCACAGTCCACTTGCAGCTCTGAGCCACGTTGACTTTTCATTAGTCAACCTCAGTGGAACCTTGGTTCACACAGAGGCAGCGCCAGAGAGAGACAGAGGCACACACAGGCAGCGCGAGAGAGAGAGCCGCGCACACACAGGCAGCGCCAGAGAGACAGAGGCACACACAGAGGCAGCGCCAGAGAGACAGAGGCACACACACACACAGAGGCAACGCCAGAGAGAGACAGAGGCACACACAGGCAGCGCGAGAGAGAGAGAGGCGCACACACACAGAGGCAACGCCAGAGAGAGACAGAGGCGCACACACAGGCAGCGCGAGAGAGAGAGCCGCGCACACACACAGAGGCAACGCCACAGAGAGACAGAGGCACACACAGGCAACGCAAGAGAGAGCCGCGCAATCCTTTAAAACTGAAGTTAAAACACAATGAAGGAAACAGTCTTTAAAAATCAATAAGCCCTGTGCCTCTTTTTCATTAGCGTCTCACCTGCTTCAGGCCCTGCAACAGTCGAGACGCTCTCTCTGCAGCTGACCTTCTCTGTGCCTAACTCCACTACTGTCAGTCGCCTGATTAAAAATGGCCTTTTGAAGGGGAGCTATGGACCCGCTATACCACAGGAACACATTGCCTTTGAGCCTGCTCTCGCTCACTCTAACGTACCGGCTTTCTCTCTCTCTCTCTCCTCACTCGCTCACACACTGCACAGGGGAGAAATGCCCGCAGCACGAGTCTACCCGGAAACCGTTTCAGCCACACTTCCACGCCCCTCGCTACACTGTGAGTGCGATGATTATTTATTTAAAAATGGGCTTTTGAAGGGGAGCTGTGGACCCGCTATACCACAGGATCACCTGTGGCATTGCCTTCACATTGTTTTCCTTTTATTTATGATCCTGTTGAGCAGATCAGACACCCAGGCAAACAACACTGAATAATCAATAGCTGCAACCACTTTGCCCGCCCCAACTCCTCACCTGAGTCGGTTTCGTCTGTGTTCAGCAGTGTTTCCCAAACTCGGTCCTGGTGAACCCCTGTGGATGCAGGGTTTTGTTCCAACCAGATTCCTAATCATTAATGCCGGTGAAACTCATCCGGAATAAGTCGGTTTTTCAAACGCAGCCGTGTAGCAGATTAGTCTAGCAGGATGTAATAATCCGAGATGAATGCGCGCCTCCGCACTGAGTGGAAACACAATGTATATTGCTGCAACAAAATAATGAAAGAACGGGTGCATTTTTTTCACACAAGCTGAGTGGGTGGGTGTTAGTTAGTTAATTAGCAACTCGAAGGATTTCAAGATATAATATACACAAGAGGTAACACTGCAAAAGCAGCCCAAACCAGAAAAGACGGCTGGCAAATTAAACGCGTGTGCATTGTACTTACTGAAAGCAGCGTTACGGATTTTGCAAATGTTCATTTTTTTCCCTCTGCTTAAAAACATTGAAAAAGCGGCGCGGATTGGTTTGCAGCGTGTAAAACAGTTTGTTTGTCGCGGATAATTTGCTATCCACACAGGGAGGAACCGGGAAGCGAACCCACAATCTTCCACTGTCTCCTTACTGCAAAGCAGCCGTACTACTACAGCACCACAAGGCAGTTAAAGAATGCACTGGGCCACATGTTCATTTTTGCCCCTGTGCTTAAAAGACATTAAAAAACTATTTCTCAACTGTGACTCCGGAACAACTCAGTACGCGAAAAGCGGCCAGAACCACAAACAACAATGAAAACTCTACGTGCCTCACAGGTAGTGATGGGCCGCTCGATACTCAGGTTTCGACACTGTGTCGAGCTTTCGAAGCACTGTTGCTTCAAACGTGTTGATGCTTCGCGAGGCTTCACCCCGCCCATCACTACTCACAGATTACTGAACGAGAAACCAGCAGACTAGCATGACGGATGGGGTGTACTGGGCGTCCTTCCCCTCTCCTCCGGATTTTTCAAATGTTAATTTTTTCCCTGTGCTTAAAAATCATTAAAAAAGCGGCCTGATTATGTGGCGTATGGTACGCCGCGGGTTGGCTAGTAAAACATAAAAATTCAAACAACAAAAATAGCAATAAAATACATAAACATATGCAATACCACAACAAAAGGCATACATGTCTTTCAAAGTCGCCAATTTGTTTTGGTGGCTACTCTAATCGGTCTCTTCCCTTAATTGTTTAATTACATATCAAGTGTACAGATATTATAAGCTGTAACCATGGTATTCTTAATGTGCTCACTGTATCTCAAGTTTCTTAATGATGATCTTGACTGTGTTTCTGTTCTAAATAAGAGAGATCCTGAGCAGTAAGTCCCAAAAAATCTCAAAAATGGCTACTACAGGGAGAAAGACCGTAAAAACCTGGCTAGTCACAAAGAGGGCAAAGAAGAATCTTTATAAATAAAAAGATTAATTTTTACTAAAACAAAAATTAGTTCTGAGGAGCACAAAGACATAGAAGGCAAAGCCTTCAAAATAGGCAAAGCAGAGGCAAAGGTGTCAAAAATCCAGTAATCACACAAGCTTAAAATAATTGTGAAAGGAACTCACTACCTACCTACTGTATTCAGTCCCTTGCAGTGATTGGCAGGTGGCCCCGCCTCTTGTGGAACCACCCACAAGACAAACAGAACATAGCAGTAGATACATAAACATAAATATATTTTTATATGTATTACGTGATCTTTTCCTTTCCACAACTTCATCATTGATAGTCATAACTGACTTTCTAAGGTGAGATGTAATACCCTAAAAATAAATCCCAAATCAACATAAATACATTTTTTCTTAAATTACTCAGGAAATATAGTTAGCTTAGATGGGGACTAATTAGTCTATTGTGAGATTCAAATGGGCTAAACCACAGGGCATTTATACCAGCTGGCATTAAAAAGTGTAAACATTTATCAATGCCATTATTTTATTTTTTCATTTCCAGTTATCCTTCAGAATTTTTTTAAATTATTCAAGTTGTGTAATAATGTATAAAAAATGTAATGTGCCACTTTCTAGACAGCAGAAATGTTGTCCTGATCACACTGCCTTTTCCATATTATAATCTAAATTGTGTAGAAAACACTTTGGAATCACTAATAAATTAATAATAGATCTGTTTTTTTCTACTAGTGATATCTGTGTTTAATATACTTGTGTGTAAGAAACTAAAAAGGTCTCCCAATTTTGGCGTCATTTTAGAAAAAGCTTTTCCTCTGTATCTAAAATCTTATGGATCATATATGCTTTAAACCTATCAATCAGGATTTAGACAGTTATAAAGTGCACATACTGCCCAAATAAAATTGTGATGACCTTTAATGGCTGCTGATTGCAGTACAGATTCAATCATAATCTTTTGAATCTTACACTGATTGTCAGTGCTGAACGCAACAGTATTTGTCTCTGTAAAAGGCTTATGTGGAATTTCTCTTGCTGGCCTTTTTATCTGAAAGTTACAATTACTTTTGTGTGCACTTTAAGAAGTGGAGCTCACATAGTTGTACTATACCATACCAGAACTGTATTACACAGTTATTTATCCATTCATCATTTGTCTTTATACACTTTGATTCCTTACCTGCTCTGACAGCACTGTTTAAATTATTTAAATATTTTATGCAAATATCCTTTAAAATATTACTGTATTCCTTTTCATTTATACTGTATTACTGTTATAAAAGATCAGAATATAACACAGAAACTCTCTTGGATGATTTTTGTTCATTTGGTTCTGCTGCATTTTATAACTTTTTGGCTTTCAGAGTGTCATGGATGATCTTTTTTATAGTCGTAAAACCCCTACTGTACATGTTTTAAAAATCGGGATTTCAAAACAATGAATTATGATGTTAACTCTTGTGAATATTTAGCATAAATGCACCTGATAGTGATTTTCATTTTCAAGTGATGCTCCTGGGTAATTGTTTAATTAATTCAAATGTCATCGTATTCTTTATGTTGACCAGTGTGTCATCATTTTTTGTTGTTCACTGTTTTTCCCTAGACCCCAAAATGCATAATTCCTGTTGCACACACTCTGTCCAGGGGAACAAAATGAAACTATCCCTAGTGAAATGCTCTTTTTGAAAACCAAGATTAGATAGAGCTTGGATGAGAAAAGCAAAGTAAAGAAGACAATTCCTGAGAGAGTATGAAAGCACATGCATATTGTGATGAGTGTGGCAGAAGAAATTCTTGTCATAGCAGGGAATGTGCCTTATTACAAGTTGAAGGAAACATGAGACATAAAAACATGTACATGAAGAAAAAATGGACATTCTCACTTTCAACATCTGGCTTCTCTTAATGGAGAAATAGAGAGAGACCAAGAAGACTGCACCAGTATGCTCTTATACAATAAGGAGAGTCTTTAAGATGGTTTTCTGAATGTTCTTTTTCTAATTTTTATGATAAATTAATTCCTTAGTCATAGCATTTTAGAAGTATACATTTGTTTCTACTTTCTGCTGTGAATTGGAAATTTACATGCATTTTTGTTGATTTTGTAAGTTACCATTTCACATTTTTTGGAAACTTTATTGCTATTAATTCACTCTGTCCTACATCATAGTTTTGCTCATTGGTGGATAGTTTCCTTGAGTAAAATAAAGAGTTAAGTTTACCATTATCTCCAAGACTCTGAGAAATGATGTCTCCTACTCCTAACCTTGACATAATATGTTCCAGTTGAAAAGAGACTGAAATATCAGGATGGCATAGGTTGGGGCTGTTGTAAATATCTGTTTCAAGTTAGTAAAAGCTTCTTGTGCTTCTGCTGTCCATTAGAATTTATGAATGGAGATGTGACTGAACTGTAATTCTTAATAAAGCAGAGATAATAGTTTGTAAATTCAACAGATCTTTGCACCTGCTTCAGAGAACTAAATCTCCAATCTAAAGCTGCCTGGACCTTTCTTGGATCTGTAGACATATTAACTTAACATTAGTGTAGTTTTACATAATGGCTATTTTTCCAAAGTCTCTTTAGAATACTCTCCTACATTAGCCACATCACTGTCAAAATCTTTTGGGAAAAATTAAAATGTCAGTGTAAACCAGTATGTAATGTTCCAGTAGAACTTTAAAAATACCATTACATAAGAGTGAAAAATGACTGGTGCATTTGACAATCCATAGAACATTTCCAAATATTTAGAATACCCTGAGGTTGTGTTGAATGCCATTTTCCATTCATGAGGAGATAGGTGGGATAGAATAGTTATTCTTATCTATTAATTTATTGAGTTCCCTGTTCATATGCCACTCCTTTTTTCTACAAAAAAGAAACCTGACTTTACCCCTGATCTAATAAAACCATTAATTAGATTTTCCTTAATATATTGTTTCATTACTTTATCCTCAGGATGTGACAAACCATAAACGTTAAGTTTTGGATGTGGCGCACACAGAAGTAAATCATTGGTGCAATCTTAAGATATGTGCGGAGGTAATATTAAAGTTTTCTGTTTAATAAATACCTTCTCAAAATCCTTGTATTGCTTAGGAAGAGTATACAGCAGATTAAAGCAAAGGCTTCAAGCAATTATGGAAGCAGTTATAACTCTTTGAAACTAAATTATTTTCATGACTGGACTGTCAACAATAAAAGATACATTTTCAAATTGAATGCGTCCACCTTTGATGATAGAATGTATAAGACCCATCCCAATGACACCACTGTCAAATCCAGTGGCCTTATTTTATAATTAAGGGGTATAAGTTTTAATTCTAAGAATTAAACAACCTGGAGGACGTAACATTTTCAGCCACAACTGAATTGACAAGGGCAAACAATTTAAATGACTGAATGGTAATTGGAAGATTAAATACATTTTTTGTGAAATCCTTGCCCACAATAACCCACTTTTTTCTCTAGCTTAGGACAACCCTAACCTTAACCCAAACCCAGGTCACCCCCAAATACACATTCTTAGACATCAGTTTGTTTATCCCAGAAGCCAGGGAAACAATTAATTGAATATCATTAAGTGTACAAATACAATTTGTTTTCTAATCCTCTCTTGTTGATCCTCCTGTTTAATCTGTATTAATTGTTGTATTAATTGATTATATTAAATGCAGTTCCAGGGGACAAAATGGAAGAATGGCTTTAGTTAAAAGCAATAAGAAAGAAATGTCAAACATCAATCAAAGCCCAATCTGTATCACAAGCCATTAATAAATAAATGTTGTAAAATATTCTGACTGCTTTTTATTTTTTCCCTGTATAACATGTTGCAAAGTTTCTTAATAGTTTTATCCAGAATCTTGGATACTAGCATCTGTGTGTCACCATCAGATACTAAACATACTAGAACTTCACACTCACTACTGGCACCTGAAATCTCTTAAGCTACAGCAGCAGGGTGTTCTGAGCCAGCTTCTCCTTCCAGCAATTGCCTGCCGGGTTCTTCCACACCCCGGCAATGCCTGAACCCAGCGGATAGCTGTTTTACCCCTGCGTCCAATCAGGACAGAGTATGGAAGCACCAACAAAAAAGTGGCCCTTCCACATCAAGTGCCCAGAGAAGGCCCAATGTTGCAGTTAAGCAACCATTTTGAAGCTCTCAGCTTTGTGCCAGGTGCCCTCCAAAGTACTAGTGTCATTTTGGGGGTCTCCATTGTACAGACCCTGGACTGTGCACCTTCTGGCCAAAAGACTTTTGTGTCTTGCTTTCCTAGCACGCATATTCAGGACATTGTAAAAATAAAGTGCATCTGCACACAGGAAGTATAAAGGTGTGGATGCTGTGTTTTTCCATGCAGGAACAAATTACAACTGCAGTCGCTGGTCAGAGGTGCTGAAAAAGAAGTTGCTGCTGCAAATCACTTTTGAGGGAACCCAGGAGTCTGCTGCACAGATATCTTTGAACCACTTCTGATGCTGGTAAACTTGACCACTTTAGCATTAGACATCAAGGCAGAAGTAAAGAATTTAGGTTTATTCATGGACTCTGACCTAAACTTAAAATCACATATTGACCGTATTACTAAGACTGCATTTTTCCATTTAAAGTTAATGCAAAAGTTAGACCTCTTACAACACTGAAAAATGCTGAGAAATGAATTTGCACTTTTGCTTTTAGCCAGCTAGATTACTGTAATGCACTCTTAACTGGTCTATGTAAGAAAAATATAAATTGGCTGCAGCTGGTCCAGAATTCTTTTAGTCAGAAAAAGGAAATCTGAGCACATTTCATCGGTTATTGTGGTGAGGAGCGTGATACTCTTGTCATTTCAAAGTGACTTTAAAATACTACTAACAGTATATAAAGCCATAAATGACTTTAAAATACTACTAACAATATATAAAGCCATAAATAATCTTGCTCCTTCCTATATTTTGGCGTGCTTGTCCACTACATTCCAAGTTGTAGCCTTAGATCTTCTAATAGCGATATGCTTATTAGTCCAAGAGCCAAGCTTTAAAGAAGTGGTGAGTCACCCTTTTGCTCTTATGCACCAAAATTCTGTAATACTTTATTTACCAATAGAGAAATGCCAGGCTAACACTGTACAATGTTAAAAAAAGCTCCTAAAAACCCACTTTTTACATTTTATACAGTTTTTCGTAGCTATATTTTAGTTCTACCCTTCATAAACTAGATATATATATATATATATAGAGTTATCATACCCTGTAATGAACATGATATCAGTATTAATCTTTACTTTTTTTTTCAGTTCACCACTTGATCAATGTCTTGTGCAGTTGCCTGTGATGTCTGAATGAAAGTGGATACCCCAACTTGCTACGAGTCCCATTGTGTTGAATCCTTCTAATCTGAAGCCTAAAAAAAAAAGTCAAGAACTACTAAAGAACATTTATGTTAGGCAGGATGCCCAGTCAGGGTTGTGTGGTCCATACACTGATAATGTCTGTATTATCTATATCTATTATTTATTATTTATTTATTATATTACATATCTTGCATATCAATATTGCTGCTACTTCTTTGTCTTGTCTTTGCACAATGTCTTGTCTTGTTTGTGTTTTAATTTTAAATTTAAATTTTAATTCTATTTTTAATTTATTATTTGCATGTCATGTTGTTACACTGTGGACCCTGAGCTTTGCAATTTCGTCTATCTGTATACTTGTATACGGCTGAGATGACAATAAAGTTCACTTTGACTTTGACTATGGTCTGGAACCCCTACAGTTTAACTGGAGTTTTTTTCAGAATTTTTCTGTCCACCCAGGCCAACAGACCTTATGTCATTTACAGACTTAAAAAACAATTCTATTTTTAAAAACTTTATTTCACTTAATTAATAATAATAATAATTCATTACATTTATATAGCACTTTTCTCAGTACTTAAAGTGCTATCCATACAGGGAAGAACCGGGAAGCGAACCCACAATCTTCTACAGTCTCCATACTGCAAAGCAGCAGCACTACCACTGCACCACGTGTGTATACCTATCCTATGTAAAAGCAACAACAAAAATGTATTTCTTGTATAACCCAAAATCAGACAAGCAATGTCTCAATAGTCTTTAATAGGCCCTGTTTTTGAGAGCCCTCCCAGCCTTGACTCCCTAAGAAGACAAGAAAAAAATTTCCCCCAAAAAACTTGTAGGGTAAATAAAATGGAAGAAGTCTTGGTAAAGGTAATTCAGAGACTGAACCCTTCCAGGTAGGCTGGGTGTACAATGGGTGTTCAAAAATGGGGTAAATACAATGCACAAAACAGAACACAAGTAATTATCTTCACAGAGCTAGATAGCTGATCTATGATTGCCACCTTAGAAATACAATGCAATAATACAAACTGTTCTTGCATAGTGGTCCTCACCAAGTGCAGGTGCACAGCACTGTGACAACTCTCAAAGGAATTGCAAGAAAAGATTATACCACTACACTAAATATAGAACTATTACATACAAGGATACAGATACATCAGAAGCAAAGTAAAAACTAATTAACATAAATGAAAAACAACAATGTATGTCCATCAGTTATTGTAGAATCACTGCCAGATTGTAGAAAAGGAGACAGACAAGCCAGACACAGTCTGTGTCCTGGAGACTTGGGCCAACAAGCTACCTCCCCCTTTTTGGCCATTCTACAGCTGAGTCACTGCTGGGTCGGCCAGTCTGATGAAAGGACCTTTCAACACGATTTTTCCAGTGCTCCTGTATCAGAGATGACTTTTCCATAGGCAGACAAACAACTTGGCAGTACCGCAGTGGCACCGAGTTCCACATGAGGATGCAGAAAAGACAAATGGAATATTAGAGGGTTAGCAACAGTTTATAAATATCATATTACTTATATTTTAGTATTAATAACTATCAACAGAGATGCAGTATGCACAGCTAATCAGCAGCTCTAGTCGGGGTATGCTAAACTGAAGTAGTGAGTCTTCAGCCTGGATTTAAAAGCTGAGACTGAAGATGCACCTCTTATAGTAGCAGGCAGACCATTCCACAGCTTTGGGTCCCTTTAACTAAAAGCTTGACCTCCCACTGTTATTTTGTTAATCCTTGGACTCATAAGCGGGCCTACATATTGAGATCTTAATATGCACTCTAGTTTGTAAGTAATGATAAGTTCAGATATTAAGCAGGGCCTTGGCCATTTAAGGCTTTATATGTTAAAAGAAGGATTTTCAAATGTACCCTAAACTTACCTGGGAGCCAGTGTGAGGACTTATGAACTAAAGTTATGTGTTATACTTTCTTGTTTTTGTAATCATTTTTGCAGCAGTATGTTGAATTAACTGATAACTGTATAAAAAAACAACTTGAACAGCCAGTGAACAGCATATTGCAGTAGTCAGTCCTACTTAAAATAAATGCATGTATTAATTTCTTACTTTCCTGCATATTTAGAAAACCTCTTAATTTTCCAGCATTTTAAGCTGGAAAAACCATGTTTAGGATAGTTTTGTAAGTGTAAATTACTTTTGTATACTTTTTGTGCATTATTTTTCTTACGTAATTATAATTTGTTTTTCTATTTTCATGTAACTATTTCTTTGACATCTTTTAAAGCACTTTGAGCTACATTTTTTATATGAAAATGTGTTATGGAAATAAATGTTGCTGTTGTTGTTATCTTACCTAACTAAATCTGGTTGACAGTAATAAAATCTCATGAGAATATCATACTCACAAAATGGTGATAACATCACCAAAGAAACAAAAGTATTAACAATGTTTTTAATTTTTTTAAAATAAAAATGGTGCACCAAAATAGTTTTACAGATAAAAAAACATATAATCATAACAGTCATCCTTTCATCTACCACCTTCTCCCATCTATGGGCAGGAATACTGTAGGGAGAGAGTCAGTAGATTTAAATTTCTTGGAGTCACCATTACTGGCACAAAGTGGCATCTATTTTCATTAAAACTACTGATTTTGAAATGCAAAACATGAGCTGTGTATTTTGGAATTGCAGTCATAAAGTCAACAAAATATCAGTTCAGAGTCTTTGCCATTGGGAGTGGGCATTAAAGACCAAGAGGGCAACAAGATAGTTCTTTAGATCTAAGTATCACAGGCCTTAACAAAAGTCTCATTATCTGGCCACCAAAAATGCCTGGAGATAAGGTCCTTTATTCCATGATATATATAGAGGTCCTTTATTCCATGGTTTATCGCAATTAATGTTTTTGAGCACAATGTTTGCCCACCGTCAATTCTGGAACTAACAGCTAACCTGTTGGTTGCTCATCAGTTTGTGCCTTTACCACTACCTGTACTGTACAATAATGGATGAAGCAAAGTAGTGACAGGCAATTCAGAGTCAATTGTTTCAGGAACTGTGACAGCAAAGAATTTTGTGGTGAGATGCACTATGGAGTCAGTTTTACATGTGTTTGTATTGCTATTTATATAACTTTTTATTTGTATAAATAGTTAAAAAGAGCACATACCTTCTGAGTTAGTAGGTGGTTCTGAAGAGAGTGGTAAAGGAAATGGCAGGGCAGCAGCATGGGTGTGTCTGCATCTGAGGCAGTGTGGAAGAAGTTGTGGAGTGCTACATAACTCGTGCAAGACTGTGGGCAAGTGAAGGTATCTCAGTGTGAAGTGCCAGCCTATGTAGGAAAAGGCATCAGTTAGCAAAGCTGCTGATGTGAGATAACGTACTTGAGAGCAGAGTATTGAATTGAAATTACTTACTGGAAACTAATAGAAGTTGGAATAACTGTGGCTATACATACATTACATACGAGCATGGGTTGAGGAATTAAAAGGTTTCTTCCAAATTACAGCGTGCAGAGCAAACTGCATGCAAGTGCGCAAAGTGATTGGATGGGGCTGGCTGAGGTGTCTGCTGGGATTGGAGGACAAAATCCCACAGGTTTATAAATCCGGATGACAGATGCTGGGGCTTTTCTTCATCTTTTCTATTGGGAATTCTGTCTCTGGTGGAGTTTGAACTGAAGTTCTTCTGAGTAGCCTGAGTAAGCATAGATGCACTGCAGGTGCAGGTTACTCTTAATTATCCTCTGGAACATGAAAAGTGGGGATAATATGGTGAGTGGCACATTAGTTTAATTTGCTTACTCCTTTTTGTAGAAAGACCTTAGTTTCACTGAGCAGAAAAAGAAATGGGACTATCATTTTTTTTGATATTTTTTTCTTTATTTGATCATTTTTACTCATTCACCAGGGGAATGTGATAGGATGGATTTTTTCACAAATTTCCAACTTTTGATATATTTTTGATATCACCTGTTTTTAATAAAGAACTGTCAAATTTGGATCATCTGTGTCTCTCTCACTCACCCTGGTTTTTCCTTGGTACAACTACTTGATGCCCTATAGTTAGACTGTTGTGAGATATCTAGTCTTTACAAGGCATTACAAATTTTTATCTGTTTAAATGAGTTCAGACTTAGTGAAATAAAGGTACTTGGATAATGGATTAGCTTTCATTTTCTTCCTTCTAGATAAAAAGAAACAACTAGATTAAAAACTGAAGTTCAGCAGGCATGCTTGATTACTTCATTTAACAAACTCAAAATATAACAGCTTTTTTGGACTTTCTATGTAGAAAAAAAAAGCTGTTTTGTTCATTTTGGCCAGTTCTGTCACTCCTCCTATTCCATCTTAATTGGAAATAATCCATATTTCACATGTCATAATTTATTTCAATGGATAGGTTTAAAAAAAAGATAAACAGAATTGGTGAATTCCTTGAGTATTGGATATTTTTGTGTCTACACAGATGTGATACATCCATTTCAATCTCAAAGGGTAAAGTGAGGAGCTGTGGTGTGTAAGAACTTTAATGACCTGTATGCCTGATTGCTTAATGAGAGCTAGCAAATATTTGTGAACAAGTTTATGATATGGCCAAAATTTGTGTCAGTGCTAAAATTAAGAATAATGATAATAATATTTGATAAAAGAGATAAATATTAGTATTTAAAAGTACTTATCAAACGTAAGAGTTGACTGATCCATTATTATTAGATCATTTGTTGGATCCATACTGTATTTAAAATCTCATAACCAAGAAATTGGATTGATCCTATTTGGAATTTGTACTTTTAAGAAGCCATTGGATAGAAGTCTGCAATAAATAACTTTAAATATTCGGCTATATTAAGTTGTAACCTTGAGAAATCTATAACTAAGGTTTCAACTCCTGGGGGGTATTTTTCGTACATGGATTAGTCGTTTAGCCGGATGTAATTGTTGACAATTTGGCCTGATCCTGGATCTGTCGGTTTTTCGAAACTCTTGCTGGAAGTGTTGTCATAGCAACACATCCTAATCCTCAAACCTGCTCGGAGCAGGTTTGTTCTACGTAAACAAGGATTAGTTTACACACGTGATCAGTGACGGTGCGTGGAAGTCATCCAGTCATGGCTTCACCGTTCATGAATGAGCAACCAATTGATATTGGTGCGCAAATTATAAGAAGAGAATTTCATATAGAGAGGGTTTTGCGCGATTGGCAAGATCCTTTATTGCTCCCTGAGGAAATTCTTTTCGAAAGATACCGCTTTAGCCGAGGGGGAATATTGTACTTCAAAGATTTATTAGCACCTTATATTCGAAGTCAAACTAGGCGAAGTCAGGCTCTCACAACCACACAGACAGTATGCATTGCTTTGAAGTTTTTTACAAGCGGCACTTTTTTATATACTGTAGGCGATGCGGAAAGTCTAACTAAAAGTGCAGTTTGCCAGGCAATTCATAAAGTCTGTTTGGCTCTAAAATATTTCCTTTGAGTTTTCATAGTGTTTCCTGGACACCTGCGTGTGCAGACAATAAAAGAGGCGTTTCATGCCATTGCAGGTAGGTAATACACAGGCTAAAACACCCACAGTTCCATGAAGAATCTCAATCAGCCTAACATTCTCATTACCAGGATTTCCAAATGTGATTGGGGCACATGGGACTGATCAGAGTGGAGTTTGATCAAACATTATTTGGGAAATGTACCTCTCCTCCTGATGAATAATCAGACACAGTGTCTTCATGAAATATTTGACCTTCGTCAATATCTCGTTGGTCAGACACAGGTTCAAGGGATATGACATTCCCTGCAACTGACACAACAAAATAGAGGGCTATATGGAAAATTCCTATGGCACACATGGAGGACAAATATACTGTATGCAATGACCATCCTTTACCTGAAATGAAGTGACCACTGCATCCTGCCACTGGTTCTGAGGAGGAGCTTCCCCCTGGAATGCCCTCAGAAACAGGGCGATGGGCATTTTGCTGGAGAGCCAACACTTCTGCAGGGGTTAGGTCTGGACCGCGTGGACCTCCACCTGTTTTTTGCTTGTCTGCCTTCTTATTAGCTTTAAAATTGATGTTTTTTATATTATATATGATTATTTATGTCAACAATTCTTTAAATAGTTATATACCAATATTTACCAGTTTGAAGTATATTCTTGTACTTCACTTTAACCTGTTCCCATGTTCTCCTTGTGCTCATGTTTGATCTGGAATTATGACATATTAAATAATAATTAATCTGATACATAGGAAATGAAACGCTGCATTCAGTAAGTACAATGCACAGTACTTAGCGTTTAATTTGTCGGCCACTTTTTGCCAGCCGTCTTTTCTGGTCTGGGCTGCTTTTGCAGTGTTACCCCTTGTGCATATTAAATCTTGAAATTCTTCATGTCCTTCGAATAAAAGGTCTTGCGCCACGTGTGTGAAAAAAAAAACTGCGCCCGTTCTTTCGTCATTTTGTTACAGCCTATCAAAGACTTGCTGATCATGTTTTCTGGACTCAATATATATGGGCTTTTCACTCAGCGCGGGCGCGCGCATTCATCTCGTATGATTAGATCCAGCTCGACTAATCTACTACACGGCTGCGTTTGAAAAACCGACCTATCCCAGATGAGTGTCACCAGCATTAACTTATCCAAGATGAGGCACCTGATCTCGGATGATTTAAGCGACGTACGAAAAATACCCCCCTGTTCTGCTTTCCCTGACATAGACTTCTGGTACTTTCTTTAAAACAATATTTTTATGTACAATCTGTTCTTTGCTTGTACCTATAATCCAGTGTTTAATTACTGTACATAACCTCTGCCACACAAAAGAAATGCAAAAATTACATCAGAAATCCAGCATGCACTCTGGAAAACTTATTTGTGATTTATTTTAAATATTTGGACTATGAGAAAATGAGGGAATATGTGGATATTATTTAGTGTATGCAGCATTTTATTCTATTAATACACAAAATCTGTTGATACACAGTACTTTAGATTTGTTGAAAAATTATTAAGAAGAGGGGTGAAGTTATCCAGTTCAAATTAATTCAGTACTGATATATCTGAAATGAAAAACAAAGTTGCAGTTTTAAATTGTAAAATTTTAAACTCTTTTGGCTAAAGTGACATTTTAACTGTTAACAAAATATGAGAGCCAAAGATCAAGTCTCTGAAGGATATTGCCAAGGCTGGTTTTCATGTTGAGCCAAGTATCGCCAGCAATATCAGGGAACATGATAACTGCAGGCATAAATAATCAAGCCCAGAAGGAGCGTGTGCATATCAAAGAGAAATGAAACAAGCACACATTATTTAGTGTCATCACTGGAGACATTATGAAGAAAACAGACAGAAAAGATTAAACGTGGTCTATGGAAATAGGAATACATCCACCAGTAGCAAAATCTTTTTAGTTCAAAACCATTCTTCAGATGGTTTAGAGGAATTCAGTAATAAGTGGAGCGTAAGAAAAAGATGCACATAAAATGATTACAATTGGAGTATCTAAGGGTAGTAGTGATCCTTTTGATACAGAAACCTCCTGAAAAACACATTTTGTGGGGTATTTAAAAATGGGTGCTTTAATATTTTATTATAGTAATGTTTGAAAAAAACTTGTTTCCTTTTATGTAGTATAACAGTATATAATAGTATAATCTCTTCAGTACTGTACAGTCATCCCTGTTAAGGGGTAAGCTCAGTGATGTGCAGGTGAAAGAGTCTATGGTGTCCTAGATAATGAACTATCTGACAGGCAGACTACAGTTTGTGAGACTCAATGACTCTGATATGAATGTGAGCAACACTGGAGCACCACAAGGAAGAGTCCTGTCTCCTTTTCTCTTTACTCTGTACACCTTAGACTATAAATATAATAACTTGTCATGTCACCTGCAGATGACTCTGTACTTATGGAGTGAAAAAAGGGAATGAGGCTGAAAATAGGGGCCAGGTAAAGAACTTTGTTTTTTGGTGCAGAAAGAATTGTCTGCAACTTTAATGTCAACAAAACCAAGGAACTGGGTATTGACTTTTACCACCTCAGAAAACATCTGTGTCAGGTCACTATTCAGGGAGTGGATGTAGAGGTGGTGCACTCCTCCAAGTACATGGAGGTCCACATCAATGACAGGTTGGACTGGTCATATAACCCAGAAGGAATATATAAGAAATGGAAAAGCAGGCTCTTTTTATTAAGAGACTGCATTCCTTTATTGTAGGTAATGACGTCTATATATTCTCCAACTTTGTGATGGCCAGTGTGATTTTCTAAGCTGTATTGTGCTGTGCCAATATCATCATTTCAAGACAGGCCCACCAAATCAGCAAACTAATTAAAAGGCCAGGATCAGTTATGGAACGCACTTTAAACCCCCTGGAGGTAGGAGTGAAGAAAAGAATAAAAACAAATGCAAGTTCCATTATGAACAACACTGTACATTCCATCTGTGACACACTAACACTGAGTACTTTTAACCAACGAATTATTCAGCAGAAGTGGGTCAAGAATCGCTACTGGGGCTCCTTTGTATCATCAGCAACACACCTGCGTAATGCCTCACTATGACTGTAAATGCCATCAGTAGTGTATCTTTCTTTTTAATTTTCCTTCTTTTTAGTCATTCTAGTGTGTGTTCAGACCATATTGTGTGTGTGTTTTTATCTATCTATCTATCTATCTATCTATCTATCTATCTATCTATCTATCTATCTATCTATCTATCTATCTAAGGAACTTCTTTAAAAAGACAAATTCCCCCGAGAGGACAAATACAATTCTGTCTGTCTTCTACCTACCTAATAGTTGCCACTGACTTGTACATGAAAAAAGACAAAATTGTTTCACTTATTTAAAGTTTTTGTTATCAATAAGAGCAACTCAATAAATGTCATGATATCTGCTTTTTTACCTCAGTAACTGAAATATACAATATACAGTACAGTCTAGGTTAAAAGGAACTGAGAATATATTGCTTGTTCCTTTAGGTAGTGAATCATAATTCTGCTGACCTGTATTATCTACAGTTTCCATTTCTGTTTATGTCCCTTTCTATCCAGTTTCTCTTGTTAAACTACAGCTGAACATACAACATGTGCTGTTTAAAAAATCATTTGTAATGCTTTGCAAAACAACACTGTAAGTAAAGCTTATACAATTTAAAAATGCATTTCTTCTGTTTAACCCATTCTGTAATAATTATTATGAAATATTAGTTTTACCAAAGTGTTGTAAATTCAGAAAACCTCACTGTCAGATTAAAAGAGTCTAATAAAAATAGAAATACAGCAGAATGCACAGCAGTAATAAAAAGAATTACAAGTTGTGGTCGAATGAGGCCCCACAAGTCCACAAGGAGAAATGTTAGGGTGCCAACCCAGCTGTCCCCATTTAGTCAAAAGGAAAACAAATGAACAAAACACATGCTCTGTGCTGCAAGAAGAAAACAAAAAGGTTCCATTCGGCTTGGGATGCCTTGTTTCTGTCACCAGATAGGAGCTCTGTCCTGCGGTGTGCTCTTTTGACAGAGGGACACCTCCTTCTAGTGACCATAGGATATATAGCTGGTGGACCAGAAGGGGTGGCTTCAAATGCCTTCATTAGGCGTCTTCTCAGTACTGTGGAGGGAACAGAAGAGGACATAGTTAGCACCAGTGCCCCCTCTTGACCTGGGGTGGTAGTACATAGCTCATATGAGCCTGGAGAGTGATCCACTGACATGCATGTGTTATAAAGTGCATGTTGTTAAACCTTTACTTCTCAACACTTTTATGTGAGAATATTAATTATCTTTAAATAATTTACATTTTCACTATGATTTGGACAAGAGTGTATTTAGACTTTTCAATTGTAATATTTTTGTTAATGATAGTTCTTACTAATAATTTATTATTGGAGCTTCCGTTTCAGTATTTAAAGTTGAGAATGCAAAATATGGTTTTTGAAACTTTTTGAATTTCAGAGTTGTAAATAAGGGATTGTGGACCTGTACCTATAAAAATTACATTTATATGCATCATATAATTTACATATGAAGTTGCTATTTGAAAATAAAAAACTAAAAATCATCGGGGTTAACAAGAACAAATCAAGTTTACTCATCATTGAACTAGCTTTTATTGAGCATTAAATAACATAGTAATAAATAAAAAAGTAAAACAAGTACACAAGACACATGCTCAAAACAAAGCATATAATCAAAATTTTAATTGAAAATTAAAAAGAATTAACAGATTGTAATCAAAATTAAACAAAAAGTTGTATTTTCCAGAGCCCTTCCTCTACCTACCCTCCACCTACCCTAACCCAGCCCTGATAAAATAGGTCCTTGGAGGATTTATGCCTGTGCACAAGCACGAGAGGGGTGTACCAAAAACATCAACAAAACATACTGTAATCGTGATGCAGTCCATCAGCCACCTGACTCCCAGTCAGTTACACTGCAGTGTACTAGATAATTAATTCATTACTAGAATTAAGAAAGAGGCTTTACCAAAATTCTAAGAGAGAGAAACAGGATCTCCAGCATAAGGCCAGTGCTAACATGGCAGCAATTGAACCCAGAGAAAATTTGATTACTGAAAAGAAATGAATGAAGCAGCAACAGGAAATATAAGAAGCAAGACATGAATATTGACAAAGAAACACAGAAAGCCAAAAATGGTAAACCACAAAGCAGAAATGTCTCAGAACATTTAAATAAATGTACACTGGTTATTTTATGAACAGAAATGACAGGAGCCAGACACATAGGATAGCATTTATGGGGGGGTAATGTCTCAACAGGGAAAACATTTCCAGACACATAGCATAGCATTTATGGGGGTAAAGTATAGAGAGGGCATAAATTTAAAATTAATATAAAGCAAGAAGAGATATAATTATAAATACCTTTCGATAAGGTGGCTGATGAAGAAGAAAGATGATGGTAAGTGTACAGAAAATGCCTTATATAGAATTGCTTCCACTAGCCTTAAAATTTGGAGACAGCAAATATGGAAAATTATAAAGAGAATGAGAAGAAATTAGAGGAGACATAATTTATCTTAGGAACTGATATGAGTTGGAGATAAACAAAACAAGGAGGAGGAATGGATACAGAGCTTGGACCTCCTGAAAGGAGAAGGAACTGCTACATTATGCAAGGCAGGATAGTGTGTCTTTTCCAAGCTGGATAGGAGCCAAGATGTTTTCCAACTTTGCACCAGGTTCTAAGAGCATGTGAAATCAAGGGACTTAAAATTGTGTTGTCTAAATTTAATTCAAAGAAAGAAGAACATGGGAGACCAGAACCACTGCTTGACAGGTAGCCCAAAGTAGAAGAAGGGGAAGCACCCAGTTATATCCAGTAGCTATAGCTGTCAAGGGCACCCCTTAAAGATATATATGACCTGCTTCCATGCCTCCTTTTGTGGGATAAAATCACAACCATATGTTGTCAACCCTCTATTGTATTCTGACAGATTGGCCATTTTGGATTACCAGACAGAGGAGATCGAAAAAACAAAGTAAACAAACAATAAATTTAATTAGCTGTATAACATGAGTTTTTTTTTGGTTCAATATGAAGACCTGCTGCAGTGCTAATTGAAAGGTATAATTCACCTGGATGTATGGTCAGTTATTAAGTAGTAACCTATTTGCTTTGAATTCCTAGCATACAGTATGTGTACTCCTTTAGAACAAACATATGACAACTGTGTGGTTTCTAATTTAACATGATTGTACTATGCTTGTGTACTAAGTCCTCTCCAATAACAAACTTTTATCCTTAGGCATCCTAATGGTCAATGGTAACATAGACATTGAAGAAAAATGTGTTCCCTTCAGAAAATGGAAAAATTAACGAGAAATTTGATGTTGGTGTTGTTTGATGTTGATTCGCTGTTCGATTTTTCACATTATCGCGGCAACTTACGTAGCAATTGTTGTGCAAATACTGACTGGGCTATTCACAGGATATGCCCAGCCGGTCGGCGATTTGAAAGGGCGTGTAGGAGGAGTTATAGTTCTTTGATTCACGTCCAGCCTACCTCCAGACGGTTTTCCAGGAAATCCCCAAGCCCAGTCCGGTTATTTTTGTGTCTCACCTATATATATATATATATATATATATATATATATATATATATATATATATACAGTGGTCAGCATAAATGAATACACCCCACTACATTTGTCAGAAAACCTTTAGTTTCCTTTCAGTATCAACATTGTCTATGAGATACTGTACTACAAAATACTCCCACAAATGTGGGCCATTGATTGCAAACAAGATTTGTTAATTTGCACACACAAAAAAGAGATTATCCTAACAAACTCATTCAAGCCCATGTAGCAAAAATTAGTACACCCCAATTATAGTCTTAGGAGAAAGGCCACACTTAAGACTACAAAAGTCTATTGCAAGCCAAATTAACATTTAGAGATATCTCAAAATGAATTTTATGATATCTGGAAATGCATTTTAGATATCTCAAATTGAATTATAGATATCTAAAAATACATCTATTTTAAGATATCTAAAAAGAATTGTATGATATCTCAAAGAGATTTCAAGATATCTTGAAGTGATATGCTGTACATTTTCAGATATCTGAAATGCATTTCAAGATATCTTAAATGCAATTTGAGATATCTTGAAATGTGTTCATGTGCATTTTGAGATATCTCAAATACATTTCAAGATATCTTAAAATACATCTGCAGGCATTTTGAGATATCTGAAATACATTTTCAGATATCTTAAAATAGCTTTGTGCACATTTCAAGATATCTCAAATACATTTTCAGATATCTTAAAGTAACTTCCTGCGTATTTCAAGATATCTCAATTACATTTTCAGATATCTTAAAATAACTTCCTGCGTATTTCAAGATATCTCAAATACATTTTCAGATATCTTAAAATAACTTCCTGTGTATTTCAAGATATCTCAAATACATTTTCAGATATCTTAAAATAACTTCCTGTGTATTTCAAGATATCTCAAATACATTTTCAGATATCTTAAAATCACTTCCTGTAAAATTTCTTATACTTTCAATGGAACTTCCTGCCTATTTTAAGATATCTTGAAATGCATTTAAGATATCTCGAAATGCACAGGAAGTGATTTTGAGATATCATGAAATGTATTTGAGATATCTTGAAATGTGCAGGAAGTTATTTTAAGATATCTTGAAATGTATTTGAGATATCTTGAAATGTGCAGGAAGTCATTTTAAGATATCTTTAAATGTATTTTGAAATGTGCAGGAAGTCATTTTAAGATATCTTGAAATGTATTTGAGATATCTTGAAATGTGCAGGAACTCATTTTAAGATATCTTGAAATGTATTTGAGATATCTTGAAATGTGCAGGAAGTCATTTTAAGATATCTGAAAATGCATTTCAGATATCTCAAAATGAATTTGGGATATCTTAAAATGAGAAGGAAGTTATTTTAAGATATCTCGAAATATAATTTAGATATCTTAAAAAGCATTTAAGATATCTTGAAATTCATTGTTGTTTCAGATATCTGAAATACATTTTTAGATATCTAAAATTAATTTCATGATATCTTAAAATGGGTCTCTGCTCTATTTCAGATATCTAACAATGTATTTCAAGATATCTAAAATTGTATTTCAAGATATCTAAAATGCATTTTAAGATATCTTTAAAAGGACACTCAATTATTTCAAGATATCTCAATAGCACTTTCAGATATCTACAATACAATTTAAGATATCTCAAATACATTTCCAGATATCTCAAAACAGCTTCCTGTCCATTTTCAGATATCTCAAATACATTTTCAGATATCTCAACATCACTTCCTGCTCATTTCAAGATATCTCAAATACATTTTAAGATATCTTATAATAAACAAGAAGTCCCATTGAAATAATAGGCAATTTTACAGGAAATGATTTTGAGATATCTTGAAATGCATTTAAGATATCTTAAAATGCATGAAAGGTCAATTTAAGATATCTGAAAATTCATTTGAGATATCTTGAAATACAGACACAATTATTTTGAGAAACCTGAAACTGTATTTGAGATATCTTGAAATGCATTTGAGATATCCCGAAATGTATTGCAGATATCTTAAAATGTAAAGGAAAGTATTTTAAGATATCTCAAAGCGAGTTTCAGATATCTTAAAAAGTAAATTACATTTTAAGATATCCGAAATTCATTTCAAGATATCTCTAAATGTTAATTTGGCTTGCCATAAAAGTCCAATTAACAGGCATTCAACCACAGGTGAGTCTAATGATTCATTTAAGAGGTGTCCAGCAGAGAATTGACTATAAAAGGGCATTACTTAACAAAGAAAAGCCCTTCCCATTTCATGCTGTCAGCAATGGCTCCACATGGAAGAGAAATGTCAAAAAATCTGAGAAAGGAAATCATTACTTTACACAAAAAAGGTGAGGGCTACAAGAAGATCAGCAAAGCTTTACATATCAGTCAAAATACTGTTGCAAAAGTGATCCAAAAATTTAAGAAAGATGGAAGTGCAACCATCTTACAGAGACGTCCAGGCTGTCCACAGAAGTTAACATCTCGACAGGAGCGTCTTCTGATGAGAAAGGTTGAAGAAAATCGCCATGCAAGTTCACTGCAGTTAGCTAAAGCAGTAGAAAGCCAAACTGGAGTGACCGTTTCCCGTGACACAATACGGCGCACACTGCAGAGGAATGGCATGCATGGGTATCGTCCACGAAGGAAGCCTCTCCTAAAGCCCATGCACAAAAAAGCATGCCTATAATTTGCTAAGGCCCATGCTGAAAAAGACGAAGACTACTGGGACTCTATACTCTGGAGTGATGAGACAAAGATCACTGTTTTTGGAACTAATGGTTTCAAAACTGTATGGCGTCGTAAAGGTGAGGATTTCAAAGAAAAATGCATGGTGCCTACAGTGAAACATGGTGGTGGCAGTGTCCTTATATGGGGCTGCATGAGTGCTGCTGGTGTTGGGGAGCTGCATTTCATTGATGGTATCATGAACTCAACAATGTACTGCTCTATACTGAAGGAGAAGATGCTGCCATCACTCCGTGCACTTGGTCATCATGCACTTTTCCAACACGACAATGATCCAAAACACACATCAAAAGCTACTGTTGCATTTCTGAAGAAGAACAGGGTGAAGGTGATTGAATGGCCAAGTATGTCTCCTGATCTGAACTCAATCGAACACCTGTGGGGAATTCTGAAGCGACAAGTTGAGCATCACTCTCCATCCAGCATCCAGTCTCTAAAAGAGGTTATTCTTGAAGAATGGAAAAAGATAGATGTTGCAATATGTCGCCAACTTGTTCATTCCATGCCTAGAAGACTTGGTGCTGTCCTTAAGAATCACGGTGGTCATACAAAATACTAGATGTAGTAGTTTTTGTTGCGGGGTGTATTCATTTTTGCTTCAACCAATTTGAGTGAAACTGAAGATTTTGTGATCTAAGTTATATTATTAACCTTAATTTCATGTTATGGAGTTTAACAAGTGTTCAATAAAACTCAGCCTTGTGAAAATTTTGGACATTGTTCTTTTGTTCATTGAGCTACTGATTAAATTCGTACTTTTTAAAGGGGGTGTACTCATTTATGCTGAGCACTGAATATATATACAAGACATCCTGTTTATTATCTAGATGAAAATAGAAAAAGGTCATTCAAAATGAATAGTTTTGGCACTTGTCATCAGGCTCTCTGTGCTATTAAAGGCTTCTGTTTGAGGTACTGTAGCTCTATAGAAGTTGATCCCAAAGTGAATGCTGACATCTGGGTAGGTGGAGAAATACATACAGAGCAGAACGGAAAAGGCGGAGGGAGTGATATGTGGCTTCTTCTTGGGGGGTCCTCCTCCACTCTAGAGATTGAAAAGGAAACTGGGTTATTTGCTGTGCTTCACCTATAGTTCTCCCCTGTGTCTCTCTGTACCAAGACCCGTGAGACACTCTCCAAGCCATTTATTTGTATTATTTGTCTTCTTCTTCTTATTATTATTAAAGTGTGCTTGAGTGTATCAGTCATAACATACATGCCTTTTTCCAATGAACAACTATAAAACCTACTTTTGCCCATCCCTAATATATATATGTTACAGCCAAAACCCGAAGTTCGTCCAGTTCCCAAATTGGCCGGCCGTTTCGCATTTTGGCCATGAGGTGTGACCAAAGTCTTACTAGAAATGACCAGCGTATATACTACTTTGGCTGGCCATTTCGTGAAATGGTGAAAACTCCCTGGCCAAAATCCAATGTGCTAATGTAAGACTGTCCACTCGAGGTGTGAAGATGCTTAAAAACTTTCAGATGCAGATTCAGAAGTGAGTTTTCCATTCTGCACGAGAAACTGCTCAAGGCGGGTCTTGTTCAGAAAGCGGACGCCACTTGAGACGGCCTTCCCCTCGCCTAAACACTAACCTTAAGATCAATAAAATAGGTCCCTGATGTTAAGTCACTATTTTAGGGCTAAAGTGATAACAGAAATGTGAAACCTACTTATATACCTAATCTTAATTATTGTGAAACAATAAGTCTGCTTTCTGAACAAGAGCTGCCAAGGCTACACTCAATGCAATTGCACTACTAAGTGCACAACAAATCGCTGCTCATGCCTTTTTTCTTCCGAGTTTGGCCGATTGCCCCATGCCATTTCGCAAACTGGCTGGCCAAATCCTGAAATCGAGGAAAAGATCAGACATTGGCCGGTCAATTTACAGCGACATTGGCCATTTCCCGATTTGGCCAGACATTTCCCGCTTTGGCCGATTTCGGGTTTTGGCTGTAACATATATACTGTCAAATACTGTCATGCATGCACTCATAGGGGCAGTTTAAGGACTCTGGTAATGGTAGTTTTCTTCTGCTCAGTTGATGCTAATCTAAACTTTAAACTTAAACCTCTGGAAGTTTACTGCTTACCTTATCACCATTTTACGTCATTCATTGCATTTCAACTGATTATATTTGAAAAAAAAACTGGTAAAACGGAGGTGTTATAAAACTTTTGATTCTTATAGTGTGTGTGTGTGAATGTATATATACTGTATATATATATATATATGTAGTGGACTACTGAGGTGCATATAGCTACCCTAACACAACAAAGACATGTAGGACACAAGTTCAAGTCCACCACACATTTACAGTATTTACAGCCGGGGAGCACTTTTCTCTGCTCTCCACAGCACAGTACACAAAGCACACCAACGCCTGGTCCTTTTTTTCTCTTTCTTTCTCTTTTTACCACTTCCACTCCTCTCCCGTCAACCTTCATCCATCTCCTTCCCACTCTGGCTCTTTGAATGGAGTGAGGGGGTGCCTTTTATTCTACTCCTAAAAGTGCTCCAGGTGGCTCATCAGTATTACCGTGGTGCCACATTCACACAGGAGGGCTAGTGTCCCAGAGGAGGTAGTGCCTCTGAGATGCTCTCCGGTCCTTCCATCCAGCTGGTGTCCCGGCCAGGTAATGGCCAAGGCCGCCCATCACAATATATATATATATATATATGTACAGTAAATGAATACTACCAAATATACTGTATATTGTATAAAATTGTAAATTGTTGCATGTTTTGTGTACATTTTCTTGTGTGTGTGTGTGTCTTGGATGGTATTGTTCTGTGGACACTGAAGTAAACATTCTGTTGTACTATGTACGCTATGTACATAATAAAACAAAATTTGCACTTGAACTGCTAAATTTGCTGTTTCCTAAATACAATCTTAAAATATTAAATTCTTGACATAATTCCCACCTCCCTAGTTTTCTCACAAAAGAATCTTTATATTGCAGAGTCTTCTGTACAAGTCATTTTCTTTTAATTAATGCAATGCTGGTGGTTACTGAAAGGAGGTAATTACATTGCATTGTCCCTTCATTAACAAGAAGCAGCTTGATAACAAACTCACAAATATCCCATATCGTCTTCCCAAATCCCAAAAACCTGACATGTGCGAGCATCCTGTTGTTTCTTCATGTAACAGTCCCACAGATATTATTTCTCTTTAACATTTAAATGAGACTTCTGGTCAAGCGTTTCCCTTTATATACACTGTACAGGGGATATCACATGCACATTCTCATTGTATTTTCAACTTTTGTTGATATTAAGGCCAGAAAAATTAGCTGCAAGGTTCACCCAGTGAAGTGTAACCAGAATGAAAATCATATGCCACTTAATCTTCGCTTGCACCAAACCACCCTCTGTTTCCACAGTTCATTAATTTTCCCATATTATAGACAAATCCTTCCACAGCTGTGTTTTTTCAGACCTACCCATGATCTCCCAATGCTGACAATGTTATCTACATAAACCACTTCTCCATAGCTTCCTTTGTAATCCACAGCCATCTTTCCATCTGGGTAATTTCAGTTGATAAAGGAGTCACTTCATCACATACAAATATTTCCCCAGTAATACAGACATGTATGGTTTCCCTTAATATCACACAGCTAGCACCCTGTCAGCACAAAACCTTATCTATTTTATTTTTTTGTAAAAAGTGTCCAGCAGTGTATATTAATGAAGTAGGTGGGCTACTTGCAAATTATTTCTGGGAACATGTCCAACGTTCCAGAAGCAAGATCTCTCCCAGCTGATTCTACAATGTTTTGGTTTTCTTGATCATAATCACATTAATCTAATTGTATTCTCCTGCAAAGATCTGGACATTTTTAAAAGAAAAAACAAAACACAAACCCAAGTTATACTTTCTGTTAGCACCAAATGAGCAATTATTTTTTAATAGCTTTTATTTTCGCTAACAGCTGACTTCTAAATGTACCCTGGCCAGTCACCCCTTTCGTCCCCATTCCCCAGTGTACTGTATATCCTACAGTACCTGCTTACTTCGTTTCAGTCACACACCAGATGAAGAATCAACAGCCGAAGCATTGATTCCAACCTTTGTTTCATTTTTTTAGCATGTAATTAACCTTTCCTTATTTTTACATTTACCCCGTTCTGCAATATGGGTTAGCATGTACTTCACAACAAATTGCAGAGGAGAGGTGAATAGGAGCCACTTACACTGATCTTTTAGTGTGGCTCCGTATTTACACATGTGCAATGAGATTAAAGAAACTGCAAAGGAAAGGGAAAATTAAAGGAATTGCTAGAGGTGAAGTTGGATTTTTCCCCTAAATGGGAATGAAGGGTCATGCAGCAGAATAAGCCATCTAAACTTAAATTGTGCAAAAAAGTTTGCATTACACTTTTATTCTTTATAGTGTAAATTTTGTATTTGGGGGAAAATAGGAAGTACAGTAAATGTTAAGCAAATAATAAAGTAAAATAAGCAAGCAATGTTAAAGCAAAATAACTAAAACACATATAAAAAGAGAAAAATGATTTAAGGAAAATATATATTGTATATAATGTGAAACGAGCGTGGCACAGGGGCACATCAGGTAGTTAAAGATCCAGTGTCCTGGAGTTCAATTCTATGGCACAGTCATTGTTTGCCTGTTTTCCCTGATCTATGTAGGTGTTTTTTTCTCATATTTCAATAACGTACATGTTAGATTTATTGGTGATGCTAAATTGTCCAGGTTGGTTCTTGCCTTGGACCAGTGATGTCAGGAGAGGCTCTCTGAACTGAATAATCAGGGTTATGAATATTTATGCTATGTTATAATGTGAAAAGGATTCTTTATTGATTGTTTACAAAGATTAAACATTAGTACCATAGAAGAAATATCAATATACTTCATAATACAATCATATTATTTATACATATGTTCAAAATGTCAAATTTTGGCTTTTCCATTCTTCAATAATTTTTGATTATTAAAGTTTAATTCATAATAATAGAACAAAAATGTGACATAAAATATAACCGAGACAATATATAAAGAGCTGAAATCATCACTGCAGTCAAATCACAAAATACTAATTCAATGAGAGTTTTATTCAGTAAAACCTACATTTAATAAACATTTTTTTTTGCTTTTGGTCCTAATTTAATTGATGCTAGTTACAGAAAGTCATTCATAATAAGCTAACATCAAGCTTTATTTTGTGTGTGATTTTAGGTGTTTACTACTAATAAAAATAATCACAATATACACTTTTTAAAAGATGAGACTTGGTGAAAGCAACATAGGGAAGAAGTGTTTTTGATATATAAAAAATAAACAAAACTGACAGATTTGTGAATGCACTCTAATTGAAATAATACAAGATTTTTTTTAGAAATTCCTACACATTTTCTTTGGAACAATAACATCATTCTTGATCTATCAAAGTTAGAGAACAGGTGATTTAATTTTATACATTATGTAACCTTGAGAGGACTTCATGTATGTAAAGGAAAAAGTACAGGAGTTTTGACAGTTTTACATTTTGACAATCTCTGCAGTTGTTGTTCCTGAGTTTTTACATGTTATCATTGGGCAGTTTTTCTTCGACCAGGAACAGTAATGAAAATTTCTAGGTGAATTTATTTTAAATTTTTAACATCAAAAGTGAAAGCTTGTTTTCTCTTTTCAAAGCACATGTAGGACTTTCCAGAGAACAGTTAAAAGGTTTTCCAAATACAGACAAAGCCGGTTGATCAGATAGTACCATAACTAATGAAAAGCGTCGTTGAAGTGACAGCAAGATTAATTAAGTTCCTCCAGTCTTATTCACGTGTGGCTCTGCAGAGTTCCTCTGGGTACCGGCACAGTTAAATGGTATTCATGGTGACAAATAATGCACTTTTCCAGAACTGACACTTCTGAGTCAAGGTTAAAAAATACATTTAGTGTTTTTAGTTGGTGGAATAGAGCCAACATTAAACTGGAGATTGGCTGGTTTTAGATATGGAATAAACTTATTTATTTAATGCTAGCTCAAGGGATAGGATAGGAGGGATGGGTGAATTCAGAATTAATTGAAAACAGCTGCTGAAGGCAAATTGTCTGCCATATCACTACTACTGCTAGAAGGAAAATATGCTTCACTTTGAGCAGGATTTTAAAGAGATACTAAAGGTGGAAAAAATCTCATATTTTGAATGGGATTAGCTGTTTGTAAAAAAAGATCAATTTGCTACCTTGACATCTTTTAATAAACAAAGATGTGAGCTGATAGTTGAATTCACCTTGCTTTGACCTCCAGGAAGATATAGCATTAATCTGCAAATGCAAACAATTTGCCAGTTAAATGGGAAAATAATGTAATGTGAGAAGCCTTTTGTTAAATATACACTGGATATAGTATGTTATGTAATGCTGCTTTACTCCTGCTGTGAGGATTGCTAGTATGCTTTGTTGTCAGTTAAAAGACAAAGAAGCAAGCTCAAAGAGTTCTTTAAAGCACTTAACTGCCATTTAGATAGGACTGAAGTCAATCTAATGAAGGTGCAGGCAGAGCACTTCAGAAGCAGACTGTTAAACAAATCTTGTTCTTGCAGCACTGATGTCACAACCACAACAAGAATATCACAAGGAGGAGTCAGATTTCCGAAAGAGCAACAGCACCGTATGCTGCCAGTGTTCATGATAGTCAGGAAGGAGCGTGTCGGGGATAAGACAGCAGATAGTCATCCTGGCTGCGAGAGCTGCAATGATCACACTGAATACTGAAAGGAACATAATAGAGAATGTAGAATGAAAGTTCCCCATTGTATGTGTCAGTGCATACCGGAGCTGAAGTGGAAAGTCAAAACAGTGGGATTTTTGTATGTTTGATTAACGAGGAAGCAGTATGTATTTCGGTGAGTATTATTCATAACTGCTATGACTGTGCCTGTTGTAAAGATGTGCTCTGTTGTTAGGGAATTTGCTCCTGTACTAAAGAAAAAGGAGAAGTCTGCATACAGTCTCATGCTTTGGCACTGTTGTTGTCAGGTTCATATTAAAATGCTGACATTAAAATCCTTTTGGCTATTTTGAAAGCAATGCCTTTCCTTTATTCTTCAGATATGAGCACATGGGTTTTATCTTTGTAAATGTGGTTGTAAATACTGGGTCTGAAACATTGTGCTTGCCTATTTTTCCATAGTTTATTTCTAGCTGTGTCAAAAATGCTTTAAAAATAGCAGTCTACAATACATGCAGGAAACAAAAACAATACAATGTATGTGATTTGAAGAAGTGTTCTGTTTTCTTTTTCTATGTGAAACTCTTGCTTAATAGACAACCAGTAGACTTATATCATTTTAATGAAGGCTGACTGTAAAATGGTATAAAAATGCTAATGGGTTGCAGACAAAGTTTTATCAATAAATTACTAGAAAGAAATTGAGACTGATGAGGGAAGTCCATTTTTATTTTAGACAGGTAAAAGCAGGATTCGCTTAGATGGGAAAAGGAAAAATGTCAGCTTAATCATGCTTTGAATTTATTCAAAATTTGTATACAGTATAATAATGTGATATTTAGATTTTAGTAAACCTTTTCAAACTTAATACAGTATATAGTCATGCTAAAATAATTCTATGAATCTAAATCCATATATCATGAATCTATATAAACATAATCTCATATTTAAGGGAAAATAATACAACAATTTATAACAATTCGATTGCAGCTCTCAGGTTGTGGTAAATAAATACACCTAAAACAGATCTGAACATACCTTAAAGAAGGGGTGGCACATGGGTGTACAGGATCGCTTCGAGTCTCTGAGTTCATTTGCTGCTCTGGTTTCTGTCTGGACTTTGCAAGTTTTGCCATATTAGTTTTGTCCAGTTTGTTTCCTCTTACACCCCAAAGATACACTGTTAGGATAAATGACGGATTTTAAATTGGCCAAATATTTAAGCAGTGTAATGTGCAACATTTGTATCTTATGATTACTGGACGGTTGTTTCTTTGTACACAATGCTGTCAAAATAGGCTCCAGCTCCCTCAAAGCAAGTTCAGAAAATGAATGTATTGGTGTTGTAAAGGACAGTAATTCTGAGTATAGAGACACAAATTGCAACTGTTAATCCTACTTTTATACACAATGTGAGCATTTGTTATGCTATTACTTTACAGTGAAAGACCTACAATATAATCAGCACCATATTTGCACGGAATTATCTTTTCCAAGCTAAAACAGTTTTAAAATGTCATACAAAAGGATTTAATGAATATAGCTTTTCCCATGACATTTGCTTTACTCAATCCTAAATAATCCAATACAACATACTATATAAAGCCAAAATTATATTTTAAGAACAAAGCCAACGAGTAAGCATGTGTGTTTTTTAAAATATTTTAACCATTAAATTTTAAATAATCATACATTGAAAACTACCAGTGTAGAATTATCAATCCTTCCATTCATGATCAAACCCACTTAATCTAATCCAGGTTTGGATGGCCACTTTGAACTGGATTAAGTAGGTTTAACAACAATAACAATCATAATACAAGTGTACGATGTTATAAGGCTGATAATGTATTCATGCATAAGAAAAACTTTTCCAAATAGTGTATAACTGTTCATGATAGCTTTATCTACTGAACATAGAAAAGAAATCTGACACTACAATGTATTCATGGTTGACATTCAGAAATCAAATCATCCTGAAAAATTAATTTCATGTACATAATTAAATGTCATATAGCAAAGAAGGCAGCTGTGATATACACTTGATAAAGTATAATATCAGAAATCTGTTTAGGATACTATAATATTTTTGCAAGTCTCTGTAAGATTCACATTTTTAACATTGCTAAACTCAATTGGATTTTGCCGCTGCTAATCTAGTGTATTCTGTGCATCTGTTTAAGTAAGATTTCAAGTATTTATGTTCCAATTTATAAATGATCTTTTAAAAGTCTAAAGCATAATAGCATGTATTTGGCTAAACTATGATGATTGCTTGGGGTAGAAGAAGTGCTGTAAGAGAATATTGGGTGTGTGGGGGGAAAAAGGAAAAGGGGTTTATTGGTTCGAGTTACTCTTCTTTTTCTTTCTACGTGAGGGATTCTGGAGTTGGTAATACTTCATGTTTATCCTGTTTTTTAATGTTTTATTCTCTGCCCAAATGATAAAATAATAAGAATCTATCCATAAAAAACAAAGTTGGGCACTATGTCTTCTACCAAAAGCAAAAATTAAAATCATAAAAACTCATGAAAACAAATCATTTTGACGTTTAAATTGTTCTTGCATTAAAATGTAAATTCATCGTATTTTTATACATTTCATCCAGATTTACATGAGGATGACTAGGTAGGCTTTTATAGGGTTACTGTCATCTAAGCCTCCCTGTCTTCTTCAGATGGTTCTTGAGCAAATATATTGAATATTTTGTTAGTGCATCAAATGTAAAAAAAAAAAAATAAACAAATATCTACAGAGAAATGTCAAGCATCAACAGCCAATAAAGATATAGTAAAATATGAACATTTAATGTTAGTTATTGATCTGTTATACAGTATGAATCATTCACTTGTGTACAGTTTGCATGCTGATAGGCATCTCATGGTATAATGTCACTGACAGCTGATTTTGTTCTAAAGCTCGTTTCAACCACACCACTTAGAGAAAGTGCCTGTCTCTGCCAGAATCTGTCAAAGATGCCTGAATTGTTTTACGTCAGACACAATATAATTATGAGAATAATTAAGCTCTTTTCACAGTAAAATACAATACAACTGGAATTCAAGGGTACTGCAAAAATTGATCGAAAAGTGATTCTAGCTTATAATGATTGGTAACATAAGAACATTCTGTTGAGGCAGAATGAGACACATCACAGTTTTAAGGGAGCAAACCAGGCTGATGCCAGCAATGGGCTCATAGCAGGAGAAAACATGATTGTTTTGATTGTTTGATTGGCATTGCAGGGGAGGCAAGGGGAGGGAGCTGTAATCCTGCAGCATTTTATTAATGTTGCATTTGTTAAGTAATTTGAAAATGAGGCCAAAACAGCACGGCTGGAGGTAGCTGAAAACGTTCTGTTGTCTTCCCTTTAGGCAACTCCAAACTGAAATGGTGCAATTGTTTTACTTTTGTAAGAAAAGTGATTTGTCCTAAATTTACAAGTATGTTTTTATTTAAAATATTTCTATGTGTATATTAGGTAAAGTACTTTTTCAAGTTTTCAAAGGACTATTTTTTTAGTAACTACAATGTCATTTCGTAATGCATCTAAAGTGTATTGAATGTCCACTAACTATTCTGTTAAATTAAACAAGTAAGTAATGAGTCTAATACTTCATTATAAGTATGGGGTTTGTTTGATATATGTGTATATGCAATAACCCATAAGTACTCTATGATAATGAATAATACATATCATGTGTAATGAGCCTTGTACATCTTTTACATGTATTCATATTCTTTTTAGAGTTATGCTGAAGTTTGTGTACTAAATGTAGAATTCTAAAGGGTATTATTTTTTTCTGTAGATTGATGATTCTTGATTGACCCTATGTGAGTGTGAATATGGGCGTCTGTGTGTGTGCATAATTGGGCCTACCGATTGAGTGGTGTCTTGTCCAGAACTGTTTCTGATTCCTGCCTTGACCCAGTGCTGCCAGGAGAGCCTCTGTTCCTACACAACCTTGAAGTTATAAATGTGTTGTTATGTTTCAGGTGTCAAATTCTTTGCTTGGATAGTTTCCAATATTTCAGATGAAGGTAGCTAAAAGATGAGATCCATTCCACAAACAAATGACTATCACCTAGTATAAAACCATATCATATCCCTTTATTCTAAGTGTGTAAAATACTTGCCCCAGTCTTCCAACCATAAAATGCAAGATGGTCAGGTAGGATTTCTTTATTAAACTGAAAAGGAGTCATACTTAATTTCGCCTCAATTAACATACTTGAGTGGAGTTGTTTAAAGCTCACTTGTCACAATTTGGTGCTTACACGTGACTCCAACCTATGGTTAAGCACTGAACAGCCTGCCAGCAGAGCATTATCACCAACGATTTAGCTTATTATGCTACAGAAGCATCCATTTATTCTGGAAAGCAGCCATGACTCTCCTTCAGTGTAAATTGGTGGTATTCTTGCACCACTGTTGCAAGAGATTTACTTTTTATCTCCATTACAATAAGCAGGTACAATACATTAATAAATGTCAATGTAACTTTGCGATTAAAGTAGCAGTAGTTCAGGTTTATCGGGGTTGTCAGATAAAATGGAGGTAGGGATAGCATGTTAAAAGAAAATTAGTACCAGGAGATTGTGAGAAATGGAAATACTTCCAGTACTCCAAACAGTAAATCATAAGTGCCAGTATGGAGTACCAGTGAGTACCGGCCCACTTCAAACACTGGTGTCTGGACAAGCACAATGTGACTGGTAGAGTGGATGGGATTGCTGTCTCACTGCTCAAACAAATAGTTAACAATGAAATGTCCATGGGTTTCCTTCCACAGTCATATGCAAGCTTTCAGTTTGATTGATGACTAACAAAATTTATCAATAGCGGGTGAATAAATGAGTATGTATATGTGTGTGCATGTGCATGTGTGTGTGTGACTATTACCTGTAATAGATTTTCATCCATTCCTGAGTTAGGTTCTTTCTTGTTCCTTGCCCTTGCCCTCCTGCAACTCTGAAATAGAAAAGTGGGTCTAGTAAATAGATTATGGATGGAGAAACACTAAGGCAGAAATTAAGGAAATAGGTAAAAGTTGAAGTTAATTTACTTTAGAGAAAAAAGTTACAAATATATTTAATTTAAATTGTATTTCAGGAGTGTGAATGGTTTAAAAGAAAACACATTGAAATATTTATAATTTTTTTAAAGCAAGCCATTAGCCTGTATGAATAATGCTAATGCATCCCTTATTATTACACAAATGCTGCCTATATAGTGTAAATAGTATTGATGGTATAATAAAATGCGATCAGTACAAATTTAAAAGTAAAGTTCAGATTTTAAACCTTAATTTTACATTATCATGTTCGCTTATTTCATGCTTATTAACATCACTTTTACTTGTACATCCTTGCAGCTCAGTTGCTAACCATTTTTGTATAGATATATGAAGAGCATGTAGCTTTGTACAAATACATTTCAACTTTCATTTAGTGGGAAAAGGTGTATTTTAGAGATTAGTGGTCATGAAGTTCAGTCCAGGGAGACATGGTGGTTGCAGGTTTTTATCCCAGCCAACTTATGTTCTTACAACTAATTAAACAAGCTCTTATTTCCAAGTTTCTGTGCTTTGGTGTAAATCTAGGAATTAAAACATTAGGTTTGCTAAATTGTTATTGGATTGCAGCAAGCATTAAAGAGTTATCAACATCATAATTTTCAAAACATTTTTGCAAATGTTCCAGTTATTCAAGCTGTTAGGTACTAAGACTACTTTAGTGGGTCTGACACTGAGGTATTGCGGCTGTAGCCTTTAAGTATTCAGTGTTGTTTGCCTCCTTGTCTACTTTGTTTGTCATTGATTATCACTATTGGGATTCAATTGATGCAGCAGAAAAAAAAGTGTGAGTTAACAGGAAAATAACAAAGGAGACGAAAGCATTTAAATTGATGATAAAAATAATTTCAAAATGTCTTTCAGATGTAAAGCTCTCACTACTGTACTTCCAGGAATGCAGAGTAAAAGAAGAAAAACGACAGCTAATTAAACAATGACATCAGTTACTGGTACAACAAATCATGGATTGTCAAACTGGTTAGAACAAAAATATGCAGCCATAGTGGACCTCTAGAACTGAAATTGAGAATGACTGCTTTTAAAATCCACTGCCCTGACACCTTGTAAACATACTAAGTTAAAAAACTGCTCAATGCATGTCACTTTGCAATCGCGTTTCTATTACATTTGTAAATTCTGCTATGCAATACAGTAAATGATTTATTCATTGGTAAGGAGTTTAACACAAAAAGTAACATTAACCTAAAAATGTTGAAGAAAACAAAAATCTCTTACTCATTTTTTCACATAGTTTGATTTTTCAAGAATTAGGTGTGTATCAGTGTAATAAACTAGATTTAAACATACAACAAATAAAACTATTTGGTGATTGTTTTATGGGAAATAAAGGCACAGTTTGATTCAGAGAAGTCCGAATTCTAATATCAAAATTCATAATTTGTGTAAGACTATTACAGATGTAAAGTATGTCAACTAGATAAAAGCATATTGCCTATAGCAATGACATCATTTCCAGGATGATCTATAAAGTCCATTCATTTTTGTGGCCCTCAGACAACATCAGACACTTTGCTGAGCAACTTCATCTAATTATTTGTTCAACAAATCATGTCTAATAGCTCTAATGTTCCTGCTTGTGGTGTGAATATGTGTTGGGATAATTAAAATAATTTATAGACCTTTTGTGCACAGAATTCCATTTATGCATTAAAAGGCCACTGTAGGCATGTTGTCTACAGTATTGAATTTAACAATAAAGAACTAAGACTGATTACAAGGCTTTATGAAACCTCCACCTCTTCCTTCAATTTACATACTTACATGCCAAATTGAGAATATAATCCTGAAGCAAACAGAAGTCTAGTTTTATTTCTAAGTGCAACAAGTTTATTTTGTAAGGCATGATATCAAAATTGAAAACTACTTTGAACATGGAGCATTTCTCTTTCAAATTAAAAAAATAACATCATAACCTTTTTGTACCCTTTATTTTGACAGTAAAAAATGATCATGATATGTAAAATCTTTCCTAGTTACGAATATCATGACTGCTTTAGATCTATGCAACTCTTAATGTTAAATATAACATTAGAATGAACAATTGCAATCATGGTTTAATTAGTGGTTACTCTTTATGCTGATTGTAATCTGCTTGCTTGAGAATATCTGAAATTTCAATTGCATTAATTGAACAAAAAGGCTTCTGTATAAAGTAGCTTAGCATGAGAAATGAACTGAAGGTTCTAAGCATTGTTATTTGACTTGAACAAGAGACAGCAATAGCATGTTAAAGTCTGTTTATCAATATCCATGCTGCACACTCAACAAATAATTTAATGAATCCTTTTGGACTAATTCAAGAATAATGGATCTCATTACTGTAGAATTTGCCATCAAGGCAGGAACAAACCCTGGATGGAGAGCCAGTCTATTAAAGGATAAACTTGCCCAGACAGTTTAGAGTTGCCAGTTGACCAGATTGGGATGTAGAAGAAAATCTGGAGTAACCAAAAGTAAACACACACCAACATGGGGAGCTGAGGTAATAACAGGTTAATGAATGTTGGGGTCCCAACCCAGCTGTTCCTTTTTACTTCAAAAATAAAAAGGAAAACATCCCTTGCACAAGATGCATGTCTAGGAAGAGCTGCACTGGCAGCAGTGTTATTTGGCTTTTTTATTATCTATCTGAGATATCCAATATTTAATCAAGCTGGTAGGATTGAATTACAAGTATATTAAAAGCATGAGCAGGCTACCAAGGGTCAGAAAGACAGTCATCAGAATCAACTCCAAAAAGGATTCGTAACTCCGCTTTTGTAGCATGGAGAAGATGGAAATGAGCTATCTGAGCTGAAGGTTGTGATTACCATAGTCGGGGGGGGGTTAGAATAAATGATATAGATAAGAGAACAGAAAGAATTGACTTAGAATGGGCAGTCGAATAGACATCAGAATGGACAAGCTGCTTCAGGAAATAAAAGATCACTAGGTACATTTAAGCAATCAATTTAATGTAAACCATAATCAATTCTGCAAGTATTGATGAAAAAATAAAAGAAAACTGAGCACAATTGAGAATAAAATAAGAATACTCAGTGATCATCTGGAAGATGTTAAGCAAACATTTACGACTCGTATTGAAAAAGTTAAACAATTAACATCTGCCGTTGACAAAAAAGCAACTGTTATAGAATCCAAATGTAAAGTGTTCAGTAATACATTAGTTGTGTTGGAAAATAGATATAGAACAAACAGCATCAGAATCAAAGGTCTACCAAAAAAAGTAAAAGTCGAAACTCGGTGACATTCATAGCTAAATTATTTTGTAAAATAACTGGAGAAGACATTAAATTGGATTCTGAGATCTCTGCAGCTTACTGCACACGTAGTTCGAATGCCTCAAAACCAAGAAGCCTGATTTTCAGATTCAACAAACTACAGGTCAAAGAAAATTTGATGTTGATTCTCAGACAGAATTTATATTTGAAAATACAGTAATCCCTCACTTATCGCGGGAGATAGGTTCCAAGGCCGACCGCGATAACTGAATTTCCGCGAAGTAGGGACACCATATTTATTTAATTATTTAACGTGTATTTGAACATTTTTAAACCCTCCCTGTATTGTTTACAACCCACCCTTTACTCAGTTAATAACAGGGACAACTGCTAAGCAATATGAAATCGGTAGATAAGTTTACACTTACTGTATAGCGAAGTACACGTAGCTATATATGACGTGATGATGGTGATGAATATGCTGCGCAGTAAAAATGATGACACTTGCCTAACGCCTGACTTTATTGAAAAGAAACTAAACTTGCAGCGCCGCTATTCAATGATACTTGCCTAACGCCTGACTTTATTGGTAAGAAACTAAACTTGCAGTGCCGCTATTCAATGACGCGCCGCTATTCAATTACACTTGCCTAACGCCTGACTTTATTGAAAAGAAACTAAACTTGCAGCGCCGCTATTCAATGACGCGCCGCTATTCAATAACACTTGCCTAACGCCTGACTTTATTGAAAAGAAACTAAACTTGCAGCGCCGCTATTCAATGACACTTGCCTAACGCCTGACTTTATTGAAAAGAAACTAAACTTGCAGTGCCGCTATTCAATGACACTTGCCTAATGCCTGACTTTATTGAAAAGAAACTAAACTTGCAGCGCCGCTATTCAATGACACTTGCCTAACGCATGACTTTATTGAAAAGAAACTAAACTTGCAGTGCCGTTATTCAATTACACTTGCCTAACGCCTGACTTTATTGAAAAGAAACTAAACTTGCAGTGCCGCTATTCAATGACACTTGCCTAACGCCTGACTTTATTGAAAAGAAACTAAACTTGCAGCGCCGCTATTCAATGACACGCCGCTATTCAATTACACTTGCCTAACGCCTGACTTTATTGAAAAGAAACTAAACTTGCAGCGCCGCTATTCAATGACGCGCCGCTATTCAATTACACTTGCCTAACGCCTCTCCTAAGGGGAGATACTGTGGGATCTAGGCATCAGTCAAAGCACCAATCACAGGCCCGATTAGAAAGCGGGAAGCTGTGATTTGTCGTCTCCCTCCCATGTAACAATCACAGCCCATGTTACAATGCACTTAGTCACCGAACTTGTTTTGTTGTTCTTAGACTAGGAAATACTACTACTATATTTAAAAACCCGCGAAGTCGTGAATCCGCGAAAAGTGAACCGCGAAGTAGTGAGGGATTACTGTAGTCTCATTTGGATTTTCCAAGACTTCTCCCCTTCAACAGCTGCTAAATAAGCTGCATTCAGCAACATTAAACTGGACTGTTTACTTAATGTTATACTCTAGGTTTACTGCATTTGTACTGTACTATCATAAGATATCTAATTCTTTTTTTTTTCCCTAATGGGACTGTTTAATGTCATACCCCAGGTTCATTGCATCCTGACTGTACTATTATAATATATCTCAATTTATTTTTATTTTTTTATTATAAGATATCTCAGTTTCCCTTCCCAAAGGGAACTGTTTAACATCATATCCTAGGTTTATTGTATTTCGACTGTACTATCATAAGATATTTCAATTTTAATTTTAATCCTTTTTACACCTGCTGCTAGGGGTTTCTTTGTTTTGGACAGGCTCTGTCTCTAAGCATGTCAGAAGACTGGGACATTGTGAAGTGTGGTCTAGCATCACTTGGGATGGCAATTTGGGGGATGGCTTTGGGAGAAAGAGAGCAAGTTACCGTATATATTCATGTATAAGTCAGGTCTTGAAACCCGAAAAATTGATCATAAAATCAGACCCCAACTTATACGCCCGTTCAAAAATGTGACTTAATTTTTTTTTTTTTTACATCTTCTTGCCTCCACCAATCTCGCATCAGCTTCTCAGATGCATCGAATTTTGTTGGAGCAACGCAGTTGCCAATTTCTTTCACTACTTCAACGACATTTAATTTAAAACCAGCTTCATATTTTCTTCTGATCAAACACTTCACCTTAGATAAGGGATGCTCTTATGATAAAGATGTATGAGGGTGTGAGATACAAAAAACACAAATCAGTGCAAATGTTGCTTCATAATAGTTTGGGTATTACTGTGTGGTCATGTAGGCACAATAGAGAGAGAGGTTAGGAGCACACGCTGATACAGCGCATTGCCGCACCAACATAGAAGAAAGTGCAGTGTGCTCCGTGGTTACTCTCTCAGGTGGGCGTTAGCATATCATAATCCCTTGTACCAATAGCGTGAGTTTTCCGCATTTGACTTATACGACCAGCATTATAAAATACCAGAAATTATACTGTAAAATCAAGTCCCGACTTATCCGTGGGAGAACTTATCCGCGAGTATATTCTGTACTTCTTATTTATCCTTTTACCCCAATAACTGCAAGTATTAACATAGTTATAGGCTCCTTCGCCATAATATCTGGTAATAATATGATACCTAGGTTAAAGCTATTGTATGAAATGATGTGCTACCTTTGCTTTAGATTACAAAATATCCTCAGAAGTTCAAAAGCAGTGTCTCTTTGACCAAACAGTGAACTTTGTGAGAAATGTCTCAATCACTGTCTAAAGAGAAAAAAAAACATTTTCTCACTTAACAGGTGTAAATGCAAAGAAAGTATTTTTTACAGGAGACTCACTTAATAAGGACCAGTTTTGGTTACAAAGTCACTGGATTGGCAAAATTGTTTACTCTGGCTATACAAAGAAAACTAGAGATGTGGGAATTTTAATACATAAAACAATCTTATTTGTTGTATTACATGTAGTATCTGATCCTGATCAGTGATATGTCATGGTGATGAGTAATTTATTTAAATCTAAAGTAATTTTGATAAATATCTACGCACCTAATGTGGAAGACAGTGATTTCATCCAAAATGTACTTGAATCTATTCCTAATAAGAATATTCATAAAATTATAATGGCCAGAGACTTTGTGTTTTAAATCCAGACCTGGACTGCTCTTCAACTACAGTGGTGCTAACATCTAATACTGAAAAAATAATCACACAGCTTTTAATGGATCATAACTTTTCAGGCCCTTGGGAGATTTTTAATCCAAATTCAACAGTATATTCCTTCTTCTCATCAGTACATCATAGTTACTGAAGAATTGATTATTTCTTTAGAGATAATAATTTATTGCATACTATCAAATCTTACAAGTATGACTATTTTTGTCTCCAACCACACCTCTCCGATGATAGAGCTTAAATCACTATACCCTATACTCTCTCATCTTGTAGCTGGCGTCTTAACCCCCTGTAATTAAATGATGAGAACTGTACAGAATTAATCTCCAAGCAAATTATTTTTATAGACAAATGCATCTTCAGAGGTCTCTGCAGGAATACTCTGGGAAACTCTAAAGGATTTTTAAGTGGACAGATTATTTAATTCCCACAAAAAATACTGGAAACCAAGAAGGCATCAGAGTTAATCAGAGAAATTACCAAAGTAGATCAAGAATACATCAGGAGCTTCATGTATAACGGTGTGCATAGGATTCACACTAAAACATGGCGTACAGACAAAAACTGAAATGTGCTCATGCACAAAAAAAATCAAGATGCATAAAACTGTGGGTATGCCAAATTCAGCGCACTTCCCCTGTATAAATCCCAGTGAATGTGAAATTTAATACATGTGCACGCACCTACAGCTCCACCCCAATTCCTCCCAAGAATGTAACATATTTTAATATGCAAATCAACATAAATATCACCTTCCGTTTGGTGTTTTGTTAAAAGACAATAGCAAATTCACGAGGAAAAAGATGAATTTCAGTGAATGAGAAGTGGAGGCAAGGAAAAATGTACTATTTGTTGTCTTAAGCAGTGGTATAAGCAAGAAAAGGAAGTTATAGAGTGATACAGCGTGATAGAGATCAGAAAGTCGCACAGTTCCCAAAATAAAAAAGAAGCGGTCAGATATCAAAATCTACATGAAAAGGCAAGCTGCAGCCCATCGTATGCTTATTCTGTTTCAGACTATTACAAATGCTGCCCCCATGCTGATGATGCAACTCCATGCGGTGATGGTGCTGCTGTGCCCATCACATCTTCAGATGCTGGCTGCACACATACCTATGTCTCAGAAATCGCTGGGCAATCATCTGGCTGTGTGCTGACGGACACTGTTCTAGAATCACAAAATGCAATAGTGGATGTTGTAAGAGATGTGGCCAATGAACTAAGATATATAAGGGCTGAACTATGTGATATTGACCACAATTTAAATGAATTGGTTAAAAAATAAATGCTGCATCTGATTACCGGTTTTTGCATTCTGCTCATTACAATCAAACAAAGTTGAAACGCTCTCCGATTTGGTGGGTCAGGGTTAGGTTCATCATACCACATCTCTTCATGCACAGGCAAACAGGACACTACATGCCTGTATAATGCAATACACTTTGTGTGGCCTATAGAGCATAAGAAAATTCATTCTCTGAAGGTGCCTTTATAGTGTAGCATCAGCGCCGAATGACACAACGGATCGATTCTTTTCTCTTTACATGGCTATTTGAGGTGACTCGCAATCTTTAAAAGAACTGCTTGCCTTTTGCTGCACTAGTTGGAAAAACCTGCGACTGTACGAGGCTGCTATTTTTATAGGTTCTCCAGCTATACCTGTATATGATTTAATATCAGCTCATTCTTTTGGTGATTCATCCCTGGCTGATGTAACTTGTCCAGCGCTGTTGCAATAGCAATATGCATGCAGCTTTACCGCTCCGATTATATTTGGAAAATAAGACATTGCTTTGATGTTTTGCGGTTCATCCACAATGTAAGGAAATCTTATATATCTGGATGACAAGCGGATAATACCATCCTATACAGCTGGCATGGCACGACTTGGTGATGTTTGTGAGATAACTGATCAGCCAGCAAGTTCACTTTGAAAAGCTCTTGTGGTTAAAAATCAGAGAGTGGACAGAACTTGCAAAGGAGTAGGTAGAGCACAATTCCTCAAAATCTGCCATTGTAAAGCCACGGCCAGTTCAGCACACAGCTCCAAGAGGATAGCTCTTGGAAGTCGAAATCGACTTAGAAGCCAGTCGTCATCATGTGTAAATACATGCTGTCTTCTAATACAGTACTTCCATTTGCTATGTTTTCTAACAACACTAAAGAAGCTATGGTAGTTGGAATACATAGTTTGGCCATTCCATGGACGATTATATTGTTACAGAATGATTACAGTCAAGTGAATTAAATTGTAAATGACAAGCAATTAATTTCAATGTATTTGATAAATCCCAAGTCATTGATGCGAATATGAAAAAGAAAGGTAAATGACACAGAAACAGTAGCACTGCTTTGACGCTGGGTGTCACCAGTTTGCAAAACTGAGTAGAAACATGCATACACAAGGTAGGGGGCTACTATGAAAATGTGTGTGTCTTTACGCCAAGTTTAGGTTTTATACCGTACATCTCAATGTGTGTGAGGAAATGGGCATACGCAACATTTATACATGAGACCCCAGGTCTCCAAATGAGGCTTTTTATAGGAAAACACAGCTTTTGCAATCAAAATGTAACCTCTTGACAACAAAAGAAACGGAGCAACTAATCTTTAAATTGCAACATCACTACTATGAACAAATCCACAAGCAGGGTGTTTGCAACACAATTACAGAAATTACCAACACAGATGGAGATAAAATCATTGACCATAAAAATATAACCTACACATTTAGAAAATACCCTGTAGTTAGGATATAGCGGGTTGGATAATGGATGGATGGATATAAGTCTTTATATTCAAGTCAGTTATGAGAAGTTTTTTGATGCATTACAAATACCAAAGCTAGATGCTATTATTGAGAAGGAACTGGATAAACCTCTGACACTTTCAGAATTACTAGATGCTATTGACTCATTCCAAAGTGCAGCAGACCTTGATGGGTACCCAGTGGAATTTTATGAACAATTTTCAAATAAGTTGGCTCCCCAATTATTTGCAACATTTATAGAAGCTAAAGACAACAACATTCTACCTCAAACTTTTCGCTAAGCATTAATTATCATCTTTACAAAAATAATAAGGACTTATTACAGTGTGTATCATACAGACCAATCTCACTTCTGAATAATGATGTTAAGATACTCTCCAAATAAATTAATAAAAGTGTGCTTTTTCCAGTTAACTTCCTAGCACACAATATTAGACTGAACATCTTCCCATTTACTTTAGCAGCTCAGTTTAAATACCTCAGGGTAAACATCACAAGTAAATATAGAGATCTTTTTCAGCAAAATTTTGCTATCTGCATGGAAAAAAATATACAAGATGTGAAGAGATAGCTAACCTTCCATCTCACATTAGCAGTGAGAATCGATACCGTCAAGATGAGCATCCTTCCAAATATTTTGTTTATTTCAGAGCATCTCTATGTACTTTAACAAATTGTTCTTTAAGAAATTAGATTAATTTATAACCTCACACGTCTGGCCTGCAAAAAACTGTAATTGCCTTTACCTCACTACTAGCATGTAGACTTATCTTGCTCAACTGGAAGAATCCCTTCCCACCTGTTCTAAATCAGTGGGTTACTGATATTCTATACTATTTGTCATTGGAAAAAATTAAATTCTCACTTATGTGATCTGTTCAGAACTTTTTTTTAAATATGGCAAGATCTAATTAATAAAATTTTAGAATAAGCATTTATATCAGGGAAAAGAATATTTTCCGTTTTTGTTGTTTGTTTAAGATTTGCTCTTGTTGTTGTCTCTCCCCTGTTTCTCCTGGGTGGGGATTGAATTCTGGTTTGTTAAGTTTGACTTGATTGTATGTAATTTTTTTCTTCTTCAAATAAATAATAAATAATTAGAAAACTGCATTTGAATGGCACAATTACAGACAGAAATCTCTCACTCTGACATTCTAACAGAAAAGTGTTGCCTATCAAGGCATCTTGCTTTGGCTCGAAGGAACTCAGTCTCTCCAGCTCTCTTGTCAACAACTGACACCCCCTTCCAGATGGCTGGGCTTTTATGGTTCCAGGTGCCAGAACAGGTGGATTCAGTTGCTCTCACTTCGTGGTTTCTCAGTACTATGGAGCCAAAAGAAGATGACAAAGTTAGTGGCAGTGCCCCCTCTCGGTTCGTGGTGGTATTACATACCTGGGAGGAACCTAGAAGATTTCCCTCTGAAACAGAATGAGCAAACTGTAATATCTGGGATCATATTTTCTTTGTGGGTGTGAGAGAGTAGAACTAACCCCTGCATAAAAGATGTGTAAATGGCATGCATCAAACATCTCTTACTGAAAACTTGAATAAAATCTTTGGTAGAATTTAGAACTCATATACTGACTATTTGTGTCGTATATTGGAAAGGAAGAAAAATCAAAAAGTATGAATGAAAAAAAGCAAAAAGGAGAGAATGTGAGGTCTGTATTGAAATACACGTGTTATTGCAAGATAAAATACCACACATTACAATTTAAAGAAAAGAACAACTGTGGTAAGATTTATTTCTTATATACTTGTGTTACAAAGACTGCAACTTTAAGGAAAGCATGATGAAAATTTAAACCCTGCTGCCTGTAGTACAAAGTGCCAGTACTACAATCCATGCAACTGTTATTAAAATTCAAAGTGTAGCATTAGTGTTATATAAAATAAAATAATTAAATCAAACGACAATGAGACTTGAATATAAACTGAGCACACACATCTACTTTTATCAATGTTAACATCATGTACACTTAACCAGGATGCCATGTCAAAGTGCGAATGTATACTAGTGAACAATCAACATTGCCTTTTAATTCTGATCTTTTTCCACCAAAGAAGCAGAATGCATCATTGCATGGGTCATCACTATTGCAGAATTAACAAAGCTCATGAAAATATCTTCACAGAGGATGGCAAAAGAAACAAAAAATATAAAATAAGTGTAAATTTGGTAATGTGCTGTCAATTTTACTCATGGAAAAATACAGCATAAGATGTCAGTTTCTTACAGTTAGGTTTTGACATTGTCAAATGTGTATATCCTACTCACTCAAGCTCTGTTACTAGCAGCAACCAGATAATCTTTCGGCATGAGCAGAAATGTTGGTTTTACATGTGTAATTGAACTAAAATTATTATTTTCTTCCTAAAATAGTAAGAGCTTATTTTTTCATCCTAGGCATTACAGCTTAAGTTGTAAATAAATCTCATCCCAGGGTGGTAGTACATACCTCAGATGAGCCTGGAGAATGATCCACTGGTGTGCATGTGTGACTATATGGTGTGACCAGTGTTGCTGGAAGGGGAACATGCTGAGCCTGAGGATCCATCTGTGCAAAACCCCACTCCAGGTGTTACTTGTCAGGTTTGGGTCACAAAGTTGCACAGGAGACTGGGAAAGGGAACAGGTTTTAAGGAACAAAATCTTTATTGCTGAACTGGCAGGTACAAACACAAGACCTTATTTAGAAAGGGTTTGTCAACAGAAGCAAAGCACACAGATTGTAGCTGTCAAACGTGGTGGTCCAGCTCCCATCTCCAGGTCAAAAGAACACAAGGGCCTCCTCATCAAGCGGGTTCAACTGCTCGGAAGAAGCAACTTGAGCAGACGCACTCTGAGGGAGAAAGGACTGGACACTGAGCCGTTAGGTTGGCCAGATCTTGATCTTTTAAATGTTCTAATCCTCATTCTGTAAGTCTGCAAGCCTGGAGCTGATTCCGCAAGGTGGAGAGGTAAGAGTGTGTTTGTTTCTCGTTGAAATACTGTTTAAGAAGGAGTTTCTGAAGGGCAGCTGTGTTTCTTTGCCAAAGGTTTACTGTCTAACAGAGAGGCTGCTTGCAGTTAAGAGTGTGACGCTGGCAGTGCTTTGCAAGAGTAAAAACAGAGCTGGGGAACTACTGAACTGCACATGAGCACGATGGTCGACACCATTAAAGGCAACTGTTATGGGCAACTAACCAGTGACACCAGCAGCTTGATGCAGAGGAGCAGTGGCTCTACTCAGAGTTCCTCCCAGATGACCAAGCTTCTCACCCTATCTTTAAGGGAAAGCCCAGACATCCTGCGGAGGAAACTCATTTCAGCCGCTTATATTCGTGATCTCGTTCTTTTGGTCACTACCCACAGCTCATGACCATAGGTGAGGGTAGGAACATAGATCGACCAGTAAATTGAGAGCTTTGCCTTACGGCTCAGCTCCTTTTTTCTCCACGACAGACCAATGCAGAGCGTGCATCACTGTGGACGCCACACCGATCCGCCTATCGATCTCCCGCTCTATCCTTCCCTCACTCATGAACAAGACCCCGAGATACTTGAACTTCTCCACTTGGGGCAGGATCTTGCTCCCAACACTGAGAGGGCACTCCTCCCTTTTCTGGCTGAGGACCATGGTCTCGGATTTGGAGGTGCTGATTCCCATCCCAGCCGCTTCACACTCGAACCAGCTGCGAACCGATCCAGAGAGAGCTGAAGATTACGGCCTGACGAAGCAAACAGGACAACATCATCTGCAAAAAGCAGTGACCCAATCCTGAACCCACCAAACTGGACCCCCTCAACACCCTGGCTGCGCCTAGAAATTCTGTCCATAAAAGTTATTGGTGAAGTATCTCGGTGACAAAGGGCAGCCCTGGCGGAGCCCAACTCTCACCGGAAACGGGTTCGACTTACTGCCGGCAATGCGGACCAAGCTCTGACACCGGTTGTACAAGGACCGAACAGCCCTTATCAGGGGTTCCGGTACCCCATACTCCCGGAGCACCCCCCACAGGATTCCCCGAAGGAATATATATTTAAAATGCAAAGTTCACTGACTGACTGAGGCACTGTCTCACTTACTGTAGTAACCCATTAACAAAAACATTACTTCCTATTTAGCTAAAAAGCTGAAATTTAGCAGGATGATATATCTAGGGGAGTAAGTATCAACTGAGAAAGGAAATTTCAAAATATATCAGTATCTAGGGGTCAACCCCCACACAATCAAAAAACTAAATACCATTAAAGCTCAAAAATGCTTTGACTATTTTGACTAGAATTTGGTAATGTTGTAGAAAAAAGAAAATTTGCCAAACACATTTTGCTAATATTTGTTGATACTTGTCCTTAATAAAGCTATAGCGAGTGAGATATTCTAATGCACTGCATTCCCTTTTTGCCAAAGCAGTGACAGCCATTGCACTGAGAAATTGCATGTGTTGCTGTATGCAAACAAAGGCTGTTTGCAGAAGCAAAGTGAGAGGAGGAAAGTTTGGCAAATCTCAAGAAGAATGCGTTTAGCAAGCGCCATGAAGGACTAATGCTGCAGACCATAGTTAATTTTGTCTATGTTCCATAAAAACTGTATTTGATATATAATTCCTCCCTCACTTTGTATTATCTGTAACCTTTTGGCAAATGTCGACATGGAGACTGCAATTCCTATCATCCAGTGTGCTGCTCCAGACAATTTCATCAGCACTCACAAAGTCTAAATAAGAGCATCTACTGTACATGTAATCAAAGGTAGCAGTTTCATTGTCTCACTGGATTACAGTGTATGCCTTAGAGTATGTCTTTTTGTCTCATCTTGGATTGTGTTTGGACATGTTCCATTTACAAAAGACACTTTTCCCCCAGTTTAATCTGGATCGTTTTCTGAGAAATGTGTATTGTATGCAGTGTGACCAAACCTTTAAAGAGTAATCTTCTTTCCTTCTTTCTACACAACCCCCCAAAACTACTTACAAAAACAGGTATTTGGGCCTGGGGAGTTTTTCAGCTTTCACTATTGCAAAATCGCATGTGAAATGGAACATATTCAAAAGGAAACTCAGCTGTTTTGCTTATCACTACATATCGTGATTATATTTGACATAATCTACGAAGTACAATTTTTGTAGCTGGACAGTGGCAGCATGAGGCAATTAGCCAAGCTTGCACTTCATTTTGCTTTGTCAACCATATGTGACAATGAATTTGAGATAAACTGATTACACTACATTTTTTTATCATTGCATAGCCTTGTGTTTATGAAAAAAGCCAATACTACTGTCTGTCTGTATGCATATTGCCATTTAAGTTTGCAATAACAATCAACAATCACCGTTAAGTGCCTACTGAAGATAAAAAATACAACGAGAGTGTGAAAAAGAAAAACACACCACTAATTAATTGAAGGAGGCAAATCACAATTATACAGAATAATGGGCGATTTTTTCTATAGCTGATGGAGATGCTCTTTTGTAGAATGTGATGAAAAGAGAATAGGATGATGCTTTTGAGTGAATAAAACTTATTAGTAACTTTTATTTTTTTTGTTGGTAGACATTTATTCAATCCCTCTGTCTAATGGGACTGTGCTTATTGTAGGCTTTGATGCTAACGGAGAACTGAGATTTTTAGCAATTTTTATATTTGAATGAATCAGCTTTATACCACCTTTGTAACATTACTGAATACCGCTTTAATATGGAGTTCTGCTGCAACCTTTTTCACACAAACACCCCAAGGTGTTCCTTACCCATTTCAATTCAACAGAATACAAATTCCTGTAAAATTCTGTTTTGCAATGGCCCTCTACAAAGGCCAGGACACTAGGAAAATCAGAAATTGATCTACAGCAGAAATGTTTTACTCCTGGGCAATTATATGTGGCATGCTAAACAGTAAGCAGCTCAAGTGAACAAATATATTAGTTTCACAGTACAGTGGAACCTCGGTTCACGAACGTCTCGGTACACGTACAACTCGGTTTACGACCACACACTCAGTATACGAACAAGCCAGTTTTCCTTTTGGTTTGTGTGCGCCGATGATTTCCGCACGTGTTGCATTGTTCTCGGTCAGACGTGCGTGCTTGCACGTGCGTGCATGCGTGCTTTTGCTGTGAACTCTTTGTGCTCTATTTCATTTCCCTACTGGCTCGTACGTGCCGATTACTGTATTTAAACACGTGTTCAGCCTCTCCCTGTTCATTGTTCTCAGTCAGACTTGCGTGCTTTACCTTAACTCTTTGTGCTCTATAGTATTTCGTGTGCTTTTGCAGTTAACCATGGCTTCTAAGCAAGTGAAGAGTGGTGAGAAGAAAGTTTTGCAGAAAATTGAAATCGAAGTAAAGAAAGAAATTATTGAAAGGTATGAGCGTGGCGTTCGTGTTACTGATCTTGCCGCCGAGTACAAGAAGTCAAAATCTACGATTTTGACTATTCTAAAGCAGAAAGAATCTATTAAAACAGCTGATGTTGCAAAAGGAGTTACAGCGTTAACCAGGCAGAGGCCTCAAGTGCTGGAAGAGGTGGAAAAACTGTTGCTAGTGTGGCTGAACGAGAAGCAACTTGCAGGGTATAGCGTAAGCGAGGCGATGTTATGCGAGAAAGCCAGGAAGATTAATGGCGATTTGCTGCAAAACTATCCTTCTACGAGTGGCGAAAGTGAGGAATTTAAAGCCAGTAGAGGATGGTTTGAAAAGTTTTGCAAGAGAAGTGGCATTCATAGTGTGGTAAGGCATGGAGAGGCTGCTAGTTCCGACGCTAAAGCTGCGAAAGAATTCGTGAAAAATTTTGCAAAATTAGTGGAGGACAAAGGCTACATCCCGCAACAAGTCTTCAACTGCGACAAGACCGGATTGTTCTCCACCCAGTTCCTCCTCACTTCATGCCAGAACTCGACTCATGCAAGGTTAGTTTTCTTGGTGGTTTATGGTTAGCTTTTGTATTACGGATTTTTCAAATGTTCATTTTTCGGTTCGTAGCATGAATTGTTGCAATGTTACTTTTCTCTTTTTTCAAATGTTCATTTTTTTCCCTGTGCTTAAAACTCATTTAAAAAGAGTGTTTACAGCGATCGGGTTGTAATGCTATTAGTGTGAACTCCTGCAATGTTACTTTCTTGGTTGGCTTTTAAATAATGTTCGGATTTGTTCAAATGTTCCTTTTTTCCCCCTGTGCTTACAACTCATTTAAAAAGAGTGTTTACAGCAATCGGGTTGTAATGCTATTAGCGTGAACTCCTGTAATGTTACTTTCTTGGTTGGCTTTTAAATAAAGTTCGGATTTGTTCAAATGTTCCTTTTTTCCCCCTGTGCTTAAAACTCATTTAAAAAGTGTGTTTACAGCGATCGGGTTGTAATGCTATTAGCGTGAACTCCTGTAATGTTACTTTCTTGTTTGTTTTTTAAATAAAGTTCGGATTTGTTCTAATGTTCCTTTTTTTTCCCCGTGCTTAAAACTCATTAAAAAAATGTGTTTATACAGCGATCGGGTTGTAAGGCTATAGCGGGAACTGCTGCAATGTTACAGAGAGAGAGAGAGAGAGCAGGCTCGCATGCTGCTGAGAGAGAGAGAGAGAGCACGTGCAGCTGAGCAGGGAGCCTGGGTGTTTGTGTCAGTGTTATTCAATGTTTTTACATTAGATTACTATTACACTGTGCATTCTATGGTGTAATTAACTATATTTGTGCTTAAAAATCTTTAAAAAAATACATTTACATACAGTTCGTACAGTCTGGAACGGATTAATTGTATTTACATACAATCCTATGGGGGAAATTGCTTCGGTTCACGACCAAAGGTTTGGAATGAATTATGGTCGTGAACCGAGGTTCCACTGATACATCCGATTAACCAATGGCACTACAACTGAAGTTCACTGTCTTAGAAATTTTCTGGGCAAAGCTGAGTAATACAGCTAGTTTTTTCATATTTGTAAAATATTATATGGGTCTATTAAAGCTATGGGTGGAATGGTGGCTCTGAGGCTAGGGATCTGCACTGGCAATCGGAAGGTTGCTGGTTCGAATCCTGTAAATGCCAAAAGGGACTCTGCTCTGTTGGGCCCTTGAGCAAGGCCCTTAACCTGCAATTGCTCCATCCTGGATATGACGTTAATCTGCATCCATCCCTGCATGTAGGTTGTTGGCAGAATTGGTACTCCAGCCACCATAAAAAACCTCACACTGTTCCACTCCATCTGAACTAGTGTGGTGCTGAGGTATCACCCGTTTCGTGGCTGCACTCGGGTCCTAATCTGGGATCCTGAGTTGGTTTGTCGTGTGGTGGGTGCAGCAATGTGCTCTATCAGTGCATGCTCCTAACCTCTATTAAAGCTAATTGTGGTCAAAGTGAAAATTAGGAAAGTGGCACAAAGGAAAGGAATTTATTAAATGTATTCTTTCAGGTGCTGTTCACTTTACAGTGTTTGAAAGCTTCAAACTTTTTTCCATTGCATGATTTAAAGCAGATAATTGTAAAAGTTTAAGTATTAGAATATTTATCCAAATTATTGTAAAAATATACTGCAACCCTGAATAGGATTAAACTAGTTTAAGAATGTTATGTCGCAGACATACATCAACGTTTACAACAAAATAATTTATCTACGCATAGATTCATTAAGGCTAGATATAAATTAATTTTTTTCATATCCACATGCATAGCTAATGAGTCAAAAATGCTGACAAAGCAGATACACAAGCATGCTGTTTGCAATTTCCATAAAGAAAAATAAATTATAAAGACTAGGTTCTTAAGCCTTGTTAATCAGATGCTGTTAGTTTTGCAAGAAAGATTAAAGAATAGAAACTAGAGAAAGGTGCAAGAAAAATAATCCATCAGGGAAGCAAAAATTGAACTGTAGCTGTGTGGAATGTGAAAACTGTTTTTTATCTTTTTGCAATATTGTGTTTTGTCACCTAATTTTGAAAAGTTGAATATGAAATAGTAGTGGCATCATCTCATGTGTGTTCAGTGTGTTCCTTTTTCACCAACTGTAGTGGTTAATAATCCTTTCAAACACTCATTTTCTTTTTCCAGTGTTTTCAATACAGGGCTATGAAGTTCTGTCCCAGAATTACTTCTAGGAATTGCATTAAAAGTCTGACTAGGATAAGAATTTGTCCTACATCAGAGTAGGACATGAGAAGCAGTTATGAGGTGTCCTACTCCTACTCCCAGCAAGAAGCAGGAGGCCATGTTTGAGAATGGATGACATTACGATTTTAATGCACCCTTTGCCACAATTTGCCATTCATTATGACATTACGTAGTTTCAGTGAAAAATAATAATAATCATCATCATGATTAAAGTAGCAGAAGAAGAAAAATATAACTAGGAAGGATATTGCACTAAGCTGCATGTACTCATAATTGTTTTCACTTCGTAACAGCATCAAGAATAATACTGTAATAAATACCAAGATGGAAAGACTGAGTAACATACCAAATGACAGTTAAACCCGATAACAAGTATGTTTATTTAACACTGAATGATCCACAGTCATTCTTTCATAAGAATCACCTTCCTGCTGTTATGTCTAGTAATGCCTCGTAAATTAATAATTATTAAAACGAGCTACAGATATTCTTGTGCTGTTTCTGAAGTCACATTCACTCTTTCAATACAGTGTTCCTGATCATCTTCCAGAGTCATGTGCCATGTCCCTCTCCGTGATCTCCCCTTATCTTCTGTGAGGCTCTATTTATTCAGTGCCACAGGAGTCCCTGCTTACCTTCTTGAACCTTCCTGGACTTGTAAACTGTAATGCAAATGTTCCAGAGATATGTGGATTGCAGAGTGCAGTGTACCTAAGTGACATTTTGCTGTCAATTACCCATCCAGCTACGTTTAAATTCAGAATAATATGCTGACTTCTGCAATACAGTTTGCATCTACAACCACTTTTATGTTGATACTGTAAATTCATTGTTTTTACAAACAGGAAAAAGCTTGTCAAAACTCAAATATCAGCTTGTGCTACTCTATACTGACAGCGGTTGAAGTATGTGTACTGTACTCGTGACCCACACTAGGCCCACAGAACCTCAACTGTAATGACCTTTGTGACCAGCATACGGTCAATCTGGCATAATGGCTGGTCCCAAATATATCATAATCAAATCATAAATAAATCCCAATAAACTGGCACATGACTGTATTTTTATTGTGAAATTTACTGAATTAACAAGACACACTCAAATGTATTATGTATATCCTGAATTTGGGACATGTCAAAATGAATGTAGCCAATCCTCATTTTTGATCAAAACCTCATTTAACATACAAATGTGTGTCCTTAGCTCTGTTATGATCGAATTGGGCAAATAAAAAAGAAATACTAATTATTTACTGGATACTTACCAGCATGCTGACATTAAGATTTTCAAATGGCAGAGTTTAAGTAAATACCGTATATACTCACGTTTAAGTTTTCCCGCGGATAAGTCAGGCTTGATTTTACTGTATAATTTCCAGTATTTTATAATGTCGGTCGTATAAGTCAAATGCAGAAAACTCACACTATTGGTCCAAGAGATTATGATATGAAACGCCCACCTGAGAGTAACCACAGAGCACACTGCTTTTTTTTGTATGTATTGCGTCTAAGTGACGACACAGTAATACCCAAACTATTCCGAAGCAACATTTCCACTGTTTTGTGTTTTCTGTATCTCACACCCTCATACACCTTTATCGTATGAGCATCCCTTATCTGCGATGGAGCATTCAATCAGAAGAAAATATAAAGCTGGTTTTAAATTAAAAGTCATTGAAGTGGAAAAAGAAATTGGTAACTGAACTGCTGCAACAAAATGTGATGTGTCTGAGAAACTGGTAAGAGATTGGAGGAAGCAAGAAGATGTAAAAAAAAAATTAAGTGGCACATTTTTGAACGAGCATATAAGTCGGGGTCTGATTTTATGATCGATTTTTCGGGTTTCAAGACCTGACTATTACGCAAGTATATATGGTAATCCTGATTAAGGGTTTGCCAGGGTTGAAATCAAATGTTTTAAATAAATTTCTTTGCAGTTGCGTGAATGTATTGTAGGCTGCAAGGACAGGCTGCTGGACAAGAGAAAATAACACATATCCCAATTTTTACTTAGAGATCATCCATCCATCCATCCATTATCTAACCCGCTGAATCCGAGCACCGGGTCACGGGGGACTGCTGGAGCCAATCCCAGCCAACACAGGGCACAAGGCAGGAACCAATCCCGGGCAGGGTGCCAACCCACCGCAGGACACACACAAACACACCAAGCACACACTAGGGCCAATTTAGAATCGCCAATACTTAGAGATCAGACTGTTGTTATTATGATTTTGCTTCCCCTAAATGTCACCACCTATGGGAGGGGCCAAGGAGGTCGGGTGCAGTGTGAGTTGGGTGGTGGCCGAAGGCGGGGACCTTGGCGGTCCGATCCTCGGCTACAGAAACTGGCTCTTGGTACGTGGAATGTCACCTCTCTGAAGGGGAAGGAGCCTGAGCTAGTGCGCGAAGTTGAGAGGTTCCGGCTAGATATAGCCGGACTCACCTCGACACACAGCTTGGACTCTGGAACCAATCTCCTTGAGAGGGGCTGGACTCTCTACCACTCTGGAGTTGCCCCCGGTGAGAGGCGCCGAGCAGGTGTGCGTATACTTATTGCCCCCCAACTTGGAGCCTGTACATTGGGGTTTACCCCGGTGGACGAGAGGGTAGCCTCCCTTCGCCTTCGGGTGGGGGGACGGGTCCTAACTGTTGTTTGTGCGTATGCACCGAACAGCAGTTCGGAGTACCCACCCTTTTTGGAGTCCCTGGAGGGGGTGCTAGAGGGCATACCTTCTGGGGACTCCCTCGTTCTGCTGGGAGACTTCAATGCTCACGTGGGCAATGACAGTGAGACCTGGAAAGGGCGTGATTGGGAGGAATGGCCCCCCTGATCTGAACCCGAGCGGTGTTTTGTTATTGGACTTCTGTGCTCGTCACGGATTGTCCATAACGAACACCATGTTCAAGCATAGGGGTGTTCATATGTGCACTTGGCACCAGGACACCCTAGGCCTCAGTTCGATGATCGACTTTGTGGTCGTGTCGTCGGACTTGCGGCCACATGTCTTGGACACTCGGGTGAAGAGAGGGGCGGAGCTGTCAACTGATCACCACCTGGTGGTGAGTTGGCTTCGATGGTGGGGGAGGATGCCGGTCAGGCGTGGTAGGCCCACACGTGTTGTGAGGGGTCTGCTGGGAACGTCTGGCAGAGCCCCCTGTCAGAAGTAGCTTCAACTCCCACCTCCGGCAGAACTTCGACCACATCCCGAGGGAGGTGGGGGACATTGAGTCCGAATGGGCCATGTTCCGTGCCTCTATTGTTGAGGCAGCTGACCGGAGCTGTGGCCGTAAGGTGGTCGGTGCCTGTCGTGGCGGCAATCCCCGAACCCGCTGGTGGACACCGGCGGTGAAGGATGCCGTCAAGCTGAAGAAGGAGTCCTACGGGAGCCTTTTGTCCTGTGGGACCCCGGAGGCAGCTGATAGGTGCCGGCAGGCCAAGCGGAATGCGGCTTTGGTGGTTGCTGAGGCAAAAACTCGGGCGTGGGAGGAGTTTGGGGAGGCCATGGAGAATGACTTTCGGACGGCTTCGAGGAGATTCTGGTCCACCATCCGGCGTCTCAGGAAGGGGAAGCAGTGCAGTGTCAACACTGTATATGGTGGGGATGGTGCGCTGCTGACCTCGACTCGGGACGTTGTGGGTCGGTGGGGGAATACTTCGAAGACCTCCTCAATCCCATTAACATGCCTTCCAATGAGGAAGCAGAGCCTGGGGACTCAGAGGTGGGCTCCCCCATCTCTGGGACTGAGGTCACCGAGGTGGTCAAAAAACTCCTTGGTGGCAGGGCCCCGGGGGTGGATGAGATACGCCCGGAGTTCCTCAAGGCTCTGGATGTTGTAGGACTGTCTTGGCTGACACGCCTCTGCAACATCGCATGGACATCAGGGACAGTGCCTCTGGATTGGCAGACCGGGGTGGTGGTCCCCCTCTTTAAGAAGGGGGATCGGAGGGTGTGTTCCAACTACAGAGGGATCACACTCCTCAGCCTCCCTGGAAAAGTCTATTCAGGGGTCCTGGAGAGGAGGGTCCGTCGGATAGTCGAGCCTCGGATTCAGGAGGAACAGTGTGGTTTTCGTCCTGGTCGCGGAACAGTGGACCAGCTCTATACCCTTAGCAGGGTCCTGGAGGGTGCATGGGAGTTTGCCCAACCAGTCTACATGTGTTTTGTGGACTTAGAAAAGGCATTCGACCGTGTCCCTCGGGGAATCCTGTGGGGGGTACTCCGAGAGTATGGGGTACCGGCCCCCCCTGATAAGGGCTGTTCAGTCCCTGTACGATCGGTGCCAGAGCTTGGTCCGCATTGCCGGCAGTAAGTCGAACCCGTTTCCAGTGAGAGTTGGACTCCGCCAGGGCTGCCCCTTTGTCACCGATTCTGTTCATAACTTTTTATGGACAGAATTTCTAGGCGCAGCCAGGGTGTTGAGGGGGTCCGGTTTGGTGGGCTCAGGATTGGGTCACTGCTTTTTGCAGATGATGTTGTCCTGTTTGCTTCATCAGGCCGTGATCTTCAGCTCTCTCTGGATCGGTTCGCAGCCGAGTGTGAAGCGGCTGGGATGAGAATCAGCACCTCCAAATCCGAGACCATGGTCCTCAGCCGGAAAAGGGTGGAGTGCCCTCTCAGGGTTGGTAGCGAGATCCTGCCCCAAGTGGAGGAGTTCAAGTATCTCGGGGTCTTGTTCACGAGTGAGGGAAGAATGGAGCGTGAGATTGACAGGCGGATCGGTGCGGCATCCGCAGTAATGCGGGCATTGCATCGGTCTGTCGTGGTGAAAAAGGAGCTGAGCCGCAAGGCGAAGCTCTCAATTTACCAGTCGATCTATGGTTCCTACCCTCACCTATGGTCATGAGCTATGGGTAGTGACCGAAAGAACGAGATCGCGAATACAAGCGGCTGAAATGAGTTTCCTCCGCAGGGTGTCTGGGCTTTCCCTTAAAGATAGGGTGAGAAGCTCAGTCATCCGGGAGGGGCTCAGAGTAGAGCCGCTGCTCCTCCGCATCGAGAGGAGTCAGATGAGGTGGCTCGGGCATCTGATCAGGATGCCTCCTGGACGCCTCCCTGGTGAGGTGTTCCGGGCACGTCCAACCGGGAGGAGGCCCCGGGGAAGACCCAGGACACGCTGGAGGGACTATGTCTCTCGACTGGCCTGGGAACGCCTTGGGATTCTCCCGGAAGAGCTAGAAGAAGTGGCCAGGGAGAGGGAAGTCTGCGGCATCTCTGCTCAAGCTGCTGCCCCCGCGACCCGACCTCGGATAAGCGGGAGACAATGGATGGATGGATGGATAAATGTCAATTTAATGAAATATCAAATGTTTTTATAAGATGTATATGTGGAAGTACTAGTTTTTTTCATATAGAATATTTGCAGTGATGTTTATTATCCCTGTTGTTAGAAAGAAGCACTATTTTTTTTTTTTTATTTTTGTTACTGTTCTGCGATACCATTTTGTTAATTCATTGACACTGCCATTTTGTGGGCTCAGTTGCTGGGACGCTGCTGCTAGTTGCTAGGGGGTGCTGTCTCCACATCTGATGTCACATACGCAACAATGTAAGTACGGGCATGATGCTTCACTCTTCTGTAATTTGGATAAACAAACAAAACCTTAAATCCTTTGTGCATGACTGGCTTAGTTATTCTGGTTACAAGCTATGTGGTATTCATTTTGACTTTGAACTCTGGTTAATATTCTGATTTTTGGTGAAGGAGTATTTATGTCTTTTTTGGTGCGACCCTTTTTCTGACTTTAATCTTGATTCCACAGTTTGTTGTGTTCAACAATTTCACACTGTTCTGTTCATTGGCAGTACAAGTGGCACAGATTAACAGGAATAAGCAACACCTGTTGGCTGCAAGATGGCCAGCTGTGTGAAAATTACCAAAGTGAAGTACTGCAGCTGCTAAGGATATGAGTTAAAAGACTGCATAGACATACAGAAGTCAACTTCAGCAGACTTACAAGAGCCTGTCACAAACAAAAAGGAGAATATTGTCACTGCTCTGCAGAGTAATCAGCATGACAAAAAACATGACTGGGCCGCCACCACTCAATTACTCACAGCCAGCACCAAAGAAACTAGATGGGCATCATTTAAACTTAAGTGGAAGCCAACACAGAAGAGTGGGGTAGCTGCCATTTAAGATCAACACAGCCAACTCAACCATAAACCCAAGAAAGAAAACAAAACCCATAATATCTTCTTGTGAAACTCCAGCTCAATACACAACTTGTCCTTTTTTTTAACAAAACTAGGATTGTTTCTTTTGTTCTTTTTTTTCACTGTAGCACAAGATAATTTTTTGTTTATTTGCCTCTTTGAATTCCCCTTGCGTAGCATTGTCACCTCGTGGTTTCCCCAAACAAAGAATTATTTGCTTGCCATGTGGCTTTTTTATTCAAAATCATTGTGACATCACATGTTAATGTGGCAAGATCCATCCATTTATCCATCAGAAACTGCACATCTATTCCATGGTTGCAGAGAGTCAGTGTTTATCAAGGCAGCACTGGCACAAACTAATCCCGGATGGGCGACTCATCCATCGCAGGGCACACTCACACTTCCTTACAATATGCCAGTTTAAAGAGTAATTCAAAATTCCTTGCCTAGAGGAAAACCCATGTAGACACATGCAAAGCAAACTTCATATAGACAGTGCCCTTGCTGGAATTCGGGCATTGGACCTGTGAGGCTGCAGGAGTAATTGCAGTAATTGCCACTGTAATTGTTCCTATAGGGATCTTACTGATTTAACTTGTCATCATTTTGAGTGATATCTATGTCAATTCCTACATTTATACAATGATTTGTCAGCTGAACACAAGCATTTTTATAATAGCCAGAGCAACTAAAATTGACTAAATCTTGAATTTCAGATAAAGCTATAGTCATGTTAGACTACTTGCTAGGATTAATTTAGTTTTTCATGTTTCACGTGTCATTAACCACAGAATCAATTTCATAATCTCAACTCCTGGCATCTATTTTATTGGACTGCTTACGTAATCATAACCTGCATTGCCACTGCACTATTTGACTTACTGTCAGTTTTGAAATATTAATCAGTGTTAGAAGGAAAAAGCAAAATCCAAAGTCCAGAGCATAGGAAAACAGTCAGATATTGTTGATGTAAGTGCTTGTGTCATCTTTCACAGAAGTCAATACACCTTTCAACCCCCCATCAATAAAATAAACAAAACATATCCAGTAGCTGCCCCACTGAATATAACTAGTTTGTACATTTTTCAGAGATATTGCTTATTCATTTACTTAGCTAGAACTGTGTTCAAAAATAAAATAAAATTTCTTCTTTATGTCTGCTGTATAACTGATGGTATTTTGTAATGAAAGATAATGAGTAAAGAAGTGTTACATAAAACTGTGGTAAAAATCTATATATATATATATAAAAAAGACCAAGTCACCCGACCATGGGGTACGCACGCACGACAGAGCCCCTCCTGCCAACTCTAACCCTCCTCCTGCGTCATGGGATACGCATGACAGAGCCCCCCGCCCGCCAACTCTAACCCTCCTCCCGTGTCCACCGTCGCTCTCGAGGCATGCACACTGCCTGCTCATGTGCCCGCCCCGAACTCGTCACCAAACACATCCGCCCGCCAACTCTAACCCTCCTCCTGCGTCCACCCTCGCTCTCGAGGCATAAGCAGGCAGTGCGCATGGGGTACGCACAACAGAGCCCCGCTTGCCAACTCTAACCCTCCTCCCGCGTCATGGGATATGCACGACAGAGCCCCGCCCGCCAACTGTAACCCTCCTCCTGCGTCCACCGTCGCTCTCGAGGCATGCACACTGCCTGCTCATGTGCCTGCCCCCAACTCCTCACCAAACACATCCTGAGTCGTTTTGGTCTGTGCTACAGTCCACATGCACCTCTGAGCCACGTTGACTGTTCATTTTCCTAACATGGTCACCGCTTCACATGTATTTCATGGAAACAACACTTCTTTCAAGGTTATACAAATTCCTGCATCAGGTAACTGTTTCTTTCTATCAGTTGGATTTTTCTGGAAAAATGTCATCGACAAAACTGTTGCTCTCGAACTTCGCAACATAGCTGTAACCTTTGTTTGCCAACATTGCAATAACTTCGGCGACGTGCTGTCCGTTGTTCTTAGTCATGGAAGCATAGTCATACAGTCTGCTCAACAATACGCTGACTACATGAATACTTCCAAAGTTTATGGTGGCGAGGCAGAAATTGTGGCGATGTCCCAAATACTTCCAGCTACTATCACCATTCACTTCCGAGAACATCCTTCATTCCCCGAAGAATTTCTTAGCAGTCTTACTCCCACTGGCATGCCATAAGCTCACAATTAAGATTGGTTCAGTCGTCATGCTTCTCAGAAACCTCATGCCAGCAAGAGGTCTCTGTAATGGCACTAGACTGACTGTTACCAGCACTCACCGCAATGTACTGGAGTGTAAAACTATCGCAGCTGCTACCTCACAAACTGTCCTTATTCCCCTGATTTCCCTGACCCCATCAGATTCAAATTTGCCTTTTACTTTTACACGCAGACAATTTCCTGTTAGATTGGCCTTTGCAATAACAATTAATAAGGCACAGGGCCAAACTTTCAAAAAGATATGCCTGTATCTGCCAAAACCAGTTTTCAGTCACGGACAATTGTATGTTGCTCTCTCCAGAGTTCCATCTTTTCATTCACTCACAGTTGTATCCTCAAACCTACCCCATTTGGACAACTGTGTCTTTCAGGAAGTGTTCACCCATCAATAAATAATTATGCGGGTCGGCAAGTAATAATTAAATGATCAACATGGTCAGTACTGAGAATTCAAATCGTAAAAGCTCCTTGAATATCAGCCGGCCGGACAGATAAAACTTCAGCCAGTTTTCTGCAGACAAACAACTAGATAGATAAAAGATGGGCAAGTAGATTGTGACAAAAAAAGCCACCATCTTCCTGGATGTGCAACAGAACAGAAAACAGTAGCCATTTCCTCTCCTGGATGGGTGGCTTAACAGAACAGGTTATCGACTGCTTAGCATGAAGTGATTGGCTTTTCAGGAACAGGACAGTCACAACACAGCATGCCACAGACAACAGGACAGGGTACCCTAATAAAGATCAGCATATGGCTGTTATAATATTAAAGAATATCTGTTTTTCAGTGGAAAAATTTGCTGGTGAATAGAGGAAAAAAAAAAGAAATATTTCATGAGCGCCCCAACTTAGTGCATAATGTGACTTTCTACACTAACTACACTACACCATAAAAAACAAAACATAAAAGAGATTTTTAAATTAACATCTTTTTGTCAGCTAAAACTAAGATGTATTTTTTGATCTTGAAAGACTCTTTTTTGTTCCTGTCTTAATAATAACAATAATAATAAAAACTCTTTACATTTACATAGGGCTTTTCTCACTTCTCAAAGCGCTTAACCAAGAAAAGCACCAGTGATCAATGCTCCATTTTCCATGCCATTTATGTCATATCATTTTTTAACCTGCATGATCCAGACCAGGGCCGGGAGGTGCTGCGGCCTATCTTAGTTAGAATTGTGCACAAGGCAGAAACAAACTCCAGGGTGAACACACAGATATCCACACACCAAACACAGCAAAAGAGTCAATTCAGCATCACCAATCCACTTAATCTGCATGTCTTTGGACAGCATGAGGAAACTGGAGCACCCGAGGAAACTCATGCAGATATGGTGAGAGCATGCAAATTGTAAGGAAGGAGGACCTGGCATGGAGTACTATCACCACTATGCTGCCCACATGACATAATATACGCAGTAAAAACACCTGAAGAATTCAACAATGTGTAGCTCTGAAAACACCTGAATACAAGATTGAACTTAAAATGAAAAGCACCCCAAAATCAAATATATTGTAATAATGGAACTTCCTGTTTAATACTGCCAAATGAAGGTAGCGGAATAGAGGATTTTTAGGGCATTTTTCAGTGCTTATTCTTATTCTTTCATGTTCCTGTTTTGCTTCATGGTGCTTGTGGCATCACATTCCAATGATATCATCTGCCATGGCAGATATGTTGCCTGTGCTATAATCACTACATAAATTGGCATGTCACATTGCAGCTGCCATTTAAAATAAATGTTGACCATGCTCTCATTTTGTGTTGGAACTTTTGCTAGTATAGAATAAACTGTTTTGTTTGTCAGTCACGTTGTCATGCTGGATATTGTAGCCATTGATTTGTCTGAACCAAAGGCAACCAGTTTCCTTCTTTGATCTTATCCTGCATATAATTTTATTAAGTAAACATTATTTGGGTTAGAGCAGCGTTTCTCAGCCTCTTGGTTGAAACTCACTTATAGTTCATGAGAGCCCCAAAAGGGACTCTAGGTATCATTGTTGGTTGTGTTAGTGGGTCGTCTAATTGATTGATAACATTCATTGACGATCATCCCACCTAGGCTCTGATGGTCTCAATCGATTCAACAAGGGGAAACTCCACCTACTCTGACAATTGCAATTGATTTGCAAAGAGGGACCAAAATCTGATGTTCACACTTGATTCACTAAGGAAGAAACCACTCTGACGACTGTGCTTAATTGTACTTCTCCCCCAGTTGTGGGCCATGTATACCCTTATATAGGAAAAACTGGGTCACAACACCATAAAGGCTAAGAAACACTGGGCTACTGGATATATTTTCTTATTTCTGCAACTTAACTCATCTTTTGTGAGTTTTTTTTGGCTATATGTTAGTACAATCTAAGACTATAGACGTTATTGTTTACATGCCTATGCTTTTATATTTTGATAATGCTCATAGGGTGCAATACTGTTGTGTCATCATGCAACATACAGGTTTGAGATGGGTGAAATATATTGTGACGCCTTGCACTGTATGGAAAGGACATTATGTATTATTAGTGTGTTAAGTCTGTTTTAAGATAATAACGACCGGTGAAAGAAAGTTCTAACTTCAGTGAGAGTCCCTTGTTTTCTGTCTTTCTCCTATGTGCACACATGACTCATATAACTTGTTTAAGGCTGCAAGGGCAGACTTACTGCAATGTTGGATCTACATGTAGCTTCAAAGACAAGCAGATCCACAACTTAAAAAAGAGACACATGCTCATCTTCCAAACTGAGACCACTATTTCTGCTGCCACACAGACATCTTTCTGTTTCAAAACTCCTTTCAGTGGGATGGAAAATAAAAATAGACATAAATATGGTATTTGTAAAACACACTGCATTGAGTCACAAGGCATTAAAATAATTTTCTCTTGCTACTGAGTTAGCAACTAAAAATAATTACTTACCATAAATTTCCTAATTATCCTATAAGTATTTTTATGCTTGATGGATAACAAAATAGGTTATATTGAAATTAAACATACTGCAATGGTGCTGAACAGCCAGGCATGAATCACCAAAAGAATGAGTGGCACTGCAACATCAATATCAGGTGCACCTATAAAAATGGCAACTCTGTACAGTCACACATGATTTTCCAACTATCTCAGCAAAAGGCAAGCAGTCCTTTTAAGGATATCGGGCCAGCTCAAAGAGCCATGTAAAGAACAGAGAATCCAGTCACCGGCGGAACTTCAGGCTCATGGAGCTGAAGCAGATTCAGTTGCCACTGACCCCAAGTGATCTGTGAGAAGCAGGGATGGTGGTAAAAATGCATAGGCAAAGGACAAGAAAGTCATCAAAAGAATGAGCTGGCATTGCAACATCAATAGAAGGAGTGCCTACGAAAACCAAAACACAGTAAAGTCCCACATGCTTTTCTAACTAGTTCGGCATAATGCAAGCAGTCCTTTTAAGGATAGCGAGCCACCTCAAAAAGCCATGTAAATAAAGAGCAGAGAATCCATCCATTGTGGCACTTGGTACAGACGCTACAATACTTTTTGGTCACTATCAACACTGTCTACAACTAAACATAAAAATATGAAGATTATGACTTCAAATTTTCTTCTATACATATTGTTTATAATTAAAATTTTAAGCAAGGTGAGCTCAAAATTATTAACTGTAATATCTGCACCAATTAAATTCTATTAATTAAAAATCAAAGGACATCCAAACAGAAAGAATCTATGCAATTAGAAATAAATGTGAAATCACTTCCATTTTATGATACAATTGATATAATAATAGAACACCAAGATGGGTTAATGTCAGTAATAGGTAATGTAATTAAAGAACTTTTAGGGAAACAACATGTTCTTATACTTCTTTGCACTGCTCATTGTCTTAATAGACAGCCCATCAAACTAATCAGACTAAAATGTCAGGATTTTGCTGCCAAAATTATTCTGTTGTGTTCACATATGAAAAATGCATATGCTCAGGAAAGAAAAAAAATCATTTAAAATTGTTTATTTAAATTAAACAGCCAAAACCCAAACTAGAGTATGTTATCAGATTTAACAGGTGCTTTCCGCACTTTTACACTTTTCTTCAGTGATTTGCTTGCATCTTCTGAGTTTTCTTATTTTAATCTTGGCTTATGACATCACACAATATTCAAGGCCACACAAATCTATGGAACTATGGGTATTACACATGAATCAGCATTTTGCTTTAAACCCATATATCAGACATATCATTTTTGCTACTGCAAGAAAGAACAAAAAAGAAAAGAAAGAAAAACTTGGGTGGTTGCTTTGGTAGTTCTGCTGCCTCACAATAAGAAGACTAGCGTTCACATTCTGGGTGACCTGTTTGGTTTTCCTCCCAAAGACATACAGGTTAGGTGATTTGGGAATGATAAATTGGCCCTTGTGGGTATAAGAGTGTGTGTGTATGTGTTAACCGTGTGATGGACCTGTCCACGTGTTGTTCCTGCCTTTACCTGATGCTTGCTGGAATAGGCTCCAGCCTCCCTGCGATGCTGTCTTGAATAAGGAAATGGATGGGATAAAAAAAATTACTTTTGTAACAAAGATAACTTTGTTTATGCTTTGCTCAGTCGTACTTTTAGCTTTCCTTAGGAACTGGAACTCTGGACTAAATAGGCATTCCAAAAAAAGAATTCATTGCTTTCCTTTTTTATTTTACTTAAGGCTCCACTTGATCTAGATGTGCTCTCTTTGTCAGTGGATGTGACTTGCTGAATGTGTGTCTTTTCTAAAGGAATTCCGCATCTGTTTCAAGGGTACACATCTAGTTTCACTAGTGCTGCATGTGTCTCCACAAGACACTGATCTAGTCATGGGTTGACCATAGAGTTTTGTTTTTGTCTGTTTTTTGGTCAGATGTCAATGTTATAATCAGTGTTTCAGCTTTCATTTTTGTGTCCCTCACAGTATTCACTGTTATGCCACAATAGCAGTTTTATTTTGTTATTGTTCTACCACAAAGAGCAGGCAGGCAGACAGACAGACATGACTATTACAGTTGGTTCTATTCGCAATATTTTTGAATGCACCTAAAAAGTTTGTCTTTGGGATAACCCTGCAAAGTCAATATTTAATTGAGACAAATTGTTCTTAGATTAACAAACTTTAGAGTGTTCTATGGCCTGTCGAGTTAGGAATAAACTAGCTACCCATTTTTCCATTTTATTCAAGTATTTTAGATCACCACACACATCTACTGTCCAGAACCTTTATACTTACAATGCTAGGTTGTCCTTATTTAACAAATAGGAATGCAGAGAGAAATTCCTGTGTTAGTATACAAGCAGATTTCAATTAAACAACTCCAGTAGAGGTTTATGGTCTAATATAATATTCTAATGTTTGCCATGCAAGTAATTCTGGATTTTTTTATCACTTCGTCACAAAAAAAGTACTCCATTGTCAGTTTGTACATAATTTCTTTCAACAGTGCTCATAATCTTTTAGTAATAAAAAATGAAACTTCACCACCACTACTTACTGTGTGATAGAGAACAGTGCCTTTTCCATCGGTAGAAATATTGAGGTCAAATTTTGGTTTCACACCTTTGGTTTTCAGTTGTCTAAGTCATAATATATAAATATACTATCTGATGACAGCAATTTTATAACATCACTGAAAGTCCTCTAATGGGAGTCTGACTATTTCCTGATGGGATTTTTTTCCATTAATCTGTGGACAGGCTTTGCCAGAGACACCTAATTTTTTCTGTTTTTTAAGAATGAATCGTAAAATATCTAGGTATGCTTGCAATTTTGGTTTAGATTTTGGCCTTGAGGCTTCGTAAATAGCTTTAACATTTCAATCAGTCAGGTGAATTTCTTGTGCATCATAAATCCTATGATTTGTACATTTGATTCACATATTTCTTTAGGTGAATTTATTGTGCATCCATAGTTCATCCTAGGATTTGAACATTTGATTCATATTTGTGTTTTTGTAGCCACAAGCCCACATCTGCACATCACTAGAATACTAAATGTAGTCAGTGAGCTATGGCTTGCAGTGAGTCTGGTTCAATTAAAATATTGCCAGTAATAAGGCACTACTCCTAATAGGCCTGAAAGAAAATTTTTAATCAATTTCTGAAGGTGCAATACAAACACTGTACCAGAAGCAAGTGGATATAAATACATCTTTCCTCATAAAGATCATTTTGTGCATCTTCAGCTGCATTCTCCAATGGCAATTAGTGATATACAGTACTTCTGTTAGATATACAGTAGGTTTGCATCAACTTTTCTTTTCAGTAAAGTGATAAGCATCTGATTAGCAGTGGGGGCCTGAAATGAGTGCTCTTGTAGTGTTGTGTTTGTACAGTTTGTAGTCATTACATATTCTCAGGTCATGATATGGTTTTAATATAAGAGCTATGAGTGTGGCCCAAAAAAGGCCTATTGTTTCAACTAGTGAACCTTGTTCACTCACAATAAGATAGGTGTTCTTCTAAATTTGCCGAATTTCTTTTTAAGCACATTACAGAAGTACAGGAAAAGCAGTTAATGAATATGCCAGTGTGTAATCTGAATGTCCAGGTACCCAAAACTTTCATTCCTATACAGATTGCCTTTCTTGCTCGTTAATAATAGTAACACATACATTACCTCAGCCATTCCTTTAATGAGACCTGACAGTTCATTCACTCAACACTTTAACATCTCTTTTGTTGTAGCCAGCACTATACAAGAGGTTGGCCATTCATTTCTCTTAATAGGTAGTTTGCCTAATCCAACATAAATTAATGCTTAGACTGTGAATTCACCTCCCTCCTGCCAGGGAATCTAAGTGACTCTATGTTCTGTTCTATAGATGAACTAGCCCATTCTGGCTTGCATTTAAATTAACAGCCATTCCTTCATCATATTCTTTATCAAAGGCCACATAATTTACTATTCATGTCACGAATAACAGCTGTCAAGTCTGTGAGTTCATCCACTTCTGGACTTCCTCCATTGCTGTTACAATTTCCTTGGACAGGGAATGAAGTGTCTGGATATACAGGATATGATTTTACCATAGGATCTTATTTCTCAATTAATTTCAATTCAGTAAGCAAAATGTAATGGATGACGACCTGTATTCATTTGAATGCAGGAGATGAAGCCTCCTGACTATTACATTTTGCTCAGTTCCACGAACAGTCTGTCCTTCAGTAAAAAGTCCAAACCTTAATCAAAATTGTAATTGCCTGCAGATTCAATGCTTTTGTATGGCTTTTTGATTTCTTCTTTTAAAATGGAAACACTTTGCAGTCTCTGATATTGTATGTCCACAATATTAGTTTAATGACACGACCTTCCTAACATGACTGTATTAGTTTCAGAGTACTGCTTTATTTAGCACCTAGGTACCTGATCTCTGCCACACAAAAACCATAACTACAATGGTCCCGTAGGCATAAATGAAAAATGATTCATTTTGACTCTTTTTGTCTGCATGTCCGGATTACCGTGTACACAAAAAGCATAAAGTGTTCTAATGCAGCAACATTGCTTTCAAGGAATACTCTGACAAAATCTAACAAGACGGTGTGAAAATGCCAATGAAAATCTCCCTGGTGATGAGATGCGCACAGCTGTGCTTTAAATGATATGTGATGTAGGGCACATTTTGATAAATAAGGTATTTCAAGGTAAACACATTTTTGAGTGATGAAAAATAAAAGATTTAAAACACATTTTCTTAACTTTAAGTAACAAAAAGAATTTTTTAAAGCATAGTTCTAAAGGAGTCTCTTTATACGCTCATTTATATGTAACATTTCTTTGTCAACAGATAATGGAGGTGAAGTAATATATTTCAATGTCAAACACAAACAAGTATGATATATTTTAAGCAATAGATTTAAGTACAAATCAATTAAAGGGATATTCCACCCAAAAATGCTATATCTTTTTATATGTTACTTACCTCATGTAGTTTGTAGTATTTAATCTCATCTTTCCATGCAGAATGGAGAGGAAAACTGTTTATGATATAATAGAAGCCAACAGTGATTAATACTACACAATGGCAAACGATACGAAAAACAGCCATGGAAAACAAAACAAACAAAAAAAAAACTTTCACGTTACTCATGTCTTATAATCTGCATACCATTTATCCAGTCGTATCTCAGAATGTGCAAAAAGCACGCTTTTTTGCTAAAATATTGTTAAAAGTATACTTCCAAAATATCAGCGCACATCAAAAACAGGAAACCTAAAGCTTAATTGAAATGGACTTTTTTGAACTGAAGACAGCACTCTTGACCAATGAATGAGGGTTAGAAGCGGGTCTACAATTTGAAAAGGGTGGAGTATTCCTTACAATATACCAATTTAAAACCAAATACTGAGAGCATCAATTTCATACTGTTCCATAAACCGCTGAAAGTAATTTGCTGGTGATTGTATCTTTTACATTTTTCATTAAAAACCCCAGTGTGCATTTCTTAAATGAGTATTGATGCACTAGTGAAACTGCAACTGAAATACTGTGTGCAGTTCTGTCACCATACTACAAGAAAGACATAGTGGGCACCTGAAGCTGGGCAGAGAGAGTAGTTTACATTGGCAGTTAATGTCTTCAACATACATACATCATACATCTTATCATATGTAGTGCAAATAGCTATCTGTACACTTATCAAAAAGCATTGTGTTTAACTCTTTCTGTTTTCACTGGAAGAACAGATCATATCCCTTATTAATTTTACACCATCCATTTGTAATTTCCAAGTTTTGTATAACTGTCACATAGACTGCATTGCTGCTCAGTGGCCTCCATTTGTCTTATAAAATGAAATTCTAAAAGCAAAAATAATCACATAGGAAAAGGATATTTCTATAAAGCTATAGTTTATTTTTGACCTGCTTCCAGTTTTTCATTTTACTTACAATCTAAAAATTTTCAGATACCCTTTTCATAGTGAGGTTGAAGCTAAATGTCTAGATTTCCATGAATAATTTTTTGAGAAAATCAAGTGGCGTCATCCCTTGATCTATACTCTAAAGTGTAGTAGTAGGTTGCTTGACTGCAGGCTTAACACTGCTCTAACAGCTGGAACATTCATAGATATGGGCATCTACTGTTCAGTAATTTTAATGAGAAATTCACACATAGCTCTTGGATTCATAGCAACATAGTGGGTTTTGCAAACTAATCAAACACATTTATGACCCTGATTGTTTGGTAAATCAAAGTCCCATGTCTTATCCTAATATTATTTATAATGTTTATTTTTAAAATCAAGAAGCATTAGAAAGAAAATGTATGTATTGATTTGGGACTATGATATTGTAGGAATCACTGAGTTGTGGCTAAATGACGAGGGATATTAAATTAGTGGCTATACATGCTTCAACGGAGGTGTAGTGCTATATGCCACTATTCAAAAGGCCTGACTCAGTCCCACAACGAAGATGAATTCTAAAACTAGAAACTGCATGTATCAGAGGTAAGCTAAAAACGGGACCAGTTTGCATCATGAAACCTGTTGAATATAAGTCAACGGACGTTATGCTTACGTTATAATGCACCAGTGAGACTGCATCTGAAATACCAAGTGACCAAGTGAATCCCAGGGCTTAAGGACATGTCCTACTCCAACAGACTCGGAGAATTCAACCTGTTTAGTCTGGAGCAGAGGAAACTGCATAGAGATCTAATCCAGATCAGCAAAATTCTCAAAGGCATCGATGAAGTAGATCCAACAGAATTCTTTAACTAAACTGAGTATCACTTACTTAAAGATACCAGTGGGAATTAAAGGGAAATGCATTTAAGACTGAAGCCAGGAAGCTCTTCTTTAAGCAAGGAGCTGTGGGAATCTGGAACAAATTACAAAGACATGTAGATTTCCAAACAAACGAGTCAAAGACATCATGAAGATTTGGGGCAGCCACGGAACAGAGTCCAAAACAAAACTGACTTGCATTGAGAGAAGATGGCAGTTTGAAAGATAGGATAGGAAGTTACATCAGCAGCGCCGGAACCGGAAGTGACGTCTTCTTGACTGGAAGTGACGTCATCGTCGGCGCCAGAACTGGAAGTGACGTCTTCATAACCGGAAGTGACGTTATCGTTGGTGTCGGAACCCGAAGTGACGTCTTCATGACCAGAAGTGACATCATCTTCGGCGCCGGAACCGAGCGAGATTTCTCGAGAATGGTCTGCAAGAGACTGAGAGAGACAGTTAGCATACTCCGCCGCCCCCTGGTCTGGTGAAGAATTACCATTATTTAGGCCCTTTAGCTGTTTCCCATGCATATGTGTGTGACAAGATGGAAGCAGAAACCTAAACAACCTTTAAGAAGCATCTGGATGAGATATTGGGGCAGCTTAGCTATTAGTTAAATGAATGAGAGTGATGGACTAAATGGTCTCATCTCATTTTGTCAAATTTCTTATGTTCTTATGCTCAGGTAGACCCAAAACATACTTTCATAGTAGACAGATAAACCAGCAAAAATTTACAAAACAAAGGAAATATATAATTAGCAATGCATGTTATTTCATTTTTCGTCTTATAGTGCAATATGCATATAGTATGCAGTGTTCTCCTGCTGTTGAAGCACATGAATCTACATGGTATTAGAAATTACGATTTTCACTGCAGTGTCCCACTCACACCAAGCAATAAACCTGTGAAAGCATCAATGAGTAAACTAACTGCATTCATCTGATAAATGTCTGGGAGAAGCGTAAACGAGCAGTACTGCAGAAAGTAATGTACATTTTTCTTTATCATATTTTTGTCACTTTAACTAAAATTTGTAAAATGCAAAACTGTTATGCCATCTTGAAATGAGGTTAAAATAGAAATTTCTGTTCAACTATGCTATAATATAAACTGAGCACAATAAATATTTAAGCCCATTAGTGCTGTTAAGTTCATTTGTTACAAAGAATTAATATCTTTGAAAATTAAAATGTTTTCCTAATAAGTAGTCTGGAATAGAATTTATTTACAGATGTTTTAAAGAAAACTGACACTGAAAACATTTTCATCTTTGTATCATTTAGTAGTATGATGAAAATGTAACAAACAACCCTAATATAAAATATAATTGCTATAAGTAAATTTTTAACTGTCTATTATCTAGAGAGATATAACTGAGCTGTTTTATGTCTTCATGCAGTTCAGTGTTGCTCTTTTCTCAAAACCCCCATGAGTGCCTCAGCTGTTTGCTTACAGTGTTTCATAAAAAAATTACCTTATATATGGCTTAGAAAGCATCTGAAGGGACACACATTTCTAAGGCTCTCTGTCTGAATTTTAGCAGCCGGCCACAAATAAAATCAAGAGAAATAAATGATGTGTTTAGTTGAAAGCTATAAACATCCAAAGCAATGGCTGCAGGCTGGTAAAGCACTATTATTTAGTTCCTGTTAAAGCTGCTTTTCAAGACAAGCGATTATTTAGTATTTTAAAGAAAAGCAATGTTAATGTCCCTACTTAATGCTATAAGACGAAATGACAAGGAAAGATATTCTTTCATAAATGTATATGTATTTATACATGATTATCATCTGTCTGGCCATCATTGCATAATTGCTGATATTCAAAATGCAGTATTAGAAATAATTTATGTAAAACTATATTCCGATTACATGAATTACAAATCAATGAAATTATCATAGCCAAGGTGGGAGCTGGTAAAATGTATTCTCAACTGAATTTAAAAAAAAATGTAGAGGCTTTTAAGTTTTTCATTATTGAGCTATGGAGATTTTATTGTGTCAGTCTATATAGCAAAACGAATACTTTTGTGGTCTTTCATTTCTTGCTGTGGTCTCAGAATTCATTATTTTTGTTTTTTTAATCTCCTTGAAGTTTGTTATTTTATTTTTGTAATGACTATAATTACTCTTGTTACTTTATTTACATTTCTGTACATGTACTGTTTATATAAACTGCTTAAAAAAATTAAAGGAACACTTTGAAAACACATCAGATCTCAATGGGAAAAAAAATCAAGCTGGATATCTATACTGATATGGACTGGGTAAAGTGTTAGGAACAAAAGGATGCCACATTGTTTGATGGAAATGAAAATTATCAGCCTACAGAGGGCTGAATTCAAAGACACCCCGAAAATCAAAGTGAAAAAAAGATGTGGCAGCCTAGTCTATTTTACAAAAAATTCAATACAGCAACTCAAAATTGTACTCAGTAGTTTGTATGGCCCCCCACGTGCTTGTATGCATGCCTGACAACGTCAGTAAAGCTCCTAATGAGATGACAGATGGTGTCATGGGGGATCTCCTCCCAGATCTGGACCAGGGCATCACTGAGCTCCTGGACAGTCTGAGGTGCAACCTGGTGGTGTCGGATGGACAGAAACATAATGTCCCAGATGTGTTCTATTGGATATAGGTCAGGTGAGCGTGGGGGTCAGTCAATGGTCATTTTGTAGGCCTCTGGCAGTGTTCATCCTTCTCCTCCTTGCCCAAAGGAGCAGATACCGGTCCTGCTAATGGGTTAAGGGCCTTCTGCGGCCCTGTCCAGTTCTCCTAGAGTAACTGCCTGTCTCCTGGAATCTCCTCCATGCCCTTGAGACTGTGCTGGGAGACACAGCAAATCTTCTGGCAATGGCACATATTGATGTGCCATCCTGGAGAAGTTGGACTATCTGTGCAACCTCTGTAGGGTCCAGGTATCGCCTCATGCTACCAGTAGTGACACTGACTGTAGCCAAATGCAAAACTAGTGAAAAAACAGTCAGAAAAGACGAGGAGGGAAAAAATATCACTGGCCTCCACCTGTTAAACCATTCCTGTTATGGGGGTCATCTCATTGTTGCCCCTCTAGTGCACCTGTTTGTTAATTTCATGAACACCAAAGAAGCTGAAACTGATTAACAACCCCCTCTGCTACTTAACTGACCAGATCAATAGCCCAGAGGTTTTATTGACTTGATGCTATACTCTGATTAAGAAGTGTTCCTTTAATTCTTTTGATTATTATATATCAGTATTTATTCTGTACATATAATTTTATTCAAAGTGTAATCCTATCCTTTAAGTATACAGTATTTCAGGAAATTCAAGAAACCTTTTATAACTGTAAACAAACAAATTTTTGACTGATTTTGAGTATCTCTGTTGCTGCTCTTCCTGGTCTTGCTAACAGTCCTGACCTTACCACATCCATCTCTACATTAATGATAACCAAAGATCCTCTATGTCTGTTCACTCCTCTAAATAATTGGTGGTCCACATCAATGACACGTTAGAATGGCCTTGTAACACAGATGAACTACAATATATAAGAACTTTGGTGTGCTGGGTATTTTATCATCACTTCAAGAGAAGCCCCCCAAATCAACAAGCTACCCCCTAGGGGTAATAGCAAAGGAGAGAGTTGAAACAAAACCGAGGGCCATTATGAATAATCACTATTCATGGAGCAGATGTAGAGGTAGTCCACTCCTACAAGTATATACATATACTTTAATACATTAATAACAGGTTGGACTGATCTCAGAACACAGAGGAACTATATAAAAAAGGGCACAGCAGTCTCTTTTCCTTAGGAGATTGCAGTTCTTTAATGTAGGAAGTGACATCCTTCACATCTTCTACAACTCTGGGAAGGCCAGTGTGATTCTCTACTCTGTGGTGTTCTAAGTTGGTAACATCACATCAAGAGAGGCCCATCGAATCAGCAAGCTAATTAAATAGGTCGGGCTAAGTTATGGGACACACTTTGGACCCCCTGTAGATAGTCGCAAATGAGAGAAACAAAACAAAACTAAGTGCTATTATGAAAAATGTTACACATTCTCCATCTTACACACTAACATTGAGTACTTTCAGCCAACAAATTATTCAGCAGACTTGTGCTAGGAAACGCTACTGGTGCTCCTTCATACTAACAGCGATACGCCTGCATAATACCTTACTGTCACTGTGACTGCCAAGTCAGACATTTTCTTTCCTTTTAAATTTTCTTCATTTTGAGTTATTCTACCATGTGTTCAGACCACAGTGTGTATATATTTATTTTATTTAAAGAGCTTCTATAAAAAGTTACCTATCTGTCTGACCTCTCCTGTGCCTTGATAGCCCATCTGTGAAAGTCAAGCAGAATACTGAATGGATTTGATCTGATTCGAAGAACGCAAAAAGCACACTTGATTTACAAAATGGTGTTAATAAACACACCTGGAACCCAATACTATTGCAGCATTTCTAAAATGGGACAATGGGGTATAATTATCAACCTCAGACTTGGAAAGATCCATTCTAGTAATCTGACATAGGCTTTCCTACAGATGGTGAACAATATGCTTGATACCTTTGCAATTAGAAAATAATTACGTGCTGTCCATTCAGGGAAAGCGTAACTCCAGTCCAACACAATTCTGAATTCTTAAATATAGTCAAAGACCAAAGTAACACTAATGAATCTGAAGTAGTGGCAATAAAAAAATGACCCATCTAGATAAATAATTTACTAGAAACAATTGAACAAAACACTAAAAAAGTATCTTCTCTGGGGATAAAGGTCAAACCCAGCAGGGAACAAATTCAATGACTTAACCAATAGTTAGTATTTAATCTAACAGGATAAGTCAGCCTACTTCAAGAAAAAAGGAAAAATGTAAAACTTCAAATGATTAACCACAAACAAATGGAATTAGCTATCAGTTAACAAACAGATGCTTAAATTGAAATGAAGAACACAAAGGACAAGAGGCAAAGAACTTTAATCTAAAAGGAAAGAACATGTCACATACAGATATAAATTTGTATAAGAAACATAAATTTTGTTCTGGTAAACAAAAATACAAACATACCTGAGAAAACTGCGATGGAGTTATTTAAACGAAAAAGTAATCATTTCAAAACTGAACATTTACCTAAAGCACTAAACCTCACCATGAACAGTAAAATAAATGGCTTGAAATCTTAAGTCAAGCCAAAAAATAAAGAAAGAAGTGTCTACAAGCTAAAGAGAAAATAAGAACCGTAAAGTCAAAATACTAAACTGCCAGCAGAGCCTGCCAAACACAAATTTTTGAAAGCAAATAGAGAACTTGATGGAACACCTATGGCCACAAGATGAATGCTTGAGCACCGCTTTGGCAATTCTTCTGTTTTTATTACTCAGGCACCATGTAAACGCATGCATAACTGGCTTGAACAAACCAATGACGAATAACAATGGTACACATTACAAATGTAAAATTCCAATAAAAATAAGTGGAAAAAAATGGTGGAGAAAGAAGTGCCTTGGGGAGAATATAAGTGAAATTACAACATACACTTTAATTTATTGCCAGTTTTTAAAAATAGAGGCAACAATTTTAGTCTGAATTTAGTATGCCACTAATCAATAATTTTGATTGCTCCTGTAAATTTACAAAATGAATTTAGTGTTAATGACCAATGTATTGCAAGTTTTTATAATTACAGTTTTGTCTGAACGCATAACTTTTTTTTTTAAATTTTATTTATTAATTTTATTGTAATCATTCCATACAAATAGATTAATTTATACAAAAAAGAATTGAAGACAAATCAAACCCCACTTGAGAAGGAGAGCTTAGCCAAAGGAGAATTGCTTAGGGCTTTTTAATAGGGCAAAAATAAAACAAAAGAAAGGAAAAAATATATATAGGTAAATAAAAAATGGAGAAGGGAAAGAAATGCAGAAATAATTATTTCTTCTTATTCTAAAATATTATTGATTAGATCCTGCCAGGTTTTGAAAAAATTCTGTACAGATCCTCTAACTGAGAATTTGATTTTTTCTAATTTCAAATAATATAAAACATCGGTTTCCCACTGACTTATCAGAGGAGGGTTAGGATTCTTCCAATTTAACAAAATAAGTCTGCGTACCAAAAGTGTAGTGAATGCAATCACCGTTTGCTTGTCCTTCTCCACTTCAAGTCCATCTGGAAGAACACCGAACACAGCTGTTAATGGGTTAGGAGGAATTGTGACACCAAGTTGTCTGAAAGGCACTTAAAAATTTTGGTCCAAAATGATGTTAATTTGGTGCAGGCCCAAAACATGTGACCCAGTGAGGCAGGAGCTTGGTTGCAGCATTCGCAGGTTGGATCTTGCTCTGGAAACATTTTGACAGTTTTAAGCGAGACAGATGAGCTCGATATATAATTTTTAGTTGAATAATTCTATGCTTTGCGCATATGGAGCTCGAGTGAATTCTCTGCAATGCTACCTTCCACTCCTTTTCTGATATATTAATTAAGAGATCTTTTTCCCATTGTCCTCTTGGATCTTTGAAAGGAAGGGACTCTAATAAAATTTTATATAATGCGGAAATGGTGTCTAATTCCTCGAAATTGAGCAGTATTTTTTCCAGCATGGTGGAGGGTACGAGATGAGGAAAATCGGGCAGTTTCTGTTTAACAAAGTTTCTAATTTGAAGATAGTGAAAGAAATGTGTAGCTGGGTGGTTGAATTTGGAACGTAATTGTTCAAAGGATGCAAAGATATTGTCTATATAAAGATCTCTGAGCAATTTAATCCCAAATCTTTTCAGGTATTATAAACTGGATATGTTTGCGAGGGTTGAAAGAGGTGCTTCTCCTGCAGGGGTGCCACAGATAAAAGATTTTCCATCTTAAATTGCTTTCTAAATTGGTTCCATATTCTGAGTGAGTAAAGCACAATTGGGTTATTAGTATATTTGCAATAACTTGCAGTTATTGGAGCGCAGAGCAGGGAGTATAAAGAAGTACTACAGGATTTTACTTCTATTGTGGGCCAAGCCTGTGTATGTTAATATATATGTGTCCAGGTTTTTATGGCTTGTATGTTTGCTGCCCAGTAATAAAACTGAAAATTAGGTAAAGCCATGCCACCTTCTGCCTGAGGTCTTTGTAGGGTCGCTCTTCGGATACGTGGGTGTTTTGAGTGCCAAATAAATGAGGTTATAGTTGAATCTAATTGCTTAAAAAATGATTTATTGATATATATTGGAATGTTTTGAAATAAAAAAAAGAAGTTTAGGAAGGGATATTCATCTTAACAACGTTAATTCTTCTGGCTAGAGTGAGATGAAGGGTTGACCATCTATGCAAGTCTTGCTTAATTTTTTCCATACAGATGGCAAAATTTTATTGATAAAGAGCTTTATGTTTACTTGTGATATTTACCTCTAGGTATTTAAACTGATCTGCTATGGTAAAAATGCATAACTTACTTAACATCTAGCGTTCAAAATAGCATTTTCTTTTGATAGCTTATTGTATTTATTTTTTTCTGGCTGACTGCATCATGACAGCACAAAGCAGAGCTGAAAGTAACAAATGTAAACAGAGCTAAATAGTGGCAGTGCTCTTAAATACTGACTTAACTGAAAGGCCTGCGGAGTAAAAACAGTTGGCAGGCAACAAAATGCACCATTTGCAAAAAGCTGCACAGGGGTTTAGATTTTCACCTGTTTTTTTATGCTATAACCCTAGCATTTCCCATCAATTCACATAATGAAATTTCTAAAATAAATCATAACTTTCTGGCTAAAATGCAAAGTGTTATATGTAGTTCAAACAAAAATAGTGCTCATCATTCACCTAATGTAATTCCTGCAGTGGTAATCAGTGGTGGCAGTAAAATGTTACAAGCTTGCAGCTCTAAAGTAAACAACAAGCCATGTTAAAACGGAAGGAAATGGACTAATTAAAGCACTTATACCTTAAAAAAAAATGGTTATCAGCCTAAAACCTTTAGGACTCGATGTATCTGTTAATGTCTATCAGATTTTGAAAACAGAAATATTATTTTTATAAACTGATAAATCTTTGTTTCTTAAAGCAGTAGAGATAAATGTCTATGTATTAAACAAATCTTTCTCAAAAGAACCAGAATGAGTGCAGTATCTGGCAAGATTGTCACAGTTTAACCTGATCAAGTAAACAAACAACAATACTTGTATTTTTTCATACTTTGTGCAAATTGAGTGCGAGAAGTCAACTATCAATGCTCCTAAACAGAATGATTGCCTAAAAACAAAAGCAGTGTTTGTAACATAATGTTTTTGACACTCAAAAATAATTCACAAAGCAAGCAACCAGAAGTCCACATTTCAGCTAAGTAAGGCTTGAGAGCAGTAGTAAAATATAACAAAGTGTCTAACACCACTAGAGAAATTCAGACTTCAACTCAGAGACCATGCCAAGACTAGAACTAGATACACAAAACTCGTACCAGATCAAACAAAACAAATGGTTTCTGAAGTTCCCACTTAAAACTCTGAATACCCAGGTCCACAATTATACCCTGTCCATTCCAAACAACTTTCATGTTATATTAAATGACTTAGTTTTTAGTTTTAGCTCTGTAAGCTTCCTTTCCTTCACTTAGCTTTTTCTTCAGCTCTTTCTGTATACCCTCTTTGTCCCCAGGATTTGAAAAGTGTACTTCTTATCATTATGGAGATTGTATGTGTTTTGGACCCTGAATATTGGAATGTCTTCCTCCTTAATTAATTTTTATTATTTTTACTTTAAGACATCAGTATTATAGTCACCATGAAACAAATTGGGGAAACTAAGAAATCCAATAATAAATACATAAATAGAAGTTCCAGCTATTATTATTATTATTATTAAAAAAGCAGCATATCAACTCACTCAAATGACCCCAAACCCTGATATGTACAAAATAATTTTATCACAATGTCTTGATCTTTGGGACTTGGGTTCACTGGAATTTCCCTTTTTATTTATTTGTACTTTTAAATATGTATCACCAAATGTTGAGAACCGCGTCACTGCATACTGCAAGTGTGCCTTATCTTGGCCCAAGTACTGCAGGTACCCATTTTGCATGTGTAACATTAATGCACTGTTCAAATTTAAAAGATTTAATACAACTGTTTTTTAAATCATGACATTATTACTATGAACACATAGAGAAGGTTAACAAGATCTTAGCTCAACAAATCCCCAAGCAGGAAATTCACAATGCAATATCAGTAATTGCCAACACAGACAGAGATAAAATTATTGACCATAAAAATATAATGCACACATTCAGAGATTATTGTAAGTCCATATATTCTATTCAGTTTAAAGAAGACAAGACACAACCTAATGTGTTTTGATGCATTACAGATACCACAGCTAGAGGTATTGCAGAGGAATTGGATAAACCTCTGACAATCTCAGAATTACTAGATGCTATAAACTCTCTTCAGAGTGGGAAAGCAGCAGGTCCTGATGGCTACCCTGCTGAACTTTATTAAAAAAAATTCAATCATGTTAGCCCCCCTTTTATTAGCAACATTTATAGAAGCCAGAGACAATAAAATTCTACCTCAAGCTTTTCGCCAAGCATCAATCACCATCTTTCCTTAGAAAAATAAGTACTTATTACAGTGTGTATCATACAAACCAATCTCACTTCTGAATAACAATGTTAAGATACTCTCCAAAGTTCTAGCCAGAAGGCTTGAGAAAGTACTTCCTTCGGTAATATCACAAGATCAAACCGGTTTTATAAAGATGCTGCTAGTTTTCTCCATACTGTATTTCTTTGGAGTTGGTTGGATTTGCCATTATTCCCCAGATCTAATATGAGATTTCTCATTCTATGTGTTATATGGCACCCGTGCTCTGCTGTGAAGGTTGTACTGTGATAACGTATTCTTTGCTAGTATTGTCGTTCCTCTGATGGGTGCATAATGAATTACTGGTATTACCTCTTCTGTATTATCTACGTAATTGAGAAAATCAGTTACAGCATGTAGATTAGGACCCCCACAGGCTCTAGGGTGTCATACGCATATACTTACACTCTATAAAACATCTCATTTAAAAATAAAACAAGCTTCCTTGGAGATTTATGTCAACTGAAACTCATGCATTAGATGGAGTTGCTGTAAAATAATGTACGAGTAACAGCATATGTGTGTTGCGTGGAAGAGAGCTAAGTACCTGTAAAACATAAAAATGTTTGTGCTATTGAGAAATGGGTTTGACATCGTAAATTTAATTAAAGCAGCTGTAATACTGCTACTTTTCAGAAGGAGTGAAATTTCTAGGGCATAATCTACATACAGGTCAGTTTGTGACATCAAGATGAAATTTGAAGTAATTCTGACCTTCCAGTCTGGAGTTAATAGGGGTGGGGGAGATTATTTCAGCAGGGGTGATATCAGAATCCTAAATTTCTGTTGCAGCTACAGTCAAATAATATCGCCTAACTCTCACCGCAATAACATGCAAAAATGTAAATAAATTGCTATAGGCACTCCTAATAGTATCACCAGAATAATCAATAGCAATTACATATTTACCTTAGGAAACATAAAATTATACCTTTTGGGATGTGTAACGAGTGTGCATGTGAATGGGGTGAATTTGGTACAAATTTTCATCAGTTTTTTTCTTGCATATGCCAGGGTGTGCACCCAGGTCACCCTGATGGTACATCATCATCCACCTATGAGTTGCAGATAGATAATTATGCTTCATGTATGATTCTACTAACATTTACCTTTCATTTTCATTTCTTTCTAAATACTTTCCATAGATTTCATGGCCTTTTCACATGATCGAAATAAATAAAATATACAATAACAACAGCTACGTTCATTTTAATTTAATATAGCTTAACAAATGCAATTATTTTTATTAAGTGTACAAGGATGTACTTTTTCCCTATGCTCTGTCCCTTTAAATTGAGAGGATTGCACAGCTGCAAGCCATTAAGTGAGAGAGGCAAAGCTTTAATTGCTGGTGCGCCACTGTTAACAGGCAATCAGTTGCTCAGCTAAGGAAACCAAAGAGAAAGACAAAACAATTATGAGACTAGTTGTATATTAGTTAAACTTGGTATTGATCCTGTTCCATTTTTGACAGCAACAGCACTTAGTTATATCTGAGGATTGTCTCCTGTTAGTACCATACGGCAGTGGTCCCCAACCTTTTTGACAGCAAGGACCACTTTATTAGATGCAAATTTTTCCACGGACTGGTCTTGGGGGGGGGGGAGTGGGCAGTTTTATACACAATTTACATAACATTTCTATTATTATTATTAAAGTTATTAAGCAGTTCGCATACCTTTGCAACCTGAGATTTTTCTTCTTTTTTTGCATATAACAAAGCCATTCCAACAGATTGCACATCACAAACATTAACACTGTTATCGTTTTTTTCATGTCTGCCGTTTGTATTGGAGGGTGACAATGAGTTAAATTCCAATGGATGTTTTTCAAATGTTGACAAGCAATAAGCAAAAGGTATCACTGAAAACCACAGAAAACAAAAACAGCAAAAAAAAAAAAACAGTACGAGGAAAGTTCGAAGAAAGAATTTTTTTTACAATGTTTCTGTTTGGGGATCGTTGTGCAAACATGCACATCTGAGCTGCGACCACAGATCTAACTGCTCTGTGGATGATTCATTCAGGCATTTCAAGGTCACTTCGTTGTAATGAAAGCATCTGCTGAAAGTACTTCGTAGTAACGCGATTTCTATAGACTCGTGTCATATGGGGAAACTGTCGGGACCGTAAAAATACTTTGTTGTAATACTCTCTCACCTCGGTCTCTCTCCTCTCTCTGCGCTGCTGCAAAGCCCCGCCCGCCAAGTGTTCTGAAAAGTCTGAGTGAGTCTCCGTTGCCGGCAGTTCTCTCGCGGCCCGGCTGTCAGACGGCTGTGGCCCGGTAGTGGGTCACGGACCGGTGGTTGGGGACCCCTGCCATACGGTACTATGTAGTCTGGACTTGATCTATAGCTAGTACGGCACAATCTCAGGTACACTGCTACTGACTCAGACAGTAAGAGTTAGTGGTCACCTTATTATTATTCAACAGTGGCTATAAATGCACCATCTACTACTTTTTTTGACAACCTTCATCATTTAATGCACTTTCAGAACAAATGCATAAAGAATCACACCTCAAAATAATTGTTTTATTTATGGAGACTTTATAGCTGAGTTACATAATTACTATAATAATAATAAAATAATATCTTTCTGATATGTACAATTCCTTAACACAAATTAAATGTTTTAATGGCATTTCTTTATTTATTTTTATATTATTAGCTGGCAGACACTCGTAGGCTCATAAGAATACTCTGATAAAGCCTTATGATTTTAGGTATGGGTTTTATAATAGTATAATTGCTGAGTCAGGTGCATCAATTAGACTTTTAGCCTCCCGAAAAGTATATTAGTCTGTAAGAAAAATTGAATTTTTTCCTTCTTCTTTACCTGATGGTTAAATATTCATTATCGTCTAGCAGATGGTTTATCTTTCTTCATTCACCGATATCCATGACGGAGCTTGACCTTATGAAACTGATTGATTGACTCAGTTCGAAGTAGTTTTACTGTAAAATATTCTTTTAGTCAATGTTGTAAAGCTATGTATTCAATATATGAGTACCCACATTTGAAAACATGGATAAAAATAACATTGATCATGTAAGACACCCATTACAAAACAAGGGTTATGTCTACTGTGCTACCTTTAGTCCTTAGACTGAGTCTGTATTTTGTAGAATGCATGATTAGATGTGTACCTTGATTAAATAATGTAAGTACAGCATGAGAGGTCATTGTAATTTACAATCATTTCAAGATGCCAACAACTTCTAAAAAGGCTGATACAAGTTGAAGGCAATTAAAATCTCATAACCAGCCCAAACAGTGAAAAGAAATATGATTTTTCACAGCATTGTGTATATAGTATCTGCAAATTCTTTTTATCTGCATTTTAATTTTTTGTGGGTTTTATAAATAATAATTTCAGCTTTACTTACACTATAAACATAGTAAGAAATGCAATATTCTTGAAATTGGAAGAAACATTCTGATAGATAGATAGATCTGTTATCTGTTTGTCCAAGGAGAAAGTTAGCTTCTATAGAAGGAAATACAGAAATATTCTAACAAACAATAATACCACCACTTAATTAAACAAACGAATTACAAAAAAGAAGAAAATAGAGGGTATGTGGAACATTGTTCATTATGAACATCAGCTCTCTCATCCACAACTACTCCACCAGGTCAAGAATGTGTGCCATAACTGAGTCTGCATTCTTAATCAGCTTATTGATTTGATGGGCTTCTCTTGAAGTGATGTTACAGGCCCAGTACACTACAGCCTAGAAGACTACACTGGCCATTGCAGAGTTACAGAATATGTAAAGGATGTCAGTACTCACGACAAAAGAATGAAGTCTCCTAAAGAAAAAAGAGGCTCTTCTACCCTTTCTTATATAGTTTATCTGTATTACAAGACCAGTACAGCCTGTCAATGAGGTAGATCTCAAAGTATATGGCACCACCGCCACATCCTTTCTTCTGAATAGTGACCGGGACATAGGGGATCTTTTATATGGTGAAAGTCAAACCAGTTCCTTGGTTTTGCTGGTGTTGTGTTGCAGGCAATTGCTTTTGCACCAACAAAGTTTTCCATCTGAGTCATATACTACCTTATTGACACATTCCATAATTGAAGAATTATCTGAGAATTTCTGCAAGTGACATAACCTAGTTTTATATTTATATTCTGAGCTAAACAGGCTTAACAGAAAAGGTCAGAACTGTTCCATGTGGTGCTCAAGTGTCTACATTAGAGACACGGTCCTTGAGCCTCTCAAACTGCAGTCTGCTGAGCAGATAGTCCATTATCTAGGTTGCCATAGGCTCATCTACCTGCAGAGGCCTGAACTCACCCTCTATCAGGCATGGTAATGAAGGCACTGAAGATATTAAAAAACATAATCCACACAGTGCAGGTTTGTCCAGGTGAGATAATGCCTGATGGAGCATATGGATATTTTCAGTTTTTAATCCAACCTTTGTCCACTATTGACTCCAAGTGGTCATTCACAAGAAGACTTCTAAAGTCCAAGACAGCCTTCTTGACCGTCTTCTTGATGGGTCACTGGTCTGTAGTCATTAGATTAAACTGGAATGATACAGGATGTTTTCATAGCAGTGGCACTTTCTGGAGACTTAGTGACAGACTGAACAGGTAGCAGAGGATACCACAAAGTTGGTCAGCACGGGCATTAAGCTGCAAGGACAAACTCCATTGGGTCCTGTGGATTTTCTTGTGAGTTACTTCCTTAGTTGTCTCCACAATTAATCATCAGTTAAGGATAGCCCATACTTATGGCCAGAGGTGGATTCAATACTGTCTCTACCCGCTAAAATGGTAGAAGTACAATATGTATAGGGAGTTGTTGATTCAGTAGAGATAGTGTATGGAGGAAGTGGACATTTGAAGAAGCCGGCAGTGGGAGGGAAAATCCGTAAACAAAAAGGTGAGTTCAGGTTGTTAGCTTTGACCATGCTCATTTCTACCACCTGACTAGGTATTGCTTGAGGTCCACAATTGTACTCAGTCCATTCCAAACAATGTTCATGTTATATAAAGTGAGTTTGTTTTCAGTTATAGCTTTGTAAGCTTCCTTTCTTTCACTTAGCTTTTTCTTCAGCACTTTCTGTATGCCCTCTTTGTCAGCAGATTTGAAAAAACTATCCTTCTTATCATTATGGAGATTGTCTGTGTTTTGGACCCTGAATCCTCTAAAAAAATATATGTGCTTGAACAATTTGTTGTTTTATTCTAATTCACTACATACTGCAAGGGTACTTGATTTCTAATGCAAGAAATTGGTTTTACTTAATTCTCAAGAAAAAAGATCTGGAGAAAGAAGGATTAGTAATTGGATGGATACATTCTGTGGAAGGAGGCACTGAGCAGCTTCTTGCAAAAACAAAAAAAAATGTTATACAACACAAAAATTAAGTAGTCATTTACAAGATTAGTTTGATTTCATACTAGAAATTTCAAAACTATACCAGACTATAAAAACTTAACCTGAGCACCATTTGAAATGCCATTTGTTTGAATATATTTTCTTTTGCATCTTTCCTGTGCATTATTTGTTTTGTTGCTTGTGGCATTGCATGTTGATAATGGAACCAGTCAAGCTGCAGAAAGAATACTGCTTTTGCCACAGGCACCGTTGTCTGACTATGGGGAATGTCATTTTCATAAAAAATGTGGCTAAAAGAAGTAATTCATCTACTGTTTGTCTCTGCCAGGCACAGAAAGATATTGCTCATCAGATAGATCATTTTGTATATAAGAATTTTGTTCTGTTGGACAAACTTTAGAACGTTTAAAGTTCGGTTCTTTTTTAATTGAAGAGTTAATAGCAGTTGACTAGTACTTTAAAACATATAAATAATATGAAAATCAGTTCTTCAGGGCATGTGCCTTTGTGTTCTGAGATGAAACTGCTGTTCCTTTGGTCCATTTTCTACCACAAGAGGTCCTGCAGCCTTGTATTAAAATAATTGTGTTTCAAATTAAAGAAGCTAATGTTAAAAGTACTGTGTGTCCAAAACATTCTAATTAAAATATAGTCAAAAAAGGGAATATAGTATATACTGCATGCACATGTTCATTTCCTAACTGTTTCAAAAGAATAAGCCAAACTAACATCATTCCGTAGTTTAACAGGTTTAACATTAACAGTTCTGAGTGAATATTCTACACTATTATATAGTTATAAATGTCAATATTTATTAATATCAAGTGCAGTGGTTACAATTTCTATAATGAAATATTGCAAGTATAATAATTACAGTTTTTTTCAAATAAAAAATGTTTATTCATATATGTTTTATGGGAATATTCCTACTGCAGCTTTCATACTTGCAAAGTCCATACTGACAGTGACACTGACATGCTATGATGTCAACACAGAGGTTCTGAAAAGGGGAGGCAACAGCACAAACTACAGCACGACTCCCATTTTTAGAGTTAAAGAGATTACTGTATATATTGTTTTAATACTTTAAGCAATTTGCAAAAATATATTGTAGAATGTGTATAATTAAATTTCTTGTACATTAGAACAATCTAGACAAGAACAGACCATTCAGCCCAACAAAGCTTACCAGTCCTGTCCACTTGATTCTTCCAAATAATATCAAGTCAAGCTTTGAAAACCCCTGCTGTCTACCACACTACTTGGTACTTATTCCAAGTGTCTGTGGTTCTCTGTGTAAAGAAAAAATCTCTGCTGTTTATGTGAAACTTAAACAAGTTTTCAACTGTGTTCCTTTGTTCTTGATGAACTCATTTTAAAATAACAGTCTCGATCCACTGTACTAATTCCCTTCTTAAATTTAAACGTGTCAATCGTGTCTCCTCTTAATCGTCTTTTGCTTAAACTGAAAAGGCTCATCTCTTTTGATCTTTCTTCCTAATTCATCACCTGTAGTCCAGGAATCAGCCAGGTGCCTTTTCTCTTGACTTTTTCCAGCACTGCTATGTCCTTTTTGTTGCCTGGAGAACCAAAAACTGTACATAACTGTACACTGTACAAAGTTGTTGAGCTTATAAATACACATAAAAGCACATTATAGCAATGAATTGGATTATGCTTTAGTTTGAGACAATTAAGTGATACAGGGGATTACAGACTTTCCTGGTCACACCGGGCACAAAGGAGAACTCTCTGTGGGCTAGATGGGATGACAGATTATTGTAGACGAGACTCATTCAAACACCAACACACTGCTAATTTCTAAACCCCCCAAAAACCTAACATGGATGATTGGGATGTGTGAAGAAAACAAGAGTACCTGGAGTCTATACCATTACTTTCTGAACACAGGATAAATGTAGCAGTTCAAGAGATGAAGATGAATTTTTTGTAAACATATTAAAACTTGAAAAAAAAACTGAAATATCACATCAAGACATCTATTCACTCCCCTCCCTCCATATTTCATTGAAACACCTTTGGCATCCATTACAGCCTGGAGTCTTTTGGTTTGATATGACGAATTCACTCACTTGGGATTTGGGATGACTGTATATAAAGCACAGACGGACATCATTTAAAAGTCCAACACATGTTTATTTAATTATGAAAGTGCACAAACCCAGTGCTGCAGCACCAATCACCCCCAAAGTCCAGGCCTCTTTCCACATTGCCTTTCCTCTATTCAGGCCGCCTCTTTCCTCTCCGGACCTCGTCCTCTTCCACCCGACTCCAGCCCTGAATGAAAGGAGGCAGCCCCTTTTATTATCCCCAGGATGTGCTCCAGGTGTGCTCCGGGCAATCTTCCACCGACACGCCCCAGTGTGGCGGAAGCACTCAGGGTGTCCCTGCTCCTCTTCCCCCCCCAGCACTTCCTGGTGTGGTGGAAGTACTGAGGTCCAGGGCTCTCCAGGCATTGGGGGTGCCCCCTGGCAGTGACCACAGGCCCCTACAGGGTTGAGCTTCAAAGCTCTGTACCCGTGGCCCCCACAGCAACCAGGGCGGTCGCCCCCTCGTGGTCTGGAGGAGGCGTGAGCGCTCCTCTCGTCCTCCTGAGCGTCCCGGCTAGGTACCACCCCCAGCCGTGTGCCACAATATATATATATATAGATATATACACATACAAAAAGTTTCTGTACCTTTTTTTAACTCTATTTATTAAGAATTTCAAAACAAATGACATTACTGTTCTACATAGTCACCTTAGTTTGCGATGCAATTTTCCCCAGCATTGTACCAACTTTTTAATGCCCAATTAGTACTCCTCCTACTTTCGCCATTTCCAACGAAAATATAAAAGTGCAGAAACTTTTTGAATGTCCTCATATATATATATATATTTGAGCAACATCAATCAACAGTAATGTATTTTATAGTTTGAATGTGGTGCACTACTCCCTCTAAGCAGGTAATAAACACTTAATGTCAGCTTTACTTCTTCTTATCTAATATGTATTGGGTTAAAAAAACATTCAGAAATACAGCAAATAATTTGAATTCATTTGCTATTATGGAGCGGTCCTATTGACAATCATGTATATTATATATGGAGCTGACTCCTGCACTAGCAGGGATCATTTAAATGCTTGATTTAGCACCATTGCTTATTCAGATTGACAGCTTCAGTAGTAGGGCGAGCCTATAAAAAAGGACATGTCTATCACAGCCACAGTATCTCCATTCTAGTGTGGCTATAGCAAGCTGTCCTGAGGATGGCGAGCTGCTTATGAAAGAACAAGCAAAAAACGCATTGGGGGTCAGCACTCACAAGCATCATTCGGGTGCAACAAGTATATTCAGTTGCAATTGCTTATGTTTAAATGTTCAGTCACATTTTGCAGTATTGGAATGGGTTTAAATGTAGTATATGTTAGTCACACATTGCTTGATTTTATGAAGTTATTATTCTCATTCAAAATTCAATGTCAGCTTTATTTATATATGCATATAACAGGGAATTCTTATTAATAGGTTATCTATTTATAGAGTCATTACTGTTAAGTACATTTAAAATAGTTCCGATACATTTGTCATATAAAGCAATTGCCCTTTGGTTAATAATTGCTAAATTCATGCCTACTGAAACATTTCCCAGATTTGGACACCTGCTGTTTCTTCAATCTGTGTTTTTTATATTACTTGGGGTTAGATCTGCCCCATCTTGTCTGGTGTCTTTATGTTATTGGGCCTCAAAAAGGAATGCAAAAGAATTCAGTGATACTGGAATTGTACAGGTACTCCTTGTGCACTGTGAGTTCAACAGATTAGGTTTAATTCTTTTTCCAGTCTAATTCAATCGCAAAAGTTTTAGTGTTTAAATGCTTAACAAAAATGACACATACAGCAAGAATTAATTTATATTTTTAATTGCATTTTCCCAAGCAAACAAATCAAATTAGATTTTATAGTGGTGTTTTCCACTTTTAAATTATTCAGCCCACTCAGTGAAACATGGCACATTTAAGCAAAATGAGATAAGGCAGTGGTACACAACAAATGCTAATAGACTATATGAGTGGAATTTATTCAGCATTTCAAGACTGGTTATATGTCAAGCAATACATTATTCTTATAAACATGCTAACTCCGATATAAGGTCACTGTAACCTGAAGCTTATTCTGGAACCAACCCTGGATGGGATGCTAGTTAATTACAGAACGCTGTGTGACCATAAGCAAGCTGCTGTATTTGTATAATTTTATTTTTGTCTTTTCTTGATTTGACTTTTAAAAATTAAATTTCTAAATTTTTATGACTTTAGTATTATACTTTATTTAATACTGAAAATGACTAAAGGGGCCATTATCTACCTAGTAGACAGTTAATTATATTCAACTAAAGACTAAAAATATTTTTATCTATTCAGAAAAATAAAAGCAGATAATTTGTCACTATGCATTATTTTTAACTAATCATTTTTCTTAAATTACCATAGCATTTGGTGGATTTAGAATGCACATCAACAGTCTATTTTCTATTTTTGCTGTATTATCCTTGAAGTTAATTAGTTTCATTGTTGAAATTCTTATGTGTATTTATACAGTACTTGTATACATTTTTATGTGTGTATTATTGTTTATTTATAGTGTCATCCATTTTGTGATATCTCTGCATGGGTGCTGCCATGTTGTTAATAGTTGCTATGGCCGTTGCTGGTTACGTGACATGGAGGTCACATGACAATGAGTCATCACTTCTTGCCTTTTTAAGACTGCGGTGCTCTTCAGTTTTCACATCATTGGGTCGGTTCTGCAAAAACATACTACATGTGTGGGTTAGAAGAATTGGGGGAAGGAAACCCAATGTAATTTTATGATTTCTGGCTTCAAATTGTTTTTGATCTCTGTCTTGCGCTTTTGTTATGCTCTTTCGGTTCACCGCCTACCATGAGGTCACAAAATTAAAACTTGAAGACTGAACTATAAATAATTAAATATAACAATAGACTAGACATTTAAAGTGTAGTTTAACATACTTATGTTAGTAAATTTTGCTTTGCAATAATTAACCATCTGTAAACAAATACTGTACCTTAAGCAGAATGTATGTTTTCCTTTATTTTCACATTTCACTGTCAGTGAAATTGTGTCCTAATTACAGGCTAATAAAGAAGTAATTATTACTAATAATAGTAAATGGTTAATAACAAAACAGATAAAAATGATATTTTCCTCAATTAATGTATATAATTGCTTCCCCTATTCAGGTTGTTTAGAATTATATAATAAATAACAAAAACAGAAACTAAGATGGTGTTATGGGACAGCTTTCTTTGACCACAGCATCCACTAACTATACACAGGACTCTGTTGTCTATAGTATTGGTTCCCAATCCTGGTCGTGGGGACCCTGTGGCTGCAGGTTTTTGTTCCAAGCAGTTTTCCAATCAGTCATTTTTCCGCATTGTTTATTACCTCATCTTTTTTTCTCTTATTCTGTATTTAAAAAATAGCAGTAGTTTAAGGTTTAGATTCATAAGAAATGTACAAATATTTCTATTTTTGCCATCTAAATTCCTAAGTCCCTTTTGTCATTTTTCTGTTAGTTCATCCTTTTTACTGTGGTATTTTTTCTTAATTGTATACTAATAATGATAATTGTGAATTACCTTAAAATCCATCGACACATAAATGTTAATGTGTGAAAACATTATATAAGATAACACATTAATTATGGTAACAATTCTCTTCTTTCTTCCTTAATGTGCCCTAATATCTGTTTGTGGTTATTATATAATCATATAGTGGATTTACAGTTGAGATGTACAGTAAATAAACGTCTAAGACAATTAGATGTTAAGGTTTGTGTTTGATGAGCTATGAAACTACATGTTCTTTGAGATTCTTCTGCTTGCATGTTTAAGATGTGTCAGCCGGTTCTGAGCATTTTGTGTTTTTTTTTTACATCAACGTAAACACAGTAACAGGACAAGTTAGCCAGTGAATTTCCCTAGTGTACCTGCTTTTAGGCTAAGTAATTATCACCTCTAATTTAACTTAGGAATCCATCTAAGAAAAATGTCTGCGATATGGTTTATCTCTCTGCTGTGCCTTTTAAATATCGCAGTTTGTTTTGTATAGAGCAACAGATGACCCAGTGTGCCAGTGCATTTGACTAGGATATTCAATTTTCAGCCATTTTAACTCATTTTGTCTCATTTTGCATATCTCTTACAATTAAAGTGGCCTGATAGATTTAACTCTTTAGAGTGCATATATTAAATACCACAATCCATTGGTGTAGATAACCGAGTGTGGCAAGTTTACCAGGGAATTAAATTAGTGTTCCCTCATTGGACTGAGCAAAATTCACATGCAATCAGAAATATGAATTCTTTTCGTAACTTGTGCGAATAAGACGCTGGCTGTGACCTGTAAGTAACTGCGAGTAAGTTAGCAAATAATATACTTTCCTTTTACATTAGTGCTGTGGTTAGCACTGCTTCTTCTCAGATAGAGCGACCTGGGCTTGAAAGTATAACATACTTTTATAAACTTACCAATATCCATTTCTGTGGACTGTACCTGTGTACATAACTTCAAACTGTTAAACGATATGTTATGTTCACAGTAAATGATGTACAGTCACATGCAATGGTTTTAGGTGCTCATCTGAATGTTTGCAGTGCATACGGAATAATAGCTGGTGTGACATTAAAGTATTTGTTGTGCAGGCTATAGTAAGTGGAAGGCGTGAGATAGTATGCGGTGGGCACATGATATAGTAAGTGGTGGGCACGAGATAGTGGGCTCATAGGCGCCATACTATCAAAACTGAGATATAAGCAGAAAACCAATATGACAATAATATTAATAAAAGTTTACCTAATCTTCCTGTCTTTGTGAAATGGAAGGAAATTGAATTACCAGGAAAAGTTCCTGTAAGTACAGGTCCATGGAGTTTTGAGGTAAGTGTGCTAACCACTGTATCACTATACTTGTCTGTATTTTCATTTTTGAAAACTTAGATAAAATTATATTTTCCTCAATTAATGTATACTAGCCAACCCGGGGTGTAGCATATGCCGCATAATTATGTATTGATGGGTGAACACTTCCTGAACGACACAGTTGTCCAAATGGGGTGGGTTTGTGGATACCACTGTGAGTGAATGAAAAGATGGACCTCGTTGTTGACACTTAATATAGCTTGCGTACTGAGTTGTTCTGGAGTCACAGTTGAGAAACACTTTTTTAATGTCTTTTAAGCACAGGGAAAAAAATTAACATGTGAAACATCCGTAATGTAATAAGCCACCAAGAAAAGTAACATTGCAATAATGCACGCTACGATCTGATCACTGTAAACAGAAGTGAAAACAAAATCGAGCCCGGTGCATTCTTTAACTGCCTTGTAGAGCAGTGGTAGTGTTGCTGCTTTGCAGTAAGGAGACTGTGGAAGATTTTGGGTTCGCTTCCTGGTCTGTCCCTGTGTGGATAGCGCTTTGAATACTGAAAACACCGGTATATCAATGTAATGAAGTATTATTATTCTTATGCATCCAGTGCTCGCTCTCTCTCTCGCACGCGCCTGTATGTGTGTGTGTGTCGCTCGCTCTCTCTCGCTCACTCGCTGCACGTGTTCCTGCAGGCATACCAGTAAGTGAATGAAAAGATGGAACTCTGGAGAGAGCAACATACAACTGTCCGTGACTGAAAAACTGGTTTTGGCAGATACATGCACATCTTTTTGAAAGTTTGGCCCTGTGCCTTATTAATTGTCATCGCAAAGGCAAATCTAACAGGAAATTGTCTTTGTGTTAAAGTAAAAGGCAAATTATCCGCAACAAATTGTTTCACACGCTGCATACCAACCCACGGCGTAGTATACGCCGCATAATCACACTGCTTTTTTAATGTTTTTTAAGCAGAGGGAAAAAATGAACATTTGCAAAATCCGTAACGCTGCTTTCAGTAAGTACAATGCACACGCGTTTAATTTGTCGGCCACTTTTTGCCAGCCGTCTTTTCTGGTTTGGACTGCTTTTGCAGTGTTACCGCTTGTGCATATTAAATCTTGAAATCCTTCAAGTAACTAATTAACTAACTAACACCCACCCACCCAGCTTGTGAGAAAAAAATGCGCCCGTTCTTTCATCATTTTGTTGCAGCCTATCAAAGACTTGCTGATCATGTTTTCTAGACTCAATATACATTGGCTTTTCACTCAGTGTGGGGGCGTGCATTCATCTCGGATTATTACATCCTGCTAGACTAATCTGCTACACAGCTGCGTTTGAAAAACCGACTTATCCCTGATGAGTTTCACCGGCATTAATGATTAGGAATCTGGTTGGAACAAAACTCTGCATCCACAGGGGTTCACAAGGACCGAGTTTGGGAAACACTGCTGAACACAGATGAAACCGACACAGGGGAGGAGGTGGGGCGGGCAAAGTGGGTGCAGCTATTGATTATTCAGTGTTGTTTGATCTGCTCGACGGGATCATAAATAAAAGGAAAACAATGCGAAGGCAATGTCACAGGTGATCCTGTGGTATAGCGGGTCCACAGCTCCCCTTCAAAAGGCCATTTTTAAATAAATAATCATCGCACTCACAGCGTAGCGAGGGGCGTGGAAGTGTGGCTGAAACGGTTTCCGGGTGGAGTTGTGCTGCGGGCATTTCTCCCCTGTGCAGTGTGCGAGCAAGTGAGGAGAGAGAGAAAGCCAGTACATTAGAATGAGCGAGAACAGGCTCGAAGGCAATGTGTTCCTGTGGTATAGCGGGTCCATAGATCCCCTTCAAAAGGCCATTTTTAACCAGGCGACTGACAGTAGTGGAGTCAGGCACAGAGAAGGTCAGCTGCTGAGAGAGCGTCTCGACTGTTGCAGGGCCTGCATCGGTGAAGCAGGTGAGACGCTAATGAAAAAGAGGCACAGTGCTTATTGGTTTTTAAAGACTACTTCCTTCATTGTGTTTTAACCTCAGTTTTAAAGAATTGTTTTAAGGATCCCATGGGATACCCCTCGCAAACTGTTTTACACGGTGGGCGTGGCTGTCTTGTGTGCTTTCCATGGGTGTCTACTTGTCGGCGGCTTAGTGAATTATATATATAGATTAAACCATAGAATGCAAAGCGTAATAGTAAACTAAATGTAAAAACATTGAATAACACTGAGAAAACCTTGAACAACAGAGAAAACTAACACTGCAATAGTTTGCGCTATAGCGCTACCAACCGCTGGCGAAAAACACTTTTTTTTTAATGAGTTTTAAGCACAGGAAAAAAATGAACATGTGAAAAAATCCGTAATTTAATAAACCACCAAGAAAAGTAACATTGCAACAATGCACACTACGAACCGATCGCTGTAAACAGAAGTGAAAACAAAATCAAGCCCAGTGCATTCTTTAACTGCCTTCCTACCTTATGAGTCCAGCCCCCTCTCTCTCGCGCTGCCTGTGTGTGTGCGTCTGTCTCTCTCTGGCACTGCCTGTGTGTATGCGCGTGTCTCTCTCTCTCGCGCTGCCTGTGTGTGTGCGCGGCTCTCTCTCTCGCGCTGCCTGTGTGTGTGCCCCTCTCTCTCTGGCGCTGCCTGTGTGTGTGCGCGGCTCTCTCTCTCGCGCTGCCTGGGTGTGTGCCTCTGTCTCTGTCTGGCGCTGCCTGTGTGTGTGCGCGGCTCTCTCCTCGCGCTGCCTGTGTGTGTGCCCCTCTCTCTCTGGCGCTGCCTGTGTGTGTGCTGGCTCTCTCTCTCACGCTGCCTGGGTGTGTGCCTCTGTCTCTCTCTCGTGCTGTCTGTGTGTGTGCCTCTGTCTCTCTCTGGCACTGCCTGTGTGTGTGTGCAGCTCTCTCTCTCGCGCTGCCTGTGTGTGTGCGTCTTCTCTCTCTGGCGCTGCCTGTGTGTGCGCGCGGCTCTCTCTGGCGCTGCCTCTGTGTGAACCAAGGTTCCACTGAGGTTGACTAATAAAAAGTCAACGTGGCTCAGAGCTGCATGTGGACTGTGGCACAGACAAATAGAAATGACGGCATGTTTTCCGAGGTGTCAATGTCCAAGTTGGTGGGCGTGGCTGTGCGAGTTTTCGTCGTATCCAATGGTCTTAGAATTGGTGGTCGTGGATCCTTTCTGCGTGCTTTCATAGGTGTCTTGCCCGCTCTGGCGGCGGCTTAGAGAATCTATATATGGCTCCTTCCTGCGTGCTTTCATGGGTGTCGTGCCGCTCTGGCGGCGGCTTAGAGAATTATATATATAGATAGATAATTGCTTCGCATATTCAGGGCTGTGTATAATTACATAATAAATAACAAAAACAGAAACTGAGATGGTGTTGTAGTAAAAGTGATTGAATTACTTGTTACAGTTTTCATAGTTTAAGGCTGCATTGCAAATGCTGGATTTCATACAAACATAAAAAATTTGACAAATAAGAGTAGACCAGTCAGTCCATCAAGCTAATTTGTTTAGCTAATAGCTAAGCTGTGCCTTAGCAGTTTTAAAATATATAAAATTCTCAAGCCACTGTAGTTTCTGAGAACAAAGTAAAATGTAATTTTTCTAAATAGGTTCATCATTTTAAAAAGTGTTAACAAGCAATGCACTAACATATGTTTAAAACTACAATGCACTACTCTCGTTTGGTTGAACTTTGCATTAATTCACAGGTTCTTTTGCAGGCATCAGAAATCACGTGATAGACATATATGTGGATATAGTAGTATATACACTATCATAATTATATGTTTTACTTTTGTATTTTCAAGGTAAATAAGAGAATTATTTTCAAATGTCCTAAAAATGGCATTTGTTAATATGAAATTTACATTATTTCAAGAATTCGGCTGCAAGGGCAACACAATATAGGTTTGATCTGCCTCATCACTGTCAACAGTGTAAATGTCTGACAATTTTACAATAAGAAATGCATCATTACTCACATTGATTTACAGTAGGTTCCAATTAGTTGACACACTGAGTGATGTTCCTACATGTTCAGTGATCTCATCGAATACATTGTCAGCTTTTTTTGTTGGAAATCTTGCTTTGTGCAAAGTAGAAAAAAAACATTTTTCTGCAAAATATAAAAAGATGAGACTGATATGTCAATATTAAAAAGCAAGTGTACTAAAATGCATAATCACCTGATAAAAGTCTGTTCTTCTGTAATAATTTTAACTTTAGTGGTTTTTATTCCCTTATAGAAATATCAACATTATTAAAATACGCAGCCAGAGCTAATGCTGGAGTTAGTTTGTTCATGATAAAGGACTACAGGACTCTCTAGTGGCTCATATTTTTTTCTTCCCGTGAGGCAGATCTTACCTCATTACTAAGGAATTGTTGACTTAATGGAGATCAATGCATCCCTAGATATCTGCAGAAAAACCTTAAATCAACTGTACTGTGTGGTGTCATTTTTGTTGTTACACAGTCAGACTTGGGTTTACTTTAATAAAAACACATTTTTTAAAATAAAAAAAATATTTTAAACATCAGGAAAATGATCTAATCTTTCCTGAATGCAGAATATTATTTGAATTGTTAAACTGAATAGTAGCCTTTGCATATCAGTTCATCTCTTATGTAAGCCTAAGGCATTTGTTTGATGTAATTTTTGGTGGTCATATTTTAAATTGAAGTTCAATATTTCCAAAATTAGAATCTATATTTTTGTACGAGAAAACATTGTACTATATCTGGTAACATTACTTAGTCAGGATAGTATTCATTTTATTGGTGCACAGAGTTGAAAAGATCCATACTGTACCAAATCAGGGTAGCACAGTGGCACAGTTGTAGCGCTCCTGCCTTTCAGTAAGGAGACCTGGGTTCATTTCCCAGGTTCTTCCTCAGTGGAATTTGCAGGTTCTCCTCATGTCTGAATAAGTTTCCTCCAGGTGCTCTGGTTTCCTTTCACAGTCCAAAGGGTGCATGTTTGTTGGATTGGTGATGCTAAATTGGTTGTGGTGTGTGTTCACCCTGTGATGGACAGGCACCCTGTCCTGGGAATTGTTCCTGCCGTGCCCTATATTTGCTGGGATTGGCTCTAATCCCCTGAGAAACTGCTTAGGTTAAAGTGACCTTAGAAAATGGTACGATATATACAAAATATCTGTTGTTTGTATTTTTGTCACAATATAGAACAACTAGGGGGGGCAACCCCCGGTTGCGGCTAGTCTGCTGCTCGCGTTGTGAAGGGGGGGGGACTGAACGCACCCCAAGGAGATGCGGTCGCTCCTCCGAATCTCCCTTTTAAACGGTGATACAATGGGAAACAAATAGTTTTTTTTTTACCTCCTCTTTGCTCAATCAGCTGCTGGCTTGCTGCTGCTGCCATGCCACGTGATCTGCATCTTGCGTGGTGCTTCAAACATTTAAAACCCTGTACAGCAGCTGTCCTACTCTTTGTCTTTTATTTCTGGCCCCAGGCGTGGTTAAATCTCTTGGGCACTCTTGGTTAAGTCTTGTCTCGTGGGACGTGAGTTTTTGATATTTTTTAGTTTATAATATTAAAATGGAATAAGAATCTGAAAATCTAACAACATCAAATTAAAGTTCGATAAATTCTGAAAAGAATGATACCAAACATATATATGTAGGTTTTAAAATATGCTTGATTTAAAGCGTGACAAAAAAGTGACGTAAAAACGTCACATAAAATCCTTGTACAAAATCGTTGCACTTTTATGCTTAGGATTTTATATATAGAGAGCAAATTGTATTTATAATAAATTTAATTAATCTATTATCATAGCTCTAAACTGTACTCATAGTAAGCAGTGGCATTTTAGCATTTAAGGAAGGCTCCACCTAAAAATTATATTTTTTTGTTACTTACCCGACTACTTTGTAGTCATAACCAAAAAAAAGTTTAACCTCATGTTTTGTGAAGAATGAAGTTAAAAGCATTCCTGATAGAATGGGAACCTATGGTGACCAGCAGACAATATCAAAAATGTTACAGAAGTGGTCTCAAAGCATAACGGCAGTATTAATGAAATCACAAAGCCATTTCCTCACCACCTCTTGGGAAATGCTTTACATTTCAGGATGTGCTTTGACTGACTATAATATCAAGAATTTACAGTATATTGTGACACTATATAGCAGGCAAGGTTATTGAGGCACACAGAAGGCACTACACTTGAAATAACATTGAGACTAACTTTTTTCAAAGGTTAAAAAGAAACTGGATTTATGTTACAATTTATTATTATAAATATTATTTAAGATCTGTTATTTATTTATAATATTATTTTTGCAATTATTATTTCCTGGAATATCCAGTTTTATGTGAATTTCCCATTGGGATTAATAAAGTATCTATCTATCTATCTATCTATCTATCTATCTATCTATCTATCTATCTATCTATCTATCTATCTATTCTCAGATATTATTTTCAAATTTAAGAGCTGATCAACATGTGATATTGCTGTAAGAAAATATGGAAGATTTTTTTTTCCCATATATTTAAATACATTTAGGTTCAAGGAATGGCTTGATTTTATATGGTTTTGGAGTCATGCATGACCTAGTGACTGTCATCTCATAATTGTGGACTACTGTTCTCATGATGAACATCACTTAATGTCTTAATTTTACACTGGGAAATTTTCTATACCAAAGAAAGAAAATCAAGGTAACTGATTCTATAATGAAGGCAACCGATCCTTTGCATGAAAAAAGTGAACAATTAAAGAATATATTTTCTAACTAAAATTAGCACAGTCATAATAAATGATATTGTATGATACATTTTCTAAAAACAAAAAAAGTAGTTCTCATTGTTTTTGTGGACTGACTAGTTCTGGAGGAAGCACATCTGAAGCCATTACACGTTTCTCAATAATCCTTCAGTGGTTTAATGTCATTAATCATTAAGTTGCTCCCTTCTTCCAAGTATGTATTTTCAAATGATTTTTCTTCACTGTTTCAATCTTTACCAAAAAGTGAACTGGAGGAAATGCTCAATAAATCTGCCAAAACCACATTTTGCTATATTTTTCATACATATTACAATTTTATTTATATATTTTTTTCCACACATGGTATTTATAGGTTTGTCTGTCAAACTGAATTATCATTTATAATTCGCTGTTATTATTACATATGTGTAGAATATACATGTTTAAAATGTTTTGAGAATATTTTCTATGCATGAAAATTAACCCTAACCCTATTTTATTGTATAAACTATGTTATATTATGCCAATGTTTAACTATAGCGTTAAAAATATGCTTTATGGGAAAAAATAATATATATTTTTATATCATTATACATTAGCTAATTCAAAAAGAGTTAAAATTGCAACAAGGCAGTAAAGTAAGTTGAAATAAATAATCTGCTTACATTGTATATTTGCAGTATTGACCAAAGCTTTTAGAATACGTATGAAAAGAAAGCTCAGGCCTATCCTGTGCCTGGCAGGATCCAGCTCTAGGTGGGACGTCAGCACATTGCAGAAAATCAAAGTGATTATGGTTGCACATTTAGAAATACCTTCATTTTTTTGTAATTATTAAGGTAATATTTTAATCAGATGTCATCTATTCTGTTATCACTAATTTGTTTAAGAGTGGCTTTTCTTAACAGCTGAAGTTCTCCAAATGAAACGATGGGCTGAAATATAGTTCACTATGTTGATGTGGTGTAGACTCATAACTATTAAATTAAATATTATGAAGAGAAAATTTGCAGATATATGTCAGTGTCCAAGTAATGTGCTTTAAAATAGTCTCAATAAATTGCAACTGTACTGTGATAATTTTACACTCTGAACCCAATCAGCATGGAAAATCAAAATAGCCATTTACTGAAGTGATTGGGATTGCATGGATTTTATGCTAACTACTGACACGAGTAAGTCTACACATCAGACTTACCATAAGAAGGTATAGTGATGTAAATTACTGAATCAATTTGACAGCTGAAATCAGCAGGTAACCTCAGATCATGATGTGGTGACTTACAGCGGTGGGACTCCCTTCATGGCTTTTTTTTTACTTTGTCTAACATTGACTGCCTGATAATACTGCCTATTCCTGTCAATTCTAGGCAGCATGCGCTGGACTCACCTAAAGTTGGATCCCTTTCAGCAATGAGTCTCTCAACTCTTTTGTGGTTTATTGCTACCATGAAGTTGACATTGTCCATTTAAGGCATCGTCATTTTTCACTTCTCCCATCATCAGGGAGAAAACTAATCAATGTCATATTTCATTTATTAGTTCTCACCAGTCACTCATCACTCAACAAGCTTCACTACTCAAATGTCATTCATCAAGTAATATTTGTTACTTTTCATTTGTCTCTCATTGCATTTCACTAATCACTTGTAATTTCTTACTTGTTAATTTTTATTTTTAGTCTTTTCTATCAAAGTCAATCACAGTTGAGTAGTGGGCATGGCAGAGGGATTTGGGGTATTTGCGCTGCATGAACATTGTTATTGGTTTATTCAAATATTAATCAACTACATCATTTTTAAATTAATTTGGCACAATGGTCTGGAAAAGCTCACTTAAAAAAAGATGTGTTATTTTGGAATTTATTGCATTACAATGCTAATACTATTGCATTATTTCACATATTTCCTGCTTGCTGTTGGTAACATTGGACACTGGTCTGCTTTATGGTGATTGGTAGAAGGAGATTTTGCCCGTGTATAACATGCAGTCAAACAATAGAATTGATCCACTTTAAAAACGTTATAATAAGTAACATTAAAACTAAATATGCAAGTCTGGCAGGCTTGGTTATTACCCATTGATTGTATGTTGAACCTCCTGCTACCCGTCACTAATTAAAAACAGGCACATATGTATTTAATGCTATTGGCACCAGGCAAGTAAGCAATATTTAAAATGATAATGCAATTATATTTGCAAAATGACATAATTCGTTTATGAAACAGTACAATTACATTTTTTATAAAATGCAATAATATTAACACAATAAAATTGTTTAAAGTAGATGCCTTATTCATTTAAAAAGAAGTACAGTATTTGATTGATATTTGAATAAACCAATAATTTTGCATATATGTCATTTATTTAAATCTCATGGCCCTACCTTGTCTCTCAATTGTGATTAGTTTAATTTAAAAAAAGGCAAAAATGAAAAAACAAGGAGGGAAGGATAAAAAGTGATGTGTGATTAGCAACAAGTAAGTACTGTAGTGAGAAGTAATGTATGATGAATGAAAGGTGAGTAGTAATGAGTTACAAGTGATGGGTGATAAATGACAAGTGATGTGTTATAACGTGAAAAGTGATGAGAGACAAGTGAGTACTGATATTTGACAGGGCGCAGTTGAATGCTGATAAGAGATGCATGAGGAATGACAAGTTATGAAGGACTAGAAAGAAATTACAAATGATACACTGTATAGATTAATGCTAATGCTTGAAGATAGGAAAGTGAAAAAACGAAGATATCCTAAAATGGACCTTGTAAATGTGGACAATTGGGTAACATGAACATCACTCTGACATAGCACTCCACCAGGACCTTAGGTGCAATAGTTTGGGATATCTCATTTTTGATTGCCACAGTGTATATGTGCTAGGCCACTTTCAATCAGAAGTATGAATGAGAATGTCTAAAAACCAGACCTAAATTTTAAGCAGGAGCAGATCTGAAAAATTCCATTTCTTCTTATAAAGAGAATAAAGAACAAATAGGATAAACTAAAAAAGGTCAATAAAAGGGGAAAAAAAATATACGTTGTGTGCTGAAACTCAAAAAGAGTTTCTTAATAACCCAAGTTTACAATTCTGCATGTTTTGTTTATGTGATAATGGTATAATCAGTGAAGTAAATTATGGCAATAGCCCAAAAAGGTTCTGAGGGAAGGAGAAAATTATTTCTAGTTTCATTATCTTGTATTTTGGTACGATTTTCCATATTTCTAAAACAAGACCATCCTTGCTTGCAGCTCTGCTACTATATTTTGTTTTGATAAAGTGCTGTCAAACACAAAATAAGTCCTTGTTTTCCCCAATTTATTGTTTAAAAAGCGTATTAATTATTATTACTTTTATTTATTATTAGGCTAATGCATTCTTTTTCTTCGTATAGCTGGTAAACTGAAAAAAATCTTTCAATGAAGTACTGTATAGTACAAATTCAGTATGTGTGCTTTTTTAAATGCATATTGCTACTAAAGACCGGAATGAGCGTTTTCTCAACTCCAGTTGCACATATGCATACAAAAAATTATATTTGTATGTAATTTTAATTGGGATGTAGTACAGATGATTTGAAGTAAATCAAGAAGTTGTAATTTAAAAAGCAGACGATTCACCACAATTTCATCTAAATCAAGAGTACAAAGGAATATTTATCATATGAAACTATGTACAATAGCTTTATGCATGTATTTATGGCATAACTTGTCTACTCTGCCTAAAATGAACCCTTTTTTAGCAGAATAGAATGTACTTAAGCATCATGCAAAATGTCTAACTTTTTTTATACACTATGTCCCATATATCTAAAATCAAAGATCTTAATCAATATCAAAATAGGAGAATCTGATAAATTACATTATAGGAAAAATGCCACAACCTTTTACCAGAATTATTGTAACCAAGTTTATAATTTTACTTTGGGAGGCTGCCATATCATTCTAAATACATGTATTCTATGTCAAGAGTCCCAAGCAGATTTACAATTCTCATTTCATTTTGTTCAAGAGTCCATCTATCCATCCATCCATTTTCCAACCCGCTGAATCTGAACACAGGGTCACGGGGGTCTGCTGGAGCCAATCCCAGCCAACACAGGGCACAAGGCAGGAACCAAAGGGTGTCAACCCACCGCAGTTGTTCAAGAGTCTCACACAAATATTGTCTAAAGTTTATGTAACATCGCTGGGTGTTACTCTAAGAACCTGCATACATAAATGCATATGTCATTTGTGTCTTTTATCTTTTGTTAAATTTACATAGGAGGACTAAAAACATTATGTGTTAAAAATTTTCAAATGTAGAGTATAGTCAAAAACAAATTGAATTATATTTGTATATTACAAAACAAAGTACTTCCCCACAGTAGGTTTAGATGTATTAACCATTAATTAACTACATGAAGAAGTCACTGAATGTATTGCTTATTTGCAATGTTCTTTACTAAGTTCACAAGTGCTGCTGCTGCCAGTTAAAAAAATGGTTTCTTTATTTTACAAACAAGTTTGATTTGTTATTATTTACAAAACAAAGTATGCTGAGACTTTGCTGATATGCTATGTGTTCTCCTCTGCTTCAGCAAAACCACTTATTTTTCACCAGTTAGAGACAGTTTGAGTCCTCACTGAGCTGTCAACGTCATGATGTTTGTGAACATTCTATACATTATCTTTGCAAGTCTGCTTTTTTCTGTAGTTCAATTATATGCTGTGAGATTGATTGAAAAATCTAAATTTTCTCAATCTGTGGGTGTTAGTATTGATTATTGTGTAGAATTTGATGCCACTACAATAATCTTTGTTACCTTTTATCACTTTAATGATATAAACAGGCACAGAAAAAGGACAGATTGATTAAACTTAAGCAATTATTACTATTATTCAAATATTAAACTGCGTTATTGAATTCCAAAGCTGGTGATTTAAATCACTGAAAGAAAAATTGCTCCAAAAACTTCAAACATAATTGGTAATATTTGCACAAAATTCATATGTAAAACTGAGCAACTGTAAAAAAAATATTTAATAATGAAAGCAACCTTTGGGCATTTTCTACTGTCCACCTACTTAAGAATACAGTTGGCTTGATTTGAACCTAATTTTGTAAAATCTGACTTCATCCATCCATTATCCAACCCGCTATATCCCAACTACATTGGCTGGAGCCAATCCCAGCCAACACAGGGCACCAAGGCAGGAAACAAACCCAGGGCAGGGCGCCAGGCCACCGCAGTAAAATCTGACTTGCTTGTATGGAAAGTTGTTTGATTTTAATAAATTCAATAAAATGTTAAAAAAAACACAGTATATTAATGCATCAGAAAATTCAAATGTAATTAGATTTGATTGGATTAGATTATTGTATCTCTTTTTCACAATCATGTGAAAGATAAAGACTTTGTAATTACAACTAAGTTTATGTAGTTTGATTTTAGTTTGAAATACTCTGTATTCCATGTGGTTGATAAGCTACTTCAGCCTGCATCTTGCTGTATTATAAATTCTTCTACAGAAAAATGTGAACAATGTCTTCAGATTTTCATGATACATTTAAAAACTTAAATAATTCAACACACTCATATTCCTTTCTGTTTTCTGTCCCTGTCTCTGTCCAGCTCCAGACTTTCACTAAGTTCTTCTTAACCCATCACTGATCTGTATAAAATGAAGCCTACCACTTATATACTGGACCCCATACCCCCACACAATCCTCCCTTAATGTCATAGTCCTGGGAGGCCGACAAAATAATAATTCATATGTCCCTGGACGCTCGTTCTGAGCTAGCTGCTTGGAAAATTGCTCCTGTAACTCCAATGTAAAAAGTCAGTGTTTCAGATTGATAATCTGAATGATGTTTGCCTGTCAGTATATAAAATATATTATTATTATTATTATTCCTCATGTTCCCTTATACATCTGCATTGTGATATATTTATATACAGATAGGAATACATGTATTTCTTTTCCATATTATACCCACGGTGCATTTAATTTTTGCTTTAACACTTTAGCAATGAAAAGATAGATTTTTTTGCAGCATTCCAAATGCTTTTTATTTTTAATGTTTTAGGCAATACCTGTCAAAATGCAGTCCTGCCAGCCCTGGTGCGACCACCACTGCCAGCTCTACATCCAGCACTGGATATAAAACATTTTCTTCCCTTTCCAGTGGACACCACTTCAACAATAAATCTCTTTCCAAACTTTAGTGCGGTGAGTAATACTATGAAAGTAATCGTTGTCTTTTTTATGCTTTTTTTAAGTTAAAAGAATGTTTTTGTGTTTATATAGTACAATGAAATAAGTAATGGCATTCATTCATTTTTTAATTTTTTTTGTGAGAAAGATCCTCATAAGTAATGGTGCATCTATATGTTTCTACTTAACGTTTAGATGTATAAATAGGTAACAGTATCATAATTCTTTAGTAAAACACAAACAGATTTTTTTCACTTTTTGTTCCATTTGTTGGTTTACATGTTAAACACATTTTTCCAATGACAAGTTTAATATTTGTGCCACTTTATTTTATAATTACTAAAGTTTAAAAAAGCTAGGACACCTTTCCAATGGCAGAAGAATATGCGCACTCTCTTAATATCCATGTCCACATTATCTTTTGCTCTTGTGGATAGCTTCTTTACACTTATTAATTGAGCTGAATAGTTCTGTAAAATCAGTAAGTGGTGTTATAAACCCAACTAGAGATTACTTCTAACACATGAGTACAATTACTTCTACATTAAAAACTCTTGGGACTTTAGGCCATTTTGTGTCCCTGGGTACCTCTGTTTTGCAGTTACAATTTTTTTAAAGAGTTTGCCAGAATTGTTGCTGGGTTGCATGATCTAAATAAAACTGGGCTTATCATTTTTCTTTGTGGACGTCCCTATTGTCTCCTGCCAGGCTCAAGGACACAGTCAAACCTCCAATCTCCCCTTCTGTGCTTTTTCCCAAAAAAATTGTCCTTCAACCAAATGCTTGATGTTGATACATTTTTAACCTGTACCTTTGGTGACCTCCAAGGTTATCATCAACCAATAGTGTGAAGTTGCCAGACAACAGAGATATAAATTCCACCTAGGATTCTATTCTATTGACAAACCATCCTTACCACTTACTGCAATAGACAGGTCTTCTTATAGATTTTGTGTATAAACTAATTTGTTTTTTTTATGTGTGTGTTATGTACTTTGTAAAGTTGTTACAGCTGTCTTAGCCTGCACTCGGTGTACAGCAATATACAAAAAAAAAATCTAATTGAAATTTGCCTGTTTTGTACCTTTGTGGATACCTGCTTCTATGCTAGGTGTAATAAAGAGTCTACAGACAGACTTTGGAGAGATCATGATTCTTCTCATCTTTTTCACTTAGTTAATTCACACCCTTTTCACTAGTTTGTGTAATAAGTGCCTGTCTGCCCAGACATTCAAGGCCCAATTCCCACTTTTCCTTTTGAAACACACAGTAAACTTTAAACTCCTCACCTCACAATCTATTTCTTTTAACCTCTGATCCAATCACAGTACTATTCCTACTTCCTGAGTATTTAATGGGTTCAGAGATCAACAATTTTCCACTTTGTAACTTAGTCCACTACCAAGGTATACACAGTTCTGTCCCCACACTAATCCCAGAAAACCCAGCTTAGTCAGGTCACCAAGCCCATCACCTCAGGGATCAGGTCAAACAGGACCCCCCTAAAACATTTAAAGTGGCTCATGACTGACTCTCTCTGTCTCCTTCTCAGGCAGTTATTCCTAACTTAATAGCTTTGTACAGTTGCAAGATTGACTTTCCTACTAACCTGCTTTCTTCTTATTTTTCTGAATAGTCTTCTCAGAAGTGCTTTGAAAGAAATTTTAGTTTGGTGCCATTTACTTGCAGTGGTGATTTACTGTATCCACTACACAGTTACATTAAACTTACTATAAAAAAATCCAAGGGACATTCAAAAAGTTTCCATATTTTTTTTAACTCTATTTATTAAGAATTTCAAAAACAAATTACATCACTTTTCTACATAGTCACCTTCGTTTGCAATATAATTTTCCCAGCATCGTACCAACTTTTTTAATGCCTAATTACTACTCTTCCCGCCTTCAGCGTTTCCAACGAAAATATAAAAGTGCAGAAACTTTTTGAATGTCCCTCTTATTTATGGAATTTTAATATATATATTGTTCATTCAATGTAAGAGAGTGTCTGGTGCAGTAACAATTAAAATGGGGCTATGTGCAGATCTTGGGTAGCACAGTGGTTAGTGCTGGTTCCACATATCTTTAGAGACCTGAATTAGAATCCTCGCTTATATGCTGCTTGTGTGGAGTTTTCCTGTGTTTTTGTGGGCCTTTCTCTAGCTGTCCTGGTTTTCCTGTCATATCCCAAACACACATGGGCCAGATAAATTAATAGCATTTAACAATCCCATTGATGTGGCCATTAGTGTATACGTTGGTCTGCTCTTCAATGAACTGTTGTCCCATCCAAAGTAAAAAATTGGTTCAGAAAATGGATTGAATTATATATATTACACACCCACATAGAGACTCACTATATGTACATATTTGTGAGTTGGAGGTAGCAGTACAAATTGTGAGTGGAAAAAATGTATTATAAGAAGAAAATAAAAAAGGCTTCCACTGAGACATACTTATTGCCGAGACAGGGTAGGGTCAAGACAAAATGACTGAGTACCTAAACAAGAATTAGTTGCCAAATAATCAAAGAAAACTCTCAAAACCACTCACAAAACTATGACAAATCCAGAAACGTGGAAAATGGCTGATGTTGACATTTATACTGTCATTATCTCCCATGTCACATGGTAGCAATTTGCATAGTAAACATAAAGCAAAATGATGGTGCATACTGACAAGAAAACTAATTACAAAAATGATTCCATGTACATATAAACCCCGAAAAAGAAGTAAAACATCACAGAAATATGTGGAATATTTTTTAAAATGTTCAGGTTCATGACAGAGGAAAGAATTGCAGCAGAAGTTTCTTGAGTGGCAAAACTGTGTAGAAAAGAGGGGACTCAAGATAAATGCAGAGAAAACAAGTGTCTCTGGAAGATTGGAGGAATTGTGATGAAATTAGGAAGTGTGTGGGTGTGTAATGTACCACTAAAAAGTACAGAGAGTGAAGGTTAAGGTGACTTGGCCATGTGTCAAAAATGGATGACAATGTTGGAATAAAGAGGGCATTTATTTAAAAATGGAAGACAAAAAAAGAGGGAGATTGGCCAAAGTTGCAATTGTGGACAGTTATCAGAAATGATCTAGCAGAAACAAGCTTAACAAAGAATATTGCAAGAAACATAACTCTGCTATTAATAGAAAGTGGACAGATAGTGATGATGATGATGTATTAACAATAAAACGTGATCCTAGGTTGAACCATCACAATTTTAACCATGAACATTTTATTGCAGTTTGTAGAATTCTCATTTATTAGTTGTGCATCCATTTCAAAAAGACAAGTAATCTGTGTCTGTCTGGTTGCTAGGGTTAGGAAGAAAAAAATGAAAATTAGCAAAACACATAGAAGAAATTAAAAAATTAAAAATGATGATTAAATATAACAAGTAAGGGTCTAAAAATAAGAAAATTGGTCTTATTGACATATTCTGTTGTCTGAATTTATACACTCTTAACAGCAGTGTAGTAGCAACTTTCTTGCACGCACTTTGGCCACTTTAAACAAGGATTATAGCTGTAATGCTGTTGACTGATAACTTCACATATTGGACATAGATGAGCGAAAATAATGACAAATCAACACGCAAGTTGGAAAACCAAAGCTCTGACACGACTAGGTTAGAATTGCTGAGCCACCTCAATGCAGTATGACCACCACCCCATTTTCTCAGCAAAACACATTGACTATACGAGTGCTCAGTTCAATGAGCAATGCCAGGAAGAAGCAGTGAAAATGTGTGGCTCTATTCATAGAGGAAAAAGCCACTGCGAGTGAAAGGGATCAGATGAGTATTATTGTACCAGACCAAATGGGCAACCTATATATCAAATAAAAACATGAGGTCTATGTTGATTGCTTAGATTTAAACCCATCTTAGACAGGTAGCACAGCTAGTTTTTCCATATTTAGCTAATGCCTTTATTGAATGCAGCTTGCAGGCTCAGAACACATTACCAATACATTTATACATTTTTGTAATTGAAGCACATGCAGATTTTGATGAAGGAAGTGGTTTAATGTACATTGTCTTAGCCACCACAACATACTTCCTAATATTTTACTAAAGCATCATAATTTCTGTTTATGTGTGGGATTTAAACCTTTTGCAACCATCAGTAACATATTATGTGCTGCATTGGTCAAAATAGTGCATGATACTGGGCATGCCTCAGTCTTCATATTTGGAAGGGCAGAGCTGAACTACATGGAATAATTTAACACCTGAGCAGGGTAGTAGATAGAGTTTGGTTCCCGTTGAAAATTATTTAACAAATTGTGTGTGGCTTTATGCTAATTTCTCATGAGAATGATACTCAATTGAAGAAATATGTACTCCATTCAACCTTTGCCAAGAAAGGTGGGTGAGCCTTGAAGAATAATTTTGCTTTCAGGGATGAGAGCTGCATAATCAATCACTCTGTAGCATCAATTTTATGGGAATTATTATAAGGGAATTTGAACTTGTAAAATGAAGCCTGTACCTATCAGATGAAAATTTTTCAGACTATACAGTTTAAAATATATGTACAGCTATATTTTCAAAATATGCTTTATTTGACTGATTTTATGCTAAAACACGCATTAACTGTATCAAATGTGCCTTTTCTCCCATGCATTAACAAATTTCAAAACTTTATTAAGATGCTATGTAAGAGCATTTTGATGTGATAAACAATGAAACAACAATAATATTCTATATTAATAAACTTGATTAATCGCACAAATGGTAAAATAATTGAAGCTGGAATACTGTACTTGAATCTATATACTTATGCAGGAATTAAATTTCAGGTTTTGTTCTGGAGTTTAGCAACCTCATGAAAAAAACAACTGAGGGGATTTTGTAGTCTTTGAGGGATTCAGTGTGACTTTTCAAAAATAATAAAGCGTAATGTCAACTGAAAGAAACACACTTCACAGATAATAACATTTGAAATTTTAATAAATATGTATTACATTATGATCAGTTGTATTCATTAAGAATTCCTAATCCACATCATTAAACTATTCCTTGAACAGTTTTCCCAAAGCACACATTCTTGTTGCACTGAAAATAATTTAAAGCCTCCATGAACAAACCTATGCCACCTGCTTTCTCCTTATTACTGCACATCTGCTTTTATTTATAAATGCCTGTTATTTTCAGTTTTAAACTTCTTCTTCATTTCTCTCTCCCTTTAAAGCTACTATTAAAGCCATCATAAAAACAGCAAGATATGTGCTTTTAAACTCTTGTCTTATTTTAAGAATCGTAAGATGGGCAATGCTCGTCTTTAAAAGCATGATTTGTGTTTGCTAATTATTACAGTGTAAAGTAATCCATTTTTGACAACCCTATAAACTGATCATCCTTCCTGTGATAGGCATCAGCTAAATCTTGTGACATATTATTATTTGAGCCACTTTGTAGTTTCCGGCCAAATGCAATCCTGCCATCACCACATCTACTCCCCCTCATACTCTCACACTCTTGCAGGGTGACTACCCCTTACACACAGCTAATTCCCATTTTCTACAAATTGACTTCCTGTCAAGTAGAAGTGCACGCTGTTTTGGCCGAAATGGTGCTTTGTAAATGTTAGACAGACTGTGACTTAAAGCATAAACTACACTGCTAATAATTTTGTTTAGGTGTTATTGTGCCATTTTAGTGAAACAAATGTATTAAAATGCATTCATAATTTATCTGTAGGATTTTCAGTTGTTCCAAAGCTATTGAGAAAAATATATAATAAAATATGTGATTACCATAATCCTTCTCAAATTTAATAATTTATTATTTGATCTGGTAATTGCTTGGACTGAGTCCTGCACTGAACGTCAAGTCCTGCCTTATAATTTAATTTTACAATGCAGATACCAATCTTTTTTTCTCATAGTAAAGTGTTTTAAATTCAATTCATATAATAAATTTTTGATGCAAAATGAGAAATTATATTCAAAATGATCTTTGGCTGGGAAGACCATCCTGTCCATATTGATTGAGTTGCTAACAGTTACGTTGTGCCTTTATCTCTGCCAGCTGGTACTTAAACAAGTAGAGATTATCCTTTGAGGAGGCACCTTTTCATATCTGAGGAGTTACTTTGTGTCAGCTACTGTTCATTTTGAAACTATTTTCCCTTATTTTCCATTAATGCCCTTCATGTTTTTGGATAGAGTTGTTATTTTACAATATGAAAGTATGCTGGACTTAGGGAGAATCTTACACAAAGGGTCTATTAATACAACTGTTAGTGAAAGGAAAAATAATATAAAGTGTAAGAAAGAGCACGGTTGCGCGGTGGGTAGCCCTGCTGCCTCGCAGTTAGGAGACCTGGGTTCGCTTCCTGGGTCCTCCCTGCGTGGAGTTTGCATGTTCTCCCCATGTCTGCGTGGGTTTCCTCCGGGTACTCCGGTTTTCTCCCACAGTCCAAAGACAAGCAGGTTAGGTGCATTGCCGATTCTAAATTGTCCCAGTGTGTGCTTGGTGTGTGTGTGTGTGTGTGTGTGTGTGTGTGTGTGTGTGTGTGTGTGTGTGTGTGTGTGTTTATGCACCCTGCAGCAGACCCCCGTGACCCTGTAGTTAGGATATAGCAGGTTGGATAATGGATGGATGGATGGGTGTAAGGAAGAATCATGTACTTGATACTTTCGATATAAACATTCTACAGAACAAAACGACTTATCATATGGATTCATGTTAATAGCATATATTAGTTGCTTTGACTTGCTTTTTATTTTCTCAAGGATTAATGAAAATTGAATTCATTTACTTGAGTTTATATGTCCTTAACCTGTTTTATTCATCATACAACAGATTCATGAATACAGAACTCTTGAATTTTGTAAATACTTGTTTTCAATAAACTAGTGTTGAAGCAATCTTAACATAATAAACTGTTTCTATTTGTTTTTTACATAACCTTGTTTAATGCATTCAGGATATGCATATGGCAGAGGAAATATTTGCTATAATCATAGTTTTTATTAAAATAAATATACTGAAAGAGGCAAAGTTTCATCATTTATAGCTCTCTGTTTGGATTTGTAACTGTTGTTTTTTACTTTAGACAATATAGATAAATTTCATGTAATTGTGTGTCTACTAAGAGTGGGTACCCATTCATTAGCTTGTTACATAGAAATATGTATCAATCAAGGGAAAAAAACAACAGAGAACAAAATGAAATAAAGATAAGTTTATTTTACAACATAAAGCCTCAAGAAGCTGTCAGAAATCCAAAAACTGAAATGCTGTTCTTATAAAATGCAGGTGATGCATCAGTGTTTCTGTAAAAGAAAAATGGGGAAAGTTAATTGCTTATCAGATTAATGCTTAAATTTTGAGCTCTTGTTGACCTTCTAATGTCCTCGTTTCTAATCCAGTCCATCCTTGTCAAACCCAATGCAAATCTTAGCATTTTTAACTCTGACACCTCCTGCTCTGTCTCCTGCTTCCTGGTCAGTGCCAACGTCTCCAACCCATATAACATAGCTGGTCTCACTACCGTCCTGTTGACCTTCCCTTTCACTCTTGCTGATATCCGTCTGTCACAAATTACTCCTGACATTCTTCTCCACCCATTCCACCCTGCCTGCCCTCTCTTTTTCACCTCTCTTCCACAATCCCCATTACTCTGTCTGTAAGTATTTAAACTCATCCACCTTCACCAACTACTCCCTGCACCTTCACCATTCCACTGACCTCCTTCTTATTTACACAAATGTATTCTGTCTTACTCCTACTGACCTTCATTCCTCTTCTCTCTAGAGCATATCTCTACCTCTCCAGGGTCTCTTCATCCTGCTCCCTACTCTCACTAGAGATCACAATGTCTTCAGCAAACATCATAGTCCACAGGGACTCCTGTCTAATCTCATCTGTCAACCTGTCCATCACCATTGCAAATAAGAAAGGGCTCAGAGCCGATCCTTGATGTAATCCCACCTCCATTTCAAATGCATCCGTCATTCCTACCGCAGACCTCACCACTGTCACACTTCCCAAATACATATCCCATTCAACTCTTACATCTCTGTCACTCCCGACTTCCTCATACAATACCACAACTCCTCTTGAGGTACCCTGTCATATGTTTTCTCTCAGTCCACAAAGACACAATGTAACTCCTTCTGGCCTTCTCTATACTTATCTATTAACACCCTCAAAGCAAACATCGCATCTGTGGTGCTCTTTCCTGGCATGAAACCATACTGCTGCTCACTAATCATCACCTCCCTTCTTAACCTAGCTTCTACTTCTCTTTCCCATAACTTCATGCTGTGGCTCAACAATTTTATCCCCCTGTAGTTAGTACAGCTCTGCACATATCCTTTATTCTTAAAAATTGGCACCAGTACACTTCTTCTCCACTCCTCAGGCGTCCTCTTGTTTTACAAGATTCCATTAAACAATCTGGTTAAAAATTCCACTGCCATCTCTCCTAAACACCTCCATGCTTCCACAGGTATGTCATCTGGACCAGTGGACTTTCCATTCTTCATCCTCTTCATAGCTCTTCTTACTTCCTCCTTGCTAATCCATTGCACTTCCTGATTCAATATCGCCACATCATCTAACCTTCTCTCTCTCTCATTCTCTTCATTCATCAGGCTCTCAAAGTACTCTTTCTATCTGCTCAACACACCCTCCTCACTTGTGAGTATGTTTCCATCTTTATCCTTTATGACCCTAACCTGCTGCACATCTTTCCCAGCTCGGTCCCACGTCTAGCCAATTGGTACAGGTCCTTCTTTCCCTCCTTAGCGTCCAATATCTCATACAATTTATCATACACCTTTTCTTTAGCCTTTGCCACCTCTTTCTTCACCTTGCACCTTATCAGCTTGTACTCTTGTCTACTTTTTTCTGACTATCCCACTTCTTCTTCGACAACTTCTCCCTCTGTATATTCTCCTGTTCTTCACCATTCCACTACAAGGTTTCCTTTGCCTCCATCCTCTGTTCAGATGTCATGCCAAGCACCCTTCTTGCTGTCACCCTTATTACATCTGCTGTAGTTACCTCCTCCCTGAACTCAACCTTGCAGTCTTTCTTTTTCAATTTCCACCATTTGATGCTTGGCTCTGCCCTCACTCCCTCCTTTTCTTGATCTCCAACGTCATCCTAAAGACCACCATAATATGCTGCCTAACTACACTTTCCCCTGCTACCACTTTGTAGTCTCCAATCTCTTTCAGATTGACCCTCTTGAATAGGATATAATTTACCTGTGTGCATCTTCCTCCACTCTTGTACATCACCCTATGTTCCTCCTTCTTCTTAAACTACGTATTCACCACTGCCATGTCCACCCTTTTCACAAAACCCATTATCATCTGACCTTGTTCATTCCTCTCCTTGACGCCATACCTACTCATCACCTCCTCATCCCCTCTGTTCCCTTCACCAACATGTCCATTGAAATCCACTCCAATCACCACTCTCTGTCCTTTGGGTACACTGTCCATCACTTCATCTAACTCACTCCAGAAATCTTCTTTCTCATCCATCACACACCCAACTTGTGGGGCATATGCACTAACAACGTTCAGTTTCCAGCTTCATAATTATCACTCTGTCTGACACTCTTTTCACCTCCAAAACACTCTTGACAGACTGTTCCTTCAGAATAACCCCTACACCATTTCTCCTCCCATCCACACCATGATAGAACAATTTGAATCCACCTGGCCTTACTCCCCTTCCATTTAGTCTCTTGCACGCACAATATATCAACCTTCCTTCTTTACATCACATCAGCTAACTCTCTCCCATTACCAGTCATACTGCTGACATTCAAAGTTCCTACCCTCAGTTCCACTATGTTTACCTTCCTCCTCTCTACCTGCCTCCAGACACGTCTCCCCCCTCTTCTTCTCCTTCTTTGGCCAACAGTATCCCAATTTCCACCAGCTCCCTTTTGGTTAACAGTACTTGTGGCGGCCATTGTTAACCCGGCCTCGACTGATCTGGTATATCCGCATATTAATCTGGCAAAATTTTATACCGGATACCCTTCCTGACGTAGCCCTCCCCATTTATAAGAGCACACTGGTTTGTGTATCTCCTGTGGCTGGGTTGTACTTGTATATTTATATTTGTAGCATAGAATTAATTTTCACATATTTTTGATTTGCACGTGCTTGCTGAAACAGCCCTTCTTAAAATATATATTTTCTTATTTTATAAAATACTCTAACTGGCGGGCGGCATGGTGGCGCGGTGGTAGCGCTGCTGCCTCGCAGTAAGGAGAACTGGGTTCGCTTCCTGTGTTCGTGGAGTTTGCATGTTCTCCCCATGTCTGCGTGGGTTTGCTCTGGGTGCTCTGGTTTCCTCCCACAGTCCAAAAACATGCAGGTTAGGTGCATTAGCGATTCCAAATTGTCCCGTGTGTGTGTGTGTGTGTGTGTGTGTGCCCTGCGGTGGGCTGGCGCCCTGCCCAGGGTTTGTTCCTGCATTGTGCCCTGTGTTGGCTGGGATTGGCTCCACATCCCCGTGACCCTGTGTTAGGATATAGCGGGTTGGATAATGACTGACTGACTGACTTTTACAGGCCCAGTACACTATATACTAGTAAAATGCAGTACAGTTAAAGATATTACAAAATTACAAGCAATACAAGAACACACACATACACACACACACACAAAACATAATGCAATACAATGCCTACAAAAATTTTTCACCTCTTGAAAGTTTTCAGATTCTATTGTTATTCAACACTAACTCATAGTGGATTTAATTTGGTTTTTTTTGCCACTGATCAACAAAAAAGGACTGTCCAACAAAAAAAAGAAATAAGCATAGAAATGTTGCACACAGCAGTTATTCTGTTTTCTTGGTAGTGCCAAAGGCCAAATGATATAATGTCACTGTTTTCCTCATTTATATATATAATATATATATATATATATATATATATATATATATATATATATATATATAGTGACAGATAGGGGGCACTGTCATCCCCTTTAACCCTCAGACACCACGTCAGACACCAGATAAAAGTCCAAAATATTATTTAATTCAATATTGACAGTGCACAAAGCACCCTCCACTCCACAATACTCAAATAAATAATCAATAATCCAACAATAACAACAATCCTCCACTCCCAGCAGCTCAGTCACCCTCCCAACTCGGCTCACTGCTGGGATCTCCCACAGTCCTTTTAAAGTCTTTAACCTGGAAGTGTTTCTGTCCCTCAGTCCATGTGACTTTATAACACTTTCGGGTCAGGTGAAAACTTCTTCTTTTCTTCAGCCCGGAAGTACATCATTCTTGCCGACCCCTCGACTGGGAAGTACTTCCGGGCTATAAGGAAAATACACATCCCTGGGCCTCCCTGCAACGTCCCCTGGCGGCCCCCACGTTATCCAACAGGGCTGTGATGAAAGACTCCAAGTTCCATGATGCCCTGCTGGAATTCGGGGCCCTCCATGTTGCAGGGTTGCTCCATCTGGCGGCTTGGCGGTGCTGGCTGGGATATACTGCTGGCAATCCCTCACTATATATATATATATAGTATATATATATATATATATATATATATATATATATATTTGCAGTTGGAGATCCACAAAGGGAGAAAAAACGAATCACGTATCATAAAATAGTTTTATTCCTGAGCTTTCAACCCCTATCAGGGGTCTTCATCAGAGGATAATGCTTAGACTTACAAGAATCAAAGGCAATATATAGCAACACATTCAGTATTGGGGGGGGGGGGATGGGGGGGTGGGTGGCAGTGACTAAGTCAGTATGATCAAGGGGGGGGGTGTATCGTTTAATTAAAGTGCATATGTCCTTCTTAAGTTGGCATATGCTGGGTTTATGTCCAAGTGTCTGTTGAAAGCGCCAGAGAGTTGGCCGAGTCTTGGCTATCAGATGAAAACGCCATCAACAGACACTTGGACATAAACCCAGCATATGCCAACTTCAGAAGGACATATGCACTTTAATTAAACGATACACCCCCCCACCCCCCTTGATCATACTGACTTAGTCACCATATATATATAGCACAGGGAGACTACACAGTATGTCTTTAATTCACTTTAACAAGTGAATATAATAGTTATTGTACTGCAGTGATCAGTGAGTGTTTCATCACCATTATTTTTATTTTGACACTGCAAAGCAATTAACAAATGATAAATATACTATACATGGAATATATTTCTGTAATTAGTAGGAAAGTGCAAAATTAATAGCAATAGATGTTAAAATGGTAAAACAATCTTACAAAACACAGGTGGTTGACAGTTGATAGGGTTCAGTGTAGCTGTAGATCCAGGAGGACATTACATATCTCTGCAGATTTTTAAATTATGATTTACTGTATTTTTCATGATAATTATATTCTGCAGATGCAGTTGTGTGTATCCTTTTTGGCTTGTATTTTTTGCTATTTTTTTTTAATTTCCAGTAAGAAGTTCATTTACCTGTGTGATTTAAATAATATTTTTAGATGATTTTTCAATACCAAAGTCTGCATGTTTTTCTTGGGTTTGGAAACTGCACGGTATTGTATATACATTACTATAGACAACTTAATATTTTGTTTAGAAAAGACATGTCTGATTTTATATAGACAGGTTACTATATTTTTTGTTGAAATATACCTTTTTAAGCTGGACATTTATTAATAATAATCTACTCATTGATTTTTTTTTTTCATTTTTTCTTCCAGTAAAAAGCTCCTGTTTGACATGACATTAGACCACCACAATTATTTAGCTTCCAGAAACATGTTTTTGTAAAAAATATTTTTTATTATTTCTATGATAACGTCTTCTCTTTTTGTTGCTGCACTTTTGTTAGCAATGATTTTGTTGCTGGTTACATGCAGTGGCATCATTTAGGGAGGCTTCGGGAGCTTAAACCTCTGATCTCAGGTGTCCAGACCCTCATCTTCAAGAGATCACCCCCACGCCATTCCACGATCTCAGGTATCCATCCCCTGATCTTCGAGAGCCTAGCCCCTCATCACGTTTTGTTCCAACATCTATGCATGACTCATGCAAAATGCCACACAGGGAACAACCCATCCCCTCTGCTATTCAATCCAACCTGTAAGACTAGTATCATAATCAGATGGGAGGCTAAACCCCTGATAATTGCTAAAGCTAGGGACATGCTTGGTCACGTGCCTTAATGGCGACGCTTTGTATGACCTCACATATGCTAATGATAGTTAAGATGGTGTTCTGGAAGCAACAATGGATAAGAAATTAAAAAATAAAGTTAATCAAGGCTAGTAAAATAAAGACTGGGTCTTTAAGTGGACAGACATTTTTTGCCTATGGTTTTTGCCTTTTGCTCCATGATTTTTGATACCATCTTTTCAACTTCCTGGTTTTGGCTCTCTGCCTGTCTTTTGATTTTTTCAGCCTTCATTTTCTGGTTCAGTCAATCTGTTGTCCTGAAGGATGAGCGAGTCATCTGTTCACAACATAATGTACATTCACAAAATCACTAACACACACACACACACACACACACACACGCACGCACCAACATACACACACACACACCCACAATATAGTATCTGTAATTCACCTAACATACTTGTCTTTGGAATAGCAATTATATAAAAAAACATTAATATTAAAAAATAGGTTTTAATTTCCTTATTATTTTAAGATACATTTCAGATTTCAATCAGAAGCATAACTGTTCACTGAAAATTGAGAAAAAATTACTAATTCTTGTCAGGAACACATATCTTTATTTGATGATTTGTTTATTTATTAATTCACAGCTTTGAATATCACAGTCATGTCTATCTAGTGACAGTGTGGGAGGTGTAATAAGCCACAGTCTTTGTATGATAACATGGCTACACACTATTATATGTGGTTGTTTTGCCCTGTTATAATTCATATAATGCAGCATTTTTCTATGCAATGTCAATTAGATAAAATATATAAAACATGAAAGTAGTAGTTATGCTAGTGAAAAGTGACTAAAAATAATACTTCTTATAAATTAGATGTACTGAATAGGGAAGAAGTACCAGTCCTTTTCTAGTACCTAGTGCAACTCCACTGACTTGATAAAGAAATTGTCATCAAAAGAGAAAGCATTGAGGGTAAGATGCAGTTCTGCCAGTCTGATGAGAGTGTTTGTGGGAGGATCCTGAACCAATTATCTATTGAAATACAGTATATAATGTATTTGTCAATTCATATCAATTATTATCTTGTGGCAGACTTGTGTCCAGGGCTAGTGCTTACCTTGCCGTTGGTATAGTCTCTGGTTTTCTGTGGCCTTGTGCTAGAATAAGCTAGTTTGGAAAATAAATGAATGAATAAATCAATATGATTTTTGCATACATGAATCCATGACTACGTGGAAAAGACATTATTAACTGTGTAAGAAATGTAACCCAATTAATACAATGGCTGTGTAGTCAAATAAGCTCTTCTCTAAGAGTTTAGCCAAATTTAAATTCTGGTAAGCAGATACTTCCCTTTTTGGAAGAGAATTTTTTTTTGTGTTTTTTTTTTAATTTTTTTTTTTTTACTGAATTTATATTTTGTTCATATGCTGAACTATGAACATACATTATGTCAAGATTAAAAGTCACATTGTCATGGAACCTTATATTTTGCTGTCTGGTCTGTGTTTATTTAATGTTTATTTTCTCATGCTCTTTCATTACATGAAGTTTATTACTTTGAAAACAGTCATTTAAATGACAGCTAGGGGATATGAGAATGTGTAGAACATCATGTATTCTAGTGTTGATTTTGGAACATTTTGTAATATGTATTAAAAATCAAATAATCTGTAGAGATTGTATTTCTGAAAACATAATATTAATCAGTGATTGAAGCACTGTGTCCCTGCTGTGTTTAATTTGTGAGTGCAGTCTCTTCCTCCTGCATGATAACTTCTGTCATTTTGTTGTGGTATTTAAGCAGCCTATGAATATAAAGATGGTAAGCATCAGGTAGTAGTGATAGTGGCAAAATACAGCCTAGAAGTAAGTTAAAACTAAACATTATTTGGAAAAAAAATGTTTGTTGATGTGAACATTACATTTACATTTCATAATTGAAACTATTACTCAATATGGCTGCCTTATATAATACAGTTTTCATTCATTTTTATTCCAGATAGATACAAAGAAAGTTAACTGTCATATTCTTTCCTTAGCATCTGACTTTCTAGCTTTCCTCATGATTTTAATGTTACAGATTCTTCCTCTGGAACAGTGTGGTTTTCGTCCTAGTCGCGGAACAGTGGCAGGGTCCTGGAGGGTGTATGGGAGTTTGCCCAACCAGTCTACATGTGTTTTGTGGACTTGGAAAAGGTGTTCGACTGTGTCCCTCGGGGAATCCTGTGGGGGGTGCTCCAGGAGTATGGTGTACTGGACATCCTGATAAGGGCTGTTTGGTTCCTGTACAACCGGTGTCAGAGCTTGGTCCACATTGCTGGCAGTAAGTCGAACCCGTTTCCGGTGAGAGTTGGACTCCGCCAGGGCTGCCCTTTGTCTCCAATTCTGTTCATAACTTTTATGGACAGAATTTCTAGGCGCAGCCAGGGCATTGAGGGGGTCCGGTTTGGTGGGCTCAGGATTGAGTCACTGCTTTTTGCAGATGATGTTGTCCTGTTTGCTTCATCAGGCCGTGATCTTCAGCTCTCACTGGATTGGTTCGCAGCCGAGCGTGATAGGAATCAGCACCTCCAAATTCGAGACCATGGTCCTCAGCCAGAAAAGGGTGGATTGCCCTCACAGGGTTGGGAGCGAGATTCTGCCCCAAGTGGAGGAGTTCAAGTATCTCGGGGTCTTGTTCACAAGTGAGGGACGAATGGAGCAGGAGATCGACAAGCAGATTGGTGCGGCGTCTGCAGTGATGTGGGCTCTGCATCAGTCTGTTGTGGTGAAAAAGGACCTGACCCTCACCTATGGTCATGAGCTGTGGGTAGTGACTGAAAGAACAAAATCGCGAATACAAGCGGCTGAAATGAGTTTCCTCCACAGGGTGTCTGGGCTTTCCCTTAACGATAGGGTGAGAAGCTTGGTCATCTGGGAGGAGCTCAGAGTAGAGCCACTGCTCCTCTGCATCGAAAGGACTCAGATGAGGTGGCTCAGGCATCTGATCAGGATGCCTCCTGGACGCCTCCCTGGTGAGGTGTTCCAGGCATGTCTAACCGGGAGGAGGCCCCAGGGAAGACCCAGGACACGCTGGAGGGACTATGTCTCGGGATTTCCCTGGAAGAGGAAGTAGAAGTGGCCAGGGAGAGGGAAGTCTGGGTATCTCTGCTCAAGCTGCTGCCCCTGCGACCCGATCTCGGATAAGCAGAAGAGGATGGATGGATGGATGGATAGATTCTTCTTCTATTCAATTGACTGTGCCTCTGTAATAGATGATGTGAGCAGAATGGAGCATGCTGTACACTTGTATTTTCACTCCATACTAGTCTGTAGTGCTCTTCCTTTTTTATTAATTTATTAAGCACTTTGAGCTACTTTTTGTATGAAAATGTGCTATATAAATAAATGTTGTTGTTGTTGTTATTTGTTGTATACCAAATTTGTTTGAAAGCAGGCATAAAGACTGTTTATTTATTCAAGGAAATTCATTCATTGCCTTAGCCTTCTTAATACTTTTTTAAGAGTTGCAGCAAACATTGGGCATAACCCAGTAAACAGTTATGCACTGGGCACCTGTCCACCGTAGGGCACTCTTATATATCCTTTCTTACTTATACTGGGTGTCACAATAACCAGACATAAGAGTCACGAAAAGGTTTGGGGCAGCCACCCATATAATTTGGTTTCCTGGCTGCAAAGTTGCGTTCAATAGATATAGCTCTGATGTGCACAAAACCGAGTCCAAAACAGAACTGAGGGAACAGGGAAAAGGTGGAGACTTTTAAAGGGGAAGACAGGAAGTGAAGTCAAAGGGGTCGGGCTCATGAAGGTCTTCTGTCATTGGTGCGAGCCCGGACGTGATATCACAGGGGCCGGAGCCGGCAAGGTCTCCTTCCATTGGCTCGGTCCCGGAAGTGACGTCAAGAGGACCAGGTGGAATCTCCCGTGAATGGTCTGCAGGCAAGGGAGTAAAAGAGTCAGTGCACTCTGCCACATCCCAGTATGTCTTGGAACTGCCCTTATTCAAGCCCTTTAGCTGCCTCCCATGTGCACGTGTGTGACATGGGTCATTTCAAAGTTGCCAGTTAATCTAATTCGTCTTTGGAGTGTGAGAAAAAAAAATTTAAAAGAAATGGATTACCCAGAGAAAAACCATGTGGACCTAGGAAAGTATGGAGATAGCACAAAGATTTTAACTAAGGATTCTGAGGCAGTAGTAATAACAATACTACATAGCCATGCTATCCTTTTAAATAAATTAATTGCTAACATTTAAATTTAAAAACAAAAAAAGTTTTCATTTTGTAAACCATATATAAACAAAATAAAAGTACAAACATCACAAATAATAATAATAATAACAATTAGTTACATTTATATAGTGCTTTACTTGCTACTTAAAGCACTTTACAAAGATAGAGAGGAACCACTTCAACCACCACCAATGTGTAGCACCCATATGGATGATGCGACGGCAAACATCATTGTGCCAGTACAATCACCACACATTAACTATTAGGTGGTGAAGGAGTGAGAGAGAAAGCCAGTTAGGGACAGAGTATGAGGCTGTGATGAGACTTCAGGATAAAATCTTCTCCTGTTGAAAGGTGCCCAGGGATCTTTAATGGCCACAGAGAGTCAGGACTTCGGTTTTACATCACATCCAAAAGAATGGTGCCATATTTACAGCACAGTGTCCCAATCACTGCAAAGGGGCATTGGGATCCACACACAGACCACATGGTAAGTGCCCCCTGCTAGCCTGACCAACACCTCTTCCAGCAGCAACCCAGACTTTTCCTAGATGGTCTCCCATCCAAGTACTGACTGGATCTGAACAAGCTTAGCTTCAGGTGGATGACCTGCTCTGAAGTGTAGGTGGTATGGCTGCTACCAATATATAACCAGAACAACAAATACTTGATTTGTAAATGTGTTGTGAGAATGCATGTATCACAGCAGTTTTGCTGGGAAGGGACTTGTACTTCATATGTACCTAAAGGTTTATGAAAATACAGTTATTGGTATGTGCCACATAACGTGTTGATTGTTCTCCTTAAAAAGAAAAAATAATTTTCATTTGGATGTGATTATTAAATATGTATCTATACTTCTGTCTGTATCTAAAAAAATGTATTCATACACATAACACATAATGTATAAACCTACATACACAGAGTGTGATGTGTGAGTCGGTGTCTTGCACCCCAAAGATGAGGCTGAGTCTTAGTACTTTAGCAAAACCAGCTTTATTCAATTCGAAACAGGAATAGCAAGGTTATTTATTGTACCGGATCTACCATTCTACTATACACAGACACAGCAAACAAGCAGGGCCAGGTCAGTGGCCAAGATATAATGTTTCCTGCATCACCCATCAGGTGACTGGCGCTTTGCGTGTGGCAGCAGTCAGCTTGTAGTTGTTACTGTGGCGCTGTGAATCTGTGGTTGTCTTGGCAACAGACAAAGGTCTCAAAAAGTTCAGAAGTCTCAGAAAAGATACACACTGATGTAACAATAGCGCTATACCAGCAGCTGACCCAACACAGACAGCTACGGGAGGCACACTTATAAAACAAATAAATGTTTTATTTTTCTTTGCTTGTGGGCAACGTTTTCCCCATTCCCACAGGCACAACACAGTCCCAGTAATCACCAAACAGATTCAGCACAATACTTTTTCTTCTCCACTCCTCTTCGGCAAGCTTTGTCTCCCTCCTCCCGACTCTGGCTCCCGAAGTGGTGGCTGCTGGCTCCTTTTATAGTCCACCCAGAAGTGCTCCAGGTGTTTACTGACCCATTTCCGGCTGCACTTCCAAGTGTGGCCGAAAACCCACCCACATGGGCTCAGAACCACTGCAGAGCCCCTTGGTGTTGGCCATGGACACCAACAGGCTTGAGTTCCAAAATCCCATGCCCATGGCCCCGATGCAACCCGGGGGGGGGCTGCCATCTAGCATTCTGGGGGAGGTACTGTCCTGACCAGGCTTGCTACCCCAGTCCATAGAATGAAGAGGCGTCCCGGCCGGACAAGAACCCCGGCCATCTGTGACACTGTATATATGCTGTGTAAAAAGAACACAAGTGAGGAACCAAAGGGTTAAAGTTTCCATCCTGGAAGCCACAATTTATTTCCTAAGTTGAAACTGGCAAAAAAACATTGAAATTGTTACAGCATTCTTTCTGCAATTAAGGTTGGTGGCTGAATGACAGAGACTTCCTGTGTTTGATTGCATTTTTATGGTGGCTAGGCTAGAAGGGGTGGACCATGAGGTAGGGCTGAGTTGAGAATTCACCTTCCAGCAGATGGTCCTCGGAGCTGTGGGAGGAAGTAGAACTGCACCATTAACTGTGTTACCACAAACTCATTCCCCTCAGTGCTCCATGGAAACAATCCCTGTAAGAAATTCACCACTCTGCCTTGTGAGACAATGGTTACAAAATATTTTCATTAAATTATCAGGAATACAAAAGGCAAAGTTCAATAGGTACATTATGATATTAATCATGATCACAAATAATCTGCTAATTGGACTTTCTAATATGTACATAGACAAAAACAAATAAACAAATTCATAGATAGTGCCAAATTTTTGGCATCACTTAAACTGCTGCTACTACAGGATATTAGCATGCCTTCTGGCCAGGCATAGGAAAATAATACCTGCTGTTGTGTATCAAAGTTTAGAGGCCAATACAAAGGCATGTAAAATGCAGTATTCTTTCTAATAAGTCATAATTTATCCAAAAATTAGGATTGTTTTTATACTTGCCTTTTTGGTATTGAAGTAGAATGAGTTGGCAGTTTTAGCCATACATGGGAAAACAGAAATAAATCTTTTAGTTCTCAGTTTAAAGTAGAATACAATGAGTATACAGAGTAGAAATGCAATGTAAAGGAGTTGCTGCAACGTAATCTTAAAAGGTTTTAAAACAATCTTAAATTCAAAGGCTGCTGCATTGAAGGTTTTACAATAAATCATGCAAGTTTAACATATTCAAAGCTTTAACAAATTCTTTTTTAAGCAATTTACTTGGAAGAATATTGCATATTATTTCTTGTTTGAAATAATGTTTAATTAGGTTAAAATGACAAAGAAAAGTTAAAATGGTTTTATCTCATCCGTCAATCTACTGAATTTGCTTAATCCAATTTTAACAAACCCTGGTATGTGGAGTCCATCCTGGCAGAGATTGAAAGTGCATGCAAATGCTTAAAATAAGCATTTTACAGTATCATACAGTATAAGTTGCTGTGCATGCAAATAATTTAAAATGGTATACTATCCATTTTCCAACCCGCTGAATCCGAACACAGGGGTCCGCTGGAGCCAATCCCAGCCAACACAGGGCACAAGGCAGGAACCAATCCTGGGCAGGGTGCCAACCCACCACAGGACACACACAAACACACCCACCACACACTAGGGCCAATTTAGAATCGCCAATCCACCTAACCAGCATGTCTTTGGACTGTGGGAGGAAACCCACGCAGACAACATGCAAACTCCACGCAGGGAGGGCCCGGGAAGCGAACCCGGGTCCCCAGGTCTCCCAACTGCGAGGCAGCAGCGCTACCCACTGCGCCACCGTGCCACCCACTATATTACTTGCTTAAATAAAAAAATAACTATATCAAAATAAAAATACATTTAAATTAATTTTATTTCTAAAGACTATCACAGCGTTATAGTGCTAAGTTGTCGTTTGTAAGTATAGATTTATGTCTATTTAACATTTTAATTTGGAAGTACTTCTTATAATGAACTCAGAAGACTTAAAACCAACCATTATTTTAAAATTTCTATTAATTCTCAGTGATACTCAATTGACTATCTGCTCCTATTTTACTAATATTTAATGTATGTAGGCTAATTAAACTCTTTGATGTACTTTATATTACTTGAGCTCAGTGTCCTCTGGTCTGGAAAATAGGCTACTGGTTTCTACTGGTTTTGCTAATTTCAATGTATTAATATAGTGCATGCAACAGAAAAATACAGATTGGCCCTTGCGATACTCTGGAATTATGATTCACAGATCCTCCTATTCACAGGTTTGTCATGAGTAATTAAATGGAAATTATTTGCAAGTTTTGCAACCTATTGTGGAAAACCACAGATGACACTGAAGACCTGTTACTTAAATGGGCTGCAAATCCCAGTACCCCTGGGAGTACTGCATTGTTAGGCAGCTTTTGCGGGTTGCTGCAAGGGCTGCTGGCAAAAGCTGAGGGTGCCAGTTTTAAAAGTGAGCCATAACAAGCCGGTAGGATTGTAGTTGCTGGTGTCTTTTTGTTTCAATAATGCCCTTCATAATACAGTTTGCCCTGGATTTATATTCTTCTCCTGTTCCCACTTGTTTGTGTGAATTCTTCTGGGTCGGAAAACGTCTTTATTTGGGAACACTCCCAATTTCTACAAATCTTCGCATACATCAGCATTGCAGTAGGACAGAGCTTTACATTACTTTCAGGAGGCAGTTTAAAGGGAATTTCATTTCTTAACTACACTACATTCATTTGCATCTGTGAAACTGAACTATGTTGTATTTGTTTTGTGCTTAGTGTTTTGTTGGATTTTTTTCTATCTCTAATATTAATCATTTTTGTAGTTTATTACCATAAATATACACATACATTTATTGTAATTTCAGTTTTATAAAAAGTTACCGAAGAACTGCTGAACTATGCACTTTGTCTGGGGGACGCCACGCATCTTTTACTCTGCAGCCAGTCTTACATGTGATTGATTATGTAGTGATCGTTCTATCTTGCCTTTCTCACAACATTTTGCATCTTATTTAGTGAAATAAACTTGATATATACAGTAAGTATGGGCCCAGAATGTATTCACAGATTTTCGTATTTGCAGGAGTCCTGCTCCTCAAATCCCTGTGAATCTCAAGGAATTACTGTACATATAAATTCTTTTTAAAATACATTTTCAAAATTCATTATGAAAGATGACAAAACCTAACATGATAGTCATAAGGTGATGAACGTCAACCAAAGCATTACCTACACAGAGAAAGCCTGTAGCTTATTGTTGCACAATAACCTAACAGAGAATCTATGTTGATAATCTTTCATGCAATCACAAGAAAATTCTGTGGATCACTAATTTCCGAACATCATCAGAGTTTTGGTACCCATGCTATGACTTTCATGCAAGTGAACATGCTGCATTTTTTTTTTTGCAAAAAGGCAATAATGTGTTAAATTTACATTAGACTGGAATGTGTAACTGAGGCTAGCATGACACGGCAGAATGTCTGTCATGACATGTAATACACAAAATCAGGAACACCATAATAAGGGTGACCAAATTCCCCATTACCCAGTAACAGATGAAGAGTGGGGCAAGGGGGTGAGGGAATATGGTGGAGGCGAGCAGATGGCTAAAGCAAGTTTCTGTATTTGGCCAACATGGAAACTGACACAGTTGTGAGCTTCACAAGCACAGGACATCTACTAAGTGAGATCTTGTCCGTTTTGAATTAAACCTAACTGATTGATGATTAAGCAAACTGCACTAATACACAGCTAGCAATACCCAATAGTGCAAAAATGTACGCATTACAATGTATGCATAAGGTACTGCAATGACAAGCTGTTTCAATTTGTAATATGGGACAAAATAAGAATAGGCAGGACACTTAAATAAGAGGTTGATACATACAACACTAAGAGCAGAAAATTGACATCTGTTCACACTAATCATAGCATCAAGCAATTTTCTTTCAGTATACTTTCTATAACACATAATGCATTACAGAATCAACCAGTTTGAATATTACAGCCCCAACATAAATACAGTATAAGTAATTGAATAAAAATGTAAGCATTAAAGCACTTGAATTCCATGAAACTCCAAAATCATAAAAAAATGCTTGCAGGAAAGAGTGTTTCAAAAATTCTCCATTTAAAATGACATTATCAGAGAGAGAGGAAAATGATTTTGTGCATAAACAGGTTACAGGTCATGAAAAATCATGTTGTTTGTGGCCTCCTTTATAAATATTACAGTAATTTAAATACTGAGCATTTTTATGGTATAAACTGTTTTAATGTACAGTATGTAGTACATAAATTCAGTGTTGCACAAGTATAAAATGTTTGTTTTAAAAAGCACTCAAGTGAATCTCCTAAGCATTGCTCACTTCATCAGTATGTTTAAAGATCTGAGGAAGTGGATTACAGTCCCCTTTGGAAACCAAATGTGAGAACATAGGCTATTTCCCATGGAAGAAACTAAAAATAAACATCAAGAATACAATGTGATATGAGCGAGTTGTGCAACAACTGAAATTGTGCCAGTGGTGTTTGCTCAACAGTCTTCATAAAGAGAAAACTCCAGGCCAATCTTGATACCCTACTATTTACCATCACTCTGTACAAACTACAGAAGGAAACATTATTAGTAACAATTTGGGTACTAAGCTTTAATAGTTAGCACACAGAACCCATTTGAATAAATCAAACCCCAAGAAGATCAAGTGACCTTCATTAATGGAAAATTGGCAACCAGTGAAATATCAAACTTAATGAAGAATGTGTCATTGGGAATCTAAAGTGAGGAGAACCTTACAAATACTAGAGCATAAATAGAGGTGCAAAATTTAACCATGAAGTTTGAAGGCAGAAAAACAGAAAAAATACATCCACAAAATAAAGATATTCTAAAGAGTTCCCTTATGGTGCACACTGAAATCCAGGGCCATTCCTGTTTTGTTATATAGATTTGGAATCATAGACTGGCCACAAAACCACCTACATTAACTGCATGCCAATAAATGAAAACTATCACATGCATATCAATTAATATATAAAAATCAATGCTTCCAAAATATCTACTTTCCAAAATCTGAAGGTCCAGAATTTACAGAACATTAAGTGAAAAAACTCAAAACAACCAACTCAAAAACAAAAATGACCTTAACAACAAACCTTTACAAGCTCTATTGTAAAATTTGTTCACCTTTTCTGGAAAAAAAACGAAGTCATGACAGAAAGTCCATTACAACTTGCTGGAAAGCAGAAGTATGACTTCATATAGCTGGATCAACAGAAAAGTAAACCTAGAAAGACCACAAAAACAGTGGAAAATAGTGTATGCTGACTTCCACTTCCAGTTTCAATGGATCTAGAGTTAATCAATTGATGGCTCAGCACAATCAAACTGATTCCAAGGCATGAACAGTTAATCATATCCTCATAAGTGTGGCATATGACCCGTACACAGACAGGCAGACACATTAGAATTACCCCACACACGTTTATTGTGGTCTTCCATTATTCACAACACTTCTCAACAACGCCAATACCCCAAAGTTCTGGCCAATACACAATGCCTTCAGGCCGCCTCCTTCACTCCTCCGAGACTTCGTCCACTCTTCTCTCCCGACTCAAGTCATCCTCTGAAGGGAGGCGGCCCCTTTATATAAGCACCTGGATGTGTTCCAGGTGTGTTCCCGGCAATCTCCCACCGACATGCCCCAGTGTGGCAGAAGTGCCGGCTGTATCCCCGGAAGCACTCCGGGTGTCCCTGCTTGTCTTCCCCTCAGCACTTCCGGGTGTAGTGGAAGCGCTGAGGTCCAGGGTCCTGCAGGTATTGGGGTGCCCCCTGGCGGTGACCACGGGCCCCTACAGGGTCGAGCTTCCCAGCTCTGTACCCGTGGCCCCCAGGGCGGTCGCCCCCTCATGGTCTGGAGGAGGCACAAGCCCTCCTCCGGTCTTCTTGGGCGTCCTGGCTGGGTACCACCCCCATCCGGGTACCACATAAGATAATGGCCTGCACATAAGATGGTTTAAAGCAACAATTAAACAAACTGCAAAATATGAAGATCTTTTTAACACAATATTGGTAACAGTATGGAAAAAAACTAGACTCAATCATAACCTTATTTATCTGGAATTCCAGACATCCATGCATTTGAAAGGCAACTCTACAAAGACCTAAAGAAGAAGGTGGTATGGCACTATCTAACTTTCAGTTTTATCACTGGGTGGCAATTACACACTACAAATCCATGTAAACTGGCACAAAATAATGAATTTGCTCAAGCCTGGTCTGCAATGGAAATCACATCTTGCTCTACTTCTTCTTTATATGCCCTGCTTTTTGCCCCAATAAATGCCAACTTTCACCAATATACCAACAATCCAGTCATTCTCCATTCAGAACACAGAACTAATGCAGGGCACACTTCATGGCAGAAGAGCCTTTATCTGTTGCTCCTTTACAAAATATATATATCTTTTTCCACCTCCTCAGATTTACTCAGTTTTTAACCAATGGAAAACACTCAGGATTTAGACACCCAGAGAAACTCTATATAGACAATGTTTTTACATCTTATGAACAATTATGCTTCACATTTAACTTTCCAGCACCACAATTTTTCCTCTACTCCACAATTATACATTTTGTTAAAAGAAATCTAACCTATTTTCCACAGCTCAGACTCATTGCTATTCTGAAGATAGTACTGGTCAGTCTTGAAGACAGCATCACAATGATATATAAAACATTCCAAAGAATTTTCTCTTTAATAATTCTAGAGAATGGTGGGGGGAGAGGATCTTTCAATTAACATCCCAGAAAAGAAGTAGAAGTTAGCTATACATTGAATACACTCTATTTCTATATTCACCAAGGTCTAAATAATTAAACTCAAAATCTTTTATCAATCACACTTACCTCGTTTAAAATTGTCTAAAATATACCCAGAGCAAGATCCAGTTTGTGAGGTTGCCATTTAGCCACCTCATTAGTAGACGATATGTTTTGGGAAGCACAAATTCGCATCATTTTAGACAAAAGTCTTTAAATATTTTTCAGATAGCCTTAGTGTCACACTCATTCCTAAACCATTAACAGCACTATTGGGTGTACTTTTGGATGGGCTTAAAGAGGATAAGAACAAATTGATCATAATGGCTTAGTCTACACTACCAACACATAAATTTATCTTGCTTAATTGAAAGTATCCGAACCAACCTTTTATAAATCAGTGGGTAACTGACATTCTATATTATTTGAAACTAGAGAAAAATGAAATTCTCACTGTGTATGTATACAAAACTTTTTTAAACATTGCAAGATTTAATTAAAAAGAAACTAAATTAAGCTTTTATATAGGGGTACTCTCCTTTCTTTCTCTTTCTTTTTCTCAGAATTTTTATTTTTTATTTCTCTGGTGTTCTTTCTAGATTTATTTTGAAGTAATTTGTTGTATAAATTGCAAAATTTGTCTGCTTGATTGTATACTATGCCACTTTCTTGAAATAAAATTAATATAAAAAATGTCAAAATATATAAGTGTTGATTTTTCTAGACAGAGCTGGAAAAAGTATCTAATCTGTTAGTGAAGTGTGGATGGCTGCTGGCTTATATAGGCAAAGACACCAGACTATGTCACCGTAAAAGTACAGTATATAAGAAACACAACTTGTCAGTACCACAGAGACACTGGAACCAAATATCATTTGGCTTAACAAAATACAAGGTGATATTAATCACTCAAGAGACACCAATGCTAACAGACAGACAGACAGACAGATGCCAGAAAATTGAGCATAATTAAAGAAAAACAGTCAGAAAATAAAAATGGATGATTGTGGTTTCAGTCACAAATCATTACTCATTACGTAGACAGTGAGTGAAAAAGTAACAAAATACCAAGTGATAATACTGTATGTCAGTGTCAGTTTACTTGTAGAGCACATTTAAAATAACATCAGTAATTCTGTGCTTTACATTAAAGCATACAATAAATATAAATAAAATAAATGGAAATAAAATACCATTAAACACAATGCCACTAATAGTAAATTGAAATAAACAAATGACTAAGAGGAGGGAACCATCAGTATCACTGAATGTCACAGAAAGCGAGAGAACAGAAATGAATCTTCAATCTAATTTTAAACAATGTAATTGTTTAATGTTAATGTAATTAGGTAAAGAATTCCATAGACAAGGTGCAGCAGCACATATCAGCACTTCCATTTTGTTTTTATTAAGATCGAAAAAATTGTCAGCCATCCAGTATCTTAGTTCTACAAGAAGATTGTGTAGCTGATTTTTGAAGAATTGCACACAAGAATATAAACCTGTGTGTCATCAGCATAAAAATGAAAAGAAATATTAAATGTCCTATAAGTAGCTCCTACAAGATGAAGATATCTAGAAAGTAAAATAGGACCCAAAATGGATACCTTAGGACACAGGTGTCAAACTCCAGGCCTGGAGGGCCGCAATGGCTGCAGTTTTTCATGCTAACCCTTTTCCTAATCAGTGACCAGTTTTCACTGCTAATTCACCTTTTTTTCCCTTTATTTTAACAGCCATGTTAGAATGATTCAGTCCTCTGAATTGATTAAATGACAGCCAAACAGAAATGAGATGTGAAACGAGCCAACAGATGACCAGTTTAAACTGGGGCTTCAAATTCCAACCAGTTTCTTAATGAGAAGCTGATGCTTGCTGTTAATTAAACCCGTTATTTAATTCCACGGCTTGTTGCTGCTCTCGTTCTGCAACAGCAGACATTTCCAAAACTGTTGATTTTCTGTTTTTTATAAGAACATCGTCAAAATGTTTTGGTAAGTTGAGAGGTCAACCTTACTGAGACCATCACCTTTCTTTATTTTCAGATATTGTGTGATGTGGTGGCTTTTTTTGTGTCTCATTATTGTTTGGCTGCTAATTAAGGAAACAGAAACAACTAAAAGGCCTGAGTCAAGTTAATTAAAAATTAATTAGCAGAAAAAATTGGTCACTAATTTAAAAAATGGTTTAGAATGAAAACCTGCAGCCACTGTGGCCCTCCAGGACTGGAGTTTGACACCCCTGCCTTAGGAACACAACATTTAGCAGGAGCAGCAGATGGAAAAGAGGAATTGACAGTCACTGAAAAGTATCTACCAATAAGATTTGGCCTGAACCAATTAAGAGCAATCACTTTAAGCCCCACGGGATGCTCAAGCCAGAACAGCAAGATCTCATGGTCAATAGTGTCAAAAGCTGCAGAAAGGTCTAGGAGGACAAGGAGTGCTGCCCCAGGAGGGCCGTCTCAACAACATGAAAATCCCTAAAGCCAGATTGGTAGATGTCAAATAAATTATTGGAGTTAAGATGATTACAAATAATTCTTTCTAATATATTAGTTAAAAATGGCAATTGGGAAATCGGGTGAAAATTAGCTAACACTCCAGGATCTAACTCTGCTCTCTGTTATAAAAATGAGGGCACAACCCCCTCACTAATAGAACCATTTATATTAACGGACAATAGTGGACCCAGGACATCAAAAGCTTCCAGTAAAAGGCATAGTGGAACAACATTAAGAGGACAAAAAGTGGGTCTAAGTATGTCAATGGGACTTTTTAGCTGTGAAAGTGAAGCAACATCAAAGGAGTCTAAAACAATGTGATGATTACTAACAGGAAGTGCATAACCAGTTGAAGCAATGCCAGAGTGGATAGTATTGATTTTGCTGACAAAGAATGAAAGAAACTGCTCACAAGAATGGACAATAACATTTTTATCATCTCTGTGAATGGGGGTAAATAGCCACATTAATTGCATTAAATAAGATCCTACTTTTCATAGAATGAGAGGATACCAAATCAGAGAAGTAATCATGTCTATATTTCTTAACTGCCTCCTGGAAGTTAAACAGAGACATCCTAAAAATCTGCTTAGATACTGTACAGTCAGCCTGTCTTTATTCCACCGATGTTCAGCAATCCTATAGGTGCGGCGCAGCTGCCGTGTGGTGTTATTAAGCCATGGAGCAGGTCTTCCCTTTTTGTAGCATATTTTGAGGGGAGCAGTTAAATCTAAAACCGTTTTACATGATAAATTTAAAAATAAGACAGAATCGTCAATATTATCGACCTGGTCTTGAAGATCAAAACTAGAAAAATATGGTTTTAATATCAGATATAATAGAATAATTTGAAAAGCGAGAATAGTGTTGAGCACAGTTTCTAGTGGCCCAACAGTAATATTCAAATCCGTCTTTAATGAAGAATGTCATGTATATATCAATATTATTAAATGAAGTACCACGTGTAAGAACAAGATCAAGGGTGTGACCAAGAGTGAGTTGGAGCATTAATATGATGGATAAAATCAAATGAGTCCAATAATGATAAAAAGTTATTAACCAAAGGTTTAGATTGACAACAAATCTCCAACAATGAATACTTTATCATAGGAGAGTGCAATATCAGTCAAGAGATCAGAGAATTCAGAAATGAACATATCATTAATTACAGGAGGCCTGTAAACCACAGCCCACAACAAAGAAGAGGAGCTTCCCACTTTGTAGTTCAAAGCTACCAGAAGGGCCCTTAGTAACACATAAAAACAGTGGCAAGCCCCCCCCCCCCCCCAAAAGGACGAAATGGCCGATGGGGGTTCAAAAATGAATAACCTGGAGGTACCAAGTCAGTAAAACAAGAAGAGTAACCATTAACAATCCAGGTCTTGGTGATGAAAAACAATTCCAGTTTCTTTGAGGTAATAATATCTTGCAGGATAACAGTTTCATTAGACATTGACCTCAAATTCAGGAGAGCAGTCTTGATTAACGTAGAAAAGTTTGCTGTAGGGTAAGCTCAGATGAGAGTGCAAAGATTAGCACAGTTTACTCCCCTAGAACACACAGAGAAAAAATTATGCCACCTTGAGATGAGGAAATTAAATCTGGTTTCCAGTGCCTGAGAGCCAGGGCCAAGTCCAGCATCCTGTAGAGCAGAAGATGAGTCAAAGACGAATCTCAAGCATCGAGAATCCAAGCCTGGCAAGAAAAAATTGAGCCAGCATTGTTTAACAGCAATGTCGACTTGCTTTACGCTTCAGCGCTGGGAAGGTGAAAGAAGTGAAATTCAAACAATGACACTGTGCCAGTGGGACTGGGAATGACATACCTTATCAGAGCTATTTTGATTGCCTACCAATTATTATCACCCAATATAAACTACAACAGGAGGCTTAGTAGGAATAATCCATTTTCTTTGCCAAGCCCTTGCTTCTAACGTTAGGCAATAACAGTAACTTTTGTACAATAGAAATGTCAAGTGAGGTTCACCCCTGTTTTGACAATCATCACACCAGCCATTTTGCATAAATTAACCCCCAAATAAAACCGTGTTTATAAATAGGTGTTAAGTAGCTTAATGAAATCCTTTGCTATTTTAGCAGAGTAGCATAGCAGCTTCTCCAAGACTATCTGTTTTCAAAATATGTTTTGTAAGTTTTGTCTTTCTATGCTTTACTGCATCATTATTTAGTTTTGAATAAATAGTCATTAATTAATAATTATTGTGACTAAACTAATATTAATAATTAATAAGCTAATAATTAGTGTGCAATATAAGGAGGAAATTACTCCTCTTCTTGATTATTGAAAAAACAACTACAGCATTTATTTCTATAGCACATTTTCATATGTAGAATATAGCTCAAAGTGAATTACAAAACAAAACCACCACACCTCCTGAAAAAAGGGCTGAGATTGCAGCTGAGCTTGCTATACCTGTTAAGCATTTGTGCAGCAAATGTCAGGCAGCACATTACTGACTCTTAGAAAAAGGGTTGAGCATGCAATATTTTGGAAATGTAAAAACTGTGGGGGAATGTCACAGAGCCATCTGATTTGCCATCCACTGTCATTTCTAGTCATATCATTTGAAATTTTCAGGTGAGAAGTTTAACATCCCCTCCAACTAGAAGTCATGTAACATGCCGCTGGCTTAAGATGGCATGTAACAGGAGTAATTAAGCATTTATGATAAGAATTGTGAAAAAAGCAATTGGAAGATTGGACTTTTAGACAGGTTCTAGTGCCTCCTGAGCACATAAATGCACAACTAAAAATCAGAACAAAATGCATCATTCAGTTTGTACAAAAGCTTAAAAAATGAGTAATGCTTTTGTGAAATATGCCACTGTAAATCCTCGGTTAATTCAAGTATTAGTCTTTTGCCAGTTTTATATTCATTCCTTTATAATGTGACACCAAAAAAATGAGTCCTCTGTGCCATCTTGATGCACAATAGAAACACTGTATATACAATAACAAATTCGAACAGGCAAACAAATACATATGGAATCGCTGGTCTTAGCTGTGTAAATATTGTGCTCTGTTAGATGAGATGGCTTCCCCACTTGTCTACCTTACCAAATCAACCAATCTCAAAATTCCTTCCTTATCTCTTTTTATCTGCCTTACTGTTGGCTTTAATTTTTAGCTCCCCTAACTGCCAAGAATCCTTTGTATAAGAATCACAAATCCTATGATTACATCCAGGATAATCCTAAAAAATGAGACATTGGCACCCTTGGGGGAAAAAAACTTGCATTCACAAGGCAGGAGTACATTCTAGTGGCTCCAGTAATGAGCTGCCTACTATCTACAGTAGACAGAAAGGTCAAATCTGCCCAATGGGAGAATCTTGTCCTTCCTCCTACCATCCTGAGAGTTTTACCTACCTTTCCTTTACACTTAAAGGCCTCTCTACTGTACATTTAGGATAACCTCCAAATTGACAGTCTGTCACTCTTGGAGGATAGTTTGTCTGCGCCTGAGGGTCCTCCAACATTACACAACTTTTGCACTGATTTTGATTTTAGAACCAATGAACAGTCAGCCGAAATGAGGAATTAGAAACATGGGTATTTTGGACCTCACAAACAGAAGAGAGCCTTGTCTGTCTGCTGTCTTGTGTTTTACGACGACAGAATAGAAAAAAGAAAAAAAAGGGCTGAGATTGCAGTTGAGCTTGCTATACCTGTTAAGCATTTGTGCAGCAAATAACAGGCAGCACATTACTGACTCTTAGAAAAAGGGTTGAGCACGCAATATTTTGGAAATGTAAAAACTGTGGGGGAATGTCACAGAGCCATCTGATTTGCCATCCACTGTAATTTCTAGTCATATCATTTGAAATTTTCAGGTGAGAAGTTTAACATCCCCTCCAACTAGAAGTCATGTAATAGGCCGCTGGCTTAAGATGGCATGTAACAAGAGCAATTAAGCATTTATGATAAGAATTGTGAAAAGCATTTGGAAGATTGGACTACCAGACAGCTTCTAGTGCAAAGGCAAGGTGAGAGTCTGAAAATAATGGAAGATACTGAAAAAAGGGACATTAGTATGAATATCACCCTCAAAAGGACATTAATGCGATGTGCTTTCCTATTTGTCATTGAGGATGATTTGAACAGTTCAGTTTGCATTTGCCTTCCCAGAGAATGGTAAACACTGTACATAAAAACATGGCAGCTTAGATCACATCACCTAGTGTAAGTAAACACATTTTGATAAAGCTATCAGCTTCAATTTAATTTAATTTAGATATTACTAGTAATATAGGTAAGAATATACGGTAAGTGCTGTAAAAAGCAAGGATTTCTTGTCACTGCAGATATATTTGAAATACAACCTTTTTAATGACGAAAATAGCACACTTGTATTGATTTCCATTATAATCAAGTACATAAGAAAGAAAATAACTGGCACAACAGTCGACAAAGAATACAGCAATAGAATACAGAAATAAAAATAAAAGTGAAAAATAATTTTTTCTGCAGCTATATAGAACCTGCTTTCAATTTAGCTACTGTACTATGAAAACTGTGAACATAAATAAAAGGTTGTAATGTAATTGAAATGTGCTGTAACATATGTATTGTGTATAATAATGTGTTTTGCATTATTCTTTGGATATAAATTATAGACTCCAAGAAGAAAATGTAAATAGAAAAATATAAAATATTTATTTTTGAATAAGATCTAAGCAAACTCTGTAGTTCTTTATTTGTCTACCACCTGAATATCATGAAAGAAAGTAATTCAGCCCAAATTACCATCTTTATCTTTGCAAATGTCCTCCATTTCAAACATTAACTCATGTAATAAAATGCTGCATCCCTTTTAAAGGAAATGCACGGGAGAACCTCATCTAATAACTGAATTGGGCGCATGCACTTTGGAAGAAGTAGTTCTACCGTCTTCAACACCATGTTATCCTAAAATATATTCACTTATTTATTCATTCATTAATTTTACAAATATGCTTATTACAATACAGGATGAAAGGCCTGTGCCCATCCTGGCAATGCTGTGCCCCAGACAAGAAACAAAGGTATGATTCAATCCTAGACAGAGTAGACTCATGGACATACCCACACTCACTCATATGGGGCCAATCTTGAGAGCCTTGAGAACCTTCTTTGGATGGGTTACAAATTGACTTTTACTGCAAAAAAATATGTAGACATGGGGAGAATGCTCAAGCTCCATAAGGAAAGTGACTGGACTACAATCCAGACTTTGGCCAATACACAGTATATGAGAGAAGTTAATTGAAATGTGTAGTGCTAATATGTTATTCATATTTATGAGTACCGGTACTATTTGATTTTAATTCAGAGCTGTACAGATGACAGATATATTTAAAAATCATTGACCTAATTTCTACCCATTTGGAATATACTTTATTTGGTGTGTTAATGCACAGTGTATATATCTTTTCTCAGATTCAAGTCAGTTTATATGTAGCATTTATAATTCAGCATGTTGATTACTGTTTTTCCCCTACCCATGCCAGGAGAAACTTCTGTTAAGAAAACTGATTTTTAAAGTTCACATTTATTTAGACATCAAGAAATATTTATATTTTGTAGTTTTTATATATTACTCTCCAGTTGTAAACAACCATTAAATACAAAACCCAGAATCAATACATAAAGTTGAAAATTTCCAACACATCACACGATAAAAAGCTGACTGACATCTGAGAATAAGCTAATCAAGGTAAAAGATTTCTCAATGGTATAAACAGCATCACACACTAGGTCTGAGAGAGAATTTTGCATTTAATATGCAACTAGTCGTTCCTTTTTAAAACAACTCAGTTTTACTTCAGATTTAATCAGTTGAAATGCAATGAATGACCTAAAATGGTGAAATGGTAAGCAGTAAACTGCCAGAGGTTTAAATTTAAAGTTTAGGTTAGCAGAAACTGAAAAAGGACAGAATATTACAAGTAACTTCAAGTAACAACTAATAAGTTACAACCTGCAGATGTTCTGCAGCAATTAATGTAAATTAAGCCTTGCAAGTTGAAGCAAACAATTTGCACTGGTGTCCCAACTTCTGTTGATTACTGAAAAACCCACTGTCTGTCTTAAAGCAGAGTTGGAACAGGCTGTGCTACTATACCCTCCGAAGTACTACTTGGACAATATTACACTGTAGAGAGTTGTAAATTCCAGTGATAATGGCAAGGAAGCAGCAATTAACAAATTAAATGAGACAAGAGTATTATTACCCTGTATAGTGTGACCTACACAATCCAAACGCAACTGGAAACTGAAAGAAACTCCAAAGTCACAACGCAATCAGAAGACATGTTTCTGAGGGTCAGCAGCTTGCATGATAAGTATCTCACAGCAGCTTACCAGTCTCAGTTTCTACTGTGTTTCTTCAAAGTTCGGTGAAGCTCAAGGAAGATACAAATCTCAGCGGTTAGCAAGTTCTAGAAAACCTGAGCACTGGTGCCAGACACTGTGGCTGTGAGCAGTTGGTGTTACTTCACTAGAAGTAAAAAGGCAGAAAGAGTGAAGTAGAGGCAGAAATGGCATCCTCAGATCCAAGAGAAGGGGGACAGGCTGTGTAAGTTTAAAATTAACAGGCTCCCCATGAGCTATTCCATTTTAATGTACATTCAAATCTACAGACTTTGAAAGGGGACCCCACCCGATCCCCAAAATCCCTTACATTTACATGGGAATTTGCTCACTTTGAATAAGAATGCTTTTCCACCCCACTTCACTGCTCTCCAAAATTCTTTACATATACATTCACATCTGCAGACTTTAAATGGGGACTCCAGATCATAAATCTTCAAGTCATGGTATCAGCAGTCATTCTCTTGAACTTCAAACACTAGAAAAAAAAAACAAAACAAAATTAAAAACATTCAGATCATTACAAGGGCCACCTAAATGTGCACCCTGTAAACATCATTGTTGTAAGCAATAAGTTAAATTAAAATATGATTCAGTGTTAGCACTTTATTGTCTGCCTTTGCGTATAGCAAAAAAAAAAAGTAATTCAAACTTAAACATACAACTGATGAAAATGCAAAAAGAAATACTTGAGTGAACAACATAAACATCTAATAATGATAATAATATCTACTGAAATTTCAAATGATTCCTACTGATTACGCATTTCAATTCAATTCATGTAAAATTGTGTTTTGTAATGACCATCAATAAAAGCCAAGTCACTTGGAAAACCAGCAAATGATTTAATGCAGAGATGTTTTACTCATGGGCTTTATATAGCAATTATATGTAGCATGTTCAACAATAAGCAGCTCCAGTGACCTAATAATATTATTATTACAAATTATTTGACTGATGCCTTTATCTAAGACAACTTACAAAATCTGAGATACAATTGGTTACATTTCTTTTGTTTTTCCAATTGGAGCACAGGCAGGTGAATTGACTTGCTGGCTCCAAAGCCTTAACCAATACAACACACTGCGTGATAATAATATTAACTTTTAGCCTACAAATATTGTATATACAATAGAAAAGTACTTTGGTGTATAGTACTTCTGATACAATTGATTAGCTGATGGGAAGACTTGCATAGATGGTCAACCCTTCATCTCACTTTAGCTGGAAGAATCAACATTGTTAAGATGAATATCCTCCCTAAGCATCTCTTTTTATTTCAAAATATTCCAATATACATCAATAAATCATTCTTTAAGAAATTAGATTCAACCATAACTACATTTATTTGGAATTCAAAACATCCACGTATCCAAAGAGCAACCCTACAAAGACCTAAGGCAGAAGGTGGCATGGCTCTACCTAACTTTCAGTTTTACTACTGGGCAGCAAGCATACAACATATTAAAACCTGGACACAAATAGATGAACATATGCAGGCTTGGTCTGCAATAGAAATAGAATCCTGCAGTTCTTCTTTATATTCCTTGCTTTGCTCCCCAATAAATGCAAATTATCGCCGATATACTAATAACCCAATAGTGCTTCACTCACTCAGAATATGGAACCAATGTAGGAAACATTTTAAGATAGAGAATCTTTTATAGGTGGCACCTCTGCACGAGAACCACCTTTTTCAACCCTCGCAAACATATGCAGTTTTTAATATCTGGAAAACATTTGGGATTAAATCACTTTGAGATCTGTACATAGACAATGTCTTTGCATCCTACGAACAATTACATTCTAAATTTTACTTTCCAGCAACACATTTCTTTCAGTATCTTCAAATTAGAAACTTTGTTAAACAGAACCTGCACAATTGTCCTCATCTCCCACCTCCCTCTATGCTGGAAAAAATATTCATCAGTTTCAAGGACATAGACAGCATCTCTGCAATATATAAAACCATTTTACAGTCCCTCCCTATCAAAGATCCAAGAGGACAGTGGGAAAATGATCTCTCACTCAACATCAGAAAAGGAGTGGAAGGTAGCAATGCAGAGAATTCACTTGAGCTCCATATGTGCAAAACATACAATTATTCAATTTAAAATTATATACTGAGAACATCTGTCTCACTTAAAATTGTCCAAAATGTTTCCAGGGCAAGATCCAACCTCTGAACACTGCAATCAAGTTCCAGCCTCACTGGGTCACATGTTTTGGGCCTGCACCAAATTAACATCATTTTGGACCAAGATTTTTAAGTGCCTTTCAGACAGCATTGGTGTCACAATTCCTCCTAACCCATTAACAGCTGTGTTTGGTGTACTCCCAGATGGGCTTAAAGTGGAGAAGGACAAATAAACTGTGATTGCCTTTACTACACTATTGGCACGCAGACTTATCTTACTCAACTGGAAGAATCCTAACTCTCCCCTTTTAAGTCAGTGGGTAACTCCCTCCATCCATCCACCCATTTTCCAACCTGCTGAATCCGAACACAGGGTCACGGGGGTCTGCTGGAGCCAATCCCAGCCAACACAGGGCGTATGGCAGGGAACCAATCCCAGGCAGGGTGCCAACCCACCGCAGGACACACACAAACATACCCACACACCAAGCACACACTAGGGCCAATTTAGAATCGCCAATCCACCTAACCTGCATGTCTTTGGACTGTGGGAGGAAACAGGAGCAGCCGGAGGAAACCCACGCAGACACGGGGAGAACATGCAAACTCCATGCAGGGAGGAAACGGGGAGCGACCCCGGGTCTCCTTACTGTGAGGCAGCAGGGCTACCAACCTGCGCCACTGTGCCGCCCCAGTGGATAACTGATGTTACATATTATGTGAAACTGGAAAAAACCAAATTCTCACTTAGAGGGTCTGTGCAGAAATTTTTCCAAACCTGGCAGGATCTAATCAATAACATTTTAGAATAAGCTTTTAAAGCACTGAGGAAGCAGATTCTCTCCCTATTCTCTTTTTTTTTCTTCGTCTTCTCTATTTATCTATATTCACTTATTAATTTATCTATTTGCTTATTTTACTAGGTTTAAGTTTTATTCTGCTGCCAATGTTCTCCTTCTCAGGGGTGCGGGTTGATTTGTTTTCAATCCTATTCTTGTAAAATTGATCTATTTGTATAGAATGTTGTGTGATTTCAATAAAATCAATAAAAAATTAAAAAAAAAAAAAAAAGATCAGCTGATGGCACTATAACTTAGGCCCACTGTCTTATGAAGTTTTCTAGTCACATATATTATTCGTCAAGTGCAGTTTTCAAGACCACATTAAATAGCTCTAATATTTTAATTTTATGACTTCCATTATTTAAGAAAGCCTAATTTCTTAGTGGTCTTCCCACCTACTAAGAATGGATAAATAAAAATCATGTACCTTGACATTTTTTCAGTAGGCAAGCTACTTCCACAGAGGCTACTATATCTATTTTCATTCTTCAATAGTATTTTTACTCCATCCTGTACACTGTAGCAGTAGAGGCTTGGAGCCACCTCTAACACCCTCAGGTACCACTCTGATGACCAGGTGAATGTATAATAATATTTCTTTTTATTATAATACTGTGCACAAAGCACCCTCCACTCCACACTCATTAAACAATAAACAATTCTCTCAATAACTCTCCTCCTCGCCCAGACACGTCGCCACCCTACCTCCCAGCTCAGCTCAGTGTTCTGGGCTTCCCAGAGTCCTTTTATAGCCCCTGACCCGGAAGTGGCTCCAAGCCAAACCCACAAGTCCGTTTTCCTTCCGGGTCAGGGCAAACAGTCCTTTTCTTCATCCCGGGAGCACATCGCTTCTTCCAGTCACGTGACTGAGATGCACTCCCGGGTTATAGGGCATGCCAGAGCCCACTAGCCCTCCTACAGCGACTCCTGGCGGCCCCCAAGGTATCCAGCAGGGCTGTGTCACAACACTACAAAGTCCATGAGGCCCTGCTGGAACTCGGGGCACAAATATGCTGTCTGGAGGGCTCCTCCTAGCGGCCTGGGGGTGACGACCGGAGTCCATAGCCGGTCATCTGTCACAACACTAATCCCTGTATAGACACATACTATACTAACCACAAGCTATCTAATGTCACTAGATTGGATAGAACTACCAGAGACCAGGAAGGTGACATATATTTAATTCTGAGGAGTAATTATTTTAAGTTATATCATTCATTCTGAATTAAACATTTTTGTAGAGAGCATAAACTACTTTATAAAGTATGACAAATTAATTTTTTACATCTCTACAACTATATTAGTTGTCCACTCAATATATGTCTTCAGAGAATTACCCCATGAGATTAGGCTGCACTTTTAAGATTTTGTTGGGAAAAAAATACTGGCATAAATTGTCAGCTTAAGGTTTTTTTGATTAGAACAAGTAAACTAGTAATAATGTAGTACAGATTCTTAGAAATAGTACTGTATGTTATGATTTCTAGATAAAGTAAGCAAAAACCTGAATTACTATAAATTGATTTGGTGATTTTGTAGATAGTCAGACTATAATTTCCTTTGTAATACCACTGAGGGAATGTAAAATGAGTAAGACATTTTACGCTTTTTCCATCTACAGTTAGAGATTTGATTTTATCCAATATGCATTTCCTGTCAAAGCCAATATCCAGAAGTATAGTGACCATAGAAGGTCAGTCATAAATTGTGCAGACAAATGTTGTATGAATTTGTTAAATAATAATGACATTAATAAATATAAGCAAATAGACAAAATAGTAACAAAAGACAGGAAATAAAATAGAATCCAAAAATAGGTTTGCAAAGTATATGACCTTATAGTCTATACAGAATTAATATTAATAATAAAATTTTGACTTAATAAGCTAATTTAAATGATTTCCAATATTCCCTAAAATTATTTTTTTGAAACAAAAGACAACAAGTGCTTGGTGGCCCAGTGATGCACAAGTGACCTAAAATCCATTGTGAAAGAATGAGTGAAAGAATGAGTCTCAACGCATGAAAAAGGTTTAGGGCAGCCACCCTCATATTGTCCCTGGCTGCAAAAGGGTATTCAGATAAGAGCAGATGTGCTCTGTTTGAGTTCCAAGACTGAACTGATTTAGTAGTGGAAAAGATGGCGGATTTAAAAGCCAAAACTGGATGTGATGTCATCTGAGGCCAGAACTGGAAGTGATGTTGTTTTGGGTGACGGAAGTAACGTCATTCTGAGCACTGGAACCAGAAAGTGATGTAGTTGCTGTTAAATCAGGTAGGTTTCCTCATATCTGGCCTCAGAGACAGCAGAAGTAGGTTTAGCGCGCCTCACCACCCCCTGGCCTGGCAGGTAATTACCTCCACTTGGTCCATTCAGCTTCCTCCTAATTGCACGTGTGTGACACCATGTACTACTGTTTGGGAAGGAAGGAATTCTGCAGGACCCAATTTATTGATGTGATAATTTAATAATTCCAAAGACATTAAATGATGCACGAACAGGTTTTTTGGCATTGTCTGACCTAATGGGGTGTGGCTGTATCTGCTCATATCAGGGGTGAATATTGTGAGATTTAACTATAATATTAGACCACTCTGATAGATGAGGGCTGGGATCTGTTGCTAGCATAGCAAAAGATGATATTGATGTACATCAGTGATTAAAACAATGATTACAGATTGTATCTAATATTAAGTTCACCAAATGAAATACATTTTGATACCTATATTTAGGAGTTCTGGATTCATACAATACCTGTAAAAAGGCTTGGAAAGTTTTCTCCTTTTATTATGTCACATTGAATCACAGTGGTTTTGACTTTTTTGGTAGTGATCAACAGAAATTATCAAATTGCAATAAGATCTCTGCAAAGTAGTCTAAAATAAGTACAGATATAAAACATTAAGCCAGCAGCCACACCACATGCACCTCAGAACAGGTTATCCACCTGAAGCTAAGAATGTTTGGGTCCAGTCAGTACTTGGATGGAAGATCATCTAGAAAAAGATTGAGTTGCTGCTGGAGAGGTATTGGCAAGGCCAGCAGGTGACGCTTACCCTGTGGTCTGTTTGTGGATCCCAATGCCCCAGCACAGTCATGGGAACACTATGTTGTACATATGGCACTGTTCTTTTGCATGTGATGTAAAACAGTGCTCATAAAAGATTCCTGATAACTACCTCACTCTCCTGTTCAGCACCTAATAAATAATGTGTGCTCAGCGTACTGGCACAAAATGGTTGCTATTGCATTGCCCAGGTGGATGCCGCATATTGGTAGTGGTTGAAGAGGCTCCCCCTCTCTAAGTAAAGTGCTTTGAGTGTCTTAAGCACTATATAAATGCAATGTCTCCTTCTTCTACAAAGTAGTTGATTGCATATATATTTAATATGACACACCTAAATCATCACTGGTGCAGTCAATTAGCTTTAGAAATCACACAATTAGTTCAATGAAGATCACCTGTCTGTACGCAAGGGGTTTCAGTTGGTTGTGGTATAAATGCAACTTACCTGGAAGGCCCAGTTTTTGGTGGTTCAGTATCATGTCTTAAAGTACCCATTGAAGACAAAAGAAAATGCAAAGCATCTCTGTGAAAAGGTGGTTGAAAGGCATAAGTCAGGGGATGGAGGCAAGAAAATATCCAAGTCACTCACTATCCCTTGGAGTAAACTTAAATCAGTCATTAAAAAATGTAAATAATATGGCACTTCTTTGGCAAAAACTGTGTGACCATGCAAGAAGATGACTAGCTAGGGAACAACAACAACAACATTTATTTATATAGCACATTTTCATACAAAAAGTAGCTCAAAGTGCTTTACATAATGAGGAAAATAAAAATAAAAGACAAAATAAGAAATTAAAATAAAGCAACATTAGTTAACATAGAAAAGGAGTAAGGTCCGATGGCCAGGGTGGACAGAAAAAACAAAAAAAAACTCCAGAAAGCTGGAGAAAAAAATAAAATCTGTAGGGGTTCCAGGCCACGAGACCACCCAGTCCACTCTGGGCATTCTACCTAACATAAATGAAATAGTCCTCTTTGTAGTTAGGGTTCTCACGGAGTCACTTGATGCTGATGGTCATACAGACTTCTGGCTTTTAATCCATCCATCATTTTTGGAACATCATGGTACTTAGAGTAGATGGTGGTGGCGCAAGGGAAGGCCACCATGAGACCAGTGAGAAATCTGAAGTAGTTAAAAGCTGCAGTGGCTTAGATTGGAAAGACTGTGCATACAAGGGCAGTTATCCAGATCCTTCACCAGTTTCACTTTTATAAAAATTTGGCAAATAGAAAGTCACTGTTAAAAAAATGCACATGACCTCTTACCTAGAGTTTGCCAGAAGACAAGTGAGAGACTTCAAAGTCTTTATGATCTGATGAGACCAAAATCGATCTTTTTGGTCATCAGACTAAACTGGCATAAACCAAGCAGAGCACATTATCAAAAATACAACATCACCACTGTGAGGCATTGTGGCGGTAGTGACATGACATAAGGCTACTTATGTGCAGCAGGCCCTGTAAGACTTGTGAAGGAGGTGGGTAAAATAAATACCACAAAATACAGGGAAAATCTGGTGCAGTCTAGAAGAAACCTACTCCTTGAGGGAAGATTTCTTTTCCAGCAAGATAACGACCTCAAGCAAAAAGCCTAAGCTACACAGGAATGGCCTAAAACAACAATATTAATGTCATCTAGGTTTATCTACTACAGTAAATACTGACTTGAAGGAGGAGAATAATTATGTGATCAATTAATTTGTAATTAATTAAGACCTCTTTGTAGAGATCTGTTTTCACTTTGACAATAGTCATTTTTAATTAATCAGGGTCAAAAAAGCTAAATTACATGCACCGTGATTCAATGTATAATAATAATAAAATGTTAAAACTTCCAAGGGGGTGAATACTACAAGTGCTGTATATTAAATAAACCCATATTAGTAGCACTACTGTTTAGAAAACCAAACACCTTGTAATTCTCTTACAAGAAAAACATCTATTATGCATGCAGATTTAATATGTATGCCTCTTAGCCACTTTTATAATATCACCCATATTGGACTGCAACCAAGTTTTGTTTTTCTTTTTTTTAAACAGATTATAAATCCTCATTGTGTTGAATTCCTACTCTGGTTAGAAGATACTTAATCTTAAATTGAAACCAATCCAGTTAGTGATGTATTTCAGCCATAGTTGGTTATATAAATAGCTATGTGGGTGCGTAGGTAAAATCCAAATAATATTTTTTATGTTCAGTGGAATTTTCATTTATAGTTCTTGCATTATTTTATATCCTGTTGAAACAACAATAAACAAAATTGCATTATTTAAAATTTTTTAAAATGTGGTGGACAAAAGTGTGCATGTATTTATTTTAAAATAAGAGCTTGTGTGTATACAATCCCTAGACTTAAATATATAGAAGAGGCACAAAAGGTTCTCTGCAAGAAAGTCAGCTGACTTTTATAACATTGAAAGTAAAAAAATTGGGTTAGTACCCTTGGTTTATTAAAGTTGATTAACACTCCAGGCTGAAGTGCTGATGTCAAAATAGTCACAGTATATCCTCCACTATCAGTTGTGGGTTATAACCAGTGACTGCCAGGCTCAAAACAGT